>NC_069389.1:101576692-102198358 GCF_027475565.1 Acinonyx jubatus | reverse complement strand
CAAATAATAGATTCCATTTATGATTGCATCAAAACAATAAGATACTCAGGAATAAACCTGACTAAAACTGTAGAACACTTATGAAAGAAACTGAACAGGAAACAAAGAAATGGAAAGCATTCCATATACTCATGGATTGGAAGAATAAACATTATACTATCCAAAGAAATCTACACATTTAATGCAACCTCTATCCAAACAAATACCACCAGCATTCTTCACAGAATTAAAAAAAAATCTGAAAATTTTTATGAAACCACAAAAGACCCCTAATAGCCAAAGCAGTCCTTTAAAAGAAAAACAAAACTAGAAGTATCACAGTTCAGGACTTCAAGCTATATTACAAAGCTGTAGTCATCAAGACAGTATTATACTGACACAGAAACAGACACATAGATCAATGGAGCAGAATAGAAAACCCAGAAATGGATCCAAAACTATAGGGTCAACTAATCTTTGATAAAGCAAGATAGAATATCCAATGTATAATAGAAAGTGTCCTTAGGAAATGATTCTGGGAAAATTGGACAGCAATATGCAGAAGAATGAACCTGGACCACTTTCTTACACCATACACAAAAATAAATTCAAAATGGATGAAAGACCTAAATGTGACACAGGAAACCATCAAAATTCTAAAGGAGAACACAAGCAGCAACCTCTTTTGACTTTGGCCAGAGCAACTTCTTATTATACATGTAGCTGAAAGCAAGGGAAACAAAAGCAAACATGAACTGTTGGGACTTCATCAAAATAAAAATCTTCTCCACAGCAAAGGAAACAATCAACAAAACTAAAAGGCAGCCAACGGAATGTGAGAAGATATTTGTAAATGACGTATTGGATAAAGGGTTAGTATATGAAATCTAAAAAAACTTATCAAGTGCAATACCCAAAAAACAAACAACCCATTTAAAAAATGGGCAGGAGACATGAATATATACTTCTTCAAAGAAGACATCCAAATGGCTAATAGACACATTAAAAAATGTTCAACATCACTCATCATCAGGGAAATACAAATCAAAACCCCAATGAGATACCACCTCACACCTGTTGAAAGGGCTAAAATTAACAATACAAAAAACAACAGGTGTTTGTGAGGATGTGGAGAAAGGGGGACCTCTTTTCACTTCTTGTTGTAATGCAAACTGGTGCAGCCACTCTGTAGAACAGTATGGACGATCCTCAAAAAACTAAAAATAGAACTACCCTAAGTAATTATTCCAGTATGTGGAATATTCACAATGGAATATCACATATATCACATATATATGTGCATATCACACATACACACACACACACACACAATGGAATATTACTGATCCATCCAAGAATGAATCTTGTCATTTTCAATGACGTGGATGGATCTAGAATACATTAGATGTATTAGAATGTAATGATAAGAGTAAGAAGTCAATCAGAGAAAAACAAATACCATATGATTTCACCCATATGTAGAATATAAGAAACAATACAGATGAACATATGTGAAGGGGAGAAATAGAAAAGAAAGGAAAGGGAAACAATCCACAGAGACTCTTAATGATAGAGTACAAACTGAGAGGGTTGATGGAGGGAGGTGAGTGTGAGATGGGCTAGATGGGTGATGGGTATTCAGGAGGACACTTGTGATGAACACTGGGTGTTGTATGGAAGTGATGAATCACTGAATTCTACTCTTTAAACCACTATTGCACTGTATGTTGACTAACTAAATTTAAATTTAAAAATCGGAAACTTAGGTTGCTTCCATATTTTGGCTAACATAATTTGTGCTGCAATATACATACAATTGCATAAAACTTTTCAAATTAACGTTTTCATTTTTTGCATAAATATCCAGCAGGAATAGGAATTAGAGGAAATTTAATTACAAAATTAAATTTTGGAGGAACCTCCATACTGTTTCCCACAGTAGCTGCAGCAGCTTACATTTTCACCAACAGTGGATGAGTTTTGTTTTTCTCTCCACACCCTCACCAATACTTGTTTTTGTTTGTTTGGTTGTTATTGTTATTGTTTTAATTTTAGTCATTCTGACTGGTGTAAGTAGTATCTCCTTGTGGTTTTGATTTGCATTTCCTGGAAGATTAGTGATTTTCTATCTTTGCATGTATGTATCTTGGCCAGGTGCACGTCTTCTTTAGAAAAATAACTATTTAGGTCCTATGTCCATTTTTCATTGGATTATTTCAAGTTTGTTTGTTTTGGTGTTTAATTGCTTAAGTTCTTTATATATTTTTGGTATTAACTCCTTATCAAATATATCATTTTCAAATATCTTTCTTTTCTTTCAATATATGAAATTTATTACCAAATTGGTTTCCATACAACACCCAGTACTCATCCCAAAAGGTGCCCTCCTCACTACCCATCACCCAACCTCCCCTCCCTCCCACCCCCTATCAACCCTCAGTTTCTTCTTAGTTTTTAAGAGTCTCTTATGTTTTGGCTTTCTCCCACTCTGACCTCTTTTTTTGTTCCTTCCCCTCCCCCATGGGTTTCTGTTAAGTTTCTCAGGATCCACATAAGAGTGAAAACATATGGTATCTGTCTTTCTCTGTATGGCTTGTTTCACTTAGCATCACACTCTCCAGTTCCATCCACGTTGCTACAAAGGGCCATATTTCCTTCTTTCTCATTGCCATGTAGTACTCCATTCTGTATATAAAACACAATTTCTTTATCCATGCATCAGTTGATGGACATTTAGGCTCTTTCCATAATTTGGCTATTGTTGAAAGTGCTGCTATAAACATTGGGGTACAAGTGCCCCTATGCATCAGTACTCCTGTATCTCTTGGGTATATTCCTAGCAGTGCTATTGCTGGGTCATAGGGTAGGTCTAATTTTAATTTTTTGAGGAACCTCCACACTGTTTTCCAGAGTGGCTCCACCAATTTGCATTCCCACCAACAGTGCAAGAGGGTTCCCATTTCTCCACATCCTCTCCAGCATCTATGGTCTCCTGATTTGTTCATTTTGGCCACTCTGACTGGCGTGGGGTGATATCTGAGTGTGGTTTTGATTTGTATTTCCCTGATGAGGAGCGACGTTGAGCATCTTTTCATGTGCCTGTTGGCCATCCGGATGTCTTCTTTAGAGAAGTGTCTATTCATGCTTTCTGCCCATTTCTTCACTGGGTTATTGGTTTTTCGGGTGTGGAGTTTGGTGAGCTCTTTATAGATTTTGGATACTAGTCCTTTGTCCGATATGTCATTTGCAAATATCTTTTCCCATTCCGTTGGTTGCCTTTTACTTTTGTTGGTTGTTTCCTTTGCTGTGCAGAAGCTTTTTATTTTCATAAGGTCCCAGTAGTTCATTTTTGCTTTTAAGTCCCTTGCCTTTGGGGATGAGTCAAGTAAGAAATTGCTACGACTGAGGTCAGAGTGGTCTTTTCCTGCTTTCTCCTCTAGGGTTTTGATGGTTTCCTGTCTCACATTCAGGTCCTTTATCCATTTTATTTTTGTGAAAGGCGTGAGAAAGTGGTCTAGTTTCAATCTTCTACATGTTGCTGTCCAGGTCTCCTAGCACCATTTGTTAAAGAGACTGTCTTTTTTCCATTGGATGTTCTTTCCCGCTTTGTCAAAGATTAGTTGGCCATACATTTGTGGGCCTAGTTCTGCGGTTTCTATTCTATTCCATTGGTCTATGTGTCGGTTTTTGTGCTAATACCATGCTGTCTTGATGATTACAGCTTTGTAGTAGAGGATAAAGTCTGGGATTGGGATGCCTCCTGCTTTCATCTTCTTCAGAATTACTTTGGCTATTCGGGGCCTTTTGTGGTTCCATATGAATTTTAGGATTGCTTGTTCTAGTTTCAAGAAGAATGCTGGTGCAATTTTTATTGGGATTGCATTGAATGTGTAGATAGCTTTGGGTAGTATTGACATTTTGACAATATTTATTCTTCCAATCCATGAACATGGAATGTTTTTCCATTTCTTTATATCTGCTTCAATTTCCTTCATAAGCTTTCTATAGTTTTCAGCATACAGATCTTTTACATCTTTGGTTAGATTTATTCCTAGGTATTTTATGCTTCTTGGTGCAGTTGTGAATGGGATCAGTTTCTTTATTTGTCTTTCTCTTGCTTCATTGTTAGTGAATAAGAATGCAACTGATTTCTGTACATTATTTTGTATCCAGCAACATTGCTGAATTCATCTATCAATTCTAGCAGACTTTTGGTGCAGTCTATCAGATTTTCCATGTATAATAACATGTCATCTGCAAAAAGTGAAAGCTTGACTTCATCTTTGCCAATTTTGATGACTTTGATTTCCTTTTGTTGTCTGATTGCTGATGCTAGAACTTCCAACACTATGTTAAACAACAGCGGTGAGAGTGGGCATCCCTGTCGTGTTCCTGATCTCAGGGAAAAATCTCTCATATTTCCCCATTGAGGATGATGTCAGCTGTGGGCTTTTCATAAATGGCTTTTATTATCTTTAAGTGTGTTCCTTCTATCCCGACTTTCTCGAGGGTTTTTATTAAGAAAGGTTGCTGAATTTTGTCAAAGGCCTTTTCTGCATCGATTGACAGGATCATATGGTTCTTAATTTTTCTTTTACTAATGTGATGTATCATGTTGATTTATTTTGCGAATGTTGAACCAGCCCTGCATCCCAGGAATGAATCCCACTTGATCATGGTGAACAAGTCTTTTCATATGCTGTTGAATTCTATTTGCTAGTATCTTATTGAGAATTTTTGCATCCATATTCATCAGAGATATTGGCCTGTAGTTCTCTTTTTTTACTGGGTGTCTGTCTGGTTTAGGAATCAAAGTAATACTGGCTTCATAGAATGAGTCTGGAAGTTTTCCTTCCCTTTCTATTTCTTGGAATAGCTTGAGAAGGATAGGTATTATCTCTGCTTTAAACATCTGGTAGAACTCCCCTGGGAAGCCATCTGGTCCTGGACTCTAATTTGTTGGTAGATATTTGATAACTGATTCAATTTCTTCTCTGGTTATGGGTCTGTTCAAGCTTTCTATTTCCTTCTGATTGAGTTTTGGAAGAGTGTGGATGTTCAGGAATTTGTCCATTTCTTCCAGGTTGTCCAGTTTGTTGGCATATAATTTTTCATAGTATTCTCTGATAATTGCTTGTATCTCTGAGGGATTGGTTGTAATAATTCCATTTTCATTCATGATTTTATCTATTTGGGTCATCTCCCTTTTCTTTTTGAGAAGCCTGGCTAGAGGTTTGTCAATTTTGTTTATTTTTTCAAAAAACCAACTCTTGGTTTCGTTGATCTGCTCTACCGTTTTTTTAGATTCTATATTGTTTATTTCTGCTCTGATCTTTATTATTTCTCTTCTTCTGCTGGGTTTAGGTTGTCTTTGCTGTTCTGCTTCTGTTCCTTGTGGTGTGCTGTTAGAATTTGTATTTGGGATTTTTCTTGTTTCTTGAGATAGGCCTGGATGGCAATGTATTTTCCTCTCAGGACTGTCTTCGCTGCATCCGAAAGCATTTGGATTGTTGGATTTTCATTTTCGTGTATTTCCATATATTTTTTAATTTCTTCTCTAATTGCCTGGTTGACCATTCATTCTTTAGTAGGGTGTTTTTTAACCTCCATGCTTTTGGAGGTTTTCCAGACTTTTTCCTGTGGTTGATTTCAAGCTTCATAGCATTGTGGTCTGAAAGTATGCATGGTATAATTTCAATTCTTGTGTACTTATGAAGCGCTGTTTTGTGACCCAGTATGTGATCTATCTTGGAGAATGTTCCATGTGCACAGGAGAGGAAAGTATATTCTGTTGCTTTGGGATGCAGAGTTCTAAATATATCTGTCAAGTCCATCTGATCCAATGTATCATTCAGGGCCCTTGTTTCTGTATTGACCGTGTTTCTAGATGATCTATCCATTTCTGTAAGTGGAGTGTTAAAGCCCATGCAATCACCACATTCTTATCAATAAGGTTGCTTATGTTTGTGGGTAATTGTTTTATATATTTGGGGGCTCCCGTATTCGGCACATAGACATTTATAATTGTTAGCTCTTCCTGATGGATAGACCCTGTAATTATTATATAATGCCCTTCTTCATCTCTTGTTACAGCCTATAATTTAAAGTCTAGTTTCTCTGATATAAGTATCGCTACTCCAGCTTTCTTTTGACTTCCAGTAGCATGATAAATAGTTCTCCATCCCCTCACTCTCAACCTGAAGGTGTCTTCAAGTCTCTTGTAGACAGCAAATAGATGGGTCTTGTTTTTTTGTCCATTCTGAGACCCTATGTCTTTTGTTTGGTGCATTTAGTCCATTTACATTCAGTGTTATTATAGAAAGATATGGGTTTAGAGTCATTGTGATGTCTGTATGTTTTATGGTTGTAGCAATGTCTCTGGTACTTTGTCTCACAGGATCCCCCTTAGGATCTCTTGTAGGGCTGTTTTAGTGGTGATGAATTCCTTCAGGTTTTGTTTGTTTGGGAAGACCTTTATCTCTCCTTCTATTCTGAATGACAGACTTGCTGGATAAAGGATTCTCGGCTGCATATTTTTCCTGTTCATCACATGGAAGATCTCCTGCCATTCCTTTCTGGCCTGCCAAGTTTCAGAAGAGAGATGGGTCATGAGTCTTATAGGTCTCCCTCTATATGTTAGAGCACGTTTATCCCTTGCTGCTTTCAGAATTTTCTCTTTATCCTTGTATTTTGCCAGTTTCACTATGATATGTCATGCAGAAGATGGATTCAAGTTATGTCTGAAGGGAGTTCTCTGTGCCTCTTGGATTTCAATGCCTTTTTCCTTCCCCAGATCAGGGAAATTCTCAGCTATTATTTCTTCAAGTACACCTTCAGCACCTTTCCCTCTCTCTTCCTCCTCTGCGATGCCAATTATGTGTATATTATTTCTCTTTAGTGTATCACTTAGTTCTCTAATTTTCCCCTCATACTCCTGGATTTTTTTATCTCTCTTTTTCTCAGCTTCTTCTTTTTCCATGATTTTATCTTCTAGTTCTCCTCTTCTCTCCTCTGCCTCTTCAATCCAAGCTGTGGTCATTTCCATTTTATTTTGCAGCTCATGTATCGCATTTTTTAGCTTCTCTTGAGTGTTCCTTAGTCCCTTGATCTCTGTAGCAATAGATTCTCTGCTGTCCTCTATACTGTTTTCAAGCCCAGCAATTAATTTTATGACTATTATTCTAAATTCACTTTCTGTTATATTGTTTAAATCCTTTTTGATCAGTTCGTTAGCTGTTGTTATTTCCTGGAGATTCTTTTGAGTGTAATTCTTCCGTTTGGTCATTTTGGTTAGTTCCTGGAGTGGTGCGGAACTGCAGGGCACTTCCCCTGTGCTGTCTTGAATAACTGGTGTTGGTGGGTGGGGCCTGCAGTCAGAATTGATGTCTGCCTCCAGCCCACCACTGGGGCCACAGTCAGACTGGTGTGTGCCTTCTCTTTTCCTCTCCTAGGGGCGGGATTCATTGTGGGGTGGCATGGCCCTTCTGGGCTACTTGCACACTGCCAGGCTTGTGGTGCTGGGGATCTGGCATATTAGCTGGCGTAGATAGGCAAGATGCATGGGGGGGACGGGCGGGGCAGGGTCAGCTGGCTTCTCCTTTGGTGATCCGCTTAGGGAGCGGGAGGGAGTCAGATCCGCTGCTGGAGGTGTGGGCCCGCAGAAGCACAGTGTTGGGTGTTTGTGCGGTGCAAGTAAGTTCCCTGGCAGGAACTGGTTCCCTTTGGGATTTTGGCTGGGGGATGGGTGACGGATATGGCGCTGGCGAGCGCCTTTGTTCCCGCCAAACTGAGCTCTGTCGTCCTGACGCTCAGCAACTCTCCCTCCCATTGTCCTCCAGCCTTCCCGCTCTCTGAGCAGAGCTGTTACCTTATAACCTTCCAGATGTTACGTCCAGCTGGCTGTCCGAACACACTCCATCTGGCCCCTCTGCTTTTGCAAGCCAGACTCGGGGGCTCTGCCCCGGCTCTCTCCTGCCAGTCCGTGTAGTGCACACAGCCTCTCTGCCCTTCCTACCCTCTTCCGTGGGCCTCTCGTCTGCGCTTGGCTCTGGAGACTGTTCTTCTAGTCTTCTGGCAGTTTTCTGGGTTATTTAGGCAAGTGTAGGTGGAATCTAAGTGATCAGCAGGATGCGGTGAGCCCTGCGTCTTCCTACGCCGCCATCTTCCTCAAATATCTTTCATTCAATAGTTTACCTTTTCATTTTGTAGATGGTTTTCTTAACTGTGCAAAAGGTTTTTATTTTGTGTAGTCCTAATAGTTTGACTTTCATTTGTTTCCATTGCCAAAGGAGACATATGTAGAAAAATGTTTCTACAGCTAATGTCAAAGAAATTACTGCTTATGTTTTCTTCTAGGATGTTTATGGTTTCATGTCTATAATCCATTTTCAGTTTATTTTTGTGAATAATGCAAGCAATTGGTTTGGTTTCATTATTTTGTAGCTGTCCTGTTTTCCTAGCACAATTTGTTAAAAAGATTGTCCTTTGCCCTTTTGAAGTTTTTTGCATCCTTTGTTGTAGATTAATTGATTATATAAGTAGCAGTTTATTTCTGGGGTCTCTATTCTATTCCATTGATCTGTGTGTCTATTTTTTTGTGTGCCAATATCATACTGCTTTGGTTCCTATAGCTTTGTAATATTTCTTGAAATCTGGGATTGTGATACTTCTAGCATTGTTCTTCTTTCTTAAGACTGCTTTGGCTACTTAAGATCTTTTGTGTTTCCACACAAATTTTAGTATTAATTGTTTTAGTTCTATAAAAATGTTGTTGGTGCTATGATAGGGACAGCATTAAATCAGAAGATTGCTTTAAGTACTATTAATTTTTTAACAGTATTGGTTCTTCAGGGCCATCTGTGTTGTTCAGTCATCTAAACGTCTGACTCTTGATCTCAGCTCAGGTCTTGATGTCAAGGTCATAAGTTCAAGCCCTACATTGGGCTCTGTGCTGCTTATGAAGCTTACTTAAAAACAAAACAAACAAAACAAAAAAATATTGTTTTTTTAAATCCATGAGCATGGAATAACTTTTCATTTGTTTGTGTCATCTTCAATTTCTTTCATCAATGTTGCATAGTTTTCATAGTAGAAATCTTTCACCTTTTAGGTTAAATGTATTGCTAGGTGTTGTATTATCTTTGGTGCAATTATAAATGAAATTGTGTTCTTAATTTCTCTTTCTACTTCATTATTAGCTGCTAAAATGCAACAGATTTCCCTATATTAATTTTGTATCCTGTAACTTCATTATTAGCTGATAAAAATACTCCAGATTTTTGTACATTAATTTTGTATCTTGTAAATTTACTGAATTAATTTATCTCTTCTAGTAATTTTTTAGTGGATTCTTTAGGGTTTTCTATATAGAATATCATGTCATCTGCAAATAGTGAGTTTTACTTTTTCCTTACCAATTTTGGTGATTTTTATTTCTTTCTGTTGTCTGATTGCTTTGGCTAGGACTTCAGAACTATGTTGAATGGAAGTGGTGAGAGTGGGCATCCTTGTCTTGTTACTGATCTTAGAGGAAAAGTTCTCAGAGTTTTACCATTAGTATGATGTTAGCTGTGGGTATTTCATATATGGTCTTTATTATGTTGAGGTATGTATATTCCCTCTAAACCTAATTTGTTGCAAGTTTTTATCATGAATGGATATTGTACTTTGTCAAATGCTTTTTCTGTATCTATTGAAATGATAATATGGTTTTCATAATTTCTCCTTGCTAATGTGATGTCACATTGATCAATTTGCAATATTTAACCACAGCTGCATTCCTGGAATAAATCCCACTTGAACATGGTGAATAATTTTTAATGTATTGCTAGATTCAGTTTGTTAATATTTTGTTGAGGATTTTGCATCTGTTTAGAGATAGTGGCTTTTAGTTAGCTTTCTTTCTTCTTTCTTTCTTTGCCCTTCCTTCCTTCCTTCCTTCCTTCCTTCCTTCCTTCCTTTGTAGTGTCTTTATCTGCTTTGATATCAAGGTAATGTTAGCCTTGTAGAATGAATTTATAAACTTTCATTCCTCTTCTATATTTTGGAATAGTTTGAGAATAATAGGTATTAACTTTTTTAATTTTTTTTATTATTTTTTAATATATGAAATTTATTGTCAGTATTAACTTTTTTTTAAATGTTTGGTAGAATTCATCTATGAAGCCTTCTGGTCCTGGACTTTTGTTTGTTGAGAGTTGTTTTCTTTTTTTTTTATTACTGATTCAAATGTATTGTTAGCAATTGGTCTATTAAAATTTTATATTTCTTCCTTATTCAGTTTTGGAAGATTATGTTTCTAGGAATTTTTCCATTCATTCTGGCTTGTCCAATATTTTGGCATATAATTTTTCATAGTACTCACTTATAATCTTTTTTATTTATGTAGTATCAGTTTTTTTCCTCTTTCATTTCTGATTTTATTTATTTGAGATCTCTTTTTTATTGATGAATCTGGCTAAAAGTTTATTGATTTTTCTTTTCAAAAAATTGGTTCCTGGTTTTACTGATCTGCTGTATTGTTGTTGCTGCTGCTGTTGTTGTTATTTTAGTCTCCATTTCATTTTTACTCTAATCTTTATTATTTCCTTATTATACTGGTTTTGGCCTTTTTTTGTCCTCCTTTCTCAAGCTCCTTTAAGTGTAAAGTGAGGTTGCCTATGCGAGATTTGTTTATTTGTTTCTTAAGAGAAGCCTGTATTGCTATAATCTTCCCTCTCAGAACATTTTTCACTGAATCCTAAAGATTTTGGACTATTGTGTTTTAATATTATTTTATAATCTCCATGTATGTTTTGATTTCCTCTTTGAATTGTTGGTTGGTTGATCCATTGTTTAGTGGCATGTTATTTAACCTCTGGGTATTCGTGCTATTTCCAGATTTTTTTTCTTGTGGTTGATTTCTAGCTTCATAGTGTTGTGGTCAGAAAAGATACATGGTATGTTTTCAATCATTTTTAACTTATTGAGACTTCTTTTGTGGCCTGACATATGATCTATTTGGGATAATATTCCATGTGCACTTGAAAAGAATGTATATTCTGTTATTTTTTGATAAAATGCTCTGTATGTATCTATTACGTCCATTTGGTCCAATGTGTCATTCATAAACAATGTTTCCATATTGATTTTCTGTTTGGTTGACCTTTCCAATTATGTAAGTAGGCTGATAAAGTCCCCTAATATTATTGTATTACTGTTAATTTCTTTCTTTGTGTCTTTTAATAGTTGCTTTATGTTTTTAGGTGTTTCATGTTGGGTGCACAAATATTTATAGTTATACCCTCTTGTTGGATTGTTTCCTTTATCATATGGTAGTGTCCCTCTTTGTCTCTTCTTAGTCTTTCTTTTAAAGACTATTTTGTCCAGTATAAGTATTGTTACCCCTACTTTCTTTTTACTTCCATTTTTATGGTAATTCTTTTTCCATCCCTTTACTTTCAATCTGCACATATCTTTAGGTCTGAAGTAAGTCTTAGGCATCACACAGATGAATCTCACTTTTTTTTTTTTATCCATTCAATCACCCTATGTCTTTTGACTGGAGCATTTAATACGTTTAAATTTCAAGTTATTATTGATAAATATGTACTTATTGCCATTTTGTTACTTGTTTTATGGTTGTTTTTTGTAATCCTTCTCTGCTCCTTTCTTCTTTTACTCTCTTCCTTTGTGGTTTGATGGTTTCTTTAGTATTATGCTTGGATTCCTGTCTCTTTATTTTTTGTGTATCTATTATAGGTTTTTGATATGTGGTTACCATTAGGTCCATATATAACATCTTTGTTGTATAGCAGACTATAGTAAGCTGATGGTCACTAAAGGTTGAGCTCATTCTAAAAACACAAAATTTTTACTTCCCCTATACATTGCATGTATATGGAATTAAGGTTAACATTCTTTTATTTTGTAAATAATTTTACTGAATTTTATTAATGTCATTGATTTAATAGCCTTTGTGTTTAACCTCCATAATGGTTTTATAAGTGATTAATCTACTACTTTGATTATATGTTTGAATTTGCCTGTGAATTTTTTCCTCTCATACTTTTCTTACACCCGGTTATGTTTTTTTTTTTTTTTTTTCCATTCAAAGAATCCCCTTTAACATTTCTTGTGAGGCTGGTTTAGTGGTGAAGAACACTTTTATTTATTTATTTATTTATTTATTTATTTGTTTATTTATTTGGTCTGCAAAACTCTTTATCCTTCCAAATGATAACCTTGCTGGGTAGAGTATTCTTGGATGCAAGGTTTTTTTTTCTTTTAGTACTTTGAATATATTATGCCACACCCTCTGACCTGAAGTTTCTGCTGAAAAATTAACTGATAGCCTGAGGGTTTTCTCTCGTATATATAACTGTTTTCTTTTCTCTATATTACTATATTACTACTTATTGCTATTTTCATAATGTGTCTTGGTGTGAACCTCCTTAGGTTTATTTTGTTGGGGATTCTCTATGCCTTCTGTATCTGGATGTCTGTTCCTCTTCTAGGTTAAGGAAGTTTTCAGCTATTATTTCTTCAAATACATTTTCTTCCCCCTTTTTCTTCTCCTTCTGTGATCACTATGATGTGAATGTTATTATGCTTTAAATGTCACTGAGTTCCTGTAAACTGTTCTCATTTTTTATTATTCTTTTAATTTCTTTTCTCTGTTCAGCTTGGTTGCTTTCCATTACTGTCTTCCAGCTCGATGGTCTACTCTTGTGTATCTTCTAATCTGCTATTGATTCTCTCTAGTGTATTTTTAATTTCAGTTATTTAGTTGTTCTCTCACTGATTATTTTTTGTATTTTCTACCTTTGTTTAAGGTTTCACTGAGATTCTCCACTCATATCTTTATGACAATTACTTTGAATTCCTTATCAGGAATATTGTTTTATCTCAGTTTCATTTAGCTTTTTTGTTGTGGCTTTGTCCTTTTCTTTCACTTGGGACATATTCTTCCATCTTCTTATTTTGTCTAATTTTCTGTTTTTCTATGTATTAAAAGTCAGCTGTCTGCTGATCTTGAAAATAGTGGCCTTATGAAGAGCTCCTCTGGTGCCCTCTAATGGAATGCCCCTGATTGCCAGAACCAGGAGCTTCAGGAGTGTCTCCTCTATGGGTGTTTGTGCCCTAATGTGGATAAGCCATGTTTGCATTCTGTCCAGTCAGCTGCAATGGCTCACATTGCCTGTGATGGGTGCACCAGGCAGTGTTTGGTCTCTCTGTATATTGGGGCTTCATTTACACCAATCTGCACACTGCTCTCCTTGCCTCATTCTCTGAGAGGCTTTTGTTGGTAGGCAGGGCCAGCAGTCAGACCAGATATTTTCCCCCAGTCCATCTGCTAGTGTTGCAGTCACACTGATGGCAGGGCATTTTCTCTGCACTGCTAGCTATAAGGTTTGACTGTTGGGACTGTAAGTGCACTGGTTTGACTGGTTATCTTTTCCTCTCCCCAAGGCATGAGTCACTTTGGAATGGCACCTCTCTCTGCTGGGGCTACTGGTAGGGTGGGCTGATGGGGTGGATCTGCAGGAAAGCATGGGGATGGGGCAAGCAGGGCTCACAATATGGGGGAGAGTGTTCATACTAGTTTCAGCAAGCAACCTGTTATATAGGCTGGGGTAGGAGGCCATAAATTGTACCTTCCAGGTCTTTTGTTCTTGAAGAAGTCTCTTTAAAATGTCTTCCCATCCAGCACAGGGTTGAGATTAGTAAATAAATCACCTTTATGTATTACCTCAGGCACTTTTCAAACTGTGACTTCTATTGCTGTATCTGAGCTGGATTATCTGTTATTCTGTCTCTTTAAGGGCTGAGACTCAATTTCCTATTGCTTTCTGGCTCTCTCAGAGCTAAGACTGCTGATTTTTAAAGTACCCATAGTTATACCATGCTGACTAAAAACTCATGAAGTTAAGGCCCACTAGTTTTCAAAGCCAAATGTTGTGGGAATTTTTATTCCCAGTGCAGGTCCCCTGTGTCTGTGGTGTCTGGTGTGGGGACTTATCTTCTCATTTCTTTGTGTTTCTTATTCCTCTCCCTATGGCTAACTGTGGCAAGTTTGTCCTGGTAGACTCTGGATCATTTTCGGAGTTGGTTGCACTAGTGTGGCTTTTGTCTCAGTGTTTTGGTGGGATGAGGTGAGCTTAGGATTTTCTTACTCCACCATCTTCCCAGAACTTTCTTCTTGATCCTACTTAAATTTTTTTTTTCTATTTTGGCAGGCAATCACCCTGTTTAAGCTTGGAATATAGTTATGATCTTATTTTGTGGGCTGAGATATCAATGACAATTTAGTTTTTCAGGTCTTTGCAATGCTATTCTAGTTTGATTAATTATTTTGATTCTACTTGATATCCCACTAGATCCCTTTTGGTTATACCTATGGTG
Source organism: Acinonyx jubatus (assembly GCF_027475565.1). Lineage (NCBI taxonomy): Eukaryota > Metazoa > Chordata > Mammalia > Carnivora > Felidae > Acinonyx > Acinonyx jubatus. The sequence goes on along the minus strand of NC_069389.1, from coordinate 102,183,997 downwards.
CTGGGAGGCACTTCTTTGTGCAGCATTAGGTGAGGTTTGGGAAATGCTAATATTTCATTATGGTAGATGTTTCTCCTGGCCTGTGTTTCAGCAATCTGGTATTCATAAATGGATGACTGTATTTCTGCTTGTGCTGCTAGGGAAGAGAAGCACCTACCTTCATTGGCTTTCACTGCATGGTAGAAGGCCAAGGGCAGCAGTGTCTGTCAATTGGGAGTCTTCAGAACTGGCTAACAAACTGCCATGAGGTTGAGGGTGAAAGACACTGGATTTGGGTGTTTTTCCACCACTATGTGTAGGATTGGGATATTCTGGTCCTGGGTCACTTTCTGCTATTGATGTGTGGCCAGGAGACACCAGGCTTGCAGGTGTTTCCATTGGTGGAATAGGTACTAACCAGCTGCTGCTAGGTGTGGGGCAGGGGATGTGTTTTCTAGCCCAGGTTCTGCTGTGGCTACTGCCTCTAGGCACAGTGACCCACTGCTGCTACAGGTTATGTGCATCCACATTATGTCCCTGCTGTGCTTCCCGTTTATGAATTTTTGGGCCGGAGGAAATAGGTTTGTTTGCTTGACATTTCAAAGGCAAAACGGAGCTAATCTATACAGCAAGAATAATACATCTTTAGAATTTAAAATGATATATGCCAAGAGTTACACATACTGTTAGAAGGTGTTAAACATAACTGTCATATTGTGTCGGCAGCCATTTACTATGTGCTTGGCACTGTGCTAGACATATGGTGTCATAGAAAGAAAAACTCCACATCCAAATGATCTTACTGGTAACTTCCAGCAGATATTTAAAATTGCCATAATACTAATATTACATAAACTCTTTCAGAAAATAGTGGAGAAGGAATGAATATTTCCTAAAACTTTTTGAGAAGACAAAACTATCATGACATAAAAATCAGACAAACAAGTAAGGATGGGTTAGGAAGTATTTACCCCTCTTATATTTTATGAAAAAAAAGTTTGAAAAGTATTGGTGCTAATTCTTCTACAGTTATTTGATAGAATTTATCAGTGAAGATATTGATCCTGTGCTTTTCTTTTTGGTAGCTTTTTTACAAAAAAAAATTGTTACCTTCAGTTGTTATAGATTTGCTTACATTTTCTTTTTCTTTTTGAGTCAGTTGTGGTACTTTATGTTTCTAGGAATTTGTATATTTTATCTATTTTTCTAACTTGTTGACCTACATATGTTCATATTATTCTCTTAAAGTCCTTTTTATTTCTTCAGGTTTGATATGTATGTCCTCATCAATTTCTGATTTTAGTAACATTTTGTTTTTAGCAATTTAAATACTTAAAAATATTCAGTCGATGTTAAAAAAAAAATTATTGCTTTTCTGTTCTCTGTTTTATCTCCACTATAATCTTTATTATTTCCTTCTTTCTGGTAATTTTGAGATAGCTTTTTCTTCTTTTTCTAGTTTATTACAATGTAAAGTTAGATTATTGATTTGAGATCCTTTATTTTAAATGTAGGCATTTATAGCTAAATTTTATCCTGAGCACGAATTTTTATGTATCCCATCAGTTCTTGTATACTGCACTTTTGTTTTTAGTTTTTTTACAAAATACTTTAAAATTCCCCTTTTATTTATTTTGTTTATTTAAGAGTGTTTAATTTCCACATATTTGTGAATTTTCCAGCTTCCTTCTGCTATTAATTTTTAATTTTATTCTATTTGGTGAAAGAAATTATTTCATATGACTTCATTTTTTACTTTGTTGTGACTTGTTTTGAGTTTTAAGATATAGTCTATTCAGGAGAAAGTTCCAAGAGCACTTTTGAAAAACATGTATTCTGCCGATTTGGATGGGGGATACATTTATATGTCTGTTGGGCCTGGTTGAGATATAGGTTGGTAAAATCCTCTATGTACTCACACATTGTCTATCTAGTTTTTATAACCATTATTAAAAGTAGGCATTGAATTTTCCAAACATTATTGTTAAACTTTCTATTTCTCTATTCAATTCTGTCAACTTAACTTCATGTATTTCTAGGCTCTGTTGCTAGGTGTATATACTTTATACTTGTCATAGCTCCTTGATGGAGATTCTTTTTATCAATATACAGTATCCTTTGTCTCTTATGACCGTTTTTAACCCAATGTGCATTTTGATTTTGTGTGATAGTAGTCTGGCTACCACAGCCGTCCTTCAGATGTCTTTTTCCATCCTTTAAGTTTAACCTATTTATATCTTTATATCTAAAGTGAGTCTCTTATAGACAGTACTGTTTATTGTTTCATTATCTATTTATCAACCTCTGACTTTCAAAAAGAATTTTTGATCCATTCATGTTAAAATCCTTACTGATAAAGGACTTACTTCTGTCATTTTGTTATTTATTTTTATTTATCTTATATATTTTTTGTTAATTGATTTTTCTATTACTACCTTCTTTTGTGCTAATTGAAATTTGTTTTCTTTTTCTTTAGAGAGATAGAGGGAAAGAGAGGAAGAGTGTGAGCGGGGGCAGAGAGAGAGAGAAAGAGAGAGAGAGAGAGAGACAGAGAATGAATCATAAGCAGGCTACATGCCCAGCATGGTGACCTATGCTGGGCTTGATCTCACAACCATGAGATCATGACCTGAGTCAAAATGAAGAGTTGGGTGCTTAAATGACTGAGCCACCTGGGCACCCTGCTAACTAAAATTTCTATGTACTATTTTGATTATCTTTTTAATTTTCTGTATGTTTTATTTATTTTGATTTTTTATTATTTTCTAAATATTTATTTACTTTGAGAGAGAGAGAGCAGGAGCAGGGGAGGGGTAGAAAGGAGATGTTTGGAAAAACAAGGTTGCCCTATTGTGCAGATGAGCTCAAGAAAAGGAGAGCTCTATTAATAGCTCTCTTCTCTTTGCAAGCTCTCTTTTTCTATGTAAATTTAGGTAGTTGTGGGAGAGGCAGAGATCTTTTCTTACATTTGCTTGGTTTTGCTTATTGTTAACTTGCAATAATTTTTATACCACAGTGGCCCATTTTGGGGCATCTCATCCTGCACATTTTTAGTATCCTGCAGCTTCACTGGATTCATTTATTAGTTCTAACAGTTTATATTCTAGCAATTAAATGTAAAGTCTTTATTTTGATCTTTAAAATAACTAAAATCTATACATTATATAATTTTTACATATAAACAGCAAAATACATCAAAGGACCGCACTGTAAAAAGGTCATGATATGAAGACAAACATAAAGATATAATTATGTACATACTAAGTTTTAGTCATCAATTCCAGCTTCATCTGGACAGTTATACTTCTATGGTAGGATATTTATTTTTTTTTCAATATATGAAGTTTATTGTCAAATTAGTTTCCATACAACACCCAGTGCTCATCCCAAAAAGTGCCCTCCTCAATACCCATCTATGGTAGGATATTTCTAATGCAAACTGAATTTTAAGCAAAGCATAAATATTATTTAGGGTGAAAGTTTGGCTTGGATGCTGTTGGTCTACTTCTAAGTTTTAATTGTTTAAAAAATCCTTAGAAAAAGCCAAAAGTGACTTTGAAACTTATATTTTGCCCTGGAATTCACAATATGTGATTAAAATAATACCTCCCAATTGTTATTATTGCTTCATAAGACCAGAGGTTGAGATCATAATTCAATGCTAGTTTAGTAAGTTAGTTTAAAGTGCTTTATATCATAATAATTACTGTAAAGTGACAGTATGGCTGGCCTAGGGTGGGCATATTCGTATTTACGATGTTTCATTACCCATCTTGTGACTTATCACTATTATAAAGAGATGTATATTAATTATTATCTGTATCAGATTAGAATTTTGAAAATAAAATTATATCAGAGAGTATTTGAAGATGTTTTAAAGAAATTACATCTTAACTGATGAAGGTTTGGGGTGATGGTGGGGTGGTCCAGAGCTGACGGCCAAGAAAGAATTCTTGAAGATGTCTTTGCTTCAAAAAGGTGATTTTATTAAAGCATGGGGACAGGACCCATGGGCAGGAAGAGTTGCACTGGGGTTGTGACAGGTAACTCATTATATACGCTCAGGTTGGGAGGGGGTCAGGGATAGAGTAAGTCTGTAAGGAATTTTGGAAGCAAGGTTTCCAGGACCTTGAGGGGTTAGCTGTTGCTAGGGAATTGCCATTTATTATCATTTAATAAAACCCCAGTTATGAAACCCTTCAGATGTTTATCAGGAGACCATAAGCTTGCAGTATGATTGCCTGCAAATATCTTAGGCAGTTGAGATAAAGAAAGTTGACTTACAGGATCTTCAAGAATGTTAAACTAAGATTCTCTTTTGTCCCTAGCAAAGTGTGATCATCCAGGCAGCTGGGCTTCTAGAGGGAGGTCACTCTGCTGGTTTCAAGGACTTGTCAATGGGCTGTACCCAGTAAGGGAATTTAATTGTTTATTTGCCTTAGATTCTCACATAACCATGGCGAGCACTTAAACCCTTTTACTTTGTTGTTGGGTAACCAGGAATGTCCAAGGAATATCACACATATTCCACCTGTCAGGAGTGGGGGAGGTGTGGCTCTGCTGTTAGCCTGTATTTTGCCCTCTGATTGCCCCATGCTCCCTCATCATTAACTTACATGGATTACTCTTTTTTCCTTCCTTTTTCATTCATGCAACATATATTAACTGAGTACAAACTATGAGTCAGGAATTTTTACTGATGTCAAGGATACAACAGTAAAAGAAAACTATTCCCTACATTCATATAACTTACATTTTAGCAAAGAAACAGATGATATACACATTATACATTAAAAAAGTATTAACTGCTAAGAAAAAAAATAAAACAGGGTAACAAATATATTGTGACTGTACTTATATAATAGACCATCTATATTATAGTACAAATGTGTGTCATGTTGCAATTCAATTTCCAACTAAAAATTCATTTGTTTCAATTGATTTCTTCTTATCTACTTAATGCAGTTGTTGTCTGTTAGTAGGACATGATGTGCTTGGATTTCACAAATACATGTGGATTGTTTATATATTACATTTTCTAACAAAGTCATTAAGACAAAAATACTTCTCTCAGAATCACAAAAGCATTTAGACAGTGAACTTTTTTTTGCCTGCCATAGAATTGTTAGTTGTAACCTTACTAATATATTTGCACATAACTTGTTTCATGGATAAAGAGAGAGGAGATTCATTTTCTATTTTTTGTGTTTCTCCCTTCTCATCACTGAAAGTTTTACTTTCTTGGGAGAGGGATGGAAGGTGGGGAGAGAGGGAAAAAGGGAAAGAGAAAGTGAAATAATTTATTAAGCATTTTTATAGGCAAAACTTCACATAATAGAATGAATACAAAACCCTATGGGACAGGACATCTTCCCAAAAGGATAGCTGTGCATACAGATCTTTTATATCTTTGGTTAGGTTTATTCCTAGGTATTTTATGGTTCTTGGTGTAATTGTAAATGGGATCAGCTTCTTGATTTGTCTTTCTGTTGCTTCATTATTGGTGTATAGAAATGCAGTATTATGCTGAGTGAAATAAGTCATTCAGAGAAAGACAAATATCATATGTTTTCACTCATATGTGGATCTTGAGAAGCTTAACAAAGACGGTGGGGGAAGGGAAGGGGAAAAATAGTTACAAACAGAGAGGGAGGGAGAGAAACCATAAAAGATTCTTAAATACAGAGAACAATTTGAGGGTTGATGGGGGGTGGGGGAGAGGGGAAAATGGTTGATGGGCATTGAGGAGGGCACTTATTGGGATGAGCACTGGGTGTTGCATATAAACAATGAACCACGGGAATCTACCCCCAAAACCAAGAGCACACTTTACACACTGTACGTTAGCCAATTTGACAATAAATTATATTAAAAAATAAAAGACTCAATCAAGATTTGAAAAACAAAAACAAAACAAAAACAAAATACAAAAAAAAAAAAAGGATAACTGTGCTATGTTGGACTTAGTACAGATAGAAGCTAGTGTCCTTCAAGGTTTAAACAGGGTATCTAGAAATAAGTAGTTTCTATAAATATTTAGTCTTTGACCAAACAAGCAAAGTAGGGGTAGACCATAGCAGTTAGATAAGGCCAGTTACAACAGATGACAAAGAATATATGAAAGAAATTATATCATTATATAGATGATAGAGATTGAAATAGACATAGAGATAGATAGATGATAGATAAATAGATTCACATGTTTACCATACAAATTGTTCTTCATGTAATGGTTAGGATTTGAAAAGATGGAGAGAGAAATTATTCTATATTCTATCAGAAGAAAAAGGTAACATTACAATAAGTTATTTTCCATTAAAGAGAGGTTCTCAAACATTAGCATGCATGAATATCAAAATCGTCTATAAAGCTTGTTAATCCATATAATGCTAGTCCCACTAACAAAGGTTCTGATTCCATAGTTCTTGGAGGGGCCTGAGAACTCATATTTTTAATGAGTCCCAGGTGATGCTAATGATGCTTGTCTATGGACCATACTTTGAGAACCACTGTAATAAAATTAAAAGTCTTTATGATGTGATAGAAGTGTTAGCTAATGCTATAATGGCAATCATATTGCAATATAAATGTATCAAATCAATATGTTGTACACCTTAAACTTACACAATATTGTATGTCACTTATATCTCAATAGAAAATTATGGGTCTTTGGTGGGAATGTCAGCATTACACTGAAGTAAAGTAAACATAAAATTCAAATTTATATATAAACTTAATAAAATATGTAGACCTTTTATACTTATTAAGATTACAAAATGAATTGTAATTTACATATTTTAATTCTATATTTGAGATGGTTGTTCTAATATTGTGGACAAATTTTAAATGGATAGACAAAAATCTGCTAATTTCTATTCTACATAACTTTGATTTTGTCCAAAGAGATGATGATGTAAAGACAGGGAGAAAATGACCATTCACAAGCCACGGAGAGAGGCCTCAGATGAAAGTGGCCCTGAAGACATCTTTATGTCAGACTTCTAACTGTTAGAATTATAAGAAAATACATTTCTGTTGTTTAAACCACTCCATCTGTGGTACTTTCTTATGGCAGCCCTAGTAAATTAACACACAGTAAAACTTAACTCATATAAGCAGCAGGTAAGACAAAGTCATTGTTCTACTGGCTCTTACTAGCTCTTTAGGGAGACAATTAAATAAGTAATTACAAATAATAACAAAACCTAACACTTAGCCTTTAATACATATTTGGGTCAATAAAAAATTACTAAAATTTAAAACTATCATTAAAGTGTCTCAATAAAGCAATATATATATATATATATATATATATATATATATATATATATGAATGCACAGCAGGAACAATACTCCTAGAAGGTTAACATAAAAAAAATAAATGAGTAAGTGGTTAGGGGGGAAGAAAAAAGGAAGGAAGAATTTCAGGAATTCTTTGAGGTTTATTCCTATTCATATAGCCTCTGATTCTATACAACAATCTAAGAAAACTATAAATAAAATCCTTTTGTAATGTTTATTTATTTATTATGAGGGAGAAAAAGCACAAGTGGGGGAAGGGCAGAGAGAGAGGAGGGGGCAAGAATCCGAAGCAGGCTTCAGACTCTGATCGGTCTGCACAGAGCCTGACGCATGGCTCAAACCCACAAACTGTGGGATCATGACCTGAGCTGAAGTCAGACACAACCAACTGAGTCACCCAGGCACCCCTGGACAAAATAGACTTTAAAATGAAGAGTGAAACAAGAGACAAAGAAAAACACTATGTAAACATAAAGAAGACAGTGCAACAAGAACATATAACGATTATAAATGTTAATGTACCCAACATAGAAACACCCAAATGCTTTTTCACCCAAAAACAGAAAACAACTAATAGCACATGAAAAATAAATAATCAATAGTAATACAAAAATAGTAGGGGACATTAACACCATGCTTACATCAGTGGACTGACCATCTAAACAGAAACAGAAAATCAACAAGGAAACAATGGCTTTGGGTTACACACTGGACTGACTAGATGGATTTAACAAATATATCGAGGACACTCCATCTTAAACCAGCAGAATACACATCCTTTTCAAGTGCACATGGAACATTTTCCAGAATAGATCACATATTAGTCCACAAAACAAGCCTCAACAAATTCAAGAAGATCAAAGTCATACCATGTATCTTTTATGACTACAATTCTATGAAACTAGATCATAACCACAAGAAAAAAAAATCTGGAAAGACCACAAACACATGGGGTTATATAAGTACTAACAAACAATGAATGGGTCAAGTAGGCAATCAAAGAAAAAATAAAAAAGTACATGGAAACAAATGAAAATGAAAACACAAAGCTCCAAAACCTTTGAGATGCAGCTAAAGGGGCTCTGGGAGGAAAGTTTATAGGAATACATGCTGAGCTCAAGAAGCATGAAAAATCTCAAATAAGTAACCTACTCTGACACTTAAAAGAGCTCGAAAATAACAAAATCCCCAAACCAGGAGAGAGAAAGAAATAAAATTTTTATAACAGAAATAAATGATATAGAAATAAAAAACAAAACAAAACAATAGAACAGGTCAAGGAAACCAAGATCTGGTTTTTGAAAAAACAATCAATAACATTCAGAAACCTTCAGACAGACTTAGGAAGAAAAAAGAGAACGGACTCAAATAAACAAAATCACAAATGAGAGAGAAGAGATAATAACCAACACGACAACAATACAATTACAAGAGAATATTATGTAAACCTATATACCAATAAACTGGACAACCTAGAAGAAAGGGATAAATTCCTAGAAACGTATAACCTATAAAAACTTAAATAGGACGAAATAGGACATTTGCACATATGGATAACCCGCAAAGAAATTGAATTAGTAATAAAAAAAAAAAATCTCAACATACAAAAATGCAGGTCCAGATAGCATCACAGGGAAATTCTACCAAAAATTTAAAGAGGAGTTAATACCTATTCTTCTCCAACTATTCCAAAAAATAGAAAAGGAAGGAAAACTTCCAACTTCATTTTAAGAGGTCAGAATTATCCCAATATCAAAAACAGATACAGACACCATTAAAAAAGAGAACTACAGGGGTGCCTGGGTGGCTCAGTTGGTTATGTGTCGGATTTCAGCTCAGGTCATGATGTCACTGTTTGTAAGTTCAAGCCCTGCATCATGCTCTGTGATGGCAGCTCAGAACCTGGAGCTTACTTCAGATTCTGTGTCTCCCTCTCTCTGTCTCTCCCCCGTTTGTGCTCTGTCTCTCTCTCTCTCACAATTAAACATTTAAAGTTTTTTTAAAAAGATGGAACTACAGGCCAATATCCCTGATGAACATGGATGCAAAAATTCTCAGCAAAATACTAGCAAACCAAATCCAACAGTATAGTAAAAGAATCATTCTCCATGATCAAGTGGAATTTATTTCTAGGCTGCAAGGTGGTTCAGTATTTGGAAATCAATCAGTGTGATACAACACATGAGTAAGAGAAAGGATAAGAACCATGTGATCACTTCAATAGATGTAGAAAAAGCATTTGAGAAAGTATAACATTCATTAATGCTAAAAAAAAAACTCAACAAAGTAGGGTAAAAGGGAACATATCTCAACACAATAAAGATCACATATGAAAAACCCACAGCTAACATCTTCCTTAATGGGGAAAAACTGAGAGATTTTCTCCAAGTTCAGGAAGAAGACAAGATGTTCACTCTCATCACTTTTTTCAACATAGCACTGGAAGTCCTGGCCATATCAATCAGACAACAAAAAGAAATAAAAAGCATCCGAGTCAGCAAGGAGCAAGTCAAATTCTCACTAGTAACAGATAACATGATACACTATATGGACACCAGAAAGACTCCACGAAAGAAAAAAACACTAGAACTGATAAACGAATTCAGTAAAGTCACCCAATGAAAAATCAATGTGCAGAAATCTGTTGCATTTTATACACCAAAAATGAAGCAGCAGAAAAAGAAATTATGAAAACAATCTTATTTACAACTTCACCAAAAATAATATGACAGCTAGGAATAAATCTAACCCAAGATGTGAAAGATCTGTACTCTAAAAAAGTATAAAACACTGATGAAAGAATTTGAAGATATCACAAAGAAATGGAAAGACATTCCATGCTCATTGCTTGGAAGAAAAAATATCGTTAAAATGTTTATACTACCCAAAGCAAGCTACACATTTAATGCAATTACTATCAAAATACCAACAATATTTTTCACAGAACTTGAACAAACAATCCTAAAATTTGTATGGAGCCATAAAAGACACCAAATAGCCAAAGCAACCTTGAAAAAGCAAAGCAAAGTTGGAGACATTACAATTCTACACTTCAAGTTATATTACAAAGCTGTAGCATTCTTTTTCATTTTTCTTTTATTTATCATGTAATATGTAGTGTTTAATAAGTACTTTCATAACAGTTGAATTAAGAAATAAAATATGTTTTTCCTTAGGGCTGTCCTCTGGGATAAGATTTCTTCAAAAGCAGAGTTATAAGTTGCAAATAATTCTACTTGATAAACTTTTAAAGATAATTTTTCTTGCTTTTAACTATCCACAGGTGGCAGATATTAGATTGACAACTTGTAGTGTCAAGTGTAGAGATGATTTATGTAGAACATCTGGGTCATTTCTTTAAAGAGAAATGCAGAACAATATTATTTCTGGCTATTCAGGTAACAATGATATTTTTAAAAATCTCTGAGCATTCTAATAGTTCTAATTCATATTAAGTAATCATCATCATCATATCTGGAATATTCCAAGATTGTGAACTATACTGCAGGAACACAGTAGGTCTGTCATGCCAATTACACTGTAAAACTTGGAGAAAAGGACTCATGGTTATTTATCATGAGAATTCACAAATTATGCAGATTGCCTCAATATGCCATTTCCTTTGTGACTGCTTTCTCATTAAAATGTAAAAATGCTAATACAATGAAACATTTAATTTAAGGAGCAGCACTCAAAATATTTCATTTACTACTCAAAATTCTTTTTCATCTTAACATGTTCAAAATGTAGTTAAAAAGATTATAGCACATTAAACAATTGATACAATCACCCAAATATAAGGCTTTTTTAATTTAAGAGGCTCTGTTAATTAACTGTGAAGACAAATTTTCTCTTTGATTTTCCAAGAAATTCCCTTGTGACCTGCATGCTCTTGATCAAAGACAAAGTATATGGATGACTTAAGAACAAGGTGACCTCCTTTTCTTCTATTTTAATCAGTACACATATATCTTGGTGGAAAACCATCAAATAGACCTCATTATTTATTGGAACTCAGTGCTATTCTTTTTTGAGTTAAATGAGTCACTGGCACTCAGAGGAAGATTAAAAATATTCTGTAAAATGTATTTGTTTCTAAGTCAATATTCCAGGTGAACTCTACATTCCTTGAACTCTACATAGAAGTTAGTTAATAAGTTATTATTAAGATGCATTTAATGATGTTCTACACCAGCAACAGTATTTCTAAAGAGGACAGTCATATTTGTAGCTCTTAATATAGTCTAGCTTTTTTTTTTTTTTTAATGGTGGCAGGTTCCCATGAGTTGCCTGCTGCTGAGGTAGCAGAATTTAGTTTGTTGAACTTAGTCAAACTGGGCAGGGTCAGGAAAAAGCGTTAGAGTCTGTTCTTCCTTAGTTAGAAAACAATGAAATACCCAAGCAAGAAGCTATTCATAACCAATGCCAACTTAAATACCAAGTCTTTCACACAGGAATTGCGAGATGGTTTGAGATTGGAAGATATATTTCATGAAATCAGTAATATCTGAGCTTATTCTTTGGTTGCGGCATTTTCTCATTATGTGTATTTATGTATTGTGGCTCATCCTAAGGGAACTTGGGTTATTTCTAAAACTGGCTGTTCCTCTCTTTTATTTCTAGATTTATGGGTATTTATACTTTCCTGATAATAACTGCAGTTTTTAAGTAATAAATGAAATGCTAAGCTAGAAAGAAAATGAAAAGGTAACAATGGCATTCAATATGTCTTATTTTTTTTAAATTAATTCGGAATGAATGTATTTTTACATATTCTCTTTTACACTCAATTATTTCAGAGTTAGATATTTATGTGATGCATTTGTATTTCCAGAAGCATGGAACAAATTAACCTTGATCTGTTCTTTCATAAACACATATCTTATTGGAAATAAAATTTTAGTAATTTATTTTGTTGAGATATACACAGACAAAAAGATCTTCTACAAGTCTCTTCTTTGGTTTAGGAAATAGACAATGTCCTTTCTTAGTAAAGTATTTTGCTAAATAGTAAGTATTTTGCTTACTAAAATATTTTGCTCCTAAAGCAAACCTTCTTTTCTAAATTGTATATTTTTAAGTTGTGTGGCAATTTTTTGTAATTGCAACTGAACAAAGCCTCTCCTCCGAATGTCTTGTTCACTTATTTGTGCATTCATTCTGTTCACTAAATAAACATTTGAGTCCCTATCATAAGCTTTCAAGAAGGTATGTGCTAACTGCTGGAAAAATAAAGATTAATTATATAAGATCTCAGTCATAGAGGAGGTCACAGTGGGATGAAGAAGATAGGCACAAAAACAGATAATTATAATTCATTATGTTAAATGCAAAGATTAAAAGAAAATTGACTACCAAAAATAGTGAAGTTATGTGCCAAAAAACCCTTCATAAATCCCAACATTCTTGAGTAATTTTATAGTGTATTAATTCTCTCATAAAATTAAGCAAAGAATAATGATCAGTTTGGCAGCAACTCTAGAGCCACTTCTAACAACTGGAAAGTTGGATGTTTGCACTATAATACAAGAACCATATGTATGTATTAGAGGCCTGGGTATTAAGCAGATAGATTAGCTTGGGGGTGATTGGTAGTTATCTGCTCATAGACTTGAGATATAATATGGTTCAAGTAATCAGTGAATGGTATATAATATTTTATAAATTCATCGATATTACTCTGGGTATCAGTTTTTTTCCCTTTTGTTGCTGAAGAGTACTCTGTTGTATTCTATAGAGATAGCACAATTGGTTTAACCACCCATCTGTTGTATTCCATGGAGATAGAACAATTGGTTTGGCCACCCATCTATTGATGGGTATTTGGATTTAGAATATTACAAATAGAGCTGCTATAAACATTCTTCCTGTACATATCTTTGTGCATACACATGTTCTTGTTGGTCTTGATTAAATACTCAGGAGCATGACAAGAACCTGCCAAACTGCACCATCAGTGGTAGCATTGTTATCATTTATGGAGGACTCATTTTATGCTAGCCATTGTTCTACATGCTAAACATTTTACAAAAATAATTGCACTAAATCCTTCAAACAACCTTATTTGGTGGATATCATTCTGTTTATTTTAGCAATGAGGAAGCCGAGAATCTGAGAAACAGTCATGTGCCTAAGCTTACACAACTAATAATTGTGAAGTTGGGATTTGATTACAGGGTCCTCTGACTCAAGAATCTGTATTGTAACAGGATCAGTCAACTAGTATCATTCCTGGCTTTAGCTTTTGAAATTTTGAAGATTTATGAGTGGACTTAAATTTTCAAATTTTCTGGATGGTTGCTGGTGAGAACTGATTATTTGCCAGTTACTGAACTTAGGGAACTACAACGACTTTGATGTTGTTTTTTATTTTTGCTTATTATCTACCAGTAACACTAGTAATGTGTTTAAGCAACAATAAATGCAGCTCAATATGTCAATTGCTTGTTGTTGATGTACATGAAGAGATAACTATAGGCCTAATATTGAAGTCAAACAAATTAAAGAGAAGAATTCAAATTTAGTAGTGGTTTACAACTTTGACCTAAATGAGGCTACCAATACAAGCAAATGGTGAAATTGTTTTAATGAATTCTAAGTCCAGTGCAAATGTGTGTGTGTGTATTCAGATTGCTTATTTGGCAGAAGTAAGTCCAGAGACTCAGGAGAGGAAATGGTGTAATTCTAGTCTAAATATGAATACCTGAGAAATAGGAGAGCTGATGTTTTAATTTCCTGTTTAAAAGCTAGCAGGGTTAAGACCTAAGAAGAGCTGAGTTTTTAGTTCTATTCTGAAGATAAGAAAAGATCAATGTCCCAACTCAATCTGTCAGGCAGGATGAGATTCTTCTTACTCAGCTTTTGTGTTCTAGTCAGATCTTCAATTGATTGGATGAGGCTTGCACACATTAAGGAAGCCAATGTGCTTTACTAACTCTACTGATTCCAATATTAATCTCATCTAGAAATACCCTCACAGACAAACACAGAATACTGTTTGACTAAATGTGTGGGTACCCTGTGGCCAGGTAAACTTGCCACATATGTATCCTTTGTCAATGTGGCATCCATTCATGTAGCATTAAACCATACTTCACCTCCTAATAAGGAAAATAACAAGGTAATATTTTCACCTAACATGATACAACTACCCTGTGTACAATCTAAAACATTAAATTCTTCACAAGAAAGGGAAGTAAAGTTCTTGAATTATGTTTACTCTTGTCCTTGATATCCCATACCTTAAATATTATAATATAAAAGTACCAATACTTAAATATTACACTAAAAATTCAATATATTATATGTTACATGGTAAGGAAATAAGGGAGATTAAATGCTAGACAGATAAATGGTAGATAGAGATGTACTAACACAAAAACACATTCATAACAAAGTAAAGAGGAAATACTAATGGGAATTATAGTATTTGTTTCTATAACTGATCACTTGGTCACAGCTGGTATTTATAGCTACTTTCTTCTGCTATCCATTCTGTATTCCTCTTGACTTAGCAAGCTCTTAAGCTTGTCACAGTTCTTTACCTAGTGGAGTGACCCAAAATGCCATTCCTAAAAGTACTGTGCCATTAGTAGTCCTGCCTTCATTGGGTTATTGTAGTTTTCATTTACCTTAATCACAGGGCATGGTAACACAAAGAGGCACCCTAAGGGATCTCCCGTATTCCGGGCATACTCTTCCTCCATTGTGGAATAGTAGTCAGATTTCCCCTTGGTAAGCAGGATTATCAACCCAGCCCTTCTTTGCATTCAGAAACATTAAGGAACCCAACGTGGCCTGACAGCAGTCATAACTTTCAGTTCAATGAAATCACTGCTGTGTCTTCTGGCAGAAGCATTCCTCTCTTCGTAGCTAAAATCTCTGCACCAACAGATCTTAAGGTTGCAGAAACAGGAAGTAAACATTTTGCTAGTGGGTCACTAGGATTAATGGTAAACAATAGTACTACCACTTCCATTTTTTATTACTATTCTGTGAATACTGGCTATACAAGAAACAGCCCATTATATTAAATGCTTATTCACAGCATATACAGCATTCTGGAGAATCAGCCCTAAAAGGTATTTTCACCTTGTTGGTTCTGTAACTGAGTTCTCAAAAGGCTGTTCACTATTCTGTTGGCAGCTGCTTGAGGATGGTGGTGAATATGGTAAGATCAGTGAATTCCATGAGCATACGTCTATTGTTGCACTTCATTTACTGTGAAGTAAATGATGGAGGTGATCCAATGTAATAAACCTGCCACCAGGTAGCTAGTTAACCACCCCAGGGAATAATGCCATATTAGGGACTCAGTGTTGGTCTCTGTTGCTGGCATATTGGGCTCTCAGCAGTGGCTGTAGTCAGGTCAACTTTGGTGAGTTGAGGTCCATGTTGCTGAGTCCATATGTAACCTATATCTTTGCAATCACATGCACTTTATTACTGAGCAAAGTGAGAAAACAAGTGCACTGCTTGAAGTTCTGCCCATATAGAAGATTTCTCTTCATCACTGTCCTTATAGGATGTCCCAGAAAAAGCTATAATACTGTAGGTGTCCATTTACAGGTGATGCTTTCATATCATAGAGAACTATCTCTAAGCCAGGCTCAAGTCTTCTTTTCCTCTTCAACTGATCATAGGGAACTCCCCATGAGGCCATAGGTATAGACTGGGAGAGAGAAAGTAGTGTAGCATAAATGGGGACTGGTCCATTTGGGAAAATTCTTCATGTAACTTACATGTGCCTTGAAGACTTGGTTAGCCCAACTCATATATAGGAAGGACTTCCACTTGATGAAGGAATGGTATAGTGCATGCTCAGCTTTACAGCTTTCTAAGTCAAATAACACTCACTTCAGATGGGCAGCTCAGGTTGCATGGTAATTTGGTAGCCCATGACTGTTTATTTTCTACTAAGGCCCAGCAGCAATGATTTTTTTTTCCTCAAAAGGGAAATAGTTATGCACGAATAATGACAGGGATTTGTTCCAAAGTTATAAGATTCTACTCTAAAATTTACCTATAGAAACTTGCTGGAAACTCTTAACAGCCTCTCTATCTACAACTGACACTTCAAGCACCACTGGCTTTGAGGAATCATATGACCCAGTGGCAGAGAAGATTACACAACAGCCTGGACTTATTGCAGAGCCCTCTGTTATTCTGGACTCCACACAAAACTGGCAGCTTTTAGGGTAACTCAGTAAACAAATTGGACAAATACACTTAAATGAGGACTGTTGCCATCAAAATCCAAAAATGACCACTAAACATTGCACTCCTTTTTGGTTATAGAAGCGTCAGATGTAACAACTTATCTTTTACCTTAGAGGGGATATCTTGACATGCTGCATACCACAGACCCCTAGAAATTTTACTGACATAGAAAGACCCTGAATTTCGTGGGATTTATATCCTATATCTGACACACAAACATCTTAAGAATAAAACTAGAGTAGTTGCTATTTTTTGCTCACTAGTTCCCATCAGCGAAATCCTGATGTGATGGACCAGTGTTATATCTTGTGGAAGAGAAAGGCAATCAAGATCCTTGTGAAGTAAATTATTACATATGGCTGGACAGTTGATATATCCCTGCAGCAAGTCAGAAAGATGCATTTCTGGCTTTGCCAGCTGAATGAAAACTGCTTATGCTGAATTTTATTAGAAGAGATGGAGAAAAACACAGTTGCCAGATCAGTAGCTGCATAGAAGATAATAGGGGATGTGACAATTCACTCAAGCAATGAAACCATACCTGGTACAGCAGCTGCAATTGGAGTCACCACCAGTTAAGCTTATAGTAATTGATGGTTATTCTCCAAGATCCACCTGTCCTCTGCACCTGACAAGTAAGTGAAATGAGGATGCAGTGGGAATCACCATTCCTGCATCTTTCAGGTACTTAATGGTAGCACTAATGTCTTCAGTCCCTCCAGGAACAGTTTTGCTTTTGGTTTACCATTTAGTTAGGCAGAAGCTGTTCTAGTGGTTTATATTTGGCCTTTCCCACCATAATATCCTTTACTCTACAGGTGAGGGAACCAATGTGAGGATTATGTCCGATGCTAAATATATCTATTCCAATTGTTCATTCTGGAGCTTAGTAAATTACTAGAGGATGGATTCAGGGAACCACTGGACCCACTGTGAGATGAACATGAGCTAAAATACTATTGATTATCTGACCTCCACAAGTCCCTACTCTATTGGTGGACCACAATGACATTTTGAGTCTCTTGGAATTTAGATCCATTGTCTAGTATTTCCTGAAATGTCTAATTAGTTCCTTTTCCCCAATGCCCTGTTATCCTAGTAAATAGTCACAGATACTTTGAGGGGCTATTAAGAGAAAAAAAAGGTTAAGAAAATAAATTTTGGCATGTACTGGGGTCCTTCTTCAAGATAACCCAGTCTCCCCCTTTTTAAGGAGTTTTAAGTCTGTACATTGTCTCACATCTGGGAATTGATTGAGGGGCCATAACTGTTTTTATTATTCTTTTTAAGCTTTCATTCACTTGGCCTATAATTTTTCTACTTATAAGGCCAAGTAATAATTTAGTAGGTTTCCTATCTATTTCACTCCTATGAACATCATGACCAACTAGCCAATACCACAGTTCTGTGCAAATCAGACAATTCTCATCACTTCTTTGACTCCACTGCCCATTATGGTTACCATGCCACATTGCCTTTGGTGATTGAGTGCCACTACTTGGCCCTGCCACTATGGGATCTTAACTACTCCCGTTGCATTTAGGTTTCCCAGTTCAGTAACCGCAGTTGCCACTTCAAGATCTGGCCTACAGAGACAAGTGATCCCAGAATCTTTCAAGGATGCTGAGGATCCCTTCACAAATTTATTTTTCACAGTTGTGGTGAAATGTGTGTCATTTAGATCTTCCTAATGTGGATGAGTACTTCTTACATGACAAATCCACTCAAACATTCCAATATCCCCATGATTTTGAATACTTGGCTCTAGATTAAACTAAGGCATGTCTGGCATTTCTAACTCACATCTTTTGATCCATGATTCAGACAACCACCCCAAAAAGCTGTTAGAGCCCTGCTAACTCCTTGAGCTACAACATTAAATGCAGAATCTCTGCTTAGTGAACCTATAACAATACACTTGGTCTGCTGCAAATTTATGGTTCTTCCAACATTATCCAATTTCCTTACCATATATTCCCACACTTGGTCCCAAGATTTGTGTTATATAAAGTAAAAAAAAAAAAAATTCAAGTATTTCTTGTGGAGTGTAGCACAACTTCTCATGTGTCATAGTTTGTACCACACCTTTAGGATCATACTGGAAATTGAGTCTAATTATAGGTGTAGAAGCAAAAAGAGGTCTTAAGGGTTGGCCTTGACAGGTATCAGCATTGTTTTTCAGGGCAACTAACTCCACTAGAGGTGCTTTCACTGGCAAAAAAAATTCATCAGAATTTAGGGGCTCAATGTCCGCAACATCATCAGTATCCTACATGTCTGTAGTTTGGCTTTTAGGACACCATTCCTTGCCAATCATTGCTCAGTAATCATAGTGACCCTCTGAGGATGGAATTTGAACTGTGTTGTAATTCAGTCAGATGCAGGATGAAATTCTGGGGTTGATTTTCAACAATATAAGCCCTGTGGCTACAGGAGAAATCTCCACTATACCATATATAGAAGATTCCACATCATTTGTGTGGTATGTGAGCTGGCACTTCAAATCATAGAGCCCATTCTTTTTTCCCCCCACTTTGTCCAGAGACATTAAGAGCAATTAGCCAATCTCATTATATTTATTGTTTAGTCAAAACTGTTCAAAAGTATTATGTACATAGTCACCCAGCTTCTTGCTTAATTATAAGTGGTTGATTATGATCATCCAATGGTGATATTTTCATATCTCCATTTCTAGATCACACCATAGACCATCAGTACTCTCTTTACTACAGAAATTAGCATTAGCATCTATAAACCTATTCAGATTAGAGGGCCAATTCCAGAGCCAATTTTGAAAGTTCATCATTAAAATTCTGTTCTCTTTGAACCACTCTCAGTACTAAAAACTATTATTCAGGGGTCAACCTGAAAGGAACTTAGGGATTATCTATTCAACAATTTTTGAGGATGTGAATCCTGCCAAGACCTATGTGAGTAGGCTTGGAAGTAGATCTTTGCTTTATCAAGTTTTCAAATGAGAATAGAGTCCTTGCTGATACATTGCTGGCAGTCTTGTGAGACACTCTGAAGTAATAGACCCAGCTACATAATGCTTGGATTTCTAACCCATATATTGTGAGATAAAGAATGTGTGTTTTTAAGCCACTAAGTTTGGGGTATTTATTTTTTTTTATGAAGCAAGTGGTAATGCAAGGCCATATGCCAATATGCAGTCTTGAATTCACATTAATTTCCTGAGTAAACTTAAACAGAGAATTCATTCTGAAGAAGTCCAAGTTTGATGCTGTCCCATGAAATTGAAAGAAAGAAAATGAAAATTTCCTCTAGGGAAACATAAGTTCAATACAGGACTCAAAAAGACAGATGAACCTATGACAAACATGAACTTATAGATAAAACAGAATATCCTAAAAGGAAATAAACCTTATGAATTACAGTAATCAGAAAAAAAAATGGAACAGAATCAAACCTACCAAGATTTCACAGAAGGTTTTATTAGGTACTGTAAATAAAATCAGTGTTGATTATGTTTTAAAAAGAGAAAGCCTTGAAAATACTAACAAGAAGCAGGTGAATATAATGCTTATTCATAAGATTTTAAAAACCAATGAAATAAAATTTTTAGAGCTGAAAAAAAGTAATTGCTAAACAAAAAGATCAACAAACTGGTCAAATATCAGATTAGACACATCAAAAAATATAATCAGTCAAGTGGAAAGTAGAGCAAAGAAATTACTCAGAATGTAGAACATAGAATCAAAGATGTTAAAAAATAATGCAAAAGAAAATTTAAGAGATGTATAAATGTAGAAAGAAAAATAAGATTAAATATATATTAAAATGAGATACAAAATGGAATACTATAAAGAATTGGTTAGAAGCAATATACTAAGGCAAAATTTTGAAAAATTTGTAAACTACTATGACAGAAAAATAATAATAAATGACAAAAAAAATGAAATCTTACTTTCAAAGTATTAAGGAAAAATAACTACCAAACAATAATTTTATATGCAACTAAAAAAAAAACCAAATAATAATTATGTCAATTAAAAATATTTTACAGGCAAATAATAAAATAATTATGACTCATAAGTTATTGCTAAAATAACTATTAAAATGTATTTCTGGTGGATAAAAATTGAACCAAGAAATATTGTAAGAAGCAATGGCATTCTTATTAAAAAAACTAAAAATGATAATAATAAAATAGAATGTACAACATGTAAATGGATAAAGTAAAATAAAAAAAACTCAATTAAGCATTAGACAAGAGGAGAGGATAAATTATCTCAAGGCATGGTAACAGATCAGTAATCATAACAAATATCAGTAGATAAAACTCAACTAAAAGGAATAAAATATCAAACTGGATTTTAAAAACTATATGCATTCATTAAAACGCATGAGCCTTATGATATCCTAGAAATACTGAAAGAAAATAATATCAAAGGCAGAAAGCAAGTAATTACAAATACAAAATACAATGGGGTCTTCATGTTTATACCAGATAAAACAGACACTAATAAAAGGACCACTATTCAGTATGTTATCGTTACTTAATGCTAAGAAGCATAGTCATCTCCAAACAAGCTAATAAAATTGTGAATCTGTGGAGCAACTGGGTGGCTAGTCAGTTGAGCATCTGACTTCCGCTCAGTTCATGATCTCCTGGTTCGTGAGTTCGAGACCCTCATCAGGCTCTGTGCTGACAGCTCAGAGTCTGGAGCCTGCTTAGGATTCTGTTATTCCCTCTCTCTCTGCTCCTCCCCTCCTCATGCTCTCTCTCTCTCTCTCTCTCAAAAATAAACATTTGGGGCACCTGGTGGCTCAGTTGGTTGAGCGTCCGACTTCAGCTCAGGTCATGATCTTACCGTACTTGAGTTCAAGCCCTGCATCAGGCTCTGTGCTGACAGTGCAGAGCTGGATGACTGCTTTGGATTCTTTGTCTCCCTCTCTGCCCCTCCACCACTCACACTCTGTCTCTCTCTGTCTCTCTATCAAAATAAACATTAAAATAAATAAATAAATAAATAAATAAATAAATAAACAAACAAACATTAAAAAGGTTGTGAATCTGCTTATATCAAATGACAGAGACTTAAAATACATAAAGATAAAATTGAATGTAAAGGGAAATTATAAATATGCAAATATTTTATAATAATTTAACACAAATTTCCCATTAATTGGTCCATCAAGCAGTCAAAAATAACAAGGTTTATAGAAGATACAATTAACACAATAAAACTGATTAATTGATAAATGTAGAAACTGTAACTCCCATTTACAGAATTATTATTTATTGAGAATTCATCAAAAGCTTACATACATGATCATGAAACTATCCATAAAACGAATCAAACATAAACGAAAGAATTGTTACCATATGGGCAACACCATTTTCTTCCATAATACAATAAAACAGAAACTGATAAAATGTAGTTGAAATTTCTCCAAATTCAAAGATTTAAAATCCTTTTCTAAATAAATCACAGAATATTTAAAATCCTTTTCTAAATAAATCACAGGATAAATAAATAATAAATTTGGAATATTCAGAACTACACTATAATTAAAATATCTATGAAATCTGATAATAAATATATTATTAGATGCATGTTAGTAAAGAAAAAGAATGTAAATGTCTAGTAACTGAGAAAAAAATGATAAAGTAAGCCACAAACATGAAGTGTTATAATAATATCTTAAAACATTAAAGTTGATGAATAATTGCTAGAGTATGTACAAAATGAAAATTTATTAACAAAGATTAAAACTGTAGACTATTTTTTTAAAAAATTAAATAATGTGCAGTTACTATAAAATATAAAGGAAGACATTACAGTAGTTACATTTTAGATTTTTTTAAAACTCAGAACACCTTGAACAACTGTATGTCAATACATTTGATAAAGCATTAATAATGAAATATTACCCAGAAAAATGTAATTTAATAAAACTGATAGAATAAACTTAAATCAATGTATGGCTGAGTACACTCCTACTAGAATGATCTTACATTAGTAAACAACTTTATAGTCTAAGCAAAATAATGCAAAGAAGTTAAGACACTAGGGAAGGAATAGACAGGAAGATTATGAAAAAATCTTTAATTAAATAATGGGATCATCATCATGGTGTAACAGAGACTATATTTGTCATTCTTCCTGAAATAACAAAAAGTAGGCACAATTTATTTTTTAAAAATGTTTTAAATGTTTATTTATCTTTGGAAGAGACAGAGACAGAGGGCGAGAGGAGGAGGGGCAGAGAGACTGGAGACACAGAATCCAAAGCAGGCTCTAGCCTCTGAGCTGTCAGCACAGTGCCCGATGTAGGGCTCAAACTCATGAACTGTGAGATCGTGACCTGAGCTGAAATCAGTGGCTTAACGGACTGAGCAACCCAGGTGCCCCGAAATAGACACAATTTATTAAACAGCTTTTTACACACTGAATATCAGGCAAGCAAGAGCCTAATCTATACAAATTGAGCTACATAATTTTACCAGCTTACTGGAGACAATTTCCAGGACATGGCTCAGGGAAAGGGAATTCAGAACAAGTCCACTGAACCCCCTTTATTAAGAAGATGGGACATAAAAGAACCTAGTGTTTGCAGCTTACAATTTAAGGGGAGAGTGTTGCACAAAGAACTCCAGATCTCTGTAGAAGGTCCCATCCAAGTGTTCAACTGAGTGCTCATGAGCACATGCTTGTGAAGAAATGACCCAAGACCAGAAGTGAATCACACAAAAGGATTAAAAGGAAATAGTGTTCAGCACTCACACAGGGCCAGGAATAATGCCACTTCCTTTCAACAAAAGTGCAAAGCTTCATGATCCATGGCTCACTAGGTAGAGTATAGAGAACAGTCTTGCCTCCACAGGGGAGAAATACTTAAGCCCAAGACTGAACACTATCCTGGTTCTTCCTAATAAATCTTAAAAGCAAATTTTGAAAGAAAAAAATTGTTTTCAAATAACTATGTCCCAGAAGAAAAATGAAAATTATTTGAAGTTAAATGAAAAATTCCAGAACTCAACAAAGTTACATCCACAATGATTGGGATGCAATAAAAAAAAAAAAAATACCAGAGGTGCCTGGGTGGCTCAGTCAGTTGAGCATCCAGCTCTTGACTTTGGCTCAAGTCATAATCTCACGGTTCATGAATTTGGGCCCTGCATCGATCTCTGCACTGACAGCATGGAGCCTGCTTGGGATTTTCTCTCTCTCTGCCCCTCCCCTACTCGTGTGTTGTCTCTCTCTCTGAAAATAAATAAACTTAAAAAAAAGTATCCTTTAAAAAAATACCAGATATGGAAAGAAGTAGGAGGGTAAATCCTACAAGAGAACAGAAATCAGTAAACAGAAACCAATCCAGAAATGACCATCTTTAGGAGTAGCAGACATAAAAATTATTATAACCACATTATTTCCTATAAAAAGAGACATGAAAGATATAAAAGGTGACAAATCGAAGTTATAAAGATGAAAACTACAAATGCACTATGCAAATACTCTCAAAAGAGTAATATTAAAACACTACAGAAAGAAAAATTAGGGAATGTAAAGACATCTCAGTGCAAATTATAAATATAAAACACAGAAGGAAAGATAATCAAACTAGAAAATAAACAGAAAATCAGTGAACTGTGGGGTAATGTCAAGCAGAAAATTATATGTATAATTAGAGTCACCAAACAAAAAAGGAATATACGTATCATAAAAAATATTGAATGGCTTAAAATGTCCAAATTTGATGAAAATAATAAACACACAGATCTAAGCAACTGAGGAACACCTGAAGTTAGTTCAAGGATTAGGGATTTTCTTAAGGAAAAAGTATAAACAAGAAGTGGTAGCAACACACAATATTTATTTAGGTGACACTTTTACAGCAAGGCATGTGAGAGGAAGTTCCTCACAGCAGGAGACTTTCCAAAGACTTCTGGGTCATCACTCAAAGGAACTCCCAGAGGAAAGGGAATCAGAAAGAGGGCTAACATATCTAGGTGATGTCACTCAGCTGCATAGAAGGGAGTCTCTGAGTTAAGGATTCTGAAGGATAGCAGTGACTTGGGGTCTTTTATACTCCCAGGGTTTGTCAAATCTGGCTAGTAGATGTTGGGTACAGTTGAAGATTATGAGCTGAAGTTTAGATTTTCTTAGGGACGTTTTTTGTTTCTTTTGTTTAATGTTAATTTTTATTGAAAATTAGAAATTTAACTATTATAATGTAGTAACACTGCAAGTCATATTCTCTTTCCCCAGGGTTTGCTGTGTTTTTTAATTACTAGAAATTGTGGTATTCTATTCATTTTGAGACTTTTACAAACTATTTTTACAAAGACTATCTCTTATCAGGTGCCTGGGTGGCTTAGTGGGTTAAGAGTCAGACTCTGGATTTTGGCTCAGGCCATGATCTCACGGTTGGTGAGTTCAAGCCCCTGCTTGGGATTCTCTGTCTCCCTCTCTCTTTCTGCCCCTCCCCTGCTCACACATGCGCTCTCTCTCTCTCTCTTTCTCAAAAATAAATAAACATTAACAAAAAAAAAACAAAGACTATCTCTTACCTAGTGTAATCACTGAAGTCTCTGTTCTTTTAGCTCATGTTCAGGTAATATTTTAATAGAGATTTCCTTGAATGCCAGAAGCTGTGATAAACAGAAGGAAACAAACAAACAAAATCAATCAAAAATACCAATCACATCTCTCAGTCTTTGCAGATTGCCTCTATTTTGTGGCTCAACATGAAAGCTTAATGTCTTCTCAGGTCTTTTTGAATATGTATCTTGACTGAACATGCATATAATTATAAATTCTCCCATATACATGACTGATTTTGAACTTCCTAGTTCCCGAAAGTCTCAGTCTAATTCCTTTTCCAGAATTCAGGTAGTCTAATTTACATCTCTGCCTATCATCTCTTGACTCAAGGTTCTGTGGATCGATAATCACCTTGCACCTTTTAGGATAAGTGCTTGTTGCTCTTCCCATCTGTGTTCTAAGTTTGGAGAAAGAGTGATGAGTGCCTTACTTCATGTATCACTTAAAGATGTAGAACAAATATACACAATGATTAGCAAACAAGGTCTACCTTTTCCCTCTGGTTTAAGGGAGAGAGCTGAGAACTGGACTGCTACCACTGCAAAACCAAGAACGCCTCCACACCAGAAGAACCTGGGGAAAAGGTAATAATACAAATAACTTTTTCCATCCTTTTGAAGATGACTTTTTCTAATTGGGTATTCACTTGGTTTCTATAAATCTTTGATTATTCTCCAGAGCTCTAACAAACATGGTTTGGAGAGTCCTGCTTATTTTGTTTTGTTTTCCTATGGGGGAATGAGAGCTTGGGCCTTCCTCCTCCCACACTTTTCTGACTGCTCTTACCTTTTTTTAATACTTTTTTTAATGTTTTTTTTTTTTGAGAGAGAGAGAGAGAGACAGTGTGAGCAGGAGAGGGGCAGAGAGAGAGGGAGACAGAATCTGAAGCAGGCACCGAACTCTGAGCTGTCAGCACAGAGCCTGACACAGGGCTTGAACTCACAAACCTCGAGATCATGGCCTGAGCCAGGGATAATGATCTGAGCTGAAGTCAGATTCTTAACTGACTGAGCCACCCAGGCACCCTTGACTGCTCTTTTAATGTTTGCTAGATTTATAGTGAAATCCCTCTTTCACTCATGTTTTGCTCTTTCTTTCTTTTAAGGGTTTATATGTTTTATTAAACTTTTCAAAGAACAATATTTTTGGCTTTAATACTTTTTGATATTGTTTCTATTTCATTGACTTCTTGTTATATTTTATTGTCCCCTTCCATCTCCTTGCTTTGGAGTTACGTGAAATTATTTTCATAGCTTCTTATATTACAGACCTAGACAATTTATTTTAGATATTTAAAATTTTCCTGTATTTCCATTTTTTATTGTCATTATTCATTTCAATATAATATTGTTTACCCAAAGAAAATAGAACCATTAATTCAAAAAGATGTATGCATCTCTAGGTTTATTACAGCATTATTTACAATACCAATATATAGAAGCAACCCAAGTGTCCAGCCATAGATGAACAGATAAAGAATATATATAATGGAATATTACTCAGCCATAACAAAAAGAATGAAATCTCGCCATTTGCAAAAACAAAACATTGATGGACCCACAGGATATATGCTAAGTGAAATAAGTCAGAAAGAGAAAGACAAACACTATATGTCTTCACATATATGTGAAATTTAAAAAACAAAACAAATGAACAAGCAAAAAAAAGCAGAATCAGATCTATAAATACAGAGAACAAACTGATAATTGCCAGAGGGAAGGGGGTAGGGGAATGTACAAAATGTGTGAAGGGGATTGGGAGATAGACTTCCCTATATGAAATGAACACATTATAAGAATAAAATGTACAACATAAGGAATATAGTTAATGATACTGTAACATGTTGTATAGTGACAGATGGTAGCTACACTTGTGAACATAGCACAATGTATAAAGATGTTGAATCGCTATATTTTACATCTGGAAATAATATAACATCGTGTGTCAATACACTCAAATTAAAACATTTAAAAGATAAATATAATGCTGCATGTCAACGATACTTCAATTAAAAATAAAAAAATTAAAAATACATAAAAATTTCTAATTAATTTCCCTTGTGATTACTTACTTCCATCTATGAGTTATTTATAAGTATGTTACATTTTAAAGTTTTTTTTCCAGATTTTTCTTTGCCCCTCGTGTCAGATTAAATTCCATTTTAACCTGATTATATACTTTATAATTTCAATATTTTTAAACTTATTAAAACTTGTTTTATGGCTCTATAAATAGTGTATCTTAGTCAATATCCAATGTTCTCTACAATAGAATGTATACTCAGGGTTTTTGGTTTAGAACTTTATGAATGTCACTTAGGTTAATTATGAGAGTGTTAAATATTCTATATCCTTTCTCAAATTTTGTCTCCTTATCCATCAATTACTGAGGGACAGATGTTAAAAATATCAGCTATGATTGCAGATGTGTCCATTTCTCCTTTCATTTTTGTCAGTTTTTGCTTCATGCATTTAGAAACTCAATAATTATGTATATACCCAAGAAAGATCATTATCTTTTCTTAATTTATCATTTATTTCATCATGATATAGCTTATTTCTGTCCAACAATATCCCTGTTCTGAAGTCTAATTTATCTAGTATTAATATAAGTCAGATTCTTATGGTTGTGGTGTGCATGTTGTATCGTTTCCCAGTCACTGTTTTATTTATAATCTGTGATAGATATATGTATATATGTATATGTATATATGTATATATACATATATATATATATATATATATATATAATTTATTGTCAAATTGGCTAACATACAGTGTGTAGTGTGCTCTTGGTTTTTGGGGTAGATTCTCATGGTTCATTGCTGACAACACCCAGTGCTCATCCCAACAAAAGCCCTCCTGAATGCCCATCATCCATTTTCCCCTCTCCCCCACCCCCCATCCACCCTCAGTTTTTTCTCTATATTTAAGAGTCTCTTATGCTTTTCCTCCTTCCCTCTCTGTAGCTATTTTTCTCCCTTTCCTTTCCCCGTGGTCTTCTGTTAAGTTTCTCAAGATCCACATACGAGTGAAAACATATGATAAGTCTTTCTCTGAATGACTTATTTCACTCAGCTTAATACCTTCCAGTTCCATCCATGTTGCTGCAAATGGCATGATTTCGTTCTTTCTCAATCTATGTTTTTATAGTATCTTTCATGTAAATAGTATTTAGTTGTCTTGATTTTTATTCAGTCTTACAAATTCTACCTTTTGTTTTCTTTCTTGTTTTCCACCAAGATTTTATTTAAATTCAACTTAGTTAACATATAGTGTGCTATTGGTTTCAGGAGTAGAATTTAGTGATTCATCACTTGCATATAACACCCAATGCTCATCTAAACAACTGCCTGCCTTAATGCCCATCACACATTTAGCCCATCCCCTACCCACCCACCCACCTCCAGCAACCCCCAGTTAGTTCTCTATAGTTAAGAGTCTCTTAGGTTTTTCCCTCCCTCTCTGTTTTTATCTTATTTTATTTTTCCTTCTCTTTCTCCCATGTTCCTTTGTTTTTTTTTAATTCCACATATGAGTGAAATCATATGGTATTTGTCTTTCTCTGACTGACATATTTCTTTTAGCATAATACACACTAGCTCCATCCATGTCCTTGCAAATGGCAATATTTCATTCTTTTTGATCACCAAGTATTCCATTGTGTGTGTGTATGTGTGTGTGTGTATGTGTGTGTGTATCCATGTCCTTGCAAATGGAAATATTTCATTCTTTTTGATCACCAAGTATTCCATTGTGTGTGTGTGTGTGTGTGTGTATATATATATATATATATACACATACATATATATACATACATGTATATATATACACGCACATATATGTATATATATATACACACATATATATGTGTGTGTGTATATATATATATATATATATATAATATATATATACCAAATCTACTTTATCCATTCATCAGTCAATGGACATTGGGGCCTTTCCATGATCTGGCTATGTTAACGGTGCTGTTATAAGCATTGGGGTGCATGTGTCCCTTTAAATCAGTATTTTTGTATCCTTTGGATAAATACATAGTAGTGCAATTGCTGGGTCGTAAGGGTAGCTCTGCATTTAGCTTTCTGAAGAATCCAAACTCTTTTCCAGAGTAGCTGTGCCACTTTGCATTCCAAACAGTGTAAGGGAGTTCTCCTTTCTCTGCATCCTTGCCAACATTTGCTGTTACCTGAGTTGTTAATTTTAGCCATTCTGACAGGTATGAGATGGTATCTCATTTGGTTTTGGCTTGTATTTCCCTGATGATGAATGATATTGAGCATTTTTTTTATGTGTCTGTTAGCCATGTGTGTGTCCTCTTGGGAGAAAGGTCTGTTCATGTCTTCTGCCCATTTCTTAACTGGATTATTTATTTTTTGGGTGTTGACTTTGGGTGTACTTTATAGATTTTGGATACTAGTCCTTTACCAATATGTCATTTTCAAATATCTTCTCCCATTCTCTAGGTTGTCTTTTAGTTTTGTTTATTGTTTCCTTTTCTGTGCAGAAGCTTTTTATCTTGATGAAGTCCCAGTAGTTCATTTTTGCTTTTGTTTCCCTTGCCTCTAGAGACATGTCTACCAAGAAGTTGTTATGACCAAGATCAAAGAGGTTGCTTCCTGTGTTCTTCGCTAGGATTTTGATGGTTTCCTGTCTCAAATTTAGGTTGTTCATCCATTGTGTATGGTGTAAGAAAATGGTTTAGGTTCATTCTTCTGTATGTTGCTGTCCAGTTTTCCCAACACCATTTGTTGAAGAGACTGTCTTTTTCCATTACAAATTATATTGTTGAAAATGAGTTGACCATGTAGTTGTGGGTCCATTTCTCGGTTTTATATTCTATTCCATTTATCTATGTGTATGTTTTGTGCCCATACCATACTATCATGATTACCACAGCTTTGTAATACATCTTGAGGCTGAGAATTGTGATGCCTCCTGCTTTGCTTTTCTTTTTCAACATTACTTTGGCTATTCAGGTTCTTTTCTGAAGTTCCATACAAATTTTAGAATTATTTATTCTAGCTTTGTAAAGAATGTTGGTGTTATTTTTGTAGGAATTGCATTAAATGTGTAGATTGCTTTGGGTAGGATACACATTTTTATAATATTTGTTCTTTCAATCCATGAGCATGGAATGTTTTTCCATTTCTTGGTGTATTCTTCAATTTCTTTTATAAGTGTTCTATGGTTTTAAGAATACAGATCTTTTACCTCTCATTAGGTTTATTCCTAGATATATTATGGGTTTTGGTGAATTTGTAAATGAAATTGATTACTTAATTTATCTTTCTGCTGCCTTATTATTGGTATACAGATATGCCACAGATTTCCATACATTGATTTTATATCCTGCAACTTTGCTAAATTTATGTATCAGTTCTAGCAATTACTTGGATTTTTTGGGGGGTTTCCTATGTAAATATCATCTGTGAAGAACAAAAGTTTGACTTCTTCTTGCCAATTTGGAAACATTTTCTTTTTGTTGTCTGATTGCTGAAACTAGAACTTCCAGTATTATATTGAGCAACAGTCATGAGAGTGGATATCCTTGTCATGTTCTTAACCTTAGGGGAAAAGCTCTTAGTTTTCCCCCTTTGATGGTGATATTAGGTGTAGGTCTTTTGTATATGCGTTTTATGGTGTTGAGGTGTGTTCCTTCTATCCCTACTTTCTTGACTTTTTATCAAGAAAGGATGTTATATTTTGTCAAATTCTTTTTGTGCATCTATTGAGAGGATCATATGGTTCTTATTCTTTCTTTTATCAATGTGATGTATCACATTGATAGATTTGAAGATATTGAGCCAGCCCTACAGCCCAGGAATAAATCCCAGTTGATTGTGGTGAATAATTATTTTGATGTACTGTTGGATTTGATCTGCTAGTATCTTGTTGAGAATTTTTGCATCAATGTTCAACAGGGATATAGGTCTGTAATTCTTTTCAGTTGTGTCTTTTCTGGTTTTGGAATAGGCAATTCTGGCCTCACAGAATGAGTTTAGAAGTTTTCCTTCCATTTCTATGTTGTGGAACAGTTTCAGAGGAGTAGGTATTAATTATTTTTTAAATGTCTGGTAGAATTCCCTGGGAAGCCATCTAGCCCTGGACTCATGTTTGTTAGCACAGTTTTGATTACTGATTCCATTTCTTTGCTGCTTATGGGTCTGTTCAATGTTTCAAAAATTTCTTTCTGTTTCAGTTTTAGTAGTTTATAAATTTCCTGGAATTTATCCATTTCTTCCAGATTGCCCATTTTTTGGCATATAATTGCTCATAACTGTTAGTAATTCTGCAATGTGGGTTGTGATCTCTTTTCTTTCATTCATGACTTTATTTACTTGGGTCCTTTCTCTTTTCTGTTTGTTAAATCTAGGTAGGGGGTTATCAATTTTGTTAATTATTTCAAAGAACCAGCTCCTAGTTTTGTTGATCGTTTTTACTGTTTTTTTTCTTGGTTTTTATACCATTTATTTCTGTTCTAATTTTCATTATTTCACTTCTGCTGTTAGGTATAACATTAGGTTCATTATTTGAGCCTTTCCTTCCTTCTTGAGTAAGGCTGAATTGCTATATACTTCCCTCTTATGACTGACTCTGCTGCATTCCAAAGGTTTTAGGTTTTTGTCTTTCATTTGCATTTGCATTTATGTATTTTTAAAATTTCTTTTTTAATATTAGTTAGCCCATTCATTCTTTAGTAGGATGTTCTTTAACCTCCATGTATTTGTGGTATTTCCAAGTTTTTTCTTGTGGTTGAATTCCAGTTTCATAGCATTGTGATCTGAAAATATGTATGGTATGATCTCAATCTTTTTGTACTGGTTGAGGCCTTATTTGCTACCTAGTATGTGATTTATTCTGGAGAATGTTCTGTGTGCATTTGAAAAGAATGTGCATTCTGCTGCTTTAGGATGAAATGCTCTAAATATGTCTGTTAAGTCCATCTGGTCCAGTGTGTCACTCAAAACAATTGTTTTCTTATTGATCTTCTGGTTAGATGATCTGACCATTGCATAATAGTCTCCTACTATTACTGTATTTTGGTCACTGAGTTTCTTTATGGTATTAAGTGATTCATATATTTTAGTGTTTTCAAGTGGGGGCATACATATTTACAATTGTTAGATCTTGATGGATAGAGCCTTAATTACGATATAATTCACTTCTTCATCTTTTGTTACAGTCTGTGTTTTAAAATCTAGTTTATCTGATATAAGTATGGCCACTCTGGATTTCTTTTCTTTTGATGTCCATTAGCATGATAGATGGTCTTCATCCCCTCACTTTCAATATAGGGGTGTCTTTGGGTCTAAAATGAGTCTCTTGATTTCAGCATATTGACAAATCTTATTTTTCCGTTCGGATACAGTTGGAACATTTAGTGTTTTTACATTAAGAGTAATTATTGAAAGATATGAATTTAGTGCCATTGTATTACTTGTAAAGTCGTTGTTCCTGAAGATTATCTCTGTTCCTTTCTAGACTGTATTGCTTTTGATCTCTCTTTCCCAATCAAGAGTCCCATTTAATAATTCTTGCAGAGCTAGTTTAGCGGTAATGAATTCCTTTAGTTTTGCTTGTCTTTGAAATTTGTAGCCTCTCCTTCTATTCTGAATGCAGCCTTGCTGGTTAAGTATTCTTCACTGCATATTTTTCCCATTTATCTTGTTGAATATATCATTCTTCTGCCCTACCAAAGTTCTGTGGACAGGTATGCTGCTAACCTTATGTGTCTTCCCTTGTATGTTAAGGATCTTTTGTCCCTAGCTGCTTTCAGGATTCTCTCTCTTTATATTTTTCAAGTTTCACTATGATATGTCTTGGTGTTGACCTGTTTGTTTTTTGAGGGGAATTTCTCTGTGCCTCTTGGACTTGAATGCCTGTTTCCTTCCATAGATTAAGGAAGTTCTCAGCTACAATTTGTTTAAATAAATCTTCTGCCCCTTTTTCCCACTCTTCTTCTGGGATTCCCATGATATGGATATTGAGTCACTGAGTTCCTTAAGTATATACTTGCAATCTACTAATTTCTTTCCCTCTTCTTTTCAACATCAACATTTCCATTATTTTTATCTTCTATATCATCTACTTGACCCTCTGCTTCTTCCATTCCCATTCTGACTATATCAAGTAGGTTTTGCATGTCATTTATAGCAATTTTTATTTCAGCCTGACTAGACTTTAGGTCTCTTATCTCTGCAACAGTGGTTTCTCTTGTGTCTTCTATGCTTTTTTTTCTTTTTTATGCTTTTTTCAAGCCCAGCTAGTATTTTTATGAATTTTGTTCTAAACTCTTGTTCAGATATATTGCTTACACTTATTTTGAGCAACTCAGTGGCTATTGTTTCTTCTTTTTCTTTTGGCAAAAATTTATCCATCTTGTCATTTTATCTATGTTTCTGTGGTTTTTTTTTGTGTCATGAAAAATTTTATGTTTCCTGCTCTTAAGTGCAATGTTATATTAAGAAGGGGTTATACACTGTCCAGGGCTTGGCTCTTCAGGAACTGTTTCTGTTGTATGCTATGTGCACTCTGCTATTGTGATATGGCTGCTCTTTCCTCCAGGTCAGTTGTCTGCAGAGTTCTTCTTTGCTTGCAGTGGGGAGTGTTTGGATTTAACTAGGAGTGTGTTGATTTTTTAAAGATAAGCCTGGTTAAAAAAAAGCCTAATCCAAAAAAATATAAAAGGAAAATGAAAAAAAAAAAAACAGACAAACAAATTACTATAAGCCTGACTCCAAAGAATAAGAAAGAAAGAAAGAAAGAAAGAAAGAAAGAAACCTGATCCAAAAAAATGAGACAAAGAAAAGAAAAAAGAAAAGGAAAAGAAAGAAAAGGAGAGAAAAGAAAAGAAAGAAAAGGAGAGGAGAGGAGAGGAGAGGAGAGGGAAGGGAAGGGAAGGGAAGGGAAGGGAAGGAAAGGAAAGGAAAGGAAAGGAAAGGAAAGGAAAGGAAAGGAAAGGAAAGGAAAGGAAAAGAAAGGAACGAGAAAAAGCCTGGTCTTACTTCCACCAGAATTGAAGCTGATGCTTTGGAGCACTCTATGATCAGTAGACTTGGTGCATGTGGGTTGTCCATGTTAGTCTTCTGTGGGAGAGGTCTGGTCAGCCTGCTCATAGTCAGACTTATAGGCAGCCCTAGTAAAGCTGCCCCTGCAGGGGACAGGGGGTCAGGGTTTGGTGCAAGTGGCTCCAGCCTCCACTGGGGGTGTTATGTTGCTCACTGAAGTTTAACTGTGTTTGTGGGCAGGAGGGAAAATTGCATCACCCTGCTCTTTCATCCCCAAAAGGAAAGCTCATGTTCTGCTGCTGTTCAGGAAACCCTCACACACAAGTGAACAATCTCCCGTCCAGTGTCCCAGGTTTCTGTCAGATCCCTGCCCTCAATCTGTCTGTGCCCAGAGGCATCAACACACTTGGCCTACAGTTCTGTTTTTTATCTCTGGCACACGGCAAGGATTCAAAACAAATCTTAAAGGACCCACAAGACATGGACCTGCTCCCGCCTCCTCCAGAGAGCCTCAAAGTGCTGCACCTGGCACTGTTATCCCAGAAAACCAGTTACATTGCCATTCAGGTGCTTGGGGTTTATGGTGAAGCACCATAAAAAGTTATGATCAGTTTATATGCAGTTTGTGTGCACCTCTGTCCCTGTTGAATGGCTGCTCAACCAGCATCATCTGGGCCTTTTGTCCTTGGAGAGGCAATATTTTCTCTTTGAAACGCACCACAGGAAGGGGAGCATTCTCTCACAGTGTAACCTAGGGGATACCCACACCACATTGTCTGCTTTCCACTTCTGGGACTTCCCTCCTACTCAGGAGGAGCACCACTGCTCATGTGGATCAGTACTGGTGAATGGTGCAGAATTCTGAAGCCTCAGAATTTCAACTCCACTGTGTGTAAAAATTTGTGACAGTTCCTCCTGATTCCCCAGTCAAGGATTTTGGGTGAATGCTTTTCTTTTGCACACCCCACGTGCTGCTCTTTTTCCCTCCTTTCCCTACCCTCTGCAGC
The DNA here is from genome assembly GCF_027475565.1 of Acinonyx jubatus. NCBI lineage: Eukaryota > Metazoa > Chordata > Mammalia > Carnivora > Felidae > Acinonyx > Acinonyx jubatus. The sequence goes on along the minus strand of NC_069389.1, from coordinate 102,148,892 downwards.
ATCATGGCTTTTCTCTCTCTCAATTCACATCTCCACACCTCATACCTTCCAAGTTCTCTTGCTCAAATTATGCAGATTGTCCTCTTAATCCTAAAATTTATTTCCTAGTTGTTCAAAATGATTTGATGTTGATCTAGTTGTGTTCAAAGGACAAGGCAAGCCCAGGGTCCCCTTACTATTCCACCATCTTAGCTCCTCCCATTCACTTCTAATTTAATCTCAGTCTTTTAAATGGAATGTTTATTCATTTATATTAAACATAAGCATTGTTTTCTTTGGTATTAAACCTGTATTTTTGTTATTTATTTTTTGCTTGTTAATTTTCTTGTTTTCTTGTTAACTTTTATTTTGAATTCCTTTTAGACTTAATCATACAATTGCAAAAATAGTACAAATAGGCCCTGCATACACTTCACCCATCTCCCCCAATTATTAAAACTCATAAATAAGCATTAGTATACTATTAACTAAATTCACAGACTTCATTTGGGTTTTACTAGTTTCCTCTCATGTGTTTTGTTTGTAGTTGTCATGATTCTTTGACACCTATGAAAAGTGTTTGGTCAGTTATTTTGTAGAATGGCCCTTAATTTCTGTCAGATGTTTTTCCTTGATTACACTGATGTAATTCATTATTGTTATGATTGGTAAGGATGTGATAGAGGTAATGTGTCCTTCTCTATTCATAGTATTAGGCATTATATGATATCAATATGTCTTCTCATAAAGGATGTTAACTTTGATCCCTCAGTTTGCATGGTGTTGGTCAGGTTTCTGTTTTGCAATTAACAAATATTTTGGGGTAAGTGATTTAAGGCCATGCAGATATCTTGTTTCTTCTATAACTTTGCCCACCAAATTTATCATCCTTTGGTACATCTTGTTTCAGCAATAATTAATTAAATGTGTTCTAATGGTGAATTTCTATTTCCATAAACCCTTCTATAAATTACTTAGAATTCTTCTGAAATAAGGACTTGTCTCTTCTTCCTTGATTATTTAATTAAATTATCATGAACTTGTGGATACTGATTTTATTTGAGATGGATTATAATCCAATAATATTGCCATTCATTTTGTTGCTCAAGTTTTTTTTTAAATCTTTGATTATTTTTGAGCTCTTTCAGGTTGGCTTTGGTGACTTTTTGATATAACTGTATTAATATTTGGTTTTAGCACATCCTCATTTCTGAAATCACAAGAGGCCTCAAATTCAGCTTGTACATTCCCTGTTACAGCTTGGAGTCAACAACTTCTCCAAAGATCCTTGTTTCCTTTTAGTGACAAATTATATTTAGAAGCTAATATCTAGTTGCTAGTTGTGCTCATTCTTACTGAAAAATCACTGCTTCTAGTAATCTTATGTAGGTGGCATTAGAACATATACATATTAATATTATCTAATTCTAATGTAAAAATTAGATAATACATACATCTCTGTATTTCTGTATCTATCTGTGTTTTTACACACCGTCATACTAATACCTCTCACTCTAATCCAGCACCACCAGTTTCCTTCTAGCCTACTCACTTTTGTATTGGTAAATTATTTCTCTAACAGTAAGAAAACTGGCTCTTATCTTCACTATATTTACCTACTTTTTTTCAACTTGGAAAACAAATAAAATAGTTTTAGTATTTCTAGTCCATACCGTTTTAGAAAACATTTTATGCTCAACATCACCCATCATCAGGGAAATACAAATCAATACCACAATGAGATACCACCTTACACCTGTCAGAATGGATAACATTAACAACTCAGTCAATAACAGATGTTGGTGAGGATGCAGAGAAAGAGGATCTGTTTTGCATTGCTGGTGAGAATGCAAGCTGGGGCAGCCACTTTGGAAAGCAGTATGGAGGTTCCTCAAAAAATTAAAAATAGAACTACTCTACAACCTAGCAATTGTGCTACTAAGTATTTATCAAAGGATACAGGTCTGCTGTTTCAAAGGGACACATGCACCCCAATGTTTATAGCAGCACAATCAACAATAGCCAAAGTATGGAAAGAACCCAAATGTCCATTCATGGATGAATGGATACAGAAGATGTGGTATATATATATACAATGGAGTATTACTCGGTAATCAAAAAGAATGAAATCTTGCCATTTGCAACTACGTGGATGGAACTAGAGTGTATTATGGTAAACAAAATTAGAGAAAGACAAATATCGTATGACTTCACTCATGAGGACTTTAAGATAAAAAAACAGATGAACATAAGGGAATGGAAAAAAGAATAATATAAAAACAGGGAGGGGGACAAAACATAAGAGACTCTTTAATATGGAGAACAAACAGAAGGTTACTGGAGGGGGTGCGGGAGGGGGGATGGGCTAAACGGGTAAGGGACATTAAGGAATCTATTGCTGAAATCATTGTTGCACTATATGCTAACTAATTTGGATGTAAATTAAGAAAATAAAATTAAAATTAAAATAAAGAAAACATTTTAATAATTAGTATACAGTGTTTCTGTATAGTTATTGTCATATGATGTTGTATTATTTCACCAAAAATACCATTTTCCAAGGTTACTTAGGCCATCTCCTTTCCTCTCCATTCCCTTGGTGTAACTATGTGACTCATTTCTTTAAAGATTTTATTTTTTAAGTAATCTCTACACTCAACATTAGGCTTGAAATTACAACCTTGAGATCAAGAGTCATATGCTCTACCAACTGAGCCAGACAGGTGTCCCTATGTGACTCATTTTTAAATAGATTTATTCGTCACAGTCTACATTCATACTGAAATACCACCACATTCTGAAATGTTTTTAAATTTTTTCATATAGTAAATTTCACTCTTTATTTTGTACAGATCTATGGGTTTTGACAAATACATAGAGTAACCATCACCACGATTCCTTACAGGATGGTTTTTTCACCTCCCAAATTTCCACAAACTCTACCTTTGTCCTACTGTTTTCCATCCCTATGTTTTCTCTTTTTCATACCAAAATAGCTAAAATTAAAATGGCTGACAATTTCAAGCTTGGTAAAGTTTCAAAACAACTAGAAGGCTCATATATTGTGTGGTTGTGGGAAATGGGGCAATAACTTTGGGAGGAGAAATAACTTAGTACCTACTGAAGTTAACAATGTTCTTGTCTATGGCTCAGCCCAGCAATCCCACTCCTAGAGAAATGAGTTCACCTCCAAGAGAAATGAGTGCATATATGCATGTGTCCTCTTGAAATGACAGTAAAATAAATTCATGGAAAATGTACTTACAATGTACCCAAACTATAAATAGCTAAATATCCATCAAGAGTAGAGTTATTAGGGTGTGGGTAGCTCAGTTGTTTAAGCATCTGACTTAGGCTCAGGTCATGATCTCATGGTTCATGAGTTTGAGCCCTGCATTGGGCTCTGTGCTGACAGCTCAGAGAGTGGAGCCTGCTTTAGATTTTGTGTCCCCCTCTCTCTCTGCCCTTTACCTGCTCATGCTCTGTCCCTCTTTCTCTCAAAAATAAATGAAGATTAAAAAATTTTAATAGAGTATATAAACAAATTTCAGTCTATGCATACAGCAAGAACAAAGACAAAACACCTACTGTACATACCACTGTCAATGGATTTTACAGACAATGACTTTTGTTCATAGAAGTCAAACACAAACTATGTACAAATTAATACATTCTCTGTGATTAATTATGAAATATTTAAGAAGAGGCAAAGCACATTTATGGTGACAGAAGTAAGGAAAGTTATTGGCTCTGTTGTGGGGAGACTGATTTTAAAGCGACATAAGTTAACTCTATGGTGTAGTAAATTGAATGGGGTAGTGGTTATGAGATATATACATGTGCAAAAATACATCTGTCTGTAAAATTAAGATCAGTACAAAGTCTTTATTGTTATTATTATCTGACTTAATTGTTCTACTTAGACTTTTTAAATTTAAAAATAACTTTCAACTTAAGTGAATCTGAGGTCTCATGTGTAAATATACTCTAACTTACAAAATAAAATAGAAGAAAATATCTTCTAGAAAATATATTTTCAATTTATTGGAGGAAGAAAAAATTAAAGCAGTCTTAAGAGAGAGAGAGAAAGAGAGGAAAATAGTCTTATTCTCTTACAGTATTACTTTCTTACATGTTGTAGCTGATATTTAAAATTTGTGAAAATTATAAGACTGAGAATTGTTGGTGGTCAAACCACCCTTAGGCATAGAAAGGAGTCAGATAAATATGAAGGACCTGTATCTAAAGTTACAAGGAGCAGAGTTATATCTTTCCCTTTAAGTGTATTTTGCAACATGATTAATGTCAGAAGTAACTGGAAATTATAAAGATTGAGGGCAAATAATTAAAGTAACAACAATGTAAATTGGAAGTTTCTTGGCTTTGATATATTTGATTTATGTTAGAATTTTAAGATAATTGTTTAAAAGGTTTATTTTTTATTCTTTTTTCAATATATGAAGTTTATTGTCAAATTGGATTCTATACAACACCCAGTGCTCATCCCAAAATGTACCCTCCTCAATATCCATCACCCACACTCTCCTCCCCCCCACCCCCCATCAACCTTCAGTTTGTTCTCAGTTTTTAAAAGTCTCTTATGCTTTGGCTCTCTCCCACTCTAACCTCCTTTTTTTTTTCCTTCCACTCCCCCATGGGTTTCTGTTAAGTTTCTCAGGATCCACATAAGAGTGAAAACATATGGTATCTGTCTTTCTCTGTATGGCTTGTTTCACTTAGCATCACCCTCTCCAGTTCCATCCACGTTGCTACAAAGGGCCATATTTCATTCTTTCTCATTGCCATGTAGTACTCCATTGTGTATATAAACCACAATTTCTTTATCCATGCATTAGTTGATGGACATTTCGGCTCTTTCCATAATTTGGCTATTGTTGAGAGTGCCGCTATAAACATCGGGGTACAAGTGCCCCTATGCATCAGTAATCCTGTATCCCTTGGGTAAATTCCTAGCAGTGCTATTGCTGGGTCATAGGGTAGGTCTAATTTTAATTTTTTGAGGAACCTCCACACTGTTTTCCAGAATGACTGCACCAATTTACATTCCCACCAACAGTGCAAGAGGGTTCCCCTTTCTCCGCATCCTCTCCAGCATCTATAGTCTCCTGATTTGTTCATTTTGGCCACTCTGATGGGCGTGAGGTGATATCTGAGTGTGGTTTTGATTTGTGTTTCCCTGATGAGGAGCGACGTTGAGCATCTTTTCATGTGCCTGTTGGCCTTCCGAATGTCTTCTTTAGAGAAGTGTCTATTCATATTTTCTGCCCATTTCTTCACTGGGTTATTTGTTTTTTGGGTGTGGAGTTTGGTGAGTGCTTTATAGATTTTGGATACCAGCCCTCTGTCCGATATGTCATTTGCAAATATCTTTTCCCATTCCGTTGGTTGCCTTTTAGTTTTGTTGGTTGTTTCCTTTGCTGTGCAGAAGCTTTTTATCTTCATAAGGTCCCAGTAGTTCATTTTTGTTTTCAATTCCCTTGCCTTTGGGGATGTGTCAAGTAAGAAATTGCTACGGCTGCGGTCAGAGAGGTCTTTTCCTGCTTTCTCCTCTAGGGTTTTGATGGTTTCCTGTCTCACATTCAGGTCCTTTATCCATTTTGAGTTTATTTTTGTGAATGGCGTGAGAAAGTGGTCTAGTTTCAACCTTCTGCATGTTGCTGTCCAGTTCTCCCAGCACCATTTGTTAAAGAGACTTTTTTCCATTGGATGTTCTTTTCTGCTTTGTCAAAGATTAGTTGGCCATACATTTGTGGGTCTAGTTCTGGGGTTTCTATTCTATTCCATTGGTCTATGTGTCTGTTTTTGTGCCAAAACCATGCTGTCTTGATGATTACAGCTTTGTAGTAGAGGCTAAAGTCTGGGATTGGGATGCCTCCTGCTTTGGTCTTCTTCTTCAAAATTACTTTGGCTCTTCGGGGCCTTTCGTGGTTCCATATGAATTTTAGGATTGCTTGTTCTAGTTTTGAGAAGAATGCTGGTGCAATTTTGATTGGGATTGCATTGAATGTGTAGATAGCTTTGGGTAGTATTGACATTTTGACAATATTTATTCTTCCAATCCATGAGCACGGAATGTTTTTCCATTTCCTTATATCTTCTTAAATTTCCTTCATAGGCTTTCTATAGTTTTAGCATACAGATCCTTTACATCTTTGGTTAGATGTATCCCTAGGTATTTTATGCTTCTTGGTGCAATTGTGAAAGGGATCAGTTTCTTTATTTGTCTTTCTCTTGCTTCATTATTAGTGAATAAGAATGCAACTGATTTCTGTACAGTGATTTTTATCCTGCAACTTTGCTAAATTCATGTATCAGTTCTAGCAGACTTTTGGTGGAGTCTATCAGATTTTCCATGTATAGTATCATGTCATCTGCAAAAAGTGAAAGCTTGACTTCATCTTTGCCAATTTTGATGACTTTGATTTCCTTTTGTTGTCTGATTGCTGACGCTAGAACTTCCATCACTATGTTAAACAACAGCGGTGAGAGTGGACATCCCTGTCATGTTCCTGATCTCAGGGAAAAAGCTGTCATTTTTTCTCCATTGAGGATGATATTAGCTGTGGGCTTTTCATAAATGGCTTTTATGATCTTTAAGTGTGTTCCTTCTACCCCGACTTTCTCGAGGGTTTTTATTAAGAAAGGGTGCTGGATTTTGTCAAAGGCCTTTTCTGCATTGATTGACAGGATCATATGGTTCTTATCTTTTCTTTTGCTAATGTGATGTATCACGTTGATTGATTTGTAAATGTTGAACCAGCCCTGCATCCCAGGAATGAATCCCACTTGATCATGGTGAATAATTCCTTTTATATGCTGTTGAATTTGATTTGCTAGTATCTTATTGAGAATTTTTGCATCCATATTCATCAGGGATATTGGCCTGTAGTTCTCTTTTTTTACTGGGTCTCTGTCTGGTTTAGGAATCAAAGTAATACTGGCTTCATAGAATGAGTCTGGAAGTTTTCCTTCCTTTTCTATTTTTTGGAATAGCTTGAGAAGGATAGGTATTATTTCTGCTTTAAATGTCTGGTAGAACTCCCCTGGGAAGCCATCTGGTCCTGGACCCTTACTTGTTGTAGACTTTTGATAACTGATTCAATTTCTTCACTGGTTATGGGTCTGTTCAAGCTTTCTATTTCCTTCTGATTGAGTTTTGGAAGCATGGGGGTGTTCAGGAATTTGTCCATTTCTTCCAGGTTGTCCAGTTTGTTGGCATATAATTTTTCATAGTATTCCCTGATAATTGCTTGTATCTCTGAGAGATTGGTTGTAATAGTTCCATTTTCATTCATCATTTTATCTATTTGGGTCATCTCCCTTTTCTTTTTGAGAAGCCTGGCTAGAGGTTTGTCAATTTTGTTTATTTTTTCAAAAAAACAACTCTTGGTTTGGTTGATCTACTCTACAGTTTTTTAGATTCTATATTGTTTATTTCTTCTATGATCTTTATTATTTCTCTTCTGCTGGGTTTAGGCTGCCTTTGCTGTTCTGCTTCTATTTCCTTTAGGTGTGCTGTTAGATTTTGTATTTGGGAGTTTCTTGTTTCTTGAGATAGGCCTAGATTGGAATGTATTTTCCTCTCAGGACTGCCTTCGCTGCATCCCAAAGTGTCTGGATTGTTGTATTTTCATTTTCGTGTATTTCCATATATTTTTTAATTTCTTCTCTAATTGCCTGGTTGACCTATTCATTCTTTAGTAGGGTGTTCTTTAACATCCATGCTTTTGGAGGTTTTCCAGACTTTTTCCTGTGATTGATTTCATTCAAGGTTCATAGCATTGTGGTCTGAAAGTATGCATGGTATAATTTCAATTCTTGTGTACTTATGAAGCGCTGTTTTGTGACCCAGTATGTGATCTATCTTGGAGAATGTTCCATGTGCACTTGAGAGGAAAGTATATTCTGTTGCTTTGGGATGCAGAGTTCTAAATAGACCTGTCGAGTCCATCTGATCCAATGTATCATTCAGGGCCCTTGTTTCTGTATTGACTGTGTGTCTAGATGATCTATCCATTTCTGTAAGTGGAGTGTTAAAGTCCCCTGCAATTACCACATTCTTATCAATAAGGTTGCTTATGTTTGTGGGTAATTGTTTTATATATTTGGGGGCTCCCGTATTCGGCACATAGACATTTATAATTGTTAGCTCTTCCTGATTGATAGACCCTGTAATTATTATATAATGCCCTTCTTCATCTCTTGTTACAGCCTTTAATTTAAAGTCTAGTTTCTCTGATATAAGTATGGCTACTCCAGCTTTTTTTTCACTTCCAGTAGCATGATAAATCGTTCTCCAACCCCTCACTCTCAACCTGAAGGTGTCCTCAGGTCTAAAATGAGTCTCTTGTAGACAGCAAATAGATGGGTCTTTTTTTTTTTATCCATTCTGAGACCCTATGTCTTTTGGTTGGCGCATTTAGTCCATTTACATTCAGTGTTATTATGGAAAGATATGGGTTTAGAGTCATTGTGATAGCCATAGATTTCATGCTTGTAGCGATGTGTCTGGTACTTTGTCTCACAGAATCCCCCTTAGGATCTCTTGTAGGGCTGGTTTAGTGGTGACGAATTCCTTCAGTTTTTGTTTGTTTGGGAAGACCTTTATCTCTCCTTCTATTCTAAATGACAGATTTGCTGGATAAAGGATTCTTGGCTGCATATTTTTTTCTGTTCAATACATTGAAGATCTCGTGCCAATCCTTTCTGGCCTGCCAAGTTTCAAAAGAGAGATCAGTCACGAGCCTTATAGGTCTCCCTTTATAAGTTAGGGCACGTTTATCTCTAGCAGAACTTTGAGTTATCTGCACATAATTTACAATTTGATTCAAGATATTTTCCAGAATTGAGTAATTTTTCTTAAAAAATAATCAAATATTTAACTCTAAGAAAATATGAAAAACACTTTGCATATTTTCCTATGTCCTTTTTTAAACAAAAAGCCAAATAACTTTGCATCAAATCTGTGAAATAAGAATGGATTTTGTCTCATAAATACAATATCATCTTTATTTTAAAAGCTTATTCTATGTTAGACAAAATTTCCCCTTTATAAAATCCAAAATATTCACACTGCCAGGGAAGATGGCAAGGTAGGATGACCCGCTTACTTATTTTCATGGATTCAACTACGTAACACTCACATCACTGTAAATAACCCAGAAAATGATCCAAAGACTGGCAGAAGAAATTCCACAACTCAATGTAGAGAAGAGGCTACATCAGAGAGGGTAGGAAAGGCAGAGATACAGTTGGGAGCTTAAAGAATCTGTGGAACTGTTCAAGGGAAGAAAGGACACCAGAAAATGAGCACAGAAAGGGCACAAAAACACACTCTCACACTGGGGAGCCTGCATAGGGAAGACAAATCCCCATAACACTTGACATTGAAAACCAGAGGGGCCAAATATTGTGAGTTCTTACAAGCAGCAGATCTTAAAACCTGGAATTTTTTAAATAAGTAGGTTGGCTCCAGGAGAGCTGAGAGACCATGAGGAAACAGTTTCTTCCCCTAAAGAGACAGCACAACAAACATCCCTCATAGGTACAGCACAGAAGGAGCAGTTTGAAAACAACTGGGGAATATGGGAGTTAGAGTTGTTTACTAATCTCATAGTGTGTACCAGAAGGATAGAAATCGCTGGGGTACTCCTCTCAGAATAACGTTACTAATCTCAGAGTGTGTGCTATAGCCAGCTATATTCTTGGGGAATTTCTCCAGGAACAAAATTACTAATATCAGAGCAAGTCCCAAAGGGACAGAGACAACTCAGGGACTCCTCCAGGAAGAAAGGAACTGGCAGGTGCTATTTTACTCCCCTGCCCTTGAGCATAAACACACAGCCACCTGCAGGAACAAGCATGGCACCAGTATTCACTAACATGCTTACACTATGCCCTCCTTCCTCCAGTTTGGCACTGTGGGTCCCCTCCTCTAAATGACAGCACAAATCTTACCAACACAGAGTCTCCTGACTGCATAGTTTGTGGGCTTCAGTCTTGGTAGTGCAGCAACTGGTCACCTCCCACACAGGAAGTATGCATATTGGTAAAACTATACACCCTTGTGAACATGTTTTATAGATCCTACCCTGGTTGGCCCAGTCTCAGAGGCAGCTGCAAATACCATGTGGAAGAGGATCGCATGCACAACTTGTGGGAACTTCATGCCCCACCTGCACATGGTTGGCAGTGTGCCTGGGCTGCCCAGTCTCAGCAGTGGAGGCACATCCCCTCTAGGAAAGGAACAGCACCACTCTGCTAATAGTGAGCACCCCCACAGACAATATTTTCAAGAGCAGGACACATTATTGTCTTTCTTAACAGAGAAACAGACACAGAGAGATACATAAAATTAGGAGACAAAAGAATATGTCCCAAAGGAAAGAACAATACAAAAGTACAGCAAAAGATCAAAGTGAAACAGATACAAGTAATATACCTGATAGAGAATTTAAAGTAATGATCATAAAGATACTCACATAAAAAGGACATCAGGGAAACACTTAACAAATAGAAAAAATGAAAAAGAAACAATCAGAGATGAATACAATAAATGAAATTAAAAATATACTGGATGGAATAAATAGACTAGGGGAAGCAGAAAAATGAATTAGTGACCTGGAAGATATAGTATTGGAAAGTAATCAAGCTGAGGAAAGGAGAGAAAAAAAAATAGGGAAAATGATAATAGACTTAGGGAAGTCAGTGACTCCATCAAGCATAATAACATTTATATTATAGGAATCCCAGAAGAAGAAGAAAATAGAAAAAAGGGGGGCAGAAAACATATTGAAGAAATAATAGCTGAAACCTTCCTAATCGGGAAAGGAAACAGATATCTAGATTCAGAAGACACAGATTTTTCCCCAATCAGATCAACCCAAGGAGATCAACACCAAGCACATAGTAATTAAAATAACAAAAAGGAATGATAGAGAATTTTAAAACCAGCCAGAGAAATAGAAGGCAGTTACATATAAGGGAAACCCCATAGGGCTATCAGCAGACTTTTTAGCAGAAACTTTACAGGCCAGAAGGGAGTGGAATGATATATTCAAAGTGTTTAAAGGGAAAAAAATTGGAGCCAAGAATATTATATCCAGAAAGGGTATCATTCAAAATAGAAGGAGAGATAAAGAGTTTCTCAGACAAACAAAAGCTAAGGAGTTCATGACCACTAAACCAGCCCTATAAGAAATGTTAAAGGGGATGCCTTGAGTGGAAAGGAAGACGATAAGTAAAAGAAAAGTAGGAAACACAAAATCTATACAAATTAGTATGTCTGTAAAAATCAGTCAAGGTATTCACAAAATAAAAGGATGTAAAATATGGCACCATATACCTAAAATATGGTGGGAAGAGGGGAGGAAAGAATGGGTTTAAATTTAACTGACCATAAACTTGATACAGACTTCTATTTGAAAAAGATGTTATGTAAAAAACTAATGATAATGAACGAAAAACAAGTATGAAGAAAATGAAAAAAAAAAGAATTCAAATATGTCACTGAAAGAAGCCAATTTGTGAGAGAAGAGAGCAAGAAAAGAAACAAAACAACCACAACACAAGTAACAAAATAGCAATAAATAGATACCATTAGATAACTACTTTGAACGTAAATGGACTAAATTCTCCAATCAAAAGACACAGGGTGATTAAATGGAAAAAATCCTAACTATATGCTGCTTAAAATAGACCAATTTTACACTTATAGCCACATGCAGATTAAAAACATTTTAATCATGCATGATAAATGCATGACTTTCTCTGGAGCAGAACTGTGGAATTTGCTCCTGGAGAGGAGGGAGCTGGCCCCAGAGTGCATATCATGGTATAGAGATCTCCAGTGTGCAATGGGAAAGAATAGTTCCCTTCCTGGAGTACTTTGAGAAGGGGATTTATTGCCTCCCCAAGGACAAAAGACCCTGCAGGTGTCAGCCAAAGGGTTTTCATCAGCAGTGTGGAGAGACTCTGGAGCAGGGGAGCTGATCCATGGTATGTTGGGTCCTTTAAGACTTTGGGTTTTGAATTCCAGCCATGCACCAAAGAAAAAACACAGGAGAGTTGTGGTGCAAGCTGACTGCCCTTGCTATTCTGTGAAGGCTGCATGAATAGTGGGGGCTGAAATCCCCAGTCCCAAGATCTGAGATAAGGGTGGCACCATTTTTGCACACAATACCAAACCCGTAGGATTTCAAAGAGCAACATAGCAAAGCCCAGTGGTAGTGGGACCCACTTACACCAAATCTTACCCTTCAGTGCCTGGCAACTGCTTATTTATTGGGTCAAGACTAATTCTGAGCCAATGCAACCAACTGGCTTGTGTTCCAGACCAGCACAGCCAGCACCCCCAGTCACCAACAGACAATTCTTTTTTTTTACCCTTCTTTTTTTCTTTGGGATTATGCTGATAGTTTATTAGTTTTTTGAAATTTTCTTTTCTCTTTTTTTTGATCAGTCTTTTTTATTCTCTTTCCTTATTCTCTGTTTTCTTCTGCTTTTTTATCTGTTTTTTTTCCTTCTTTTCCTTTGGACTCAAACATATAGATTTTTTTATTCTGCTTTTTTTTGCTGCTGTTTTTCCCTTTACTTTTCTCTTTTCATGAGATCAGCCCCCCACATTTTTATTAAAAAAATCAAAGCGCACCTAGTTAAATGTCCAAACACTCCACCACTACAAACAAGGAGGAGTTCTGCAGAGTACTGATTAGTGGGAAAGAGCAGACAAAACACAAAAGAATGCACACAGAATACACCAGAAACACTTCCAGGCCCTGGAAAATGTATGACCCCTTTTTAATATAGTAGTACTTTCAGGTGCAGGAAACATAGCAAGCTTTTAAAACACACAAAAGATAGAAACTCAGCCCAAACTACAAGATGGAAGAATTCTCCCCCAAAAAAGGCCAAGAAGAAATCATGCCAGAGATTTGCTCTAAACAGATATAAGCAATATATCTGAATAAGAATTTAGAACAGTAGTCATAAGACTGCTGGCTGAGCTAGAAAAAGCAGAGAAGACACCAGAGAAACATTTGCTGCAGAGACCAAAGACCTAAGAACTCATCAGGATGAATTTCAAAATGTTGTGACTGAGATATAAAATAAACTGGATATAGAGACAATGAGTATTGAAGAAGAAGAAGAGAGAATAGGTGAAATAGAAGATAAAATTATGGAAAATAGTTAAGCTGAAAGAAAGAGGGAAAGGTATTACTAGAACACGAAGGGGAGACAGAGAAATAAATGATTTCATGAAACCAAACAATATCCTTATCATGAGTCCCAGAAAAAGAACACTGACAAAAAGGGTCCAAAGGTTTATTTGAAGAAACTATAGCTGAGGATGTCCCTAATCTGGGGACGGAAACTGGAATCCAAGTCCAAAAAACACAAAGAACTATTTTTAAAATCAACAAAAAGGTCAACATCAAGACATATCATGGTGAAGTTTGCAAAATGCAAAGACAAAGAGAGAATTCTGAAAGAAGATAGGGACAAAAGGTTAATAATACCAAAGGTAAATACATAATGTTAGCATCATACCTGTCCATAGAAACTTTCAGGCCAGAAAAGAGTGACAGGAAATATTCAATATGCTGGATAGAAAAATATTTAGCCAAAAATTATTTATCCAGGGAGGCTATCATTCAGAATTGAAGGAGAAGTAAATACTCTCACAGACAAACAAAACTAAAAGAGTTTGTGAACACTAAACCAGCACTACAAGAAATTCTAAGAAGGACTCTCTGAATGAAGAAGAAGAAGAATCAGAAGAAGGAGGAGAAGGAGGAGGAGAAGGAGAAGGAGAAGGAGAAGGAGGAGACGATGATGACGACCACCAAAGCAACAAAAACTACAAAAGACCAGAGAACATCACCAGAAACACCATCGGTACAGGTAACTCAATGGCACTAAATTCATATATTTCAATAATCACTCTGAATGTAAATGGAATAAATACTCCAATCAAAAGACACATGGTATCCAAATGGGTAAAATAAACAAGATCTACCTATATGCTGCCTATAAGAGACACATTGTAGACCCAAAGACACGTGCAGATTGAAAGTGAAGGGATGGAGAAGCATCTACCTTGCTAATAGAGGTGAAAAGAAAGTCACAGTAGCCACAGCTATATAAGACAAACTGGATCTTAAAACAAAGACCTTAACAAGAGATGAAGAATGACATTATATCATAATTAAAGATTCTTTCCATCAAGAAGATCTAACAATTGTAAGTATTTATCCTCCCAAATTCAAAGAACACAAATATACAAATCAATTAATCACAAAATAATAAAACTCACAGATAACAATACCATAATAGTAGGAGAATTTAATACTCCACTTACAACAATGGACAGATCATCTAACCAGAAAATCAACAAGGAAATGATGGCTTTGAATAACATACTGGACCTGATGGATTTAAAAGAAATATCCAAAACATTCATCCTAAAGCAGCAAAATACACATTCATTCTTCTCATGTGCACATGGAACATTCTTCTGAATAGATCACATACTGGTTCACAAATCAGCCCTCACTGGGTACAAAAAGATGGAGATCATAACATGAGATTTTTAGATCACAACTCTGTAAACCTTGAAATCATCCATATGAAAAAAATTGGAAATCCTTCAAACACATGGTGGTTAAAGAAGATCTAACTAAAGAATAAATGGATTAACCAGGAAATTAAAGAAGAAATTAAAAAAAATACATGGAAGCAAAAGAAAATGAAAACATGACAGTCAAAACCTTTGGGATACAGCAAAGGCAATCCTAAGAGGAAAAGACATTGCAATTCAGACCTATCTCAAGTAGCAATAAAGGTCCCAGATATACAAGCTAACTTTACACTTAAAAGGCACTAGAAAAGAAGCAGCAAATAAAGCCCAAAGCCAACAAAAGAAAGGAAATAATGAAGATAAGGTAGAAATAAATGATATAGAAATATATAAAACAGTAGAACAGATCAATGAAACTAAAACTGGTTTATTGAAAGAATAAACAAAATTAATAAACCCTGAACCAGACTTCTCAAAAAGAATAAAAAGTGAGGAACCAAATAGATAAAATCATGAATGAAAGAGGAGAGATCACAGCCAACACCACAGTAATACAAATTATTGTAAAAGAATACTATGAAAAATTATATGCCAACAATTGGACAATATGGAAAAAATGTAAAAATTCCTAGAAACATATACACTACAAAAACTAAAACAAGAAGAAATAGAAAATTGGGGCAGGTGCATGGCCAGCAAAGAAGTTGAATTAGTTATCCAAAACCTCCCAAAAATTAGAGTCCTGAGACAGAGGGCTGCCTAGGGGAATTCTACCTGACATTTTAAGAAGAGTTAATACCTGTTCTTCTCAAACTGTGAAGAAGCAAAGCTTCCAAACTCATTCTAAGAAAACAGCATTATCTTGATTTAAAAACCAGACAGAGACACCACCAAAAAGGAGAATTGCAGGCCAATATCCCTGATGAACCTGGATACAGAAATTCTCAACAAGATACTAGCAAGTCAAGTTCAACAATACATTAAAAGAATTATTCACTATGACCAGGTGTGATTTATTCTAGGACTGCTGGGCTGGTTCAATTTATTTAAAATTAATCAATGTGATACACCATGCTAATAAAAGAAAGGATAAGAACCATATGATAATTTCAATAGATGCAGAAGAAGCATTTGACAAAATGCAGTATTTTTTCTTGGTAAAAACCTTCAAGAAAGTAATGATAGAAGGAATACACCTTAACATCATAAAAGCCATATATGAAAGGCCCTAAGCTTATATCATCCTCAATGGGGAAAACCTTACAGCATTCCACCTAAAGTCAGGAACACGACAGGGATATCCACTCTCACCAATGCTGTTCAACATAGTACTGGAAGTCTTAGCCTCAGCAATCAGACAACAAAAAGAAATAAAAGGCATCTAAATTGGCAAAGAAGAAGTCAAACTTTCACTCTTTGCAGACGATGTGATACTGTATGTGGATAACCTAAAAGATTCCACCAAAAAAAAAAAACAGCTAGAAATTATACTTGAATTCAGTAAAGTTGAGGATATAAAATTAATGTACAGAAATCGGTTGCATTTCTATACATCAATAATGAAGCAGCAGAAAGAGAAATAAAGGAAACAATACCATTTACAATTGCATCAAAAATCATAAAATAACTAGGAATATATCCAACCAAAAAGGTAAAATATACATGCTGAAAACTATAAAAAGCTTATGAAAGAAATTGAAGAAGACACAAGGAAATGGAAAAATATTCCGTGCTCATGGATTGGAGGAACAAATATTGTGAAAATGTAAATATTACCCAAAGAAATCTACACAATCAATGACATTCTTATCAAAATTACACCAGCATTCTTCACAGAGCTATAACAAACAAACCTAAAATTTGTATGGAACAAAAAAAGACCCTGAATAGCCAAAGTAATGCTTGAAAAGAAAACCAAAGCTGGAGGCATCACAATTCTAGACTTTAAGTTTTATTTCAAAGCTGCAATCATCAAGATAGCATGGTGTGGGGTGGGGGTGGGGGTGGGGAGAAAACAGACAAAAAATCAATGGAACAGAATAACTAACCCAGAAATGGACACAAAAGTGTATGGCCAAATAATCTTTGACAAAGCAAGAGTATCCAATGTGAAAGAAGACAGTTTTTTTCAGAAAAGGGTGCTAAGAAAACTGGACAGCAACATACATAAGAATGAAACTGGACCACTTTCTTACACCATACACAAAATTAAATTCAAAATGGATGAAAGATATGAATGTGAGTCAGGAAACCATCAAATTCTTAGAGGAGAAAATAGGTGACAACCTTTTTGATCTCAGCCATAGCAACTTCTTACTAAACATGTCTGCAAAGCAAGGGAAATAAAAGTGAAAAAGACCTATTGGGGCCTTATCAAGATAAAAAGCTTCTGCACCGCAAAGGAAACAATCAACAAAACTAAAAGGCAATAGACAGAATGAGAGAAGATATTTGCAAATGGCATATCGGATAAAGGGTTAGTACCCAAAATCTATAAAGAACTTACTAAACTCAACACCCAAAAAACAAAGAATCCAGTGAAAAATGGGCAGAAGAGATGAATACACATTTTTCCAAAGAAGACATACAAATGACTGAGACACATGAAAATATGCTCAACATCTCTCATCATCAGAGAAATACAAATCAAAATACAATACGGTATCACCTCACATCTGTCAGAATGGCTAAAATTAACAACTCAGGAAACAACAGATGTTGGCAAGTTTGCAGAAAAGGGGGAACCCTTTGCACTATTGGTGGGAATGCAAACTGGTGCAGGCACTCTGGAAAACAGCATGGAGGTTCCTCAAAAATTAAAAATGGAACTACCCTGTGACCCAGCAATTTCACTACTAGGTATTTATCCAAAGTATACAAAAATGCCGATTCAAAGGGACATATGCACTCAATGTTTATAGCAGTGCTATCAACAATAGCCACATTGTGGAAAGAGCCCAGATGTTTATTGACTGATAAATAGATAAAGAAGATATGGTATGCTACTCAGAGATCAAAAGGAATGAAATTCTTCCTGTTTAGAAAAATGTGGATTAGACTATAGTATATTATGCTAAACACTGTAAGTCAGTCAGAGAAAGGCAAACATCATATGACTTCACTCATGTGGAATTTAAGAAACACAACAGATGAACATAGGGGAAGGGAAGGAAGATAAGATAAGAACAGAGAGTGAGGCAAACCATAAGAAACTCTTAAATACAGAAAACAAACTTAGGGTTGCTGGAGGTGACGGTGGGGGATGGGCTAAATACGATGGGCATTAAGGAGGGCACTTGGGATGAGCACTGGGTGTTATATGTAAGTGATGAATCACTGGGTTCTACTCCTGAAAACCACAGTACACTATATGTTATCTAACTTAAATTTAAATAAACAAATTAAAATAAATAAATACAGACAAAGCACTTGACGTCAATTGATGATAAAAGCCCTTGACAAAGTAGGTTTTAGGAGAAGATACCCCAACATAATAAAGGCCGTATATGAAAAACCCACAACTAACATATTAATTGGTGAAAATTTGAGAACTATTCCCCTAAGGTCAGAAAGAAGACAAGGATGTCCACTCTTACCACTTTTATCTGCATAGTAGTGGATGTCTTAGCCACAGTAATCAAACAAGAAAAAGGACTAAATGACTTCCAAATTGTTCAGGAAGATGCTAAACTTTCACTATATTCAGATGACATAATACTATATATAGAAAGCTCTAAAGACTCCATCCAAAAATTGCTAGAATTGATAAATGAATTCAGTGAATTCACTGAATAGCAAATAAACATACAGAAATCTGTTGTGTTTCTATATATTAATAATGAAGCAGCAGAAAGAGAAGTTAAGAAAACAGTCTCATTTACAAATGCACCAAATTCGATAAAGTAGCTAGGAATAAACTTAACCAAAGAGTTAAAAGCCTCTGAAAACTATACAGCATTGATGAAAGAAATTGAGCATGACACAAAGAAATGGAAAGATATCCCATGGTCATGGACTGGAAGAACAAATATTGTTAAACTGTCTATACTATCCAAAGAAATCTACACATTTAATACAATCACTGTCTAAACACCAACAGCATTTTTCATATAAATAGAACAAATAACTCTAAAATGTGTATGGAACTACAAAAGACCCTGAATAGCCAAAGCAATCTTGAAAAATAAAATAAATCAAAATCAAAATCATGTTATACTATAAACCTGTAGTAATTAAAATAGTATCATACTGGCACCAAAATAGACACATTTATCAATAGAACAGAACAGAAAACCCAGAAATAACCCCACATGGTCAATTAGTCTTTGACAAAAGAAGCAAGAATATGCAATGGGAAATAGACAGTCTTTTCAACAAAGACCATTGGGAAAACTTGGCAACTACATGCAAAAAAATGAAACTGGACCATTTCCTTACATGATATCCAACAATAAACTTAAAATTGACTAAAGACCTAAACGTGAAACATGAAATCATAAAATCCCTAGAGAAGAGCACAGGTAGTAATTTCCCTGGAATTGATCATAATAATAAATTTCTAGATGCGTCTCCTGAGGCAAGGTAAATAAAAGCAAAAATAAACTCTTGGGACTACATCAAAATAAAAAGCATCTACACAATGAAGGCAATGATCAACAACACTAAAAGGCAACCTGCTGAATGACAGAAAATATTTGCAAATTAGATATCCAATAACTGGTTAGTATCCAAAATATATAAAGAACTTAGACAAATAAACATCAAAAACAAATCCAATTAAAGCATGGGCAGAAGAAATGAACAGACATTTCACCAAAGACATCTAGATGGCCAAAAGATACATGAAAATATGCTCAGCATTACTCATCATCAGGGAAACGGAAATCAAAACTACAATGAGATATCACCTCACACCTGTCAGAATGGCTAAAATAAAGAGAAAAAAGAAACAAGTGTTTGCGAGGATGTGGAAAAAAAGGCACCCTCTTGCGCAGCTGGTAGGAATGCAAACTGGTTCAGTGACTATTGAAAACAGTATGGAAGTTATTTAAAAAATTAAAAATAGAAGTAACCTATGATCCATAATCACATCACTGTTCACTCAAAGAATAAAAAAAAACTAATTTTAAAACATATAAATCCCTAGGTTTATAGCAGCGTTATTTACAATAGCCAGGTTAATGAAAGAAGCCTCAGTGTTCATCAAGAGATGATTGGATAAAGATATAATACACCCCCACACACACACACACTGGAATATTATTCAGCCAATAAAGAATGAAATCTTGCCATTTACTATGATGTGGATAGAGCTAGAGAATATAATACTAAACAAAATAAGTCAGCAAAAAACGGGTATCATATATTTTTACTGATATGTTGAATTTAAGGGGAAAAAACTGAATGAACAAAAGGGGAAAACAGGGACAAACCAAAAACAAACAAACCAAAACAAGACTTTTAGGTATAGAGAACAGATGTTTACCAGAGGGGAGGTGGGTGAAGGGATGAGTGAAATAGGTGAAGGGAATTAAGAGTACACTTATCATGATGAGCACTGAGTAATATACAGAATTGTTGAATCACTATATTGTACACCTGAAAATAATATAACACCATATGCTAATTGTACTGAATTAAAATTTAAAAATAAATTATCCATTAATTTTTCATATTGAAAAAACAAGATTTTTTTAAAAATGTTTACTTATTTTTGAGAGAGAGAGAGAGGAGGAGGAGGGATGAGGAGAGGTCAGAGAGAGAGAGAGAGAGAGAGAGAGAGAGAATCCCAAGCAGGTTCAGCACTATCAGCATATAGCCCAACCCAGGGCTCAAACCCATGAACCCTGAGATCATGATCTGAGCTGAAACCAAGAGTTGGACGTTTAACCAACTGAGCCACCCAGATGCCCCCAATACAAGATTTTTGTACACCATCATTATCACCCTTCCGCTTAAGATATCTTTTGGTTACTCTTTTGGAAAAATTCCCAGCTTCATTAAGATATACTTGACCAATACAGCTACTGGTTATCATTTTGCTTTAAATTACATGCTTAAATCTCTTTTTCTTGTCTCAGTAACTGTAATTAGTCTATTGATTTTCTGTTTCTCTCCTGAGATATTTCTTCTACTTTATCTTTCAAACTTAACATATAAATTCTAATTTTGGAAATAATACTTAAAACTCTCCAATTTTTTGTAGTTGCATTTATTTGTTTGTGTCTTTTTTAAATATAATTTATTGTCAAGTTAGCTAACATACAGTGTGCTTTTGGCTTCAGGGTAGATTCTGGTGATTCATCGCTTACATACAACACCCAGTGCTCATCCCAAGTGCTCTCCTCAGTGCTTATTCACCAATTTTCCACTCTCCCATGCGGAAAAAGGTAGTTTTATATTCTAGTTGGTTCTCAATTTGTTCTCTGTATTTAAGAGTCTCTTATGGGTTTTTATGTATTTAAGAGACTCTTAAGAGTCTTATGCCTCCCTCTCTGTTTGAAACTATTTTTTACACTTCCCTTCACCATGGTCTTCTGTTAAGTTTCTCAAGATCCACATATGAGGGAAAACATGATATCTGTCTTTCTCTGACTTATTTAACTCAGCATAATACCCTCCAGTTCCATCCACGTTGTTGCAAATGGCAGGATTTCATTCTTTCTCATTGTTTTTGTGTCTTTTGAATTATGTCTTTTTAAAAATTTCCCTGGAGTCAATACTTGTGTCTGTTTTCTGTTCTTTGCCTTTCATGTTGTTGATTTTCGTCACACCTCTGGGTTTTTATTTTCATTTGAGAATAGACAATTTCTCCAATTTTTCTAGATAACTTTCTATTTAGATCATTTTCTTGTTGGTTTTCCCTGTTTATAAAGTCTGACTTCAAATATATGTGGGCCAAACTTATCCACTGACAATCTTCATTTTAAGGCAAATAGGGCACCAAACTTCAAACTAGGATTTTCCTGGAAGCCAGAATAGGAAGAATATTGCTCAGGGTGCTGAGTAAATTCTCTTCAATTTGTTGGCTCATTTTTTTTTTTTTTAGAAAGGAGTCCATTTGTTTTTGCCTAATGCTCATACACTCACTTGCCTGGGTTCTAAATATACAGGAAGGAAATTTTACGGTAGACAGACTAGTTATTAAGTACTTTTAATTGTCAGTGGGCATGGCAGGTGTGTTCTCTTTGTTACACCTGTCAACTCTGACTCTAGAGTTCCTCCTTCTCTGTAGCCCTACTTGTGTATTCAGACATTCAGACTAGTACTCCTTACTCTTTCTATTTCCTGTTAAATACCTTTTACCTTCTTCAATTACATGATGGCTCATTTCCCATTTACAATTGTAGGATTTTCTTCACCATCATTGTTTGGCAGTTTGCAGCGAAAGATTAGGCAAAAATGTATGATCAGCACCAACTAGAATATAAAACTACCTTATTTTTTATTTTTTTTCAATATGTGAAGTTTATTGTCAAATTGGTTTCCATACAACACCTAGTGCTCATCCCAAAAGGTGCCCTCCTCAATACCCATCACCCACCCTCCCCTCCCTCCCACCCCCCATCAACCCTCAGTTTGTTCTCAGTTTTTAACAGTCTCTTATGCTTTGGCTCTCTCCCACTCTAACCTCCTTTTTTTTTTCCCTTCCCCTCCCCCATGGGTTTCTGATAAGTTTCTCAGGATCCACCTAAGAGTGAAAACATATGGTATCTGTCTTTCTCTGTGTGGCTTATTTCACTTAGCATCATACTCTCCAGTTCCATCCATGTTGCTACAAAGGGCCATATTTCATTCTTTCTCATTGCCACGTAGTACTCCATTGTGTATATAAACCACAATTTCTTTATCCATTCCTCAGTTGATGGACATTTCGTCTCTTTCCATAATTTGGTTATTGTTGAGAGTGCTGCTATAAACATTGGGGTACAAGTGCCCCTATGCATCAGTACTCCTGTATCCCTTGGGTATATTCCTAGCAGTGCTATTGCTGGGTCATAGGGTAGGTCTATTTTTAATTTTCTGAGGAACCTCCACACTGTTTTCCAGAGTGGCTGCACCAATTTGCATTCCCACCAACAGTGCAAGAGGGTTCCCGTTTCTCCACATCCTCTCCAGCATCTAGAGTCTCCTGATTTTTTCATTTTGGCCACTCTGACTGGCGTGAGGTGGTATCTGACTGTGGTGTTAATTTGTATTTCCCTGATGAGGAGCGACGTTGAGCATCGTTTTATGTGTCTGTTGGCCATTCGGATGTCTTCTCTAGAGAAGTGTCTATTCATGCTTTCTGCCCATTTCTTCACTGGGTTATTTGTTTTTTAGGTGTGGAGTTTGGTGAGTGCTTTATAGAATTTGGATACTAGCCTTTTGTCCGATATGTCATTTGCAAATATCTTTTCCCATTCCGTTGGTTGCCTTTTAGTTTTGTTGGTTGTTTCCTTTGCTGTGCAGAAGCTTTTTATCTTCATAAGGTCCTAGTAGTTCATTTTTGCTTTTAATTCCCTTGCCTTTGGGGATGTGTCAAGTAAGAAATTGCTACGGCTGAGGTCAGAGAGGTCTTTTCCTGCTTTCTCCTCTAGGGTTTTGATGGTTTCCTGTCTCACATTCAGGTCCTTTATCCATTTTGAGTTTATTTTTGTGAATGGCGTGAGAAAGTGGTCTAGTTTCAACCTTCTGCATGTTGCTGTCCAGTTCTCCCAGCACCATTTGTTAAAGAGACTTTTTTCCATTGGATGTTATTTTCTGCTTTGTCAAAGATTAGTTGGCCATACGTTTGTGGGTCTATAAAAGTACCTTCTTTTAGATATTACTAAAAAGTTCAGAGAAGATAATGAGAATATGTTGTACCAATTAATATTATACACAGGATAAAATTTGTAATACAATGATCTGAAATATGCCATGATAATTCATTTAAAGATATCAACTTTTCAGTGACAGATATAAGATATGACATATCTCCTAGTGGCAGTACTGAATCTGATGCCTCACTTAAGGCTGCTTATCTGAAAGTAGCTAATTCAATGAGATAACCTGAGATAAAGGAGCTAAAGCTGCTAATTATTTATTACAATCTCCCTTCCACTTGAATTTCTACAAAGAGTATTCTGCCCATATAATTTCAGGGATCTAAAGGGGTACATTAAATGACATTCAGACAGATAATTATGAGACTCCCTTTGGGCAAGAGGGACAACTCTACTACAAATTGTCTATTATAATTTGCCTAGGCTGCTTCTTCTGATATAAATATACAAATCCTTTTCTTTTCTCTTCAGCATATTTCATCCAGCACAAATTTTAGTCTGATTTTCAAGTTCAGTTTTGCCATAACATGTATACCTCCATTTTAGATTCACATTAGACTATATACCTCCATTTTAGATTCACGTTAGACAGATAAACAAAATATATATCTTGTGTCCTAGAAAATATGGAAGGGATTACTCCTTATCATTCTGACAAATCACAGTGACCTAGCTTTATGTTTGTCCACCTTCTGATAGTATTGATTGCATGATCAAATGTAGAAGAACAGGCTATATACATATATATTTTTTTCCAAAAACTTTACTGGTTATCTGTCAAGTTGTAAGGATACATGTATTTTTTTTAAGTTGCTGAATATCCACAACACTGGAAGTATCTTTTCTTGTTTTGAAGTACAAATAAATAAAGAGGTGACAATCTCCAAATGTAATTTCAAATTAATGAAATTTCTGTCTTTCTCCAGGTCTCTTTCCCTCCCTCTCTTCCTCCCTCCATCTTTTTCTCTCTCCTTTTATTCTCTCTTGCTTTCCTGCTTTCCACCCCACTTTGGCTGTTTTACACAGATAGAAGAATAATCTTCAATACATAGAGAGAGGAAAAATTATATTAATTTAAACTCTAAAGTAACACTAACAAATATTTTGACTGATTTTTCCAACTGAATTCATAAAATGCTATTTTGTGTACACCTTACTTTGTATTCTATTTTCCATTCTTTCTGTCTTTCGTAGTGGTTGGAGAATTGCAAAATAAGATATCACACACCTTTACTATTTTCTAATTATGTTAATAATTTAAAGTCAATTAATAAAGGTTTAATGAGCACCTAGAAGACATTCTGGAAAGAACTGACAAAGATAATAAGATGAAAACACACGTGGTCTCTTTACTACAGGAGTTTCAAACCTTATATGAGTGATTAGAAAAAACACATACATTGCTGTAATACAAAGGTGTCCACAACAAGAGTCAAGGGATATTTTCGGCAAATACTTGGAATTTATGTTTACCTGTCTCTTCTACGGGGGTTTATCTAGTTAGGATAGATTACTTCCTTATTGATTAATCCAACGTTCCTTACAAATTTTTAATGTATAGTTTGCCTCCACCTAATATATAAATTCTAGAGTTCTGCCTTGGACCTTCTGTTTCACCCTCCAAAAACAATGTATGTGATTTCATCAACTTGTATTGTGGCAGTTACTAAAAGTATGTTAATAACTCAAAATTTTATCTTTAGCTTACATGTCTGCCTTAAGTGTAGGTTAATGTATTCACAGATTTTTATACATTTCTATTTAAACATTTTACAGATACCTCAATATCTACATGTCTCAAAATTCAACTCATAAAATTTTAAAAAGCAACATTCATTTTCCTCATTTTTCCTATTCTGGTGATAATAGTCTTCTCCTCAGACTGCTATAATCTCTATATCTATTATGTTCCTAAACCATAATGCTTTTATTCCATATGACACAAATGCCATTGTGGGCATGTTTCCAAATATGAATATTTCAATTTTGACTATTTTTCTCCATTCAGACTGCCATGATCCTCCCCTATGACAACATTACCCTCTTTTGCACCACTGAAACACACATGACAAATATTCTGACATCTATCATTGCTCCACTTCAATTCATTCTCTGAATTGCAGCCAGGGTGATAATTTTAAAGGTAAACATAATTGACTCACTCACAAGCTTCCATTACTCTAGGGAAGAATTTTTGTATTAATTTTTTTAGTACAGTTGATATACAATGTTACATTAGTTTAAGGTGTACAACATTGTAATTCAACTTCTATATACATTATGGTATGTTCGCCACAAGTGTGGCTACCATCTGTCACCATGAAATCCTCTTACAATATTATTGACTATATTTACTATGCTGTGACTTTTATTTGTGTAACTTATTTATTCCATAACTGGAAGCATGCATCTCCCACTCCCCTTGACCCATTTTGCTCATGCCCCCACACCCCTTCCCTATAACTACCATAAGTTCTCTGCATTTACAGATATTATTCTGCCTTTTGTTTCCTTGTTTATTAATTTGTTTGATTTCTTTCCTTTTTTTTAATTTTTTTGCTTTTTAAGGTTTTATTTTAGTTCCAGTGAGTTAACATATAGTGTTACATTAGTTTCAGGTGTGGTTCCACAATTCTGTACATCATCACTGCTCATCACAATAATTGTACTCTTAATCTCCTTCACCTATTTCACCCTCGCACCCACCGCCCTCTGGCAACCACCAGTTTGTTCTATTCAGTTGTCTGGGTTTTTTTTTTGTCTCTTTTCTCCTTGTTCCTTTTTTTGTTTCTTAAATCTACATATGAGTGAAATCATAAGGTTTTTGTCTTTCTCTGAGTTATTTCACTTAGTATTGTAATCTCTAGCTCCATCTATGTCATGGCAAATGGCAAATTTCATTCTTTTTTATGGCAGAATAATATTCCATTTTGTATATATACCACCTCTTCTTTATTCATTCCTCAATCAATGAAAATTTGTGCTGCTTTAATATTTTGGCTATTGTAAATAATGCTGCTATAAACATAGGGGTGTATGTATCCCTTTGATTTATTGTTTTTCTATTTTTTTCAGTAAATACCCACTAATGCAATTGTTGAATCACAGGGTAGTCTTATTTTTAACATTTCAGGAACCTCTGTACTCTCTTCCACAGTGGCTGCACAAGTTTGCATTCCCATCAACAGTGCTAGAGGGTTCATTTTTCTCCACATCATCTCCAACACCTGTTGTTTCTTGTGTCCTTAATATTAGTCATTCTGACAGGTGTGAGGTGATATCTCCCTGGGACTTTGATTTGAATTTCCCATATGGTATGTGCCAATGAATGTTTTCTCAGGTGTCCATTGACCATTTGGATGTCTTCTTTGGAGAAATATCTGTTCCTATCTTCTGCTTATTTTTAATCAGATTATTTGTTTTTTGGGTGTTGAGTTGTATAAGTTCTTTATATATTTTGGTTACTAACCCTTTGTTGGGCATATCATTTGCATATATCTTCTCCCATTCCATATATTATCTTTTAGATTTGTTGATTGTTTCCTTCATTGTGCAGAAGCCTTTCATTTTGATGTGGTCCCAATAGATCATT
This sequence comes from Acinonyx jubatus, assembly GCF_027475565.1. Taxonomy (NCBI): domain Eukaryota; kingdom Metazoa; phylum Chordata; class Mammalia; order Carnivora; family Felidae; genus Acinonyx; species Acinonyx jubatus. Next base: position 102,121,915 of record NC_069389.1, on the reverse strand, counting down.
TTTTGCTTTTTTCCCCTTCCCTCAGGAGACATATCTAGAATAAAGTTGCTATGGCCAATGTCAAAGAGTTGCTGCCTATGTTCTCTTCCAGGACTTTTATGGATTTGGGTCTCACATTAAGATCCTTAATGTATTCTGAATTTATTTTTATTAATGATGTAAGAAAGTAGTCCATTTTTTTTTCTTTGCATGTTTCTGTCCAGTTTTCCCAACAGCATTTGTTGAAGAGACTGTCTTTTTCCAACTGAATTTTTTTTCTTGCTTTGTCAATTAATTGACCATGTAATTGTAGGCTTATTTGCGGATTTTCTATTCTGCTCCATTGATGTATGTGTGTATTTTTGTGCTAGGACAATACTGTTTTGATTACTATCGTTTGTAATATAACACAAAATGAGAAATTGTGATGCCTCCAGATTTGCTTTTCTTTTTCAAGGTTGCTTTGAATTTCAGGGTTTTTTATGCCTCCACACAAATCTTAGGGTTGTTTGTTCTAGTTCTGTGAAAAATGCTGTTAGTATTTTCATGGGGATTGCCTTAAATGTGTAGATTACTTTGCATAGTATAGACATTTTAAGAATATTTGTTCTGCCCATCCATGAGCATGGAATGTCTTTCCATTTCTTTGTGTTATGTTGTTTCTTTCATCAGTGTTTTAAAGGTTTCACATTATAGGTCTTTCAACTCTTTGGTTAGGTTTATTCCTAGTTATCTTATCATTTTTGGTGCAATTGTAAATGGGATTATTTTCTTAATTTCTCTTTCTGATGCTTCATTGTTGGTATATAGAAATGTAACAGATTTTTGTATGTTGATTTTGTATCCTGGAAATTACTGAATTTGTTTATGAGATTTAGCATATTTTTGTGGAACTCATCCGAGTTTTCTATAGATAGTATCGTTTCATCTGCAAATAGTGAAAGTTTTACTTCTTCCTTACTGATTTCAATGCCCTTTATTTCCTTTGGTTGTCTGAGTGCTGAAGTGTGGGACTTCCATTAGTATATTGAATAAAAGTGGTGAAGTGGACATCCTTCTCTTCTTCTCTAACTCTTGGAAAAAGCTCTCCTTTTTCCCCATTAAGGATGATGTTAACTATAGGTTTTTCCATATATGCCTTTATTATTTTGAGGTATGTTCCCTCAAAACATACTTTATGGAGAGATTTTTCATAATGGATGTTATACTTTGTCAAATACTTTTTCTGTATATATTGAAAGGATCATCTGGCTCTTATTCTTTCTCTTATTAATATGATGTATCACATTGTTAGATTTGCAAACATTGAACCACTTTTTCAACCCTGGAAAAAAATCTCACTTGGTTGCTGTGAATTATTTTTAAACATATTGTTGGATTTGTTTTGCTAGTATTTTGTTAAGTATTTTGGCATCTATGTTCATCAGGGATACTGACCTGTAGTTCCCTTTCTTAGTAGTGTCTTTATCTGGTTTTGGTATCAGGGTAATGCTGGCCTTATAGAATGAATTTTGAAGTTTTTTCCTTTCTTTTATATATTTTTTTTGAATAGTTTGAAAAAAGCATAGGTATTAACTCTTAATGTATGGAAGGTCTTGCCTATGAAGGCTTCTGTTCTGGGAGTTGTTTATTGGAAGTTTTGTTTTGTTTTGTTTTGTTTGTTTTGTTTTGTTTTTGTGACTCAATTTCTTTACTATCAATCAGTCTGCTCAAACATTTTATTTCTTCCTGTTTCAGTTTTAGCAGGTTATATGCTTCTAGGAATTTATCCATTTATTCTAGGTTGTATAATTTTTCAGCATATAGCTTTTCATAATATTCTCTTATAACTCTGTATTTCTGTGGTGTTGGTTGTTACATGTCCTTTATCATTTGTGATTTTATTTATTTGAGTCCACTATCTTTTTTTCTTGTTTAGTCTGGCTAGAGGTTCATCAATTTTATGGATTTTTTTTTCTTCAAAAAACCAGCTCCTGATTTCATTGGTCTGATCTATTGGTTTTTTTTGTTTGCTTGTTTGATTGTTTTCTGTTGCTAGTTTATTTCTATATCATTTATTTCTCCTCTAATCACTATTATTTCCTTCTTTTTACTGTTGTTGTTGTTGTTGTTGTTTCTAGCTTCCTTAGGGGTAAGTTTAAGTTGTTTATTTAAGATTTTGTTCCTTCATCACATAGGACTATATTGCTATAAACTTCTTTTTTTAGACGTGCTTTTGTTGCATCCCAAAGGTTTTAGACTTTTGTGTTTTCATTTTCATGTATTTCCATGCACTTTTTATTTCTTCATTTGTTTCCTGGTTAATGTTTCATTCTTTAGTAGAATTTCCTTTATCCTCTATGTATTTGTGATCTTTCCAGATGGTTTCTTATGATTGACCTCTAGTTTCAAAGTGTTATGGTCATAAAAGACTTATCTTATGACTTTCATTTTTTTAATTTGTTGAGGATTGTTTTGTGGCCTAATTTTCTATCTATTCTGGAGAATGTTCTGTGTGCACTTGAAAACAATGTGTATTCTGCTGTTTCAGAATGGAATTTACTGAATATATCTGTTAAATCCATCTGGTTCACTGTGTCATTCAAAGCCATTATTTCTTGATTTTCCATTTAGATGATCTTTCCATTTATATAAGCAGGTTTTAAAGCTCCTATTATTATTGTATTATCAGTGATTGTTGTTAATAGTTTTATGTATTTGGATGCTTGTATGTTGGGCGCATAAATATTTACACTTATATGTTCTTGTTGGATTGTCCCCTTTTTTTATTATATTGTGTCCTACTTTGTCTTTTTTACATTCTTTGTTTAAAGTCTGTTTTGTTAAATATAGGTACTGCTACTCTGGCTTTCTTTTGACATTCATTTGCATAATAGATGTTTCTCCATCCCCTCACTTTCATTCTACAGGAGTCTCTCATCGCTTCTCGGCCTTTTGGCTAAGATCATGTGCATTCTTCAGGAGTCTTTAGGTCTAAAATGAGTCTCTTCTAGGCAGCATGTAGATAGATTTTGTTTTTTTATCTCTTCTATGCCTTATCCTTTTTATTGGAGCATTTAGTTCTTTAACATTCAAAGAATTTGATGATACATATGTATTTATTGCCACTTCATTACTTCCTTTGTAGTTGTTTCTAAATATTTTCTCTGATCCTTGTGTTTCTTTCATGGTTTGCTGATTTTCTTTAGTGATATATTTGGATTTCTTTCTTTTTATTCTTTGCATTTTATTACTGTTTTTTTTTATATATAGTTACCATTAAGTGTGTCTATAACCTCTTCTGCATATAGCAGTCTACATTAAGTTGATGATTGTTTAAGTCTGAACTTTTTATTTACTCCTCTCGTGCCTACCTTTAGGTATATATTATATTTTACATCCATTTATTTTGTGAGTTCTTTGAGTAGTTCTTTACAATATATTCATTTTATTTCTTTCATGTTTCCAACCTTTATACTGTCACTTTTTGTCTCTCCTTTCCACTAAAAGTGTCCCCTTTAATATTTCCAGCAAGGCTAGTTTAGTGGTCATAAACTCTTTTAGTTTTTGTTTGTCTGGGAAAATCTTTATGTCTCATCGTGTTCTGAATGATAGCCTTGCTGGATACAACATTCCTGGCTGCAGATTATTCCCATTTAGTGGTTTGAATATATCATACCACTTAGTTTTGGCTTGGAATCTTTCTGATGAAAAATCACCTGCTAGCCTTATGGATTTTCCCTTGTAAGTTACTATCTTTTTTTTTGTCTTGCTGCTTTAACTTTTTTTTCCTTTATTCCTATATTTTGCAAATATAATTACAATGTGTCTTGGTGTTGGCCTGCTTTTGTTGATTTTGATGGGAGTTCTTTGTGCCTCATGGTTCTGGATATTTTTCCTTCCCCAGATTATGGAAATTTTCAGCTATTATTTCTTCAAATAAATTTTCTATTCCTTTTTCTCTCTCTTCTTTTTTCTGAGACATCTATAATATGTATATTATTATGTTGATAGAGTCACTGAATTCTTTTGGTCTATTCTTATTTTGCATAATTCATTTCTCTCTCTTTTGTCACATTACTCTTGATTACTCTCCCTTGTTCTGTCTTCCAAGTTATTAATTTATTCCTCTGCTTCTTCCAACTTGCTGTTCATTCCATGTTTCTCTTTTCTTTTCTTGAGACCTTTATCTATGCCATGTTTGTCCCTATCTCTCTGTTAAGGGTCTCACTCTTGTCTTCCACTCTTTTCTCACATCCGATGTGAGACACACATCCAATCTTTATGATCATTTCTTTAAATCCTCTACCAGGCATATTCCTTATATCTATTTTTCTTCGATCTTTTGCTGTATCATTGTTCTGTTCTTTATTTTGGGATAAATTTCTATGTCTTCTCATTTTGTTCCAATCTCTGTTCCTGTTTCTGTATGTTAGTAAAGTTAGCTTTGTCTCCTGTTCTTGAGGATGATGGTTTTATGAATAAGAGGTCCTGAAGTGCCTTGCTGTGTAGTGTCTCCTCTTCCCCAAAGCCTGGAATTTTGGAAAGTGTCTCTAATGTGTGCTGCATGTGCTCTCCTCTTTTGTCATGGCCTCTTTATCCTTCAGGTCAGGTATCTGCACTTTGAGGAGGTTCACTTTGCCTTTTGTGAGCAGTATTTTGTGGCTGGCCTGATTATGGCATGTTTTAAGTAGGTGTGCGCTGGTCTGTTTGTGAAATGAAACCTTTTGCCACTGCTGATGGAATCAAGGCTTCCATATCAGGAGACTTGGCATGGGCAAGGGTTTGGGCTAGTCTTCTGGGTGAGGAGACCTGCTACAGTGTGAGTGAGGCAATGGAATCTGAGAGGAGTGACTCCACTGGAGTGTAAGAGGCAAGGCTTTGTGTAAGCATGTTAGGTAGAGTGTGTCTGTGCTATGCTGTTTCCTGTCAATGGCCCTAAGCATATGCTGTTGGGGGGCAGGGGAAGGTAAATGACACTGGCCAGTTCCTTTATTCTCAGAGGGTTCTTTCTATGGATGCTGTCTCTCTTGGATATGCTCCAAGATGAACAGTCTCTCCACCGTGAGCTCCAGGCACTCTTCAGATCACTGTTTCCACACTATATGTCCGTAGGTTGTTTTCCTGTCTTATAAGAGCAGTGCAGTGCTTTATGGGTTCTATTCCAGTCAAGCCTGCTGATCTTTAAAAGTCCAGGCTTTAAACCCTCTGGTTGAAACAACTCATGAAATTCAACCCCACTTCCTTTCCAAACCAATTGCTATAGGGATTCATTTTCCCCATGTGTTCCCCTGTGTGTTAGTCTGTCTCTCTCCCTTCTTTGCAACTGAAGCTCTCTCGCTACCACAGCAGCCACAATCTGTTTCTCTCCCAAACCACATACCCGCCTATGTTTTTCACTGTGGTCTCTTCTCTGCCTTTAGTTGTGGAATTTGTTCTCAGTCTTCAGGCCAGTTTCAGGGGTATTTAGGATGATTTGATATTTATCTAGTTGTATTCATGAGATGAAGCAAGCCTAGGGTCCTCTTCCTCCACTTCCACTTTCCAACATCTCCTGGAATATCTTTTCATTTGTGTCTTCTCCAGTTTCTTCCACTAATGTTTTTTTAGTTTTCAGAGTATAAATCTTTCACCTCCTGAGTTAAGTTTACTCCTGGTATTTTATTTATTTTTTTTTTTGGTGGAATTGTAATTGGGATTGTTTTCTTAATTTCTCTTTCTGGTACTCTGTTATTAGTGTATAGAAACACTATGAATTTCTGGGTATTAATTTTGTGCCCTCAAACTTTACTGAATTTGTTTATTCTTTTTTTGGTGAAGTGTCTAGGATTTTCAATATATAGTATTATGCTATCTGCAAATAGTGACAGTTTAATTTCTTGTTTAGCAATATGGTTGCTTTATTTCTTTTGGTGGTATCATTTACTAGGGAAAGCAGGAGAAACATAGCAGTTTCTATTAAACTGAGTTTAGTATTTGTGTTATAGAGTCTAAGGTAACATTTGCCTTTCCAGGAGGTGTTATTCAGCAAGTGGTTAGACATATGATTCTGAAACTTGGTGCAGAGATCTATTTTGTAACTATATATTCTGTAAGTTAGATATAATAGTTGATACTATGATCATGGATTAGGTTAATCATGGAAAATATCCAGACTGAGAAAATCAATGGGCCAACAATGGATCTCTAAAGATAAGTATCAGCATTAATGAAGCTCATAAAAGAAGAAGAACCCAGGGAGAAGTCAGAAAAGGAATAATCGGAGAGAAGAGAAAATAAAAATTAGAGTATATTATAATGGAAATAAAAGGTAATGGCAAGTGTCAAGAAATAGGTTCTTCCCCAAAGTGTCAACCCAAAAAAGAATACAATGGTTGAAAAATGCCCTTATTGTGCCTAGTGTTTAAGATGTCATTAAAATTTTACATAAAGTTTTTTTTAATAGAATAGTTAGGCCAGAATCCTAAATGTGATGCTTAAAGTCATGAATATGAATTGAGAAAAGAAAAAACTATGATGAAAATAGTTTGGAAAATGATTGGATAACTAGAAATGGGGATACAAGGTTAAGGGATAGTTCATCCAGTCATTCAACTAAATATATTGAGTTCCTACTGTGTGGCAGGTAGTGTTCTAGGAACTTGATATATATCAGTAAATAATTTTAAGAAAAGAAAAAATATCCTGGCCCTTATGAAACTTAAATATAATTATGAGAGGTGGACAAGAGACATAATAAATAAGTACTGGATATGGTATGTTATAAAGTTAAAGGTTATATGAAAAAAACAATGAACAGAGAATAACCAGGTGCATTGCAATGGCTACTTTTGTAAGTAAAAAAGACTTGATAAAACTACACTTAATTAAAAAAAAACTTAGGTCAATTTATACTTCCTATAAGTATATGCTTGTCTTTTGAGTGAGAAAATCTTAGTTCTGAAATTCATACATATAAAGGAAGAAATAATTTTTCTGAACTAGCAAGTATACCATAGAAAACATTTCATTTTTGTTGTTTATAATTTATACTTGTGGAGCACCTGGGTGGCTTAGTCGGTTAAGCATCTGACTTAGGCTCAAGTCATGATCTCATGGCTCGTAAGTTTGAGCCAGATGTTGGGCTCTGTGCTGACAGCTCAGAGACTGGAGCCTGTTTCAGATTCTGTGTCCCTCTCGCACTCTGTTCCTCTCCAGTCATGCTGTGTCTTTCTCTCTTTCTCTTTCTCTCTCAAGAATAAAGAAACATTATAATTTATACTTGCATATTTCTGACAGTACTTTAAATTGCATATAATGTCATAACACATCTAGAATACCATGTTTGGAGCCTAGAAAATAAGATAAGTGAACAATGCACTAGACACTTGGGAATGAGTTGGTGAAGTAAATTTAAAAAATTAATTTATCTTTGAACACCATGGAATATAATGAAAAAGAGGGAAACGTAGAATTATATAGTTCTCATACAATTGTAAAAAGTAATAGCAATGCTTAGATATAATGTATTGATCACTTACTATGAGAGAAAAAGAGATATTTGTATGTATATCTTATAAATGTGATCAACATAATGAATGATCTTAATTTAAGCATATATCAAGCATAATGTAAACTTACCACAATAAGGGACATAAAAGAAAATCCCAAGCTAACATCATAAATAATGGGGGGAAACTGAAAACTTTCCTGTAAGGCCAGGGGCAAAACAGGATGCCCACACTGTTTACTTCTTTTCAACCTAGGAATCCCTAGCCAGAGTAATTAGACAAGAAACAAGAAATAAAAGCCATCAAAATTGGAAATAAATAAAATGATTTCTGTTTATAAATAACATGATTATATACGAAGAAAACTTTAGAGACTCAATAAAAAAATGTTAGTACTAGAAAATTCAGCAAAGTTGTAAGATGCAAAGTCAACATACAAAAATCAGTCATGTATGTATACACAAACAAGTAACTTTCTGGAGAGTTAATTAAGAAAGCAAACATTCGCAATAACAGCAAAAAGAATTACTTAGGAATAAACCTAAAGAGATGCAAGATTTCTTTCTTAATTTTTTAACGTTTATTTATTATTGAGAAACAGAGAGAGAAAGAGCGTGAGCAGGGGAGGGGCAGAGACAGAGGGAGACACAGAATCTGAAGCAGGTTTCAGGCTCTGAGCTGTCAACACAGACGCGGGGCTTGAAATCACAAACCACAAGATCATGACCTGAGCCAAAGCTGGGCGTTAACCAAGTAAGCCACCCAGGTGCCCCAAGATGCAAGATTTCTATAATGAAAATTAGAAAACTTTGATAAAAGAAATTAAAGAAAACACAAATAAGTGGAAAGACATCCCATGTCCTTAGATTGGAAGACTTTTTTTTTTTTAATTTTTTTTTTCAACGTTTATTTATTTTTGGGACAGAGAGAGACAGAGCATGAATGGGGGAGGGGCAGAGAGAGAGGGAAACACAGAATCAGAAACAGGCTCCAGGCTCTGAGCCATCAGCCCAGAGCCTGACGCGGGGCTGGAACTCACGGACTGCGAGATCGTGACCTGGCTGAAGTCGGACGTTCAACCGACTGTGCCACCCAGGCGCCCCTGGAAGACTTTTTATTGTTAAAAAGTCCATACTACCCAATTTGATCTACAGATTCAATGCAATTTTTATCAAAATCACAATGACATTTTTTTACCAAAATAGAATAAAAATTCTTAAAATTTAAATGAAACCAAAAAAGACCCCTAAGGATCAAATATGTATTTAGCAAGAAAAATAAAGCTGGAAACATTATAGTTCCTGATTTCAAACTATATTACAAAGTCATAGTAATCAAGAGTATTTTACTAGCATAAAGATAGACATATAGACCAATGGAACAGAATAGAGAGCCCAGAAATAAATTCACACATCTATGGTCAACTGATATTTGATAAGAGTACCAAGAACATACCATAAGAAAAGGACAGTATTTTCAATAAATGGTTGTACACTTCAAATATATACAATTTTAGTGGTCAATTATACTTCAAGAAAGTCTGGAAAAAGTGACATGGAAACAAAGATGAAGTAGTAATTGTTTTTACTAAATGGAGGGGGAAACTTTTACGGGAGAAGCTATATAAGAAGTAAGCAAAACAGAGAAAGGGAAAAGAAGTGAGTTTCTGTTAGATAGAAGAACATAGGCAAAAATAAGAAAGGATTAACAATGAAGCATATGAAAAGATGTCAAGAAATGTAGTATGGAAGGAGGGCATGATAAATTGGGAAAATTATGAAAAACAAAACTGAACAGAAAATTTGAGATGCCAAAAATAAGTGAGAGACTCATTAGTCTAACATAACATCATGTTACATGAGAAAGAAAGAGACAGAGAGACAGAGAGAGAGACAGACAGACCCAGGGGATGAGTAGACTTGCAAATAGAATATAAAATGTATGTGGTAGAAAATTAAGGGTGCATTGCAAAAGTGAATATACTCAACAATTCCTCTGGCGACAAATTTTTTTTGGTTAAATGGGTGATGAGTATTAAAGAGGACACTTGAGATGACCACTGGATATTGTGTGTAATTCTACATCTGAAACTAAGATGACACTCTACATTAACTAACTGGAATTTAAATAAAAACTTGAAGAAGGAAAAAAAAAGCTGAATAGATGTGTAGTAGAATTGCAGAATAGATATTATTGCATTCATCTTGGTCTCAACAGTTGAGAGCACTGTGCTAAGCAAAATTACATATAAATGCAGACTCTGAAGTAGATACATGATATCATTTTCTGTTGTCACAGACTGCAGTTTTAACTTCTGACAGAATATATCAACTATCAGAAATGTAGTTAAGAGACCAGGCCCCACAACTGAGAAAGAAATATTAAAGACAGTGACATGTTTATGAATCAGAGTATCTAGGTTTAACCAAAGACATGTATCCTGTATAATAAAGTTGATCTGTGATGCCTGAAGATAGACAAGATTTGGAGTCAGAAAGTTATTAGTGATATGTGTGTAAGCAACCCATATTATGACCACTGTACTTGGTTTCTGGGGTACATTATTAACTCTACATCTCTAAGGATGACCCTACAAGTTAACACTTAAGTTATCTTAAATCTCTGTGAATGTGTGCTATCTATAGAATTTAATTCAGGCAGGTGTTGAAATAAAAAAAAAAACATAATCATCCCTGTTATTGAATAATTCTTGATTCTCTTAAGTCTTTAGTCCCTTGGTATTCTTAAAATTACAGCATGTTTAGGTTTTGAACAGAAAATAATGTTATTTTGTAAACATGACTTGAAATAGCACAATTATACTTATATAAAGAGTGATTTCTATTGTGGTTTAGGCAGGGATAGTGCTATTTATTTTGTGTGTGCCTGTGTTTGTGTGTGCTGTAGTGTGTATGCTATATGTAGAATAGTTTTCAACATTTCTATGTGATATTTAGAATATCCTCTATTAAGAAAAAACCCTCAATATTATTACTACTATTCTCGTGTATACACAGTTACAACTAATTTCATTTATTTATTCATTTGTTCATTTTTTCAATAAACATGCATTGAATACCTACTTTCCAATAGGTCCTGTTGTTGAGTATATAGTTCTTGCTCCCAAGATGTTTAAAATTTCAAGAATAAATTAATAATAATAATTAATTATAAATTAATAATTGGGACATCTGAGTGGCTCTGTAGGTTAAGCATCTGACTCGCTTTTGGCTCGGGTCATGATTTCACAGTTTGTAGGTTCGAGACTCTCATAGGGCTCTAAGCTGACAGTGTGGAACCTGCTTGGGATTCTCTGTCTCCCTCTCTCTGCCCCTCTCATGCACTCTCTCTCACTCCTCTCTCTCAAAAATAAATAAACATTTAAAAAATAATAATAAATTAATAGTTAATAAATTAATTACATGAAATTAATATAAAGCAAACTAATACATAAGAAAAATATGATAATCGATATTGAGGTACAAAAATTCTATATGGGATATAATATGTGATATTATAAGTATAATAAAAAGGAAATATTAATAATAAAACATAAAATTGGAGAAAAAGGCACTATACAGTATAAAAATGTCTTAAAGCATGAGTAAGACTTCTATGGAAAGTGAAGCAGCTGTGAAAAATTAAGTTAAAAATGTTTCTAGCAGGAATGATCAGCAACAATGGAAGCCTGGAATGAGAAAGCACGAAACACCTTCCTATCTTAGTGAATGGCACTATAATTGTTCATTAAAAAAAACAAAAAACAAACAAACAAACAAACAAAAAACAAAACAGGAGTCTTCCTAGAGTCCTACCTCTCCTTTACTCATCACATTTAACTCTATTTGAAATACAGCTTAGGTCAATTTCTAATTCAAATACATATTTGAAGTAGGCTTTGAACCCACCTACTTCTCTCTGATTCTACTTTCATCACCTTAATTCAGGGCATCTCCCTTACATAACTTTACTAAGCTAACAGGTCTTTCTGCCTCAAGTTATGACTTTCTCCAATCCATCCTCTACACTCATATTTCTATAACTCAAATCCTATCACATCACTTTTCTTAAATACTTTTAATATCACATTTCCCTGTCACTAAAGTATAAACTCTTGAACATCACATAACTGATCTTGAGTGATTCTTCTCTTGTCACTTCCCTCCTGCAACTGCTTCAAATTACCCAACATTCCCTGAAATGCTTTGCCATTTTGTGACTTCTACTCTTGCATCCTCTTCCCTCTGAGATATCATTAATGCGTATATTTCAGTAATTTAAATTCTCAGACCATATATCATATGTCCTAGGAAGCATCCCAGTATCTGCACTATTTTTAATCTAAGTTTGATAAACTTTCTCTTTGGTTCTGTGTCTATCAACTTCAGAGCATTCTTTATTAAAAATGGTCTATTTATTTATGTCTATGCCTCCCTCAGTAGACTTCAAACCCCTTAAAGACAGGAATATCTTCATTAATGTTTGTATTCTTTATATGTAACAAGAGTTACAGTGCCTGGCACATCAAAGGGATGCAGTAAATACGTGTTGAATGAATTACTGAGTAAATATAAAAATTATGCAGACTAATAAACATGCAGTAGCATACAGCACACCAAGCATACCTAGAATATTTGACACTTGGAGAAAATAATTTTTTGAAAACAACAGTCTTGTACATGACATGTTTATTATCTTATTCATATGGATTATAGAAATATAGACCCAAAAGAAATGGGGAGAGTCAAAATATAATTATGTTGATATAAAAAAGATAAAATATTAAATAATAAAACACAATTATTTAGAAAATATTGAGCAAAACAATATAATCATTTTTATATCTATTTCAACTTGGTCCTTTAGTTACAGTCTGATATAATAGTTTTTTTCAAATAATAATCTGGTAAGTACATTAATGAAGTAAAATAAAAAGGAAACATCTGAAAACAGCATAGTTTAGGAAACTTCTAAATTTAACTTTTATTGTGACACTTTATTTTCTTAATTTTTTCATAACTCATAACATAGTTTTTAAGGAATGAAAACAAAAATTAATGGGTACCTGTTGGATGAGCACTGGGTATTGTATATAAGCAATGAATCATGGGAATCTACTCCTGAAGCCAAGAGCACACAGTATACACTGTATGTTAGCTAACTTGACAATAAATTATATTAAAAAAATAATAAACATTTGAAATTAAATATGACTTCTTGCCTAATTATGATAATATAGACTTTTTCTCCCTGTTTCTATAAAGTACAATTACAAACCTTGGAAATAATGTAAGATACAACAAAAGGAAAACTGAAAGGAGAGAGAAAGACAAATTGGTTTTGAATGACTGTTTTTCCAGACTGGAAGAACAAGTTACAAAACTTCTTATACAATTCCACCCAACAGAAAAGTTGATTCAGACTTACCATTTCTCAGTCTGTCATTTAGCAAGAGAAAACAGGCAAGGTAGGTTAATTCCTCTCGTGAAAAGTCTTGCCAACAACACAGGTGAGTGCAGAAGCAAGAACAAGAAAGATGGATTGGTGACCTTCTAACAATAAAAGAACATGGGGTGGGGAGCTGTTTTCCTTTCCTGCTGAACCTAAGGCTATCCCTCATTATCCCCACCACAACTGAGAGACACCAGAAAGCACAGGGTGAGAAGGAACAGCAAGAGGATCCCACAACAAGCATCCTGGTCCAGCAAAGTCACTTTGTTTCTCCAGGTAAACAAACAGAGTCCAATAGGCACTCTAGCAACAGGACATAAAAAGCAGATCAAAAACACCTCAACAGCTCTGAAATTAAATTGCCATTGGAATTACACCCGAGAAAAGAAAGCCAGATTTTTCACAGAAAAAGAAAAAAAAATCATGGTGATTTTGAGAAAGAAAATATCTGGAGATATTACCATTCTGATTTCAAAATATATTACAAAGCTTTAGTAATTCAAAACAGTATGGGTTTGACATAGATACATAAACCAATGAAGCAGAATAAAGATTCCAGAAATAAACCTTTGCATATGTGGTCAAGTACTATTTGACAAGGGAGCCAAGAACACCCAATGGAAAAACGATAGTCCCTTCAATAAATGGTGCTGGGAAAAATTAATATTCACATGAGAAAATAATAAAATTAGACTCTAATCTTATACCACTTATAAAAGTCAACTCCAACTGGATTAAGAACTTGAACATAAGATTGAAACCACCTGGGTGCTTCAGTTAAGTTCCTTGACTTGGTTTCAGCTCAGGTCATGATCTCATAGTTTTGTGGGTCCAAGTCCTGAGTCGGGCTCTGTGCTGAGGGTGTGGAGCCTGCTCAGGATTCTCTCTCTCTGCCTCTCTCTGTCTGCCCCTCCCCTGCTCATGCTGTCTCTGTCTCTCTCAAAATAAATAAATAAACTTTTAAAAAATTTTAAAAAGATTGAAACCACAAAATTTCTAGGAGAAAAAATAAGGGAAAAATCACCTTTACATAGGTTTTGATAATGATTTCCCAAAGCACAAGCAACAAATACACAAATCAACAAGTAGAACTACATTACACTAAAATCATCAACAAAATGAAAAGACAACTAACAAAATGGTAGAAAATATGTGTAAACCATATATCTGATGGGTTAATATTCAAAATATATCTGGAACTCAAACACTCAATAAAAAAAAATAATTGATTTAAACATAGGCAGAAGAGGGTGCCTGGGTAGCTCAGTTGGTCAACTGTCCAACTCTTGATTTTGGCTCAGGCCATGATCTCAGGTTCATGAGTTGGAGCCATGTGTTGGGCTCTGCACTGTCAGAAGGGAGCCTGCTTGGGATTCTCTCTAACCTCTCTCTCTGCCCCTCACCCCGCTCCTGCTAGCACTCTTTCTCTCAAAATAAGGAAGTAAAAGCTAAAAAAATAGACAGTGGACTTTAATGGACATTTCTCTAAAGAAGATATACAAATGGACATAATTATATAAAAAGGTACTCAAAATCATTAATCATCAGGGAAATGCAAATCAAAACCACAATGAAATATCACCTCAGACCTATTAGGCTGGTTATTATCAAAAAGACAAAAGATAACAAATTCTGGTAAGGATATATAGAAAAGGGAACCCTGGTACACTGCTGTTGAAAGTGTAAATTGGTGTAACCATTATAGAAAGCAATATGAAATTTCTCAAAAAATTAAAAATAGAACTACCATATTATTCAGCAATCCCATTTCTGTGTATATATCCAAAGGAAATGAAATCACTATCTTAAGGAGGCATCTGCACTCCAATGTTCATTTCATCATTGTTCATTATAGCCAAGGTATGTAAACAATTAACAATTTGTCTATTAGATGCCATATAGAGAATAAATCTTGATCTACTATGCTTGTCAATTAAAAAAGAATATCAGTGAACCTAGCTCATAAGGGTATTTACAAAATATACAATTTTTTCCCCTGCTGCCAAACATTATCATACTCCAAAATCTGAAATCTGAAATTTGTTTCAGTTTGTGTTTTGCTTTCAGTTTATTTTTACTGTTTTTCTTTTTATTGTTTGTCTTTAGTATTCTTTGTTGTTGTTGTTGTTGTTGTTGTTGCCTTGTATGATAGAATTCTAAGATGACCCCTATGACTTTTATCCTTATTGTTAATACTTTGATTCTGTTATGCTACCTGACAAAAGGGACTTTGCATATGTAATTAAGGTTATTAACCAGTTGATCTCAGGAAAATTATCCAGGTTAGCCTAAGCTATCACATGAGCCCTTAAAATAGAAAGTTTTATCTGGATAGTAGCAGAGTAAGATTTCAGACAGAATGAAAGTGTGAGAGGATTTGACATTAAGGAGGTCCTCCATTGTTGAGAGGGAAGGGGTCATAGGAAAAGGACCTGAGAATGGTCTCTATGAGATGAGAACAGTCCCTGGTTGCCAGCAAGAAAACGGGTACTTCAATCCTATAATTCCAAGGGCCTGAATTCTGTCAAAAATCTGAATGAGCTTGGAATCGAGTTCTTCCACAGGGCCTCCAGGTAAGAGCCCATCCAGCTAACAACTTGATATCAGCTTTATAGACTCTAAGTAGAGAAGCCAGATGAGCCTATCTGAACTTCTGACCCGTAGAGTTATGAGCAAATCAATGACAATTATTTTAAGTTACAAACTTTATGGTAATTTCTTATACAGCAATAGAAAATAAATACACCCCAGAGTCCTATTTTTTTCAATATATGAAGTTTATTGTCAAATTGGTTTCCATACAACACCCAGTGCTCATCCCAAAAGGTGCCCTCCTCAATTCCCATCACCCACCCTCCTCTCCCTCCCACCCCCCCCATCAACCCTCAGTTTGTTCTCAGTTTTTAAGAGTCTCCAGAGTCCTATTGAGATTCACACAAGGCTTCACAATTTATTGTAATTAAGATTCTATTTAGTCTTAGACAAAAAAAAAAGGGTAGAAACACTAGATTTATAGATTATGTGTTTGAGAAAATGGAATTCTATTTCTGAAACTCCTCAAGGGATCTCTACTCCAGTCTTGGAAACACTGTTTGCTTTGCTTATATCCCCATTATACTCATGTGTATAAAAAATATCAAAGATAATTTATTGATTTGTGGGTGAAAAAAGTCAGTAGGCAGTTAACCAACTATTTAGTGAACCTAGAATCTAAATACTGTATCCACTGAGTTTAGCCCATTTTTGAAAACATCTGCTGCCAGATGTTTCCATGTCAGGATGTTGAACTGCCCAAAAGATATTAAAATTCACATCTACAACACCAGAGTAAAATTTTGGCTATATTGGTGGTGGTGGCATTTTAAGAAGATGAAAAACATCCTTTAGTATAAAAATAAGAAATATCTCCTTTTCCTCTAAGAAGACAGAAAGTACCAAAACTGCTAAGAAAACTACTATTAAATAATTGTCTTTTGAATTTTCATAGATATTCCTCATAATTCCTGCTACCTTTATAACAGGTGGCACTATGTCTACCAATATTAATATCTATTGAGAGATTTTTCAAAAAAGTGATACATGCCCTCTGAAGGCAAAACAACCAAAAACCCAAATGGCTGGTTATTACCACTGTCTGCCTTTTCTGATTTCTTTTTGTCTTGTTTAATTTATGAATGGCCAAGGTTTTAAAATAATAATAAAAATAAAAAGGGACATAGTCAATGTAAACACTTGGCAGATGAAAGGAAAAGTGTATAAAAAATATCTATCATAACAAAGGAAACCTCTTTTCTCCACTTATATAAAAGGTTTTTGAAGACATAGAGGCAAGAAAGAGAGTCATAGATGACTATTATAAGTTAATGCAGAATTGGGAAAAGAAAAGAGAAGACATGGTGTAGTAGTATTCTGGAGGTGCCATAACAAAATACCATAGACTGAGTATCTTAGAAGAAATTTATTTTCCTGAAATTCTAGAGGCTAGCAGTCACAGATCAAAGTCTGGCAGTTTGGTTTCAGGTGAAGACTGTGGGTTGAAAATAGCTGCTGCCTCATTGCATCTTCACATAAAATTTTGTGTGCATGCACAAAGATAGTGAGATCTCTGCTGTCTCTTTCTCGTATTATAAGGTCACTAATCCTATAGGCTCTGTCCTCATTCTTATTTCATTTAACCTTAATTACCTCCTTCAAGTCCCTATCTCCAAATACAATCACATTGGGGATTAAGTCTTCAACATATGAACCTGGAGGGAAACACAATCCAGTCCATAATATACCACCGTCTAGCCTCCCAAAAGTCTTGTTTTTCTTGCGTGCAAAATACATTCATTCCATACCAACAGCACAAAAAGTTTTAACTCATTTCAGCAGCAACCTCAAAGTCTAAAGTTCAAAGTCTCATATAAATATCATCTAAATAAAATATAACAATTTGGCCTGAGGCAAAATTGTCCCCCAGCTGTGAACCTGTGAAACCAGATAAGTTATAGGCTTCCAAAACACAGTGGTGGGACAGGCATAGGATAGACAATTCCATTCCAAAAAGGAAAAATTGGAAGGAAGAAAGGGGTGACAGTTTTCAAGGAAGTCCCAAACCTTGCAAGGCAAATTCCATTAAATTCCAAATCCCAAGTATAATTCTGTGAGGCAGTGTTCTTTCCTCCAGGTCCACTATGTCAGCAACATCACCTTCATGGCTCTAGATGGCAGCCCTGTCCTTGTAGCTGCATGTGGCAGCAGCCAGGCATGCTGAGATGGAGGCAGTGGCTCCACCCTTTTAAATCAAGAAAGAAGCCCTAATTACCTAAATCACAGTCAGGATCATTCTCTTGTCTTAAATAATAGCATTCCTTTGTAGTAGAATAGCTTTATTGTCTCATCCTGTAGAATCCCAGAAATCCAGGGGAGCCTGGGTGGGTCAGTCAGTTAAGTATCTGACTTCTGTTCAGGTCATGATCTCATGGTGTATGGGTTCAAGCCCCATGTCGGGCTCTGTGCTGACAGCTCAGAGCCTGGAGCCTGCTTTAGATTCTGTGTCACCCTCTCTCTCTCTGCGTCTCCCCATCTTGCGCTCTCTCTCAAAAATAAATAAATAAACATTAAAAAAAAGAATCCCATAAATCCAGAAGTCTCCTGTGTTTCATCCTATATCTGTTCCCTTTATTAAAACCAGCCAGGTCTCTGCTGGTATAATTCCATCTTTACTCCTGGTTTTGGCTAAAATGGCTGATTAGATCCACAGTTCACATTCATACTCATCTCCTTTTCTTTTTTTTTTTTAATATATGAAATTTATTGTCAAATTGGTTTCCATACAACACCCAGTGCTCATCCCAAAAGGTGCCCTCCTCAATACCCATCACCCACCCTCCCCTCCCTCCCACCCCCCATCAACCCTCAGTTTGTTCTCAGTTTTTAACAGTCTCTTATGCTTTGGCTCTCTCCCACTCTAACCTCTTTTTTTTTCCTTCCCCTCCCCCATGGGTTTCTGTTAAGTTTCTCAGGATACACATAAGAGTGAAACCATATGATATCTGTCTTTCTCTGTATGGCTTATTTCACTTAGCATCACACTGTCCAGTTCCATCCACGTTGCTACAAAAGGCCATATTTCACTCTTTCTCATTGCCACGTAGTATTCCATTGTGTATATAAACCACAATTTCTTTATCCATGCATCAGTTGATGGACATTTAGGCTCTTTCCATAATTTGGCTATTGTTGAGAGTGCTGCTATAAACATTGGGGTACAAGTGCCCCTATGCATCAGTACTCCTCTTCTTTTCAAATGATTGTTCAGCCACATCCTTAGCATTATATATTCAGAACATACTCTCTCTCATTTTTTGCAATATGGATAAACTGAGAATTCTAAATCTTCAATTTCTGATTCCTCTTTGCTTAATGACTCCTTCGATTTATCTCTCTTCTCACATTTTTTACTGTAAAAAGGAGAGGCAAGGGTGCATCTTCAACATTTTGCTTAGAAGTCTAAGTTACATATCCAATTTCATTGCTCACAAATTCTACCTTCCACAAAACACTATAATACAATTCAACTAAACTTTTTGTCACTTTATAACAAGAATCATATTTCCCCATTTTTAATAATATGTTTCTTGTTTACATCTGAGTCTCACTTGAATTACATTTAACATCTGTAGTTCTATCAATGGATCTTTCAAGGAAATGTAGGCTTTTTCTAGACTGTATCCTCAAACTCTTCAAGTATTTACCAGTATCTAATTCCAAAGTCACTTTAACTTTCTTAGGTATTTGTTAAGGCAGCATCTCACTTCACAATATCAAAATCTGTATTAGTCTGCTCACACTACTATAACCAAATGCCAGACTGTGTGGTTTAAACAACAGAAATTTATTTTCTCACAGTTCTAGAGGCTGAAAGTCCCATATCAAGATCCAACAGAGTTCTTTTTGCCATGAGTTATCTCTTCATGACTTTTAGATGGCCACCTTCTTGCTGTGTGCTCACATGAATTTTTCTCTGCACAAGGGGTGAGAGACAGATGTATCTCTGGTGGCTTCTTTTGTAAGTACTTCAATCCTGTTGGATTAGAGTCCCACCCTTATGACTTAATTTAACCTTAATTATCTCCCTAAAGAACCTATCTCCAAATACAATCATATATAGGTTAGAGCTTCTACAGATGAATTTTTGAGGGAATACAATTTAGTTTATAACATATAAAAAATCCCAAATACTGAAGAACAAACTTGAATAACATTATTCCAAACAGTATACCTAAATTGTCTGTCTTCCAAGATCACATAATAAAGCAATATATTATAAACTTATCATTTGAAAAAAATTAACTATATGAGGAACTCCTTTCATAATTTATACATATATAAAATCACTAAAATGTACACATTAAATGCCTTATAATTTTATATGTCAATTATACCCCAAAAAACCTAGAATTAAAAAATATGATATAAAAATAAGTATGTTAGGAGGTAAACCTATAGAATAAAATCTTAAATCAGTAGGAGGCAAACCTATAGAATAAAATCTTAAATCAGTAACAGCAGAGAAAGATTATAATGTTAGACTGATATAATTCTCCATCCATCTTTAAAATTAGGACTATGTACTAATTTAAAGAAATATACTTAACATATATTTCAGTCACCTTTTATGTAAAAAGGAAGGACTTGTTTACACCAATGGAAATGATATGGGTTAACACAAAGAATAGAGGTAGAAAAATAGAAGGCTTTTTAAGGAAATAATGAGACACTTGGCTGGGGCACAAAGTAGTCTTGATTAATTCCACACGAAAAGTATAAATACTCTTTACACCATTTGTGGCTTAAATGTCCAGTCGTACTCTAAATCTACATGAAGTGCTTAATGTAAGAGCTGCTTAATTTTTTCCTTATATGTGTCTCCCAGTAATCTGCTCTCCTTAAATCTAGATGTCTGATATACTCCCAGGAAAAATAACTAAGTACTTTTCCACATGACAGGTCTTCATATTTTAATATTGTCATCATGCCATATAATCCCCAAGGTTATCTTTCCCTAATAGCTCACCTGATAATTGTACATCTCAGATCCACACCCTTTTGTTTTGTCAAGGAAGGAGTCAGCCTCTCCTCTTGTACAAAGACATATGACATTATTCTTCCCATTAAACAATATAACTTTATTTTTGTTCAATCACTTTTTGTTCACTAAGGTCCAGCTAAACTATCTCTTAAGAGTTGATAGTAGAAGGAGGAGCCAAGATGGCGGAACAGGATGGAAGCTTTTTTTTGTGTCTCATGTCCATGAATACAGCCAGACCAACACTAAACCACCCTGCATACCTAGAAAACTTATCTGAGATTTAACACAATAATCTGCACAACCTGAACCATAGAATTCAGCAGATACACAGCATGGAGAGGTGAACTGGGGGAGAAAGAAGCTGCAGAGGGCAAGGAAACATTTTCCGTGCAGAGAGAGGACAAAGATGGGGGAGGGGGTGGAGAATACGGGAAAAGCATCACCCCCCAAAAAAACAGCTAGAGAGAAAGTGGAAAAGTGGAAACAGTCACAGGGACTGAACTAAAAAGGGAGAAAGGAGAAAGGAGAGGGTTTAAATTCCATAAGACTCTATAAACAGGGGGAATGCAGAGTCTGAAACTCCACAGCTCAGTATGTGGCAGTGCTCTGGTGATAAGGGCAAATCCCCAGGAGCAGAGTGAATTCCAGCAGTCTTTGGACCACAGGGAGAGGTGGTTCCCTTGCTGGGAAGGCACCTGGTAGAGGCTGTGTGACACCCCCAAAGGTAAAGTCTCCAGTGGACCCAGAGAACAACGACATTCACTGGTGCTGGAACAAGGTTGCTGGGGGTGAAGCCTGGTGCCAGATGCATGTTGTGATTTGCCATAATCCCTGAAACACTGCTGCTACATGATTGCATGACCTTTTACTGGGGAAGACTGGCACCCAGCTGCAGTCTCTGGGTGTCAGCAGCAGCACGGTCCTGTGAACATTCCCGGGTGCAGCTGACACCTGACCATAGCTTGGTGAAAACCTCCCACAGAGGGGCAGAAGAAGTCAAAGCTGCTGACCATCAGAAATAAGGGGTCAGGAAAAACAGCTGCATCTGACATAAAACTCAGGAGAGAGGTTCTGCCTGAGTCTTGGTCACGAACAGTGTAAAGGGGGGAGTAGACGTAAGCTAATGACAAAGAACAGATGCAGGATTGTTGACAAGGGAGAACAGAGTTCCAATACTAGAGAGTGGGTAGCTGGGTGACGCCATTTTCACTGCTCCCAGGCAAGGTCACATACACCTACAAGTGCCACAACAATCCACCCAGTAAGCTAAGCAGCACCATAGAGTGGAGAATGGAGCTGTTACACTAAGCCACACCCAACTGGGCCAACCTCCCTCTTCAGGGAACACAAGTCTCTTTCCTGTTTAGTTTAGGGATGGTTGCACTTCATAGTTTGATTTCTAGCAGAAAACGAAGTAATTTCAGTTGTATTTCAGTCTGTTCACCAGTCAACATGTTCAATTTACTTTATTTTTTTCTCTTTTTTCTTTTTCTCTTTTCCATTTCTTTTCTTTTTCTTGAATATAGAATGAGATCAGATTTATTTTTATTTTCGATTTGTATTAAAATATTTGTCTTTAATTTTTTTCTACTATATTTCTTACTTTTGTCTAATTTTTTTCAAATTCTATTTTACTTCTATCATTTCAATTTATTCTACTTCAGTGTTTTCATTTTTTTTCAAATTTTCAAACAATTTCCTTTAGTGTTTTTTTGATCTCCTTTTTTCTCTAATCTATCCCCTTTCAACACCCAGACCAAAACACATATAAGATCTAGCATCTTTTACTCGATTTTTGTGTGCATGTGTTTGTTCTTAATTTTTAAATTTTAATATTTTTAATTTAATTTTTTACCTAATTTATTCCTTTTATCCCTTCATAATGATGAAATGAAGGAATTCTCCCCAAAGAAAGAGCATGAAGAAATGACAGCCAGGGACTTAAACCAACACAGATACAAGCAAGATGTCCGAACCAGAATTTAGAATCACGATAATAAGAATACTAGCTGGAGTCGAAAATAGACTAGAATCACTTTCTGCAGAGATAAAAGAAGTAAAAACTAGTCAGGATGAAATAAAAATTGTTATAACTGAGCTGTAATCTTGAATGGATGCCACAGGCACAAGGATGGATGATGCAGACAGAGAATCAGGAATAGAGGACAAACTTATGGAGACTAATGAAGCACAAAAAAAGAGAGTAAGGCAAATGAGCACGATTTAAGAATTAGAGAAGTCAGTGACTTCTTAAAAAAACTAAAATCAAAATCATAGAGGTCCCAGAAGAGGAAGAGAGAGAAATAGGGGTAGAAGGGTTATGGGAGCAAATCATAGCATAAAATTTTCCTAACCTGGGGAAAGACACAGACATCAAAATCCAGGAATCACAGAGGACCCCCATGAGATTCAACATCAACCAACCATCTGGGGTGCCTGGGTGGCTCAGTCAGTTAAGGGTCTGACTTCGGCTCAGGTCATGATCTTGCAGTCCGTGAGTTCAAGCCCCATGCCAGGCTCTGTGCTGACAGCTCAGAGCCTGGAGCCTGCTTTGGATTCTGTGTCTCCCTCTCTCTCTGACCCTCCCCCATTCATGCTCTGTCTCTCTCTGTCTCAAAAATAAAAAAATAAAAAAAAAAACCCAACCATCAACACGGCATATCATAGTCAAATTCACAAAACACTCAAGCAAGGAGAGAATCCTGAAAGCATCATGGGAAAAAAAAAGTCCTTAAACTACAGGGGAAAACAGATCAGGTTTTCAATAGACCTATCCACAGAAACTTGGCAGGCCAGAAAAGAGTGGCAGGATATATTGAATTGTGCTGAATCAGAAAAATATGCAGCGAAGAATTCTTTATCCAGCAAGGCTCTCATTCAAAATAGAAGGAGAGATAAAAAGTTTCCCAGACAAACAAAAATTAGAGAAGGTTGTGACCACTAAACCAGCCCTGCAAGAAATTTTAAGGGGGACTATCTGAGGGGGGAAAAGATGAAAACAAAACAAAACAAAACAAAACAAAACAAATAAAGACAAAAAGAAACAAAGACTAGAAAACTCAAGAGAACTCCACCAGAAACTCCAACTCTACAAGCAACATAATGGCAATAAGTGCATACCCTTCAGTACTCACTCTAAATGTCAATGGACCCAATGCTCCCATCAAAAGACATAGGGTAACAAAATGGATAAGAAAACAAGATCCATCTATATGCTCTTTACAACAGATCCACTTTAGACTTAAAGACACCTTCAGATTGAAAGTAAGGGGATGAGGAACCATCAATCATACTCATGGTCAACAAAAGAAAGCCGGAATAGCCATATTTATATCAGACAATCGAGACTTTAAAATATAGACTGTATCAAGAGACGAAGAAGGGCATTATATCATAATTAAAGGGTCTATCCATCAAGAAGTCCTAACAATTGTCATATACGAAAGTCATACAAAAGTCATATACGAAATACCCAATGCTAATATCATCCTCAATGGGGAAAAAGTCAGGAACAAGACAGGGATGTCCACTCTCACCATGTCATTCAACATAATATTGGAAGCTTTAACCTCAGCAATCAGACAACACTAAGAAATAAAAGGCATCCAAATCGGCCAGGAGGAGGTCAAACTTTCACTCTTCTCAGATGCATGATACTCTATATGGAAAACCCAAAAGATTCCACTAAAAACTGCTAGAATTGATTCATGAATTCAGCAAAGTTGTAGAATATAAAATCAACGCAGAGAAATCGGTTCATTCTCATACACTAAAAATGAAGCAACAGAAAGAGATATCAAGGAACTGATCCCATTTACAGTTGCACCAAACCCATAAGAGGTGAAAATGCTATACATTGAAAACTATAGAAAGCTTAGGAAAGTAATTGAAGAAGACAGACAAAAAATGGAAAAATATTCCATGCTCCTGGATAGGAAGAACAAATATTGTTAAAATGTTGATACTACCCAAAGCAACCTACATATTCAATACAATCCCTATCAAAGTAATACCAGAATTCTTCACAGAGGTAGAACAAATAATCCTAAAACTTGTAGGGAACCAGAAAAGACCCCGAAGAGCCAAAGTTATCTTGAAAAAGAAAACCAAAGCAGGAGGCATCACAATCCCAGACTTCAAGCTGTAATACAAAGCTGTAATCATTAAGACAGTATGGTACTGGCACAAGAACAGACACTCAGATCAATGGAACAGAATAGAAGCCCCAGAAATAGACCCACAAACGTATGGCCAACTAATCTTTGGCAAAGCAGGAAAGAATATCCAATGGAATAAAGGCAGTCTCTTCAGAAAGTGGTGCTGGGAAAACTGGACTGCGACACGCAGAGGAATGAACCTGGACCACTTTCTTACACCATACACAAAAATAAACTCAAAATGGATGAAAGACCTAAATGTAAGACAGGAAGCCATAAAAATCCTTGAGGAGAAAGCAGGCAAAAACCTCTTTGATCTTGGCCACAGCAACTTCTCACTCAACACGTTTCTGGAAGCAAGGGAACCAAAAGCAAAAATGAACTACTGGGACCTCATCAAAATAAAAAGCTTCTGCACGGTGAAGTAAACAATCAGCAAAACTAAAGGGCAACTGGCAGAATGGGTGAAGATATTTGCAAATGACATATCAGATGAAGGGTTATTATCCAAAATCTATAAACAACTTATCAAACTCAACACCCAAAAAACAAATAATCCAGTGAAGAAATGGGCAAAAAGACATGAATAGACACTTCTCCAAGGAAGACATCCAGATTGCCAACCAACACATGAAGAAATGCTCAACATCACTCATCATCAGGGAAATACAAACCAAAACCACAATGAGATAGCACCTTACACCTGTCAGAATGGCTAACATTAAAACTCAGTCAACAGCAGATGTTGGCGAGGATGTGAAGAAAGAGGATCTCTTTTGTATTGCTGGTGGGAATGCAAGTTGGTGCCGCCACTCTGGAAAGCAGAATGGAGGTTCCTCAAAAAACTAAAAATAGAACTACCCTATGAGCCAGCATTGCAATACTAAGTATTTATCCAAGTGATACAGGTATGCTGTTTCAAAGGGCCACATGCTCCCCAATGTTTATAGCAGCACTATCATTAATAGCCAACGCATAGAAAGAGCCCAAATGTCCATCGATGGATGAATGGATAAAGAAGATGTTGTGTGTGTGTGTGTGTGTGTATACATATATATATATATATATATATATATATATATATATATATACACACATATATATACATATATATATATAATGGAATATTACTCAGCAATCAAAAAGAATGAAATCTTGCCATTTGCAACTACGTGGATGCAACTAGAGGGTATTATGCTAAGCGACATTTGTCAGTCAGAGAAAGACAAATATATGATTTCAGTCATATGAGTACTTTAAGACACAGAATAGATGAACATAAGGGAAAGGAAGCAAAAATAACATAAAAAAAGGGATGGGGACAAAACAGAAGAGACTCTTAAATATGGAGAACAAACAGAGGATTACTGCAGGGGTTGTGGGAGGGCGGATGCGCTAAATGGGCAAGGGGCATTAAGGAATCTACTCCTGAAATCATTGTTGCACTATATGCTAACTAATTTGGATGTAAATTAAAAAAATAAAAGTAATTAAAAAGCATTACAGATAGAAAGCACAAAAAATAAATAAAAATATAACAATAAAAAAAAGTGTTGGTAGTAGAGGATATTTGCTGGATGTTATTTAATGTGGAAAATTTTTATAAGATGAAAAGAATATTAATGGTTAGAGAAGAGTATAAACCCAGTTTCTTTTTGCAAAGGGCAATCAACCAAGAAGACTTCTAGAGTTTGGGCTGTAAACTTCCTTAGATGGTGGAATGAGGATGACAGTGGTAATATGATCGATTTCCCAGTTGGCATTTCAAATTTATGGTGTACAACAAGGGCATTTACAAATTTTTAGCAACATCAGGTAATTATGAATATTTATATTAATAACATTTTACTCACAAATATAACCTGGGAAGGTTAAGCATCTTTTCTTCTTTGACAATAACTTTTTATGCAATTCAATATGTCAAAAAAACTTAATTATTTTTAACATCTCTTTGCTTAAAAATTGAAAGAAAATCCTCTGCGATTTTGAAGTCATTTTGAGTTCAAGAGTTCAGCTGGAGTTTGATTTGGGGAAGGCAAATATCAAGATTTGTCAAAAATCTGAAAAGTTTTGAAATTTACCTAATTAGGATCATGAGTTACTATGAAAGAATACTTACCTACCAAGTTTACAAAAGTCACAAAATATTTCAAAAGTTAATATATGAAGTAATATGACTGAGAGAA
The DNA here is from genome assembly GCF_027475565.1 of Acinonyx jubatus. NCBI lineage: Eukaryota > Metazoa > Chordata > Mammalia > Carnivora > Felidae > Acinonyx > Acinonyx jubatus. The sequence continues at coordinate 102,095,097 of NC_069389.1, read as the reverse complement.
ACAACTAGCTTTTTTTTAATGAGAAGACTCAGTTAAATAATCTTGACATTAAATGTCTGAAATAATCAAGGATAAGATAAAGTCAAGATAAAGCAGAATAGATTATTTTGATAAGACACAGAATCTTTGTTTCCTAGACAGATTACTCAAATGGTGAAGAAAATCCTTTTACAAACTGTTATTAAGATAAACCAATAATCCAAGAAAAATTTACTGATTTTAACAGAAAGAAAATCAAACTCTCATTTCCTGTTAGTATGCTGTTGGTATTAAACTCATTTAATCATGGGCGCCTGGGTGGCTCAGTTGGTTGAGCATCCGACTTTGGCTCAGGTCGTGATCTCACAGTTTGTGAGTTTGAGCCCCATGTCAGGCTCTGTGCTGACAGCTGGAGGCTGGCTCCTGCTTCAGATTCTGTGTCTCCCTCTCTCTCTGCTCCTCCCCTGTTCACAAGCTGTCTCTCCCTCAAAAGTAAATAAAGGTTAAAAAAAATTAAACTCATTTAATCAAACAAACATGGCCTTATTGTTTCTAGTACTTATTTAAATATATTATAATTTTTAACCATTAGTAACTTGCATTTTACAGAGAAAACTATGAAGTGGATAATTATTAGCTGTTTTTCATGTATCAACATTTTGTAGCAATCTATGTTTATAAAAGTTTATGAATATATCCTCTCACAATTTTTATAGATATGTGCTTCCTTATAGTATGATTTCTCAATATGGCAAATGAACATGTTTATTAACAGACTCAAATATATTAAGCTTCTGTACCATATAAAAATAAAAAGCCAAAAGTATATAAACTTAAATGTATTCTTAGCAATAAATATTTCAGTATTTTAACTTAATATCTATCACTTAATTTAACTTAGCACAAACTTAAATTTCTATGTTACCAAAAATATTTTGGAACCTATTTTTAAGCAGATATATTATAAAACATAATTATTGTTGAAATAAAATTTTATCTAAATAATGACCCAATTAGATTGAAATCATTTTTATTTTTATAAACATCTATCAAATATAATAACTTATTTGGCTAGTAAGCCCAATTAGAATAAAATGTCTATGTCTTAACTTAATTCTAATAACTCAGAACACATAGCTGTTTTTATTAAACCAACAATATTAAACTAGTTTTATTTGCCATAGATTTACCCAATTTATGAGAACATATGTTTAGTTTTTATATTAGCAGTTGTTTTCTTCCATATTGAAAGTATTGGTACAGGTTTTTTTTCTATTATTGGCAGTTTCCAGAATATTTACTTTATATAAGTGATTATCTCTAAGCCAATTAGGATAGTTTTGTACCAGATTTTATAAATTAATTTCTAATGCTATCTGGAGAAAAGAAAATATCACATATACACAATACACATGTATACATATACATAAGGATAGATGCAAACATTTTAAGTATGAGTCAGGCATAAATACAATAATACAAAACTAACTGTTTTATATGTTAAAAGTTGATTCTCACTTTTTCCCACTTTTTATTTTTATCTCGGTTGTGTTTCTAAAAGATGAGACAAGTTAAAGTTACCTGCTCAGTAAGAGAATTAAAACTTCCCACCAATATCTGTGGAAGAAATTTTTAAGATTTTCTTTTGCCATGATATGCAATTTTATGGAGGTTGTGTATAAAATTTTGGATGAGGGACTTAGGAGACACCAATCAGTTGTCTGGGTGTCTTCAAAGTCCATCTGAGTGAACAAAATATCCAGTTTGCTTCCAATATTCTTGTTTTATTTTTCAGCCCCACGTGGTTGCTTTTGTAGCTACTGAATACCAAAATATTCAGATAAAGGCAGAGAATTGGCTGGCTGAAGTGTGAAGGGAAAGGTCTGGAAGGGAGGGACAGAAAGATAGAAAAGGTAGGGGTATTGAAGTGGCACAGATCAAGTAGTTTAATAGAACCAAAAGGAAGATTGTAGGTCATAAAACATGGAAAGGAGTGAAGTTGATGAGCAATATGTCTTAGATGAGCCAGTTTTAGATTTCAAGCTTCCCAAGGAGACCACTAAATTTCCAAATTATCAATTAAAATATTTCTACAAATGAAATTTCTGTAAAAAAATAATCCTAGTGAGGGTTATCTAAATACAGATACCAATAGTAATAGTAGCAAAGTTCAACCAAATGAGAATTCAATGAGAAGTTCCCATGTTCTAACCAATGGTCCCTTTCCAAAAACAGAAGCCTGAGACTCTAAACCAGACTCAAGAGTATATAGTCTGAATCTTAAGAATCCAAATATTTTCTTACAATGTTTCAACAGATTATCATTCAGAACACTGGATCAGGATTTGGATCACCAATGGTTCTTCAATCAATTAGTCAGAAGTAAAGATAATTGCTTTAAAGTTATTCATGTAGGGCTCTGGGTGAGAGATACAGGAGTCCAATGATAAATTTTATCTATCTGAGTCACAGCAGCAGAGCTATCAAAGAAAAATTGTATCAGTTAGAGTTAAACAGGCAATAAATCTTTATTCAAGACTATTGGAAGAGGGAAAAGAGATTGAACTTAATTCTGAATAAACAGGGAAACTGGGTGTTTTTAGTCAATAGGCAGAATGAGGAAGTTAGTGGATGGAAAATTACTAAGAGAAACTTGGTTAGGTATCAAGGGTTGAAAGTTTCTTACTAAATTGGGTTGGCAGAATTCTTGCTGAATTGGCCATAGCAAGCCAAGGAATTTGGCCACGGATGAGACCTAGTTGAGAAAGAGATCAGAAGACTGATTAAAGCTTGATCAAAGAGAGAATCCTTGTCAAAAGCCAGTATTGAAGTACAACCTGACTCAGAAGTCAAAACTCTTTGTCATCTCAACATTTGTGTCTCCGTTGTCTTTTCCTATTTGAATTCTTCCTCTGCATGCTGGCTAATTTTGTACTACATCTTAGAGATTTTGAATAGTATGTCCCTGTGGAGCTTGTTTTAAAACTGTTGGAGAATGTTGAGATTTTTTTTTTTATTAGGCATAATCCTCATTAGTTTCAGAAGAAAATTTCCAATCTGCCTTCTATTTCTTTTTTTAATTCTAACATCAGTTCAGTTTCCAAAGTCTTTACAGTGCTATTGGTACCCATATTGTATGTGCTTCACCCAAGTCTCATTTTAGGACCTGGATGATAATCTGTTCAGTTCTCAATGCTTTTATCACCTGAATAGTATGGGATTAATCTCCAAACAGTTTAAAACAAGCCCAGGAATAAATTAACAATTCTGGAAATCTGTACATTCTTAGCTGCTCCCTTTTAGGTCTTCTGGATTAGATAGAGTGCTGTGACTTTATTGAGCCTAAGTCTGTAATAAGCACAAATTTCTTGGGTCCTGGGTTGCAAAGAAAACAGAGAACAAAACGGAAATAATAAAATATATCTTCTCATTTGAAGTTCCCTGTCCTGTTTCATGAACCAGAACTAGATGGCTCCTCCTGAATCTTTCTCTGATGGTTCTCTGCTGCTCACCTCATTGTTTCTTATGTAACCACAAAGAATACCAGAGGGAAAAAAGCAGTAAATCTATTGGCAGTTCAAGTGGAAAGTTTAATTCTGGTCTTCTCCCCTATTCTGCCTGCTATTACTTACTTTTTGTTGTCCTCATATATCTGGAGATTTAATTCTGTCTAGGATTTACTATCTATATTCAGTGGGAGAGGCAGAGTCGTGTGAGCTTACTCTATCTTATCTGAAACCAAAACCTGCATTTTCATGTGTGTGCGTGTGTATGTATGTGTGTGTGTGAGAGAGAGACAGAGACAGAAAGAGAGATTTTCTTTCTTTTTTAAAAAAATATATTTTTATTTTTGAGAGAGTGCAAGTGGGGAAGTGGCAGAGAGAGGGGGACAGAGGATCTGAAGCAGGCTGTTCACTGACAGGCTGATAGCAGCGAGCCTGATGTGGGGCTCAGACCCATTAACCATGAGATCATGACCTGAGCCAAAGTCAGATGCTCAACTGACTGAGCCACCCAGGTGCCCTGAGATATATATATATATTTTTTCTTAATAGATGTTTCTTCCAGTAGACTACAATTTCATGAAGACAAGAACCTCTTTTGTGTTTGCTCAAAATTTTATACCCAATGCCTCTCAAAATGTTATATAGCTCTGACTTATAAACAGACATTTATTTCTAACTGTTCTAGAAGCTGGAAGTCCAAGATAAGGGTACTATCATGGTCATATTCTGGTGAGGGTCCTCTTCTGGGTTGCAGAAAACTTTCTAGGTCCTTAAAAGAGCACAAATCCTATTTAGGAGCGCTCCACCCTCATGACCGAATTATTTCTCAAAGTTTCCAACTTCTAACACCATCATATTGAGGATTACATTTCAACATATGAATTCTGAGGAGTAATATTTAGTCTATAACAATATAGACTATTTTATTTTCTTTTTATATCCCCAACAAAATTTTACCATTGTTCTTATTGTCTCATAGGTTTTGCACATTTCTTTTTAAGTTTATTCCTGGGAAAATTATATTTTTGTCCACAAGGACACTCTTGTCTGTAGCACATAGTCAATACTGCTGTTCTTTAAGAGGAAAAAAGTAGAAAACTTCTATTCCACCATTTTTCTGACATCATTCTTGCTACTATTGTGAAATAAATTTGTATTTTCTCAGTAGTTATTACAATATGTAAAAAAACTAATATTTTACATACATCGGTTTTCTTTCTGGACACTTATCTCTCTTTTTATTCTTAATTTTCAGTTGATTCTTTGAGTATAGACATAAAATCATAATGTCAGTCATTAATGATATTTTACCATTTTTTTCAAATATTAAGATGAATTGTAGCTATATTTCTGATCAGTATTTTCTGTCTAATAGCTTGTCTAGAATGTTGATTTTCAATTAATGGGACATATGAAAAATCATCTGCAGAGTGAGATCTACTGAGATATACTCTTGGAGAAAATGTTTCATAAGAGTGTTGGTAACTGCTATTTTTGTTTTCAATATGAATTTAATGAAAATTAAATCTTGTGATTCATCCTGCCATATCTCTCATTTATCTTCCAGTTTGGTTTCTTCCTGATATCACTTTCTTCATAACATAGCTTTACCCACAACTGAAATATCTCTTTCACCTCCTTAATCTATTTTGCCTAACCCATCATCCCTCAACACAAAATCAGAGATAAATAGTAATATTTTTTATTGTTTCTTTAAATAATTTCACACAAGATTTAATATTAGAGATCACTGTCATTTCTTTGGAAAATTCATTAACAAGTTATAAATAGCTATGTAGTTAAGGTAATTTTGCAAACACATGCTGTGTAAAGATATATCTAAGTTGTACTGTATAAAAATTGAATAGGAATGAGTAGCTAAGGTGTTAATGATACTGTAAAGTTAATTTTGACAAAAAAAAGCAAACAGGGAAAGGAGGTGGAATGGTTAATTTTGTGTGTCAACTTGATCAGGTTAAGGGATGCCATATAGCTGGTGAACATTTTTTCTAGGTGTGTCTGCCAGGGTATTTCTGGAAAAGATTAGCATTTGAACTGGTAGACTGAGTAAAGATTGCCTTCACAATGTGTGTGGGCAGGATCTAATCCACTGAAGGTTTGCATAGAACAAAAAGGTGGAGGAAAGGCAAATTTGCTTTTTGCTTGAACTAGAACATCCATCTTCTGCCCTCAGACATCAGTGCTCCTGGTTCTTGGGCTTTTGGACTTAGACTGAGACATCATCAGCCCATCAATTACCAGACCTTTGGACTTGAACTGTAATTTACACCATTTACTCACCTGGTTCTTAAGGCCTTCAGACTAACACTGAATTGTACCACTGGCTTTTCTGCTTCTCCAGTTTGCAGATGGCAGACCATAAGATTTCTCAGCCTCCATAATCATGTGAACGAATTCTTATAATGAATCCATATCATACAGTGTGTGTGGATATATATATATATATATATATATATATATATATATATAACATATGAGATATATATTATGTATGGAGATATACAATAGTATATATTATTTTCTCATTATATAATATCCATATATAACATGAATTCATTATAGGAATATATATTGATTTTTTTCCTCTGCTGAACCCTGACTAATACAACAGATCCTATATGAAGGCAGATAGCTAAACTCTATAAATAAAAGTGATAATGAAATATGTGGTTGTGAGGTAAACTAAAGCTTTTAAGAGCAGGCATATCATCCCAAATTGTACTCGCAGAAATGCCTTGTGTGAGAGATTTGAAGGAGATCAATGAAAAACAGCTTTTGAGTGATGAGAAAGGTAGCTCAAAATATAAGATCATGGGAATAGCTATAGATATTGGAATTCAGAAAGTGCAGAGAGGTAGAAGATGTGAGTGAAAGAAAATAAGTCCCTGGGATTTCTAAGTACTGTAGCAATAAGCACTTGACTTCCTGTAAGATGTGGCCAAGCCCTGTAGCCATTAGTTCATTTACTTTATCTTCTCTCAGATGTGGTTTCAAATTCTTTCAACAACTTGCATTTATTTGCTGCATCTTTTAGCTTAGTGTCTTGGACACAGTAGGTGCAGATTGTGCATTATTTCAATACCTTATAGAATCTAGCTAAGGGATCAGCATTAAAATGCCTATAGTACCAAGTAGAAAATTAAAGGTTACACAATAAACCATATAAATTACCACAGGGATTAAAAAAAGAGAAAAATATTTTATCTTATTCAGAAGCACAGGAAAGGCTTCACAAAATTATTTGCATTTAATAGTGGTTTGAAATAAGGTTGCATAAATTTTGATTATTGTAAATTCGAGAACAGTAAGTTTCTGATAAAGAAAAAACAGAAAGGAATGCACAGTGACAGGAAGGTGAGAAGTAAAGGGGCAAATGTTCACAAAACACAATAATTTGACCCAGTGGAAATATAAGTTATGTTTAATGTCCATCCTCAGAGGCCAAATAGTGAAAATTTGAGAAAAAGCTGGCAAAGGGGAAGACAATGGGAATTAGTTTCATCTATCCTGAAACAAAGAAAAAGGCATACCACACTGGAAAGCATTCAGATTCATTAAGTTTTAAAACACTGCATAGACCAAACAAAACACAGCTGGATTTAACCAATATTTTCATATTGGAACAAATGAGAACTGAACATATGGTTTGGTTGGAGAGGTAATTTTTTCATCCATATTGACTGAAGATCAGGTAAAAAAGGGTCAGTGGGAGTTATTGAGCAAGAAAATAATCAGGAAACTCCTTCAGGAAAGTGTATAGAACAAAATGGAATGGGCAGAGATTGACTTATTAGGAAGCTAGAAGTCTAATATGTGGACAAGGTAAGACATAGTGAAGGCCTGAACTAGAGTAGGTGGTGGCAGTGAGATTTGAAGAAAGATATGGATGTGAGAGGCATTGTAAAGCTAATATCCTTAACCTATAGACGTCCAAATGTCTATCATTTGTGGAATTGTTTAAATAAGCAAAGATATATCCATAAGCAAAATGTAATGCAGTTATTAAAACATAATATTCTTCTTTTTATGCATTGATATGCAAAGACCTCCACAACATATGGCTGAGGAAAATTTCAGGCTAATAAAAGCATTGATAGTGTATTCTGATTTATATATAATATTGTTGATATGAGTCTGAATTTTACCTATGTGCAGACACACAGGTACAATAATTATTGATAGATTCCTGAAAGGATGTCAAACAAAATTGCCCTTCCCTTTTAATTACTTATATTTTTTCTACAGTAGTATATATTATTTTTGCAATCAGAAAACACCAAGTCATTTTCATTTTTGGAGAAAGAATACCTGTAATTTTACAGTGTGAAAAGTGCTATGCTGGATGTAAGCAATAAGGTATTGGTGGGTGGAGTTGAAATAAGTCAGGATTGAAACTTTCACTTGAGCTGACCCCAGAAGAATGAATTAAGAGACCATAAAGCAGACAGTTTGAGGAAAGTGCTCCACATAGAAAGCTTTGAAAAACAAAACTAAAGAGAACTTAGCATTCTCTGAGAACTTGAAATAACTAAAAATGTCTTCAAATTTGAATAGGGGGTGAAGGGGAAGTTGAGAATAATAAAGGTTACCATTTATTAGGATGGTTACTATGTGGTAAACACTCTAAGTACTGACCTCTAGAAAACTATACTTAAAAATGCCTTCCTATAATGCATATGTATTTCAAGGTACTTATGTAAGGCTATTCACTTTACACAGTCTTTAGAGAATTATTCAGTTCAATCATTTAAAAACTGCACTAACTCCCTTACAATATCTCAGATAGAATATATTTTATAAAATATTGATTTTTACTGGAAAAATATAGCATAAATCAAGATCCATTTGTGATGGAATTAAATTTCAAGAGACTCTGAAGGACATTTTAAACATTTTTATGGTAGGAAAACAAATCTCATTTTCATTTTCCAGAAATGTCATTTTCTCCACATTAAGAAACATGTCTAGTAGCATTGGGCATTAAAAAAAAAAAAGTTAAATCATCAGGATGTTATCAAACTGGCCATTATGACTGAAATGGTGAAAACTGCTAAATCTAGTGTTAAGCATATCAAGGAATGCTAACTTCAAGTATATTTTTATACCACATGACAAAATCCAGAAACTAATTAACTTGCGATTCCACAACTTAGCTAGAAAGAGAAGGGAAAAGAATAAGGAGAAAGGGAGTGTCACAGCAGTTGGCAAGTTTGCAACCATTCAGTAAAGAAAACATACAGTACCAGTGATACAACACCAGTAGTTATGCTGATTTTTGTATTTAGGAACATGTAAAAGACTCACTGGTATCAACTTACTAAATCATAATCAAACTTTTCTTATATGTAGTTTTATATGATTAATAAAATGAACTCTTTTGTTTATGTATCTACACATATTTTATATACTTCTTGACAGTAATGCCATGGCTTTTGTTGTTACTATCTAAAACATATGTATAGAGTTTTTACTTGCACATATATATTAATATTGCATTTATGTTCTGTAAGTAATTTACAATTAATAGTTACTTATTTATCTGGAATGCTTGTTAGAAAGGGGTAGAAATGGGCACGTAGGTTTAAAAAAATAAAAGCTCTTTTACTTCTCACTCTCTCCCATGAGTGCTGAATTCAACAGTCTTAATCGAAGTTAGAAGCAAACTTCCTTAGAAATGTAACCTTATACACATGAAATTGCCCATCTCAACATCTTTATAGACTTTAAAACCAGAAAAGATATACATCCTATAACACTTCAACTTCTACATTGTCATTATTATAACTTCAAAGTTTTAATCTACACTGTAATTCTCCTGCTCTTATCACAGTTTAATTTAAATAAATATATTTCATATCTTTCTTCTGCTATTCTGTAAGTTTCATGAGGGCAAGAACCTTGTCTATTTTTTTCTAATACACAGCATATACTTGGTAAATGAATGAATTAATGTATTGTTATCATTATCTGCTTATAATTTCCTATTAGATATCAACCATTGTACTAAACATTGCTAACCTAAAGCTTAGGAAATATCCATTTAGGATGACTTATATACATGACAAAATGGAGTGAAATATGAGAAGTTTCTGAATCACTAAGAATGAACCATTTTTTAAACTACATTTCCTGATCTCGTATATGTGACAATAAAGACCCTTTCAGATGTTTTAAGAGTTGTCTGAAAATTATCAAAATTTACTCCACAAAGAAAAATAATTAGAAAAGAGTTTGTGCAGTTCTGTGTTTTAAGTGAATACATTTTCCCTACCTCTCTAAAGGTTTTATGAATACTTTCAGTGACTCATGGAACAGATATAATCTTGACAGTAAGCTGTAAAATATGTTGTACTTTTTGGAAGAAGTGTCATGAAATCAAGCACATAGGGTCATAGGGTGTCACAACTCCAACAGTTGTGGAACTTCATAACTGAGCATGTGTCATAATCATATCCCAACAACTGTTTGAAGATTAAACAGTCCATAAAATGTGATTATGTCAATAAAACTGAATAACTTGTTTTACTAACTTTATTTCTTAAAATTGGTTTTTATTTGTGCTCTCCAGTAAAAACTATCATGGTAGACTTTACGTTTTCGCTTTACCTATAGAAGCAGGCACAGGGGAATTAATTTTATTCTAAGTGATCATTTCCCAAGACCATGGAGTATTAGCAAAAAATAACAAACTATTTTTTGAAAATATTTGGATTGTTTTCTCAGTGAACCCCTTCCCCCTTTTTTATCAGATGATAGCTCTTAGGAGGTTGTGATTCTGATTCTACAAATGGCTACTTAATGAAAGGTTGACAAAATCAGCAAGTAACAAAATGTCTTAACTTCCACAAGATCTTAGATGAACTGAATGAGTACAATGAATAAATAAGGAGTTATCTGATGTTGACATAACAGAATTATCTTGTCACAATCTTTATATTTTCAAACTAATTTGGAAACAGTGCTGATGAGTAAAACTTGCCTAAGTACTTTCAAAAACAAAGAAATAAAGTTGATACTTCATATGAATGAATGTTACACTGTCTTATTTAAAGCAGCATACAATTTTTCACCAGCTCACATTTCACCTGCAGGTGCTCATTACACAGCAAAACTATCAGATGGAATTTTGCAAGGGTTTACAAAGAAGCTTTTGGTGAGGAACAAGGATATACAAAGATTTATAGAGATAATGGCAGAAGAAAGAGTGGACAGCTGATAAAACTTACAATTTGGACATTGACAAATGGAAATAACTATGAAACATCTGTCCTTTGCATTCTATTGTGTTTACTGGATACATCTATAATTATGGGGGAAAAATTGGATGAGAAGGTCAAGCAACTCAAAGACCAGGGTCAAACATGTGAATACTGAAGTCATCCAAAGTAATGTTCAAGCTTCTAAGATTTAGAGATTTACTAAAGTCTTCAATAAATGATAGTGTGGTGCATGCCTGGGATAATGATTGGGTGGTATATACCACTTCAAGACTGATGGAGGATCTGAGTAAAATGTTTAACACATTTGAAGAATTTTGAATGAAGCATGCTTTCTTAAACATCTTGCTACATACAGTTTGAGTATAATTTTTATTTTGGTACCTCTCTCTTACAGTAATTTTCAGCTATGAGGATATTTGTGTACCACTTCAATCATTATGTTCCTTTTGTAAAGAAATATCTAAAGTTAGAGCATAAAGACTCTATTTTAAATGGAAGATGGTAAGACCTCAACTTAATCTTTAAAAAATGCTATTTATTTTTTTGTACATCAGCTTCCTTGCCAATCTCAAATTGGTTATTACTAAAGACATTAAGGGGTCTTGGAAGAAAAAAACACAGCAGTGTGAGAAGTAGGAAAAGACAAAGAAAGTGACAGTGATTCTTAAAAACCATAGGGTGCTTTGATAGAACAAATTCAATGTAAGAAACTTTTATATGTTTATTTCAGACAAGTTTTCATTCTCAATCTATAAGTAAATCCCATGTTTCACATTTGGGAAAGGATGATTTGGGAATGCCTGTAATAATGGCATAGGTAATAATGCCTGGAAACAAGGGTACAGAAGTAAGTTCACTAGATGTGGAACACCCAGTTAAATTTAATTTCATATAAACAATAAATGCTATTGCACACAACATACTATACTAAAATATTATTCACTGTTTATCTGAATTTCAATTAACTGGGCATCTTGTATTTTTATTTGTTAAGTCTAGCAATCTTAGCCACAGGATAAGGTAAATGAGGAAATTGAATTGATTAGAAATATGAGAGGGTAGTGATGATTTGCTGCATAGAATGACCCCAACTGAAGAGAAGTGGCATGTGCTAACTAATTATTATCCACATTAAAATGAGTCACAGTGGACAGAGGCTCATATTTAATAGTATAATTTTATATTTATTCATTCAATTACATGATACATTTACTCTGGCAATGATACAGTTCATACAATCATATGCTTCATTAATCATACAGTATTCATGATCTTAATGGCTATTTTTTATAAAAAAATTAATTCTATAATAAAGTTTAATTTTGAGAGCCAAGAAATTATTACAGGTCAAATAGAAGTTGAAAGTCTCTAATTACATCATGGAATTTGGGTGTTATTACAGAAATATTTTTTTTATCAGTATCTGTTCTCTTTGCTAAATTTGATGCTATTGGTTGTCTCTAGTATATCACTGAAATACCTTGTAACTACAGCCAAGCTTACTCTCTTCCTAAGCTGCTTTATTTAGGTAGTGCATTCCTAACATTGTTAAACATGTAACTTATCAAAAAGTGTTAGTTTACCTTTCTTTCAGTCTTCACATTTACTAATTTAACATTCATTTAAATTTAAAATTTTTTTAAATATTTATTTATTTTTGAGAGCAACAGAGTGTGAGCAGAAGAGGAGACAGAATAAGTTCCTCCTTGCTGTGTTGTCCAAGTAGAGATCAATAATTAATTTGCAGGTAAAATAGACTAAATGCCGCAATCAAAAGACATAGGGGTTCAGAGTGGATAACGAACAAGACCCATCTGGATTCTTCCTATAAGAAACTCATTTCAGAACTAAAGACACCTGCAGACTGAAAGTATAGGGATGGGGAAACACTTATCATACAAATGGATGTCAAAAGAAAGCTACAGTAGAAAATATTTGCGTCAGAAAAAAATAGACTTTAGAACAACGTCTATAAAAATTTCTAGAAACATATAACTTATCAAAATTGAAGAGGAAAAAAGAAAATTTGAACAGACCAATTACCCACAAGGAGTTTGAATCTCATTGATAATAATACAAAAATAGTAGGTGACTTGAACATCCCACTTACAACAATGGACAGATCATCTAAGCAGAAAACCAACAAGGGAACAATGGCTTTGAATGACACACTGGAACAGATGGACTTAATAGATACATTTAGAGCATTTCACCCCAAAGCAGAATACACATTCTTCTTGAGTGCACATAGAGCAGTCTCCAGAATAGATCACATACTGGTTCACAAATGAGGCCTCAACCAGTACAAAAAGTTTGAGATATACCATGCATATTTTATGAGCACAATGTTATGAAACTTGAAGTCAACCACAAGAAAAAATTTGGAAAGACTACAAATATATGGAGGCTAAAGTACATCTTACTAAAGAATAAATGGGTTAACCAAGAAATTAAAGAGGAAGTTAAAAAAAAAACATGTAAGCCCATGATGATGAAAGTGTTACAGTCCAAACAAAACCTTTGGGATCCAGCAAAGGTTGTAATAGGAGGGAAGTATATAGCAACACAGGTCCTTGTCAAGAAGAAAGAAAAGTCTAAAATACAAAACCTAAACTTACACATAAAGTAGCCGGAAAAGAACATCAAATAAAGCTCAAAACCAGCAGAAGAAGGGAAATAATAAAGATTAGAGCAAAAATAAATGATGTAAAAATTTTTAAAAAGGCCTGTAGAACAGATTAATGAAACTAAGAGCTGGTTCATTGAAGTAATTAAGAAAAATTATAAACCCCTAGCCAAACATATCAAAAAGAAAAGAGAAAGGGGCTAAATAAATAAAATCACAAATGAAAGAGGAAAGATCACAACCAACACCACAAATATGCAAACAAATATAAGAGAATATCATGAGCATTTATATACCAACAAATGGGGCAATCTGGAAGAAATGAATAAATTCCTAGAAACATCTGAACCACCACAAATGAAATAAGAAGAAAGAGAAAATTTGAACAGACCCATAACCACAAAGAAATGGAATTATTAATCAAAAATCTCCCAACACACTAGAGTCCAGTGCCATATGGCTTTCCAGGGGAATTCTACCAAACATGTAAAGAAGAATTAATACCTTTTCTACTGAAATTGATCCAAAAAAATAGATATAGAAGGGAAACTTCCAAACTCATTTTTTAGGTCCAGCATTACCTTGATTCCAAAACCAAAGAAAGACCCACTAAAAAAGATAATTGCAGACCAATATCCCATAATGAACATTGATGGAAAAATTCTTAACAAGATACTAGCAAATTGAATGCAACCGTACATTAAAAGAGTGATACAACACCATAGAGTGGTATTATTCCTAGGCTGAAGGGGGAGTACAATATGTTGAAATCAATCCGTTTGACTAATTAATTAAAGAAAGAATAAGAACCATATGATTCTCTCAGTAAATGCAGAAAAACCATTTTACAAAGTACAGCATTGTTTCTTCATAAAAATCCTCAAGATAGTAAGGATAGAAGGAACAAGCTTCAACATCATGAAGCCCATATATGAAAGACCCACAGTTAATATCATCCTAAATTGGGAAAAACTTTTGTTTTTTCCCATAAGTTTTTTTCCCCATAAGATCATAGGTTTTTGCCATAAGGTCATGAACACTACATGGATATCCACTCTCATCACTATCAACATTGTCCTGGAAGTCCTAGACTTATCACTGAGATAACAAAAATAAATAAAAGGTACCCAAATCCACAAGAAATAAGTCAAACTTCCACTCTTTGTAGAAGACATAACACTGTATGTGGAAAATCTGAAAGACTTTTTAAAAATTTGCTAGAAGTGATACACAAAATCCTTTAAGTCAAAAAATATAAAATCAATGTACAGAAATTTCTTGCATTCCTATACTCCAATAATGAAGCAGAAGAAAGAGAAATCAAGCCATTGATCTCATTTACAATCACATCTAGGAATAAACCTAAAGAAAGAGGTAAAATATCAGTACTCTGAAAATTATTGAATAATTACTAAAGAATTTGGAGGATCCAAGTAATGAAAAAACATTCCATGCTCATGGATTGGAAGAACAAATATTGTTAAAATGTCTATACTACCCATAGCAACAAACACATTTACTGTAGTCCCTATCAAAATACCACCAACATTTTTCACAGTGCTAGAACAAACAATCCTAAAATTTGAAAGGAACCAGAAAAGAACCCAAATAGCCAAAACAATCTTTTATTTTTATTTTATTTAAATCCAAGCTAGTTCACATATAGTGTAGTAATGATTTCAAGAGTAGAATTTAGTGATTCATCACTTACATATAACACCCAGGGCTCATCCCAACAAGTGCCCTCCTTTAATGCCCATCATCCCTTTAGTCCATCCCCCTACCCAACTCCCCTCCAGAAAACCTCAGTTTGTTCTCTGTAATTTAAGATTCTGATGGTTTGCCTCCTTCTCTGTTTTTATCTTATTTTTCTTTTCCTTCCCCTATGTTCATCTGTGTTTTTTTTAAATTCCACATATGAGTGAAATCATAATATTTATCTTTCTTTAACATATTTCACTTAGCACAATACACTTTAGTTCCATCTATGTTGGTGCAAATGACAAAACTTCATTCTTTTTTATGGCAGGGTAATATTCCATTGTGTATATACCACATCTTCTTTATCAATTTGTCAGTTGATGGACATTTGGGCTCTTTCCATAATTTGGCTATTATTGATAGTGCTGCTATAAACATTGTGGCGCCTGTGCCTCTTCAAATCAGCATTTTTGTATCCTTTGGATAAATACCTATTAGTGCAATCACTGAGCTGTAGAGTATCTCAAATTTTTATTTTTTGAGGAACCTCCATACTGTTTTCCAGAGTAGCTGCAACAGTATGCATTCCCACCAGCTGTTCAAAAGTGTTCCCTTTTCTCCTGATCCTAGCCAACATCTATTGTTTCCTGAGTTGTTAATTTTAGCCATTCTGACGGGTGTGAGGTGGAATCTTATTGTGGTTTTGATTTATATTTTCTTGATGATGATAAATGTTGAACACTTTTTCATGTGTCTATTAGCCATCTGGATGTCTTCTTTGGAAAAGTGTCTGTTCATGTCATTATTCCATTTCTTCACTGGATTATTTGTTATTTTGTGCATTGAGTTTGGTAAGTTCTGTATAGATTTTGGATGGTAGTCCTTTATCCAATATGTAATTTGTAAATATCTTCTCCCATTTCATTAGTTGCCTTTTAGTTTTGTTGATTGTTTCCTTTGCTGTGCAGAAGCTTTTTATCTTGATGAGATCCCAATAGTTCATGTTTGCATTCATTTCCTTTGCTTCGGGAGAGATGTCTCCTAGGGAGTTGTTGTGGCCTAGGTCAAATAGGTTGTTGCCTCTTTTCTCCTCTAGTATTTTGATGGTTTCCTGTATTACATTTAGGTCTTGATCCATTTTGAGTTTATTTTTGTGTATGGTGTAAGAAAGTGGTCCAGGTTCATTCTTATGCATGGCACTGTCCAGTTTTCCCAGCACCATTTGCTGAACAGACTGTCTTTTTTACATTGGCTATTCTTCACTGCTTTGTATGAGGTTAGTTGGCCACATATTTGTGTGTCTATTTCTGGGTTCTCTATTTGTTCCATTGATTTATGTGTCTGTTCTTGTGTCAGAACCATACTATTTTGATGATTACAGCTTTGTAATACAGCTTGAAGTCCAGAATAGTAATACCTCCAGCTTCGGTTTCCTTTTTAGGCATTACTTTGCCTATTCAGGGTCTTTTGTGGTTCCATACAAATATTAGGATTGCTTGTTCTTGCTCTGTGGAGAAAGCTGGTGTTATTATAATTGGGTTTGTATTGAATACATAGAATGCTTTGGATAGCATCAACATTTTAACAATGTTCTTCCAATCAATGAACATGTAATGTTTTTCCATTTCTTTGTGTCTTCTTCAATTTCTTTCATTAGTTTTCTATAGTTTTCAGCATACAGATCTTTTACCTTTTTGGTTAGGTTTATTCCTAGGTGTTTTATGGGTTTTGGTGTAATTATTAATGGGATCAGTTCCTTGATTTCTCTTTCTGCTGTTTCATTATTCGGGTATTGGAATGCAACCAACTTCCGTACATTAATTTAATATCCTGGGACTTTGCTTAATTCATGCATAAGTTCTAGCTAGCACTTCTTGGTGGAGTATTTCGAGTTTTCCACATACAGTGTTATGGCATAAGCGAGGAGTAAAAGTTTGACTTCCTCCTTGCCTATTCAGATGCCTTTTATTTCCCTTTGTTGTCTGATTGCTGAGGCTAGGACTTAAAACACTATGTTGAACAGCAGTGGTGAGAGTGTACATCCCTGTTGTTTCAAAGCAATCTTGAAAAAGAAAAGAAAAGCAGGAAGCATCAAATCTCTGGTCTTCAAGATATATTACAAAGCTGCAATCATCAAGACAGTATGGGAGTGGCACAAAAACAGATACATAGATCATTGGAACAGAGTAGAAAACCCAGAAATAGCTGAACAACTATATGGAAAACAAATCTTTGGCAAAGAAGGAAAGAATATGCAATGGAAAAAAAAAGATTTTCTTACCAACAAAGAGTGCACAGAAACTGGACAACATCATGCAGAATGAAAGTGTATCACTTTCTTACACCATACACAATGTAAATTCAAAATGACTGAAAGACCTAAATGTGAGAGAGGAAACCCTAGAGGATAAGACAGACAGCAACGTTTTTAACTTCTGCCATTGCAACGTCTTACTAGACACTTTGTTAGAGGCAAGGGAAACAAAAGTAAAAATAAACTGTTGACACTTCATCAAAATAAAAACTTCTTCATAATGAGGAAAACAAACAACAAAACTAAAAGGCAACCTATGGAATGTGAAAAGATATTTGCAATTGATGTATTGGATAAAGAGCTAGTATCCAAAATATATAAATAACTTATCAATCTCAACACCTAAAAACAAATATTCCAGTTAAGAAATGAGCAGAAGACATTGACGGACCTTTCTCCAGGAAAGACATACAAATATTTAACATGCATTGTAAAATTCTCACAGTCATATCAAAACCAAAATCAATAATGATACCTGTCAGAATGGCTAAAATTTACAACTTAGGAAACAACAGGTGTTGGCAAGGATAACAGGAAAGGAGAACCCTCTTGCACTGTTGTTGGGAATTTAAACTGTTGCAGCCACTCTGGAAGACTGTGTGGAAGTTCCTCAGAAAGTTAAATATAGAACTACCCTATGACCCACAATGTTTACTACAAAAGGATACCAAAGGATACAAAAATACTGCTTCAAAGAGCACATGAAACCAAATGTTTATAGAGCACTATCAACAATAGCCACATTATGGAAAGAGCCTGAATGTCCATTGACTGATGAATGGATAAAGATGTAGTGTATATATATACAATTGAACACTAATAGGTGATCAAAAAGAATGAAATATTTCCATTTGCAAGGACATGGATGGAGCTAGTCTGTATTATGCTAAGTGAAATAAATCAGTCAGAGAAAGACAAATACCGTATGATTTCACTCATATGTAGAATTTCAAAAAATGAACATAGGGGAAAGAGAAGGTAAAGTAAAATAAGATAAAAACAAGAGGGGAGCAAACCATAAGGGACTCTTAACTATAGAGAACAAACTGAAGGTTGCTGGAGGGGAGGTGGGTGGAGGATGGGCTAAATGGATGATGGGAATTAAGGAGGGTACTTGATTTGATGAGCATTGTGTGTTATATGTAAGTGATGGATTTCTAAATTCTACTCCTGAAACCATTAGTACACCATAGGTTAAATACCTATTTAAATCAAATCTTGAGAGAAAATAGAAAAAAGAAGAAAAACTTCTGACTTCATTTTATGAAGCCAGTATCACCAAGATACCAAAACAAATAAAACTCCACAAAAAATAACAACAGGCCAACACCTCTGATGAGCATAAATGCGAACATCTTCAACAAAATACTAGGAAACTGAATCCAATATATTAGAAAATAACTCATCAGGATCAAGTGGGATTTATTCATGTAATGAAAGGGTGTTTCAATGTTTACAAATCAATCAATGTGATACATCCTATCAGTAAGAGAAAGGACACAACCCATATGATTATTTCAATAAATGCTGAAAAAACATTTCACAAAGTATAACATTTGTTCTTGATAAAATCCCTTAACAGATTAAGTTTGGAGGAAACATATCTCAACATACTAAAGGACATATATGAAAATCCCACAGTGAACATCATAATGGGGAAAACCTGAGAGCTTCCCCCCTAAAAATAGTAACAAGACAAGGATGTCTACCTTCACCACTTGTATACTGGTAGTCCTAGCCATAGCAATTAGGCAACAAAAAGACATAAAAGACAACCAAATCAGTAAGAAGGAACTAAAACTTTTACTATATGCAGATGACAGGATGCTCTATATCAAAAACCCAAAATATCCACAAAAAAAATGTTAGAAGTGATAAATGAATTCAGAAAAGTTACAGGATACAAAATCATTGTAAAGAAATTTATTTCATTTCTATACAATAATGAAGCAGCAGAAAGAGAAATTAAGAAAATAATTCCATTTACAATTGTACAAAAATAATAAAATATCTAGGAATAAATTTATCCAAGGAAGTGAACAACCTGTACTCTGAAATCTATAAAACATTTACGAAAGAAATTTAAGACAACACAAAGAAATGGAAAGACATTCCATGCTCATGGATTAGAAGAACAAATATTGTTAAAATGTCTACACTACCAAGAGAAATATACAGATTTTATGAAATTTGCATCAAAGTACCAAGAGAATTTTTCACAGAACTAGAATAAACAATCCCAAAATTTGTATGGAGCAAAAAATACCCCAAATAACCAAAATAGCTATAAAAAAGGAAAACAAAACTGGAGGCACCACAATTCCAGACTTCAAGTTATATTACAAAGCTGTAGTAATCAAAACAGGATATCATTAGCACAAAATAGACATATAGATCAATGGAACAGAATAGAAAACCCATAATTTAACCCACAATTATATGGTCAATTAAACTTCAGCAAAATAGGAAAGACTATCCAATAGGAAAAAGAAAATCTTTTCAAGAAATGGTATTGGTAAAACTGGTGCAACTACATGCAAAAGAATAAACCTGGACTATCTTACACCATATACAACAATAAATTCAAAATGGATGAAAGACCTAAATGTGAAACTTGAAACCATAAAAATCCTAGACAACAACTAAGACAGTAATGTCCCTGATATTGGCCACAGCAACATGTTTCCAGATATGTCTCCTGAGCCAAGGGAAATAAAATTTTAAAAAATCAACTATTGGGACTACATCAAAATAAAAAAGGATCCACACAATGAAGAAACTGATTGATAACTGTGAAAGGCAACCTACTAAATGTGAAGAGATATTTGCAAATGACATATCTGATAAAAGGTTAGTATCTAAAATATATTTTTAAAATTATAAAATTCAACACCCCCAAAAATTCCAATTAAAAAATGGGCAGAACACATAAACAGACATTTCTCCAAAGAAGACATCCAGATGGTGAACAGAGCCATGAAAAGATGCTCACCATTACTCATAATCAGGGAAATGCAAATCAAAACTGTATTGAGACATCACCTCACACCTGTCAGAATGGCTCAAGCCAAAAACACAAGAAATAACAGGTGTTGGGAAGGATGTGAAGATAAAGGAACCCTTGTGTACTGTTGGTTGTCATGCAAACTGGTGCAGCCACTGTGGACAACAGTATGAAGGTTTCTCAAAAAGTTAAAAACAGAATTACCCTCTGATTCAGTAATCACACTACTGGATATTTACCCAAAATATACAAAAACACTAATTTAAAGGGATACATGTCCCCTGTGTTTAAAGCAGCATTTTTTACAATAACAAAATTACAGAAGCAACTCAAGTGTACTTTGGTAGATGAATAGACAAAGAAGAGGTGGTATATATAGTGGAATATTATGTAGGCATAAAAAAGAATGAGATCTTGATACTTGTAATGACATGAATAGAGCTAGAGCGTGTAATGCTAAGTGAAATAAGTTAGAGAAAGACAAATCCCAAATGACATATAAACAGTCAACTAATATTTGACATAGAGCCACGAACACTCATTGGAGGAGAGACAATAAATGGTGCTGTGAAAATTGAATATGGGCATGGAAAATAATGAAACTAGACCTTTATTTCAAATATTAGCTTGAAATGGATAAAAGGTTTATGTGAAAGACCTGAAGCTATAAAAATCCCCAATAGAACAGGACAAAGCTCTTTGAGATAGGTCTTTGCCTTGATTTTTCGGATATGACACCTAACACACAAGCCACAAAATAAAAAATGAACAGTTGGGGTAAATCAAGCTAAAAAGCTTCTTCACAAAAGAAATGTTCATCAACATGAAAAGGCAATCAATAAAATAAGATAGTATTTGCAAACCAGACATTGGATGAAGGGTTATTATCCAAAATATGGAAGAAACTCACAGAACTCAAAAGAAAAAAAAAATCCAGTTGAAAAAATGAGCAAAGGATCTGAATACACATTTTTTCCACACAAGATATAGGAAAAAGAGATGAAAGCAAACCATAAGAGATTGTTAACTATAGAGGAAACACTGAGGGATGCTGTATTAAGTAGGGCACTTGTGATGAACACTGGGTGTTATATATAAGTGATGAATCACTAAATTCTACTCCTGAAAATAATATCAAACATATGTTAAGCAACTAAATTTAAGTAAAAACTTGAAATGTAAAACAACAAAAAACAAAGAAGATATAGAAATGGCCAATATGTACATGAAAAGATGTTCAATATCACCAACATCAGGTTAATGCAAGTCAAAACCAAAATGAGATAGCACCTCAGTAGGTGGCTCTTAGGATGGCTATTATCTAAAAGATAAGCAAAAAATATTGAAACAGGTGTGAAGAAAAGGAAAGCCTTGCACATTGTTGGTGGGAATACAAACTGGTACAGACACTATAAAAAACAATATTGAGGTTCCTCAAAAAAGTAAAAATAGAACTACCATATTATCTAGCAATTTCACTTCTGGGTATATATCTGAAAGAAATCAAATCACTGTATTAAAAAGATACCTCAACCCTCATGTTCTTTGCAGCATTAATTACAATAGCCAAGACATAAATACAACCTACATGTCCACTAATGGATGAATAGATTAAAAAATGTGGTGTGTATATAGAAACACACACATAGTAGAATACTTTTCAGCCATAAAACAGAAGGAAATCCTGTCATTTGTGACAGAATAGATGGACCTTGAGGACATTATGCTATGTGAAATAAGTCAGACTGTGAAAGACACATACTGTACAATCCCATTAATATGTACAAGCTAAAAACAAAGAAACTCATAAAAACAGAGATCAGATTGTAGCTGATGGAAATGGGGGAGAAGTGCTGGGAATGGACAGCAAACGCTGTACTGAGGGATGAAAGATTACTCCACACTTTGCTAAGAAAGAGAGGAAAAAGCATGGGGGTCAACGTTTGCAGAGGAAGATCCAGTTCGCCTCACTCTTACTCTCATCTATTCCGGTGTCAGGCCAATCACAAATCTCAATTGGCTTGTGTTCAGAGGAGGTATAACATTTAACGCATGCAAAAACAAAGGGTGCATGACTTAAAGGTGAACACTCATGAGACTGCTCAAATCAGAGATATACACCAAGCATCTAGGTGCTCTATTGTTTTGCTAAACTTTGTATACAATATATAGATAACTGAGTTCCCCCAAGGACTGC
This sequence comes from Acinonyx jubatus, assembly GCF_027475565.1. NCBI lineage: Eukaryota > Metazoa > Chordata > Mammalia > Carnivora > Felidae > Acinonyx > Acinonyx jubatus. The sequence continues at coordinate 102,072,529 of NC_069389.1, read as the reverse complement.
CAAAACACCCCGGAGAGTCTCTGAGGAGCATTCTTCCATCAGGGAGGTTAGGCAGGCTTCCTGCATCCCAAGAGACCCAACGGCCCTCCCAAGCTTAACTGTAACCTACCAGAAATTTCCATGTTACATTTTAGCTAGCCAAGCCTTGTGTATAATCTTGTCATCCTCACTAATAACCCCAACAGAGAGGGTGTTGGGAAAATGAGTGACCGTGATAAAAAGGTACAAACTTCTAGCTATAAAATAAATAATTTCTGGTGCTGTAATGTACAGCATGATTGCTATAGTTAACAATAATGTATTGCATATTTGCAAGTTGCTAAGAGAGTAGATTTTAAAGTTTTAATCACAAGAAAAAATTGTAATTATGTGAAGTGATGAATGTTTAAAGCTTATTGTGACAATCACGTTTAAATATATATGCATATATCAAGTCTTTATGTAGTGCACCTTAAATATATACAATTGACATATCAATTATATCTTAATAGAACTGAAAAATTTTCTATCTGTATCTCTGTGTCTCTTTCTTTCTTTCTGTATGTTTGTATGTATGTGTTGTAAACATTTATGCTTAATGGGATAGGTAAATGGATTCAGTTTCTGGTGGAAAAAGTTTATGGAAATTAACTAAAATCTGACAATCGTCCTTGTAATTCATTTGAAAATCCAAAAAAAAACCCAAACACTGTAGTGTTACTAGAAAAATAAAATAAATAAAACCAATCTAAACAATGTATTTAGTGTTCATTGTTGACAGAAAACACCATTCTAAATGCACCCCTTTGCCTATGTATTTATGATCAAATCAGACTTTCTCCCCTCTAAAAAAAAATCTGCAGTAGTGTAAGTCACAATAGTCTGTTTCAGCTCAATTTTGCATACCATTATATTGAACCCCTCAGATTTTTAGTAATTACAAATCAGAGTAAGAAATGATGTGCTATTTGCATTCCTTCCACTATTATAGGGGTGGTGATCTTAAATGACCCTTAATCGTTAAGAGATTTGAATCTCTCTGATTATTTGCCTATTTCCTGTCAGAATCCTCAAAATTCCTGATAATAAAAAGTAAAATGAAACCATAGAGATTTATTGATTACAGAGTATTTGAGTATGTTGGACTGAGAATCTGGCCTATGTTTTAACTCCAGCTCTGTTGTGTCCTGTCATTTTATTTGTTTATTTATGTAGTTATTTATTTTTAGTTTTTTTAATGTTTATTTTATTTGAGAGAGAGAGAGAGAGAGAGACAGAGCATGAGCAGGGGACGGGCAGAGACAGAGGGAGACACAGAATCCGAGGCAGGCTTCAGGCTCCCAGCTGTCAGCACAGAGCCTGATGCGGGGCTCGAACTCACAAACTGTGAGACCATGACCTGAGCTGAAGTTGGTCGCTTAACTGACTGAGCCACCCAGGCACCCCTTTATTTAAATTTAAGTTAGTTAACATACAGTGTGGTCTTGGTTTCAGGAGGAGAAACCAGTGATTCATCTCTTATATATGACTGATTGTGATATTAAATGAGTCTTCTTTCTTTTAGCCTCCATTTCCTCATGGAGCCTTTGAAATTAAATCTAATATTTTTTTCCAGTTAAAATTCTAAGAGTGCTACCAACTTAACATTATGGCAATGAAAAAACATGATGGATAATTTGAGTTCCCTCTCAACAGTATATGTTCCCTAAAGACTAGGGTTTGTTTATCCTATCAGCTGTTGTACCCCTGATGCCTGGAACACTCCCTGAAATGGAATAACTCTTCACAGTTTGTTGGATGAGTTAATGGTTTTCTTGGTAATGGTTTTCAAACTACTAAAACATAGACCACGTTTCCAAATGAAATCCTACATTGAATTGCAAAATATAAATGCAATGTAATCTAATCACCTTAGTTAAATCTCAGAGCCATACCCATTATATTTTTCCCTCAATTCCCAACAGCATCTTTGAGAGAGCCTGGGGCTTAACTGAACACTGTTTTGGAAAATGACAGTCTAGAATATGAGTAACTTTTAAATATGTCTTGAGTTCTGACCATGAGATAGGGTCTAGGAAAGCAACTGTGGAACTAATCCAGTTTTAGGAACCAGGAAAGGCTTACCTATGGAAATGACAGCCCAAGTCTTAAATGATGAATACAGTTAATTAAACCAAGAAGGAAGGGTGTAGTTCAAATGTAAAACAGTGTTCTAGCAGAGGGAACTGCATACTAAACTGTTATTTGTTGTTTCTGCTGACCTACACTCACAGATGTTTGTTGTTTGATTTTAGCTTACAGCCAAAAACCAGCAGTAAAATTACACAAGTGGTTGTGACTTTTGGTTTGAACCACTGAAAGCCACAATGTTGCTTAACAGGGATTACAAATTTCAGTTTATAAAATAAATTCATTTAATTTTTTCCAGATTAAGAATTAGTTCATTATTTACAGTACAGGGTTATATCATGTTGCAAAAGTCTTCTCTAATCTATACTTGATTTTACAGCAGAATTGACAGAAATTTAATGCCTATTTCATGGGGATCTTCATTTAGTATGACATAAAATTGATGATGTGTATTTCTGAAATAGTTCTGGATTTTTAAAATAGATTTGGGCTTTTTATTGTAGATTTAAATTTTTTGGATCATTTCATATATGTATGTTTATAAAATGTCTAGCATTACCTATTTATATACTATTCAGTGTGCTAAGTGCTCTCTAGGATTATGCTGATTATTTCCCATAATTTTATAATGTAAGAGGTAACATCATATATATTTCACAGATGACAAAACTGACGTTTAGAAAAACTAATTAATTTGCTAAATGTCACACATCTGGTAACAATTAGAACCAACATTTAAACCTAGTACATATAAGTTAGGTCAAAACTATATTGTGTATTTCACACACATTTTACATATATATGTATATATTGCATACAAATATGTATATGTACAGGCATAATAATAGACACATGCTCTATGTGTGTCTTTGTGTATATAGACAGTATATCAATAAATTATAGATTGATAAATTAAAAAGAGATAGAAAGAATGCATAAATTGTTATCTCTCTTGCTTTTGGATACCATAAGCAATTGAAGGAGGTCCAAAGGAAACTAGCATTTTAGGTAATCATGTAAATCGTCAATTCTCATAAAAATTGGCCTAGTGTAATGACAAGTTTCCCAAATTTTGAAGTCTTATAGTAGTAGAGCTGTTAGAGTTGGATATTGAACTCACACTTTTTGATGACTAATCTAAGGTTTTTTCTCTGTACTTCATGGCTTTTAAGGACTTCTTCATTCTTAATTATATTTCCATCCATCAGATCATCAGCGTCAATTTTGAAAGTAGTACAATCAAAAGGAGTGATGGGGCACAGTATTTTAAATAATAATGTACTTAAATTAACGTTCTCATTTTGTCCTTTATACTTTTAAAAATTTACTTAAGCAAATAAATTCTTATTCAACTGGCAAATTTAAAACAACTTGCATAATTCATATTCAAGCTAAATAATTTTATTCATTAATTTGTGAAACATTTTATAAAGACTACATAGATTTAATAACTGATAGATATAAGAGAGTAACTATGGAACTAATGCCAATAAACGATTTAGGTTTTTTTTTTAACTTGTTTTAAGAGTTCTGTCAATTAAATTTAATTTAAATCAAAACAATTTTAAATTGGAATTCAGTAATGATATTTATTTGAATGTGTGCTTCATTTGACGGTTAAATAAAAAATGGCATATAATCAAAGAGCATACTATATCTCAAATCAAGTTGAGAAAGCCTACTTGAGAGTTGGTTTGGAACATTTATTATTAATGGAAAATTGGTACCAGAAAATTAATCTAAAGGTCAGTTATATCTGAAAGTCAAATACAAAAATAATACAAATTTAAATCCATTTTTCTCACATAAATTATAAATGGTATGATTTATCCAGTACTTTTTGAACCAATATTTCTTGAATTTCATGGATAATGATTTTTAAATTAAAAAATATATTTTATTTATTTTTGATAGAGACAGAACACAAGTGGGGTAGGGGCAGAGAGAGAAGGTGACACAGAATCTGAAGGAGACTCCAGTCTCCGAGCTGTCAGCTCAAAGCCCGACGCGGGGCTCAAACTCACAAACTGATATATCATGACCTGAGCCAAAGTCGGATGCTTAACTGACTGAAACACCCAGACACCCCGGATAATGATTTTTTTAACCGGTCTTTCTTTACAAAGGTCTTCCTCAATATATCAATATGGGTTTACTATTTCACTTTCATTAAGATAGCTCTTCTTAGCATTGTGTTGGTGATTCTTAGTACTATGATAAAAGTATTAATGAGTGTCCTCAATTAACATTTTCATTTTGTCATTTATACTTTTAAAATTTAATTTTTAAGCTTAGTTTGGATTGTTGTAACAACTGGTACATCTTCACAGATAGAAAGTGCTAAGTTAACACTAGATAAATACAAACAAATGTAATTTCCTTCATTTTTTGAAAGAATATATTTTATGAACATGGGTCTGAAGGAGAGGAGGAAGAACTAAAAAGCTACAGAATTGACAAGCTACAGAAATTCTCTTTAAGGATTTTCTTACTTTCCTATTATCCTCTGATTCCTCCTGTATTTGTACCACAAAAATAAGCAATGACAACACATTCCTCTCACATACCAAATACTGGTATATGCCCATAGATACTCTTAAACCGAATTTCTTGTATTAGAAATCCAGCAGTCTCAGAAGGTTAAACAGATGTGAAGAGAGTGTTTTTACCCCTCTGTACTTAAAATGAACTTTTAATTGTAATCCTTTTTCCATCATAGTTTACATGTCTCACTATTCACTTTAACAAAAAATTTGTTTTAGGGTGATGAAGACAGAATTTTTGGACAACTTAACTCCTCTGGGGCATAAAATGAGGTAGGAGCCTCATTAGTCTAATGTTAGCAGAATTCTGGTGGTGATTGGACTGAACCTTTTTTAACAGACGTCTGGGTTTAACAGTTCTTACCAACCTAGGTTTTCAGCATTCATCAAATTCACCATGTTTCTCATACTTGTATTTTCTTCTGACTTTCCTGATTCTTCTAATTATACATTTTTCCAACAAAATATACTGATTTATTTTTATTTTTTTCTTTATTATTACTCAATATCCAAACACGGTTAGGACCTGCTTCTTTTAACTTTGTAATGCTTTGTGTTTGTTTGTTTGTTTCTGTAATTCAGTTTTCATATGCACAGCTGCCATTCTATATTCAATGTAAAATTCTTTTCATGTAAACCATCATTATAATGCCCAGTACATAGTCCTCTTGTTTCCAAGCACTTAAGTCTCCAAACTACCTTATACTGATGAGTTAAACTTTCATCAAAGCTGAGACAACAGCATTCTACTGCTCCTTAATCTTTTGTATTCTCTTTGAGTAATAAATTCTCTGCCTCTCTTCTGAACTGAAATGTTTAACCTTTTATACCACATACAGTGCTACATTTTTGTGTTTTCTGTATGTACATGCTTAATCTTCCTGCTGCAGTGGTTGGAATATTAAATACTGCAGGAATTCATTAAATGTTATTGAATAGATGAATCTATGCATAAATGTACAGTCATCATTATATAGAAGTGTGCTTGTTCTTTTTATTTACATAATCTTTCTTGTGAATGCACATTACTAAATGAGAAATCTCGATGGTCTGGTAAGTATGATTCAAAATTAAGTCCTACATGTAAGAAAAGCAGATAGTTTCTTATGTAAAGATTTATTAGGATCCCTGGAAAAGGACTTTCTCCAATCTTCACTTCATCTCTTCAGAAAACAAAACAAAACAAAAACCAGAAAACAGATAAAGAAAAAAAACCCACAAAAACTCACATTATTCAGGATCCTGGGAAGATGGCGGTGTAGGAGGACACTGGGCTCACTGCGCGACCTACTGATCACTTAGATTCCACCTACACCTGCCCAAATAACCCAGAAAACCACCAGAAGATTAGCAGAAGGGAGTCTCCGGAGCCAAGCGCAGACGAGAGGCCCATGGAAGAGGATAGGAAGGGCGACAAGGCGGTGTGCGCTCCACGGACTGGCAGGAGGGAGCCGGGGTGGAGGGGTAGCCCGCCGGCCAAGCAGAGCCCCCGAGTCTGGCTGGCAAAAGCGGAGGGGCCTGACAGAGTGTGTTCCGACAGCAAGTGGGACTTGACATCTGGAAGGTTATAAGCTAACAGCTCTGCTCGAGAACGGGAGGGCTGGAGGACAACGGGAGGGCTGGAGGACAATGGGAGGAAGAATTGTTGAGCCCCGGACGATAGAGCTCAGCTTGGCAGGGAACAAAGGCACTCGCCAGTGCCATCTCCCTCGCACATCCCCCAGCCAAAATCCCAAAGGGAACCAGTTCCTGCCAGGGAACTTGCTTGCACCACGCAAACACCCAACGCTGTGCTTCTGCAGATCCATCCCTCTAGCGGGTCTGACTCCCTCCAGGTGTCGCAGGACTCCTCCTGAAGCGGATCTCCAAAGGAAAATCGAGCTGAGCCTGCCACTCCCGCCCCTGTGCATGCACCTTACCGATCAACCCCAGCTAATATGCCAGATCCCGAGCACCACAAGCCTAGCAGTGTGCAAGTAGCCCACAGACGGGCCACACCACCCCACAATGAATCCCGCCCCTAGGAGAGGGGAAGAGAAGGCACACATCAGTTTGTGGCCTCAGCAGTGGTCTGGGGGCAGACATCAGGTCCCACTGCGGCCCCACCCAACAACGCAAGTTTTTCAAGTCAGCACAGGGGAAGTGCCTCGCAGTCTCCCACCACTCCAGGGACTATCCAAAATGATGAAACGGAAGAATTCCCACAGAAAAACATCCAGGAAATAACAACAGCTAATGAACTGATCAAAAATGATTTAAACAATATAACAGAAAGTGAATTTAGAAAAATAGTCATAAAATTAATCGCTGGGCTTGAAAACAGTACAAAGGACAGCAGACAATCTCTTGCTACAGAGATCAAGGGACTAAGGAACAGCCAGGAGGAGATAAAAAATGCTATCAATGAGGTGCAAAATAAAATGGATACAACTACGGTTCGGAATGAAGAGGCAGAGGAGGGAATAGGTGAACTAGAAGATAAAATTATGGAAAAAGAAGAAGCTGAGAAAAAGAGATATAAAAAAACCCAGGAGTATGAGGGGAAAATTAGAGAACTAAGTGATGCACTAAAGAGAAATAATATACGCATAATTGGTATTGCAGAGGAGGAAGAGAGAGGGAAAGGTGCTGAAGCTGTACTTGAAGAAATAATAGCTGGGAACTTCCCTGATCTGGGGAAGGAAAAAGGCACTGAAATCCAAGACGCACAGAGAACTCCCTTCAGACGGAACTTGAATCGATCTTCTGCACGACATATCATAGTGAAACTGGCAAAATACAAGGATAAAGACAAAATTCTGAAAGCAGCAAGGGATAAACGTGCCCTCACATATAAAGGGAGACCTATAAGACTCGGGACCGATCTCTCTACTGAAACTTGGCAGGCCAGAAAGGAATGGCAGGAGATCTTCAATGTGATGAACAGAAAAAATATGCAGCCAAGAATCCTTTATCCAGCAAGTCTGTCATTCAGAATAGAAAGAGAGATAAAGGGCTTCCCAAATAAACAAAAACTGAAGGAATTTGTCACCACTAAACCAGCCCTACAAGAGATCCTAAGGGGGACCCTGTGAGACAAAGTACCAGAGACATCACTACAAGCATGAAACATACAGACATCACAATGACTCTAAACCCATATCTTTCTATAATAACACTGAATGTAAATGGACTGAATGCACCAACCAAAAGACATAGGGTCTCAGAATGGACAAAAAAACAAGACCCATCTATTTGCTGTCTACAAGAGACTCATTTTAGACCTGAAGACACCTTCAGATTGAGAGTGAGGAGATGCAGAACTCTTTATCATGCCACTGGAAGTCAAAAGAAAGCTGGAGTAGTGATACTTATATCAGACAAACTAGACTTTAAATTAAAGGCTGTAACAAGAGATGAAGAAGGGCATTATATAATAATCACAGGGTCTATCCATCAGGAAGAGCTAACAATTTTAAATGTCTATGCACCAAATACAGGAGCCCCCAAATATATAAAACAATTACTCACAAACATAAGCAACCTTATTGATAAGAATGTGGTAATTGCAGGGGACTTTAACACTCCACTTACAGAAATGGATAGATCATCTAGACACACGGTCAATACAGAAACAAGGGCCCTGAATGATACATTGGATCAGATGGACTTGACAGATATATTTAGAACTCTGCATCCCAAAGCAACAGAATAGACTTTCTTCTCGAGTGCACATGGAACATTCTCCAAGATAGATCACATACTGGGTCACAAAACAGCCCTTCATAAGTATACAAGAATTGAAGTCATACCATGCATACTTTCAGACCATAATGCTATGAAGCTTGAAATCAACCACAGGAAAAACTCTGGAAAACTTCCAAAAGCATGGAGGTTAAAGACCACCCTACTAAAGAATGAATGGGTCAACGAGGAAATTACAGAAGAAATTTAAAAATATATGGAAACAAACGAAAATGAAAATACAACAATCCAAATGCTTTGGGATGTGTGAAGGCAGTCCTGAGAGGAAAATACATTGCAATCCAGGCCTATCTCAAGAAACAAGAAAAATCCCAAATACAAACTCTAACAGCACACCTAAAGGAAATAGAAGCAGAACAGCAAAGGCAGCCTAAACCCAGCAGAAGAAGAGAAATAATAAAGATCAGAGCAGAAATAAACAATATAGAATCTAAAAAAACTGTAGAGAAGATCAATGAAACCAAGAGTTGTTTTTTTTAAAAATTAACAAAATTGATAAACCTCTAGCCAGGCTTCTCAAAAAGAAAAGGGAGATGACCCAATTAGATAAAATCATGAATGAAAATGGAATTATTACAACCATTCCCTCAGAGATACAAGCAATTGTCAGGGAATACTATGAAAAATTATATGCCAACAAATTGGACAACCTGGAAGAAATGGACAAATTCCTAAACGCCCACACTCTTCCAAAACTCAATCAGGGGGAAATAGAAAGCTTGAACAGACCAATAACCAGCGAAGAAATTGAATCAGTCATCAAATCTCCCAACAAATAAGAATCCAGGACCAGATGGCTTCCCAGGGGAGTTCTACCAGACGTTTAAAGCAGAGATAATACCTATCCTTCTCAAGCTATTCCAAAAAATAGAAAGGGAAGGAAAACTTCCAGACTCATTCTATGAAGCCAGTATTACTTTGATTCCTAAGCCAGCCAGAGACCCAGTAAAAAAAGAGAACTACAGGCCAATATCCCTGATGAATATGGATGCAAAAATTCTCCATAAGATACTAGCAAATCGAATTCAACAGCATTTAAAAAGAATTATTCACCATGATCCAGTGGGATTCATTCCTGGGATGCAGGGCTGGTTCAACATTCGCAAATCAATCAAGGTGATACATCACATTAATAAAAGAAAAGAGACGAACCATATGATCCTGTCAATCGATGCAGACAAGGCCTTTGACAAAATTCAGCAACCTTTCTTAATAAAAACCCTCGAGAAAGTCGGGATAGAAGGAACATACTTAAAGATCATAAAAGCCATTTATGAAAAGCCCACAGCTAACATCATCCTCAATGGGGAAAAACTGAGAGCTTTTTCCCTGGGATCAGGAACACGACAGGGATGCCCACTCTCACCGCTGTTGTTTAGCATAGTGTTGGAGGTTCTAGCATCAGCAATCAGACAACAAAAGGAAATCAAAGGCATCAAATTGGCAAAGATGAAGTCAAGCTTTCACTCTTTGCAGATGACATGATATTATACATGGAAAATCCGATAGACTCCACCAGAAGTCTTCTAGAACTGATACATGAATTTACCAAAGTTGCAGGATACAAAATCAATGTACAGAAATCAGTTGCATTCTTATACACTCATAATGAAGCAACAGAAAGACAAATCAAGAAACTGATCCCATTCACAATTGCACTAAGAAGCATAAAATACCTAGGAATAAATCTAACCAAAGATGTAAAAGATCTGTATGCTGAAAACTATAGAAAGCTTATGAAGGAAATTGAAGAAGATATAAAGAAATGGAAACACATTCCCTGCTCATGGATTGGAAGAATAAATATTGTCAAAATGCCAATACTACCCAAAGCTATCTACGCATTCAATGCAATCCCAATCAAAATTGCACCAGCATTCTTCTCAAAACTAGAACAAGCAATCCTAAAATTCATATGGAACCACAAAAGGCCCCGAATAGCCAAAGTAATTTTGAAGAAGACCAAGGCAGGAGGCATCCCAATCCCAGACTTTAGCCTCTACTACAAAGCTGTAGTCATCAACACAGCATGGTATTGGCACAAAAACAGACACATAGACCAATGGAATAGAATAGAATCCCCAGAACTAGACCCACAAACGTATGGCCAACTCATCTTTGACAAAGCAGGAAAGAACATCCAATGGAAAAAAGACAGTCTCTTCAACAAATGGTGCTGTGAGAACTGGACAGCAACATGCAGAAGGTTGAAACTAGACCACTTTCTCACACCATTCACAAAAATAAACTCAAAATGGATAAAGGACCTGAATGTGAGACAGGAAACCATCAAAACCCTAGAGGAGAAAGCAGGAAAAGACCTCTCTGACCTCAGCCGTAGCAATTTCTTACTTGACACATCCCCAAAGGCAAGGGAATTAAAAGCAAAAATGAACTACTGGGACCTTATGAAGATAAAAAGCTTCTGCACAGCAAAGGAAACAACCAACAAAACTAAAAGGCAACCAACGGAATGGGAAAAGATATTTGCAAAGGACATATCGGACAAAGGGCTGGTATCCAAAATGTATAAAGAGCTCACCAAACTCCACACCCGAAAACAAATAACCCAGTGAAGAAATGTGAAGAAAACGTGAATAGACACTTCTCTAAAGAAGACATCTGGATGGCCAACAGGCAAATGAAAAGATGCTCAATGTCGCTTCTTATCAGGGAAATACAAATCAAAACCACACTCAGATATCACCTCATGCCCGTCAGAGGGGCCAAAATGAACAAATCAGGAGACTATAGATGCTGGAGAGGATGTGGAGAAATGGGAACCCTCTTGCACTGTTGGTGGGAATGCAAATTGGTGAAGCCACTCTGGAAAACAGTGTGAAGGTTTCTCAAAAAATGAAAAATAGACCTACCCTATGACCCAGCAATAGCACTGCTAGTAATTTACACAAGGGATGCAGGAGTACTGATGCATAGGGGCACTTGTACCCCAATGTTTATAGCTGCACTCTCAACAATAGCCAAATTATGGAAAAAGCCGAAATGTCCATCAACTGATGAATGGATAAAGAAATTGTGGTTTATACACACAATGGAATACTACTTGGCAATGAGAAAGAATGAAATATGGCCTTTTGTAGCAACCTGGATGGAACGGGAGAGTGTGATGCTAAGTGAAATAAGCCATACAGAGAAAGACAGATACCATAGTTTTCACTCCTATGTGGATCCTGAGAAACTTAACAGAAACCCATGGGGGAGGGGAAGGAAAAAAAGGTTAGAGAATGAGGGGGCCAAAACATAAGAGACTCTTAAAAACTGAGAACAGAGGGTTGATGGAGGGTTGGAGGGAGGGGAGGGTTGTTGATGCATATTGAGGAGGGCATCTGTTGGGCTGAGCACTGGGTTTTGTATGGAAACAAATTTGACAATAATTTTGATATTAAAAAACACTCCATCTACTAATTTCCCCACAAAACAACACAGTTGGCTCTTTTTATACTATGGATAGTTTTAAGATGTATTAGAAGAAAATCTTTAGTAATGCTTTAAGATGTATCACAAGAAAATCTTTAGTAATGTGAAAGAACTAATTACAAATAATTTAAATAATACATTTGACTAGATTCACAACTATCCCTATAATAACATTCTCACTCATTCCAAAACATTTTCTTATGTGAAAGAGAAGATGGAGCTAGACCTACTACTCTAGGAATTGAACATATCTATGCATATACCCATCGGAATTTTTCATCTGAATGTCATCCATCAGATATGCTATCAAGGAAAAAGGTTCAGAACTAGAGTTGTACAAGATCAAAATACCAATGTGTCAATATGCCTTTCATATTTTTCCACAACTTGACATATTTTAGCATATATATTCATTATGTGAAACCTCTCTTGCAGCTCAACAGGGCAATTTATCTTCCCAGAAATATGAAATATACATTTCTGCCCTTACTCCACTTATAGAAAAGAGTTAATTTTTTTAAACCTCAATTATTTATTGTGGCGCCTGGGTGGCTCAGACAGTTAAGCATCCGACTTCAGCTCAGGTCATGATCTCACGATTCATGGGTTTGAGCCCCGCCGGGGTCTGTGCTGACAGCTCAGAGCCTGGAGGCTGCTTCAGATTCTGTGTCTCCCTTTCTCTCTGACCTTCCCCTGCTTATGCTCTCTTTCTCTCTGTCTCTCTCAGAAAAATAAAATAAAAACATAAAAAAATTACACAACTATTTATTGAGAAAGAGAAAGAGAGCATGTGAGAGGGTTAGAGAGACAGGGAAGGAGAGAAAACCCCAAGCAGGCTCCGCACTCTCAGTGTGGAGCCTGACATGGGGCTCAAACTCAGGAACTGTGAGATCATAACCTGAGATGAAATCAAGGGTTATTTCATCAATGGGCTTAGCTGACTGAGCCACTCAGGCTTCCCTAGAAAAGTGTTTCTTATTAAAATGCGAACTCATATTATTTGGTAATGTTGCCTAAAGCATTTTTAGGAAATAGGATAACAAGAAAGGATTGTCATTTAGACATAACTAAATCCTCGTTTATACTATTTCACCATTCTGAAATATCGCTTCTTTTCTCTGCCAAAAAAGTAATGATATTTAGATCTTATATCTTTCAAGTTCTGATTATATACAAATATCTGCTTTTAAAAAATATATTTTTTATTATACTAGGAATACATTTGTCTTAGTCTAAGCAATGTTTGTCTGTAAATGCTACTTCTACATTAGTAGCTTTGTGGTCTTTACTCTTAATATGCAAAGCCCTTTCCTTTCCTTTTCCCTTTGCTAAAAGCAGAAACCTTTCCTTCCTTCCTTCCTTCCTTCTTTCCTTCTTTTTCTTTCTTTTTTTTCTTTTCTTTCTTTCTTTCTTTCTTTCTTTCTTTCTTTCTTTCTTTCTCCCTCTTTCAGGGGAAAGACAAATTTTAACCAGGTACACCCAAGTGATCTTAAGTTGCAAATTACTGTATTTTGCCAATTTATTATGCATAATTTAGCCTTCCACAAATGAATGCAAGAATAAAATCAGTAAATAAAGTCAATAAAGTCTTTAATATTCCATTTTGTATTAAATATATTCTCTCTGAAATGTGGTCTCAAGATAGAAAAGTTAAGTGCCAGGGCACCTGGGTGGTTCTGTCAGTTCGATGTCTGACTTCGGCTCATGTCATGGTCTCGCAGTTCATGGTTTTGAGCCCTGTGTCAGGATCTGTGCTCACAGCTGTGAGCCTGGAACATGCTTCAGATTATGTGTCTCCCTCTCTCTCTGTCCCTCCCCCACTCAGGTTCTGTCTCTCAAAAATAAACAAACATTAAAAAAATTAAAAAGAGAAAATTTTAGCACTAATTTCCTAAAAAAAAATACTAAATGTACTTTCATATGTGACTACTTTGATAAGAGGATTTTTTATTTTATTATTTTTTAATTTTTTTCAAAGAGAGAGGGGTGCAGAGGTAGAGAAAGAGAGTCTTAAGCAGGCTCCATGCTCATCATAGAGCCCAATGTGTGGCTTGATCCCACAACCCTGGGATCATGACCTGAGCCAAAATCAAGAGTAGGACGGTCAACTGACTGAGTCATGCAGGAGCCCCTGAAAAGAGTATTTTTAATGTAAACAATTGATCATTGTTATTAATAGCTATCCAAATGTTTCTTAAATGCCACATATGAGTGAATTCATATGGTCTTTGTATATCTCTGATTTATTTCACTTAATATTATACTCTCTAGCCCCATCCATGTTGTTGCAAATGGCAAGATTTCATTATTTTATGGCATGATAATATTCCATTGATGTATCTATCATCTATCTATCTATCCTACCACTTCTTTATCCTTTCATCAATTGATGGGTACTTGGGCTGCTTCCATAGTTTATCTATTGTAAATAATACTGCATTTAATATAGGGGTTCATATATCCATTTGAATTAGTGTATTGTATTTTTGGTGAAAATATCAAGTAGTGCATTCCCTGGATCATAGAGTAGTTCTATTTTTAATCTTTTGAGGAACCCTCATATTGTTTTCCATAGTGACAGCACCAATTTACATTCCAATAGTGCAATGTATTCTCCACATACTCACCGACACCTGTTGTTTCTTGTGGTTTTGATTTTAGCCATCTGACAGGTGTGAAGTGATATCTCATTACAGTTTTGATTTGCATTTCCCTGATAATGAGTGATGTTGAGCATCTTTTCATATGTCTGTTGGCCATCTAGATGTCTTAGAGAAGTGTTCATTTATTCCACCCATGTTTAATTGGATTATTGGTTTGTGGGGTGCTGATTTGTATAAGTTTTATATATTTTGGATACTAACCCTTTATTGGAATGTCATTTGTAATATCTTTTCATATTTAGTAGGTTGCCTTTTAGTTTTGTTGATTGTTTCCGCCACTATGCAGAATCTGTTTATGTTGATGTAATCTCAATAGTTTACTTTTGCTTTTATTTCCCTTGCCTCTATAGACATATCTAGAAAAATAATGCTGTAGCCAATGTCAGAGATTACTGCCTGTGTTCTCTTCAGGGATTTTTATGGTTCAGGTCTCACATTTAGGTCTTTCATCCATTTTGAGTTTATTTTTATGTATGGTGAAAAAAATGGTCTAGTTTCTTTTTCTTTTCTTTTTATTTATGTATTTTTGCATGTGGCTGTTCAGTTTTCTCAATGCCACTTGTTAAAGAGACTGTATTTTTCCCATTGTATATTTCATTTCTCCTTTGTCAAAGATTAATTGACCATATAATTTTGGGTTTATTTCTGGATTTTCTGTTCTTTCCACTGATCTATGTGTCTAATTTTATGCCATACCATACTGATTTATTTATTACCATTTTAAAATATAACTTGAAATATGAAATCATGATGCCTCCAGTCTATATATTATTATTATTATTATTATTATTATTATTATTATTATTTATAGAATACCCTCTGTATTATTTATGATTTTTACAACATAATTCACTTAATATAAGTAGAAGTTGACTGATAAAGATGGTAATCACTTTTTAGTATTTCTGTTTATTTGTGAAAATATGCAAAAGAGAACATTAAGTTTAAATCTTTCAAGGAAGTGTCATTTTTTTGTGGACCATGATTTTGTTTTCATATCAAAGCCAAGGGGAGAAAAGATGAAGATATTTTATCATCATTAAAATGTCTCAAACACTAAAATTGATGTCAGAGGATTTAGTGAATTTAAACATTCCAATTAACTAGTTTGTTGAGTCAATTAATACTTTTCTTACTTGTTGATATCCCAGGCTTCTAAATTTGGGACATATAATTATATGGTGGTATATAATGGTATAATGGTATATGGTGGTATACTGTGGTAAAAAATATTCAACTTTAAGCACTCTGGGCTATTCCCACAGACTTCAAAACATATTCAAGACATCAGATTTCCAGAGCAATTATGACTTATTAAATCCCATCAGGGCAGAAGCCATTCTTTGTTGTTAAACATTTTATCTTCAATATTTAGCATAACACTATTGTTCAATGATCAGCATACAGAATACATACAATAAAAACAAATATCTATTTTATTATTGAATACATAGATTGACACAAATTACTGTACTACTAGATTTTTAAAAATTATCAATATTAATGATTCTGAGAGAACCTAGACTCTGTTGCAGATGAATACTCTTTCAGGGACATTTATTTTCTGGATGCCTCATTTTAAGACCAGAAAGATACTGCAATCTTGATCTAGATTTAGACATATTTAAAAATATGCATATTGAATCACAGTGGTCTCAAAATCTTTTAATCAAAATAAGTGCCATGATAATAAGTATTGTAAAATACACACAAATGCACACACACAGAGAAACTATTTTAGAGAAAAATTAGTCATAGTTGGGTGAGCAAAGCATGCATTTGTTCACTGAAGACCCTATCATTTTGTAGTTTTCTATTATAATGTTTTAGACTGTGGAAGTAAACCATTCAGTAATAAATGAACAAATGTACAATTGATAATGTTCATTAACTTCTCTACATATGCAGTGAAATCATGGCTTTTTAGCTTTAGGTAAGAGATAATTTTTGATTACTAAACCTTTCTTACACACTTTTCAAGTATCCTACACTATCTTTATGATTTTTTTGTTTGGCCAAGACCAATGATACCTAGATTCAGGAAGAATCTGATGAACCATTATAAGAACATAATAATATGTTAGAAAAATTATGAGTTAATTTTAACTATTTTTTAATGTTTATTTATTTTTGAAGGAGAGAGAGATAGAGAGAGAGAGACAGAGCTTGAGGTGGGGAACGGCAGAGAAAGAGGGAGACACAGAATCCGAAGTGGGCTTTGGGCTCTGAGCTGTCAGCACAGAGCTCAATGCAGGGCTTGAACCCATAAGCTGGGAGATCATGACCTGAACCAAAGTTGGATGCTTAACCAACTGAGCCAACCAGGCACTCCTACTTTTAATTATTTTAAATATTTTTCTGATAAACAGTATTGATTAGAAAGTTGTCTGGTTTTATTGTTTTATTTTTAGCATTTTAATTTGTGTAATAAAAGCTTTAAAAAACAGTTTCCCTTGTTTAAAAATATAACTAGTAATGTTTTCTGTGAGGCTTGGGAAGTTGGCAGAGTAGAAAGACTAAGGTCATCCAATGTCTACAGCCAGATATCACTCACATCCAAGTAAATAAACCAGAGAGTGATCTGAAGATTTGAAGAACAAACTCCACAACTAAATGTAGAAAAGAAATTGTATTTTAGATCTTAGAAAAGGCAAAAAGAGTGGTCAGGAACTGCATGCAGGATGGAAGGAGGTATGAGTGTGGACAGGGAAAGCATTAGGGAGCCTGCACAGAGAAAACAAACCCCTATAAAGTCTGGCTTTGAAAACCAGAGGGACTGAATTATTTGAGTTTGTATAACCAGTGGGACTTGTAACCTGGAACTATAAAAGTCAGCTGACTCAGCACTGAGCCTGGGTTGACAGCTCGGTTTCTTCTATTAAAGAGACAATAGCCTGCATAAAGTAAATGAAAAAGTGACAGTTTGCACAATGAGAGGGAGGTCTTATACTTATTTTAGAGAATGTTGTGGGACTTCTCCAGGAACAGAGAAAGTGGCAGTTGCCATTTTCCTCCCCTGAAATCCAGCATAAACACCAAGGCACCTGTGGGAGATAGCATTGCACAGATACTTGCTACCTAACCTGCTAGCAGTCCATCCTGCCCACGAGTTCTCCTGAGGACTCACACACTCCAAGCCTGCTGATCTTGGCCTTGGGTTCAGCACAAATTTTACTAATGCTCTGCTTATCTTTCCCAGCTTCCACATGCACAGACACTGTGAGCCCCATCCAGCCCCCATACCCACAGATGCCAAGTACCCCTGGCTGCTTCTGTGCTTCAGAGGATTTAGCTTAGATTAGCAAATCAGTAAAAATTTTGCTAACACCTGTGGCCCACTCTTAACTCCTTCTCTAGTTACACCCTCTCAGAGCCAGCCTGCCTGGGTTTCACTAACATCACAGAAAATAAGCACAGTCAACAACACAAAGAGTCGGTGCAGACATCTGGACTGAAAGAAAAAGCAACTCAGACACGACATCAGGATGCAAGCACCACACATAAGAGACTCCCCTGAAGTTCCAGATTCTGGTGAACAGGGGATAATTGTACTTCAGGGCACTACAGGAATTCTTTTTTTTATTTTTTTATTTTTTTCAATGCTGATTTATTTTTGAGAGACAGAGAGCATGAGCAGGGAGGGGCAGAGAGAGAGGGAGACACGGAATCTGAAGCAGGCTCCAGGCTTTGAGCTATTGGCACAGAACCCGACTCAGGGCTTAAATCCACAAACCGTGAGATCATGACCTAAGCTGAAGTCAGACGCTTAACCAACTGAGCCACCCAGGAGCCCCAGGAATTCTTCATAAAGTCACTACTTTCAAGAGCAGAAAATGTAGCAAACTTTCCTAGCACAAACAGGCACAGAGAGGCAGACAAATAACGTGACATAGGGCCCAGTTTGTTGGCAGATTTTCATAGTATTCTCATAATTGTATTTCTGTGGTGTTGGTTGTGATCTCTCTTCTTTTATTCGTGATTTTATTTATTTGAATCCTTTCTCTTTTTTTTTTTTGAGAAGTCTGATGAGGGCGTTATTACTCTTGTTAATTCTTTCAAAAAGCCAGCTCTTAGATTCATTGATCTATTCTACTGGTTTTTTGTTGTTGTAGTTTATCATTTATTTCTGCTTTAATCTCTATTATTTCCCTTCTGCTGGCTTTAGACTTTATTTTTTGTTCCTTTTCTAGCTTCAATAGGTTTAAGGTTAGGATGAGTATTTGGGACCTTTCTTCCTTCTTGAGATAGGCTTGAATTGCAAGATACTATCCTCTTAGGATCACCTTTTCTGAATGTTTTTGTTTTCATTTGCTTCCATGTATTTTTTTTAATTTCTTCTGTAATTTCCTGGTTTACACATTCATTCTTTAGTAGGATGTTCTTTAACCTCCATGTATTTGAGGGTTTTCCAAATTTTTCTTGTGGTGGACTTCAAGTTTCATAGCATTGTGATCTGAAAATATGCATGCTATGATCTTGATCTTTTTGTACTTGTTGAGGGGTTATTTGTGACCCAGTATGTGATCTATTCTGGAGAATGTTCCATATCTCACAAAAAAATGTGTATTTGGCTACTTTAGGATGAAATGTTCTGATTATAACTGTTAAGTCCATCCTATCCAGGGTGTCATTCAAAGCCATTGTTTCTTTGTTGATTTTTGCTTTTGATTTTTGTTTGATTTTTTCATTGCCATAAGTGAAGTGCTAAAATGAACCACTGTTACTGTATTATCATCAGAGAGGTTCCTTATGTTTGTTATTAATTAATTTATATATTTGGGTGCCACTATGTTGGGGATATAAATATTTACAACTAGATCTTCTTGATGGATAGGCCCCTTAATTATGACATAATGTCCTTCTTCTCTTGTTACAATCTTTGTTTAAAATCTAGTTTGTCTGGGGGTAGGAGCCAAGATGGCAGAACAGCATGGAAGCTTTTTGTGTGTCTTGCATCCCTGAAATACAGCAAAACCAACACTAAACCATCCTACACACCTAGAAAACTGGAGGATTAACACAAAAATCTGCACAACCTAAACCACAGAATTCAGCAGGTACATGGTACAGAGAGCTGAACTTGGGGAGCAAGAAGCCATGAAACATAAGGAACCCCTTTTGCAGGTGGAGAAAGGAGGGAGACTGGGGGGGAGAATACAGGAAAAGTACCTCTCCCTAAAAGCAGCTGGAGAGAAAGTGGAAAATTGGAAACAGCCACAGGGACTAAACTAAAAAGGCAGAAAGGAGAAAGGAGAGATTTAAATTCCATTAAGGCTGTAAACAAGGGGAGCACAAAGGCTACAACTCCCCAGCTTGATACTTGGTGATGCTCTGGTGAAAAGGCAAATCCCCAGGAACAGAGTGAGGTCTGGGAGGTTCTCGTGCCACACTGGGAAAAGTGGCTCCACTGCTGGAAGGATGTTTTGTAGAGACTGTTGAAGCCACCTGGTCCCAGCAGACCCCACAAGGTGGCCACATTCGCTGGTGCTGGGACAAGGTCCTTAAGGGTGAAACCTGGTGCCAGAATGTGTTGTGATTTTCCATAATGCCTGAAAAGCTGCTCTACACTATCTCGTGAACTTTTTCTGGGGCGGGTGGCACCTGGCTGCAGTCTCGGAGCACCAGCAGCAGCAGGGTCTAGCAAGCATTCCTGGGTGCAGCCGACATTTGGCCATTGCTCATTCGGCCATTGCTCAGTGAGACCCTCCCACAGAGGGGCAGAATGGGTCAAAGCCACAGTCCTTCAGAAGTAAGGGGCCAGGGAAAACAGCTGCATCTGAGACAAAACTTGGGAGAGAGGTACTGCCTGGGGCTTGGTCATGGAGAGTGAAAAAGCAGGGAGTGGAAGAGAGCTGAAGACAATAGACCAGTGGGTGACTGCTGATCGGGGAGAACAGACTGGGTAGCTGGGTGGCGTCATTTTCACCGCTCCCGCACATGCACATAGGAACCTAGGAGCACCACAACAATCCACCCCATTAGGCTAGCAGTGCCATCTAGTGGACAGCGGAGCTGTTAGACCGAGCCCTGCCCAACTGGGCCAACTACCCTTTTCAAGAACACAAGCCTCACTGCCGGCTTAATTGATGAACTATAAAGACATACATAGACTGACCTCTAGGGGAAAACGAAGCAATTTCAGTCCTACTTCAATATTTTAGTAGGTTCATCTATTAAAATTTTTTTTTCATTTTTTTGTCTTTTTCCTTTTTTTTCCTTTACAATTCTTTTCTTTTTCTTGAATACAAAAAATTCATTTTTATTTTCAATTTTTATGAAAAATATCTGTCATTAATTTTAATTACTATATTTTTTACCTTTGTGTAATTTTTTCAAATCCTACTTTACTTCCATCATTTTATTTTAATTTACTTCAGTGTACTCACCTTTTCAAATTTTCAATTTCCTTTTTTTTCGTTCTTTTTCTTTTTTCCTCTTATTCATTTCTTTATTTTTCTTGAATTCAGAAAGAGAAAACTTCATTTTTACTTTCAATCTTTTAAAAATATTTTTATTTAATTTCTATTACTATATTTTTTGCTTTTGTGTATTTTTTTCAAATTCTATCTTAGTCCCATCATTTTATTTTATTCTACTACAGTGTATTCACTTTTTCAAATTTTCAAAATATTTCTTCTTTCTTATTTTCTGTTTTCCTTTTTTTACTTTGTTTATATTTTTTCTCTTTTTAGCTCCTTTTCTTTTTTCTTAAATACAGAAAATGAAAAAATTCATATTTATTTTTAATTTTTATAAAAAATATTTTTCTTTAATTTTTTTCTACTATATTCTTTACTTTTGTGGATATATTTTCAAATTTTATTTTACCCCCATCATCTAATTTGTCTGCTTCACTGTATTCATTTTTTAAAATTCTCAAATGATCTCCTTTTTCTCTTCTCTCCTTTTTTTCTTTAATCTGTCAAACTACTTTCAACAACCACCCGAACACACCTAGGATCTAGCATCATCTATTCGATGTGTGTGTGTGTGTGTGTGTGTGTGTGTTTAATTCTTAATTTTAATATTTTTTTTTAATTTTAATTTTTTTAATTTTAATTTTTCTACCTCATTAATTCCTCTTCCCCCTTCAAAATGACAGAACAAAGGAATTCACCCCAAAAGAAAGAGCATGAAGAAATGACAGCCAGGGATTAAACTAACACCAATACAAGCAAGATGTCTGAACCAGAATTTAAGCATGAAAATAAGAATACTAGCTGGAGTCAAAAATAGATTAGAATCCCTTTCTGCAGAAATAAAAGAAGTATAAAATAGCCAGAATGAAATCAAAAATCCTGTAACTGAGCTGCAATCATGGATGGATGCAGCGGCGGCAAGGATGGATGAGGCAGAACAGAGAATCAGGGATATAGAGAACAAACTTGAAGAGAATAATGAAGCAGATAAAGAGAGGGAGCTGAGGGCAAAAGAGCACGATTTAAGAATTAGAGAAATCAGTGACTCATTAAAAAGGAATAACATCAGAATCATAGGGGTCTTAAAGGAGGAAGAGATAGAAACAGGGGTAGAAGGATTATGTGAGAAAATCATAGTGGAAAACTTTCTTCACCTGGGGAAAGACACAGATATCAAAATACAGGAAGCACAGGGGACCCCCATGAGATTCAACAAAAACAGACCATCAACAAGGCATATCATAGTCAAATTCACGAAATACTCAGGCAAGGAGAGAATCATGAAAGAAGCAAGGGAATAAAAGCCCCTAACCTACAAGGGAAGACAGATCAGGTTTGCAGCAGACCTATCCAGAGGAATATGGCAGGCCAGAAAGGTGTGGCAGGGTATATTCCATGTGCTAAAATATGCAGCCAAGAATTCTTTATCCAGCAAGGCTGTCATTCAAAATAGAAGGAGAGATAAAAAGTTTCCCAGAAAAACAAAAATTAAAGGAGTTTGTGACTACTAAAATGAGCCCTGCAAGAAATTTTAAGGGGGACTTTCTGAGGGGAGAAAGATGAAATATATATATACCATAGACAACAAAAGATTAGAAAGTACCAGAGAAAACCACCAGAAACTCCAACTCTACAAGCATTATAATGGCAAAAAATTTATATCTTTCAGTACTCACTCTAACCGTCAATGGACACAATGCTCCAATCAAAAGACATAGGGTAACAGAATGGATAAGAAAACAAGATCCATCTATATACTGTTTACAAGATACCCACCTTAGACCTAAAGACACCTTCAGATTGAAAATAAGGGGATGGAGAACCAACTCTCATGCTAATGGTCAACAAAAGAAAGCCAGAGTAGCCACACTTATATCAGACAATCTAGACTTTAAAATTAAGACGGTATCAAGAGATGCAGAGGGTGTTATATCATAATCAAGGGGTCTATCCACCAAGAAGACCTAACAATTGTAAACATTTATGTGCCAAATGTGGTGGCACCCAAATATATAAATCGATTACTCACAAACATAAAGAAGCTCATCCATATTCATACCATAATAGTAGGAGACTTCAACACCCCTCACAGCAATGTACAGATCATCTAATCAAAAAGTCAACAAGGAAACAATGGCTTTGAATGACACACTGGACCAGATGGACTTAACAGATATATTCAGAACTTTTCATCCTAAAGCAACAGAATATACATTCTTCTCCAGGGCACATGGAACGCTCTCCAGAATAGACCATATACTGGGACACAAATCAGCCCTAAGTAAGTACAAAAAGATCAAGATCATACCGTGCATATCTTCAGACAACAATGCTAGGAAAGTCGAAATCAACCACAAGAAATAATTTGGAAAGGTAACAAATACTTGGAGACTGAACAAAATCCTACTAAAGAATGAATGAGCTAACCAAGCAGTTAAAGAAGAAATTAAAAATTATATGGAGTCAAGGAAAATAACACAACCCAAAACCTCTGGGATGTAGCCAAAGTAGTTATAAGAGGAAAGTATATAGCAATCCAGGCCTTCCTAAGGAAGGAAGAAAGATCTCAGCTATACAACCTAAACTTATGCCTTAAGGAGCTGGAAAAAGAACAGCAAATAAAATCCAAAACCAGCAGAAGACAGGAAATAATAAAGATTAGAGCAGAAATCAATGCCATCGAAACCAAAAAAACAGTAGAACAGATCAATCAAACCAGAAGCTGGTTCTTTGAAAGAACTTATAAAATTGATAAACCACTAGACAGTTTGATCCATAAGAAAAAAGAAAGGACTGAAATAAATAAAATCAAGAATGAAAGAGGGGAGATCACAACCAAGACAACAGAAAAAAAAACAATAATAAGAGATTATGAGCAATTTTATGCCAATAAAATGGGTAATCTGGAAGAAATGGACAGATTCCTAGAAACATATACACTACCCAAACTGAAACAGGAAAAAATAGAAAATCTGAACAGACCCATAACCAGTAAGGAAATTGAATTAGTAATAAAAAATCTGCCAAAAAAACAAGAGTCCAGGGCCAGATGGCTTTCCAGGGGAATTCTATCAAACATTTAAGGAAGAGTTAACACCTATTCTCTTCAAACTGTTCCACAAAATAGAAATGGAAGGAACACTTCCAAACTCGTTCTATGAAGCCAGCATTACCTTGATTCCAAAACCAGACAGAGACCCCACTACATAGGAGAACTATAGACCAATTTCCCTGATGAACATGGATGCAAAAATCCTCAACAAGATATTAGCCAACTGGCTCCAACCATACATTAAAATAAAATATTCACCACGACCAAGTGGGATTTATACCTGGGATGCAGGGCTGGTTCAATATCCACAAAATAATTAACATGATTCATCACATCAATAAAAGAAAGGACAAAAACCATATGATCCTCTCAATAGATGCAGAGAAAGCATTTGACAAAACTCAACATCCTTTCTTGAGGAAAACCCTCAAGAAAGTAGGGATAGAAGGAGCACACCTCGAGATCATAAAAGCCATATTTGAATGACCCAACACTAATATCATCCTCAATGGGGAAAAACTGAGAGCTTTCCCCCTAAGGTCAGGAACAAGACAGGGATGTCCACTCTCGCCACTGTTATTCAACATAATATTGGAAGTCTTAGCCTCTGCAATCAGACAACACAAAGAAATAAAAGGCATCCAAATTGGCCAGGACGAGGTCAAACTTTCACTCTTCACAGATGGAAAACCCAAAAGATTCCACCAAAAAACTGATAAAACTGATTCATGAATTCAGCAAAGTTGCAGGATATAAAATCAATGCACAGAAATCGGCTGCATTCCTATACACCAACAATGAAGTGACAGAAAGAGAAATCAAGGAATCAATCCCATTTACAGTTGCACAAAAAACCAAAATACATAGGAATAAATCTAACCAAAGAGCTGAAAAATCTATACACTCAAAACTATAGGAAACTTATGAAAGAAATTGAAGAAGACTCAAAAAAATGGAAAAAGTTTCCATGCTCCTAGATAGGAAGAACAAATATTGTTAAAATGTTGATGCTACCCAAAGCAATCTACGTACTCTATGCAATCCCTTTCAAAGTAACACTAGCATTCTTCACAGAGCGAGAAGAAATAATGCTAAAATGCATATGGAACCAGAAAAGACCCCGTATAGTCAAAGCAATCTTGAAAAATAAACCCAAAGCAGGAGGCATCACAATCCTGGACTTCAATACATATTACAAAGCTGTAATCATCCTGACAGTATGGTACTGACACAAGAACAGACACTCAGATCAATGGAACAGAATAGAGAACCTAGAAATGGACCCACAAATGTATGGCCAACTACTCTTTGACAAAGAAGGAAAGAATATCCAATGGAATAAAGACAGTCTCTTCAGCAAGTGATGTTGAAAAAAACTGGACAGCGACACGCAGAAAAATGAACCTGGACCACTTTCTTAGACCATACACAAAGATAAACTCAAAATGGATGAAAGACCTCAATGCAAGACAGGAAGCTATCAAAATCTTCGAGGAGAAAGCAGGCAAAACCTCTTTGATCTTGCCCACAGCAACTTCTTACTCAACACGTCTCTGGAGTCAAGGGAAAGAAAAGCAAAAATGAACTACTGGGACCTCATCAAAATAAAAACCTTCTGCACAGCGAAGGAAACAATAAGCAAAACTAAAAGGCAACTGACAGAATGGGAGAAGATATTTGCAAACGACATATCAGATAAAGGGCTAGTATCCAAAATCTATAAAGAACTTATCAAACTCAACATCCCAAAAACAAGTAATCCAGTGAAGAATTTGCAAAAGAAGTGAATAGACACTTCTCCAAGGAAGACTTCCAGATGGCCAACTGAAACATGAAAAAATTCTCAACATCACTCATCATCAGGGAAATACAAATTAAAACCACAATGAGATAGCACCTTACACCTGTCAGAATGGCTAACATTAACAACTCAGGCAACAACAGATGTTGGCGAGGATGCAGAGAAAGAGGATCTCTTTTGCATTGTTGGTGGGAATGCAAGTTGGTGCAGCCACTCTGGACAACAGTATGAAGGTTCCTCAAAAAAGTAAAAATAGAACTATCCACAACCCAGCAATTGCACTACTAGGCATTTATCCACGGGATATAGGTGTGCTGTTTCAAAGGGACACATGCACCCCCATGTTTATAGCAGCACTATCAACAATAGCCAAAGTATGGAAAAAGCCCAAATGTCCATCGATGGATGAATGGATCAAGAAGATGTGGTATATATATACAATGGAGTATTACTCAGCAATCAAAAAGAATAAAATTTTGCCATTTGCAACTACGTGGATGGAACTGGAGGGTATTATGCTAAGTGAAATTAGTCAGTCAGAGAAAGACAAAAATCATATGACTTCATTCATATGAGGACTTTAAGAGAAAAAACAGATGAACATAAGGGAAGGGAAACAAAAATAATATATAAACAGTGAGGGGGACAAAACAAAAGAGACTCACAAATATGGAGAACAAACTGAGGGTTGCTGGAGGGGTTGTGGGAGGGGGTATGGACTAAATGGGTAAGGGGCATTAAGGAATCGACTCAAGAAATCATTATTTCACTATATGCTAACTAATTTGGATGTAAATTTTAAAAAATAAAAATAAATTTTAAAAATATATTAAGATTAAAAAAAGTCTAGTTCGTCTGATATGAGTATGGCTACTCCAGCTCTTTTGATGTCCATTAGCAAGAAAGATGTTTGAAACATGTCCCAATGAAAGAACAGGAAAAACAAAATCACAGTAAGATATCTAAGTAAAACAAAAATAATTATAATATGCCTGATAGAGAATTTAAAATAATGATCATAAAAGTACTAAGTAGACTACAGAGAAAAGTGGAGGACATCACTGAGATCCTGGACAAAGAGATAAAAATGAGTATATCAAAGATTAAGACCTCAATAAATGAAATGAAAAATACAATAGATGGAATAAATAGGAGGTTACAGGAAACAGAGGAATGTATCAATGGCCTGGAAGACAGAGTAATAGAAAGCAATCAAGCTGAACCGGTTAGAGACAAATACTGAATAATAAGAACAGATTTAGAGAGCTCGGTGACTTCATCAATGGTAATAACATTTTTATTATAGGGATACCAGAAGGAAAAGGGGGAGAAAGGGGGGCATAAAATGTATTTGAAGAAATATTAGCTGAAAACTTCCTGAATCTAGGGAGGGAAATGAAGATCAAGATTCAGGAGACACAGAGGTCGCCAACAATTCAACCCAAGGAGGTCCATACCAAGAAATATATTTATTAAAATGATAAAAAATAGTGATAAAGAAATAATTATAAAGGTTACAAGAGAAAAGAATATAGTTGCCTACAAAGGAAACCACACAAGGCTATAAGCTGATTTGTCAACAGACACTTTACAGGTCAGATGTACAGGATGATGTATTTAAAGTGCTGAAAGAGAAAAATCTGTGTCTAAGAGTACTCTACCCCCAAAAAGACATCATTCAGAATAGAAGGAGAGATAAATAGTTTCTCATAGAAACAAAAGAATTTATGACCAAAAAACCAACCCTACAAGAAACATTAATGGGGACTGTGTGTGAAAAGCAAAAACCAAAAGTAAGGTTAAGTAAATAGAAGCACAGGGGCACCTGGGTGGCTCAGTTGGTTGAGCATCCGACTTCAGCTCAGGTTATGATCTCACAGTTCGTGGGTTCGAGCCCCGCATCAGGCTCTGTGCTGACCACTTGCTCAGAGCCTGGAGCCTGCTTCAGATTCTGTGTCTCCTTCTGTCTCTGCCCCTCCCCCACTCACACTTTGTCTCACTGTTTCTCAAAAATAAATAAATGTAAAAAAATATTAAAAAAAAAGAAAATAGAAGCACAAAAGCTAAAAAATTAGGTATATCTGTAAAAATCAGTCAAAAGAAGCATTAAAAAAGGATGTAAATTATAATATCAAATATGTGAAACATAGGAGAGAAATAAAAAATGAGCTCAAATGTAACAACCATCAGCTTAATATAGACTGCTATATGCAGAAGATGTTATATACAAGCATAATAGTAACCACAAATAAAAAAAATACAGTAATAGATATGTAAAACAAAGAGTAAGGAATCCAAGGATATCACTAAACAAAACCAGCAAACCATGAAGATAGAGAAAAAAGAGATTCAGAGAAAAACTACAAAAACAACCACAAAACAAGTGACAAAATAGCAATATCTATTATCTGTATCTATCAATAATTACTTTTAATGTACAAGGCATAATGCTCTAATCAAAACATATAGGGTGACAGAGTGGACGAAAAAACAAGAACCATCTATATGTTGCCTATACGAGACTCATTTCATACCGAAAGATACCTGCAGATTGAAAGTGAGGTGATGAAGAATCATTTATCATGCAAATGGATATCAAAAGAAAGACAGAGTAGCAATACTTACATCAGTCAAAATAGACTTTAAAACAAACTCTAAAAAGACACAAAATACACTATATAACAATAAAAGGAATAATCCAACAAGAAGATACAACAATTACATACGTATATGCACCCAAAATAGAAGCACCCAAATACATAAAACAGTCAATAACAGACATAAAGAAACAAATAAATAGTAATACAATAATAGTAGGGAACTTGAACACTCCACTTAAATCAAAGGGCAGATTATCCTAACAGAAAATCAACAAGGAAACAGTGGTTTGAATGACACTGTGGACCACATGAATTTAACAGATATATTCAGAAAATTCAATTGTGAAACCAAAGAATACACATTCTTTTGAAATGCACAAAGAACACTCTCAAGAATAGATCACATATTATGCTACAAAACAAGCCTCAAAATTTCAAAAATATCAAAGTTATACGATGCATGTCTTCTGACCACAATGCTATGGAAATTAGAAATCAACCAAAAAGTAAAACCTGGAAAGACCACAAATACATAGAGGTTAAATAACATGCTACTAAACAATAAATGGGCCAAACAATAACTGAAAGATGAAAATGCAATGTACATGGAAAGAAACAAAAGTGAAAACACAATGGTCCAAAACCTTTGAGATACAGCAAAACCTTTTCTAAGAGTCAAGTTTATAACAATGCAGGCTTACTTCAGGAAGCAAGAAAAATCTCAAATAAACCACCTCACCATACACCTACAGGTGCTATAAAAATAACAACAAGCAAAGCACAAAACCATCAGAAGGAAGGAAATAATAAGGATTAGAGCAGATATATGTGATATTGAAACAAAAAATCAATAGAACAGATCAATAAAACCAGGAGCTGCTTCTTTGAATAGATCAATTAAATTGATAAACCTCCAGCCATATTCGTCTAAAAAGAGAAAAAAAAAGACTCAATGAATAAAATCACAAAGGACAGAGGAGAAATAACAACCAATACTGCAGAAATGAAAACAATTATAAGAAAACATTATGAAAAACTATATACCAACAAATTGGACAAACTAAAAGATATGGATATGTTCCTAGGGACATATGATTTACCAAAACTGAACCGGAAAGAAATAGAAAGCTTGAACAGACCTATTACCAGCAAGGAGATTTAATGTAATCAGAAACTCAACAAACAAAAGTTCAGGACCAGATGCCTTTACAGGTAAATTTTACCAAACAGTTGTAAAAGAGTTAATACCTATCTTCTCAAACTATGCCAAACAATAGAAGAAGGAAAACATCCAAATTCATTCTATGAGGCCAGTATCACCCTGATACTGAAACCAGATAAAGACACCATACAAAAATAAAAAATAGAGCCACAGTACTAATATCTCTAATGAACAAGATACAAAAATCCACAATGAAATGCTAGCAAACCAAATCCAACAACACGTAAGAAAAATCATTCACCACAATCAAATGGGATTTATTTATGGAATTCAAGGGTGATTCAATATTTATAAATCAATCAACATAATACATCTCATCAGTAAGAGAAAAGATAAAAAAGACATGACCATTTCAATAGATACAGAAAAAAGCACTTGACAAAGTACAACATCCATTTATGATAAAAGATCTCAACAGATTAAGTTTCAAGGGAATATACCTCAACATAATAAAGGCCATATATGAAAAACCCTCAGTGAATATCACACCTAATGGGGAAAAACTGAGAGCTTTTCCCCTAAGTCCAGGAACAAGACAAGTATGTCCACTCTCACCAGTTTTATTCAAAATAGTAGTGGAATTCCTAACCACAGAAATTGGACAACAAAAAGAAATAAATGCCATCCAAATTGGTAAGGGAGAAATACAACTTCCTCTATTTGCAGATGACATGATACTTGTGGGGGGCCGAGCCCCGGTGCCAGGCTGAGACCGGGTCGAGCAATGTTCCCTGTTGACTCAGCCAACCCGGTGGTTACCCCTCCCATTCCCCCACTTTCAAGGGCATACGAAAGCCTTGTCAAGGCTGACAAAGTTAATTCCTGAAGCCTGTGGTCTGCAGGTGTTGACAGTAATGCTACCTCCCTTTTTCTACCCCGAGTCAGATAGAAACAAACATGGGAATTGTGTTTTGCTAGCAATCTTATCAACAAGGTCTTGTTGTGACCCGTCTAGAAAATGCACAAGAAACACAGAACTAAATGTTTTGGTTGGCAGCGATTATGTGAAACCTGTTTATTCTTAGAATGGCCTGACCCATAAGAGTCTGGATATAAAAGATTGTGTACAGCAACAATAAAGCTGTCACTTGGGCCATCAGCCCAGGGGACCCTCCTGTTCCCAAACTTTCTCTTCTCTCTCTTTTTTCTTGCATTCCCTTACCCTCAGGACCCTGACCTCGGTGTTTGTCGCGCCGGTCGCGACAGATACTATAACTAGAGAACTCTATGACTCCACCAAAAAACTGCTATAGCTTGGAATTTGGGGAATGTAACTAAATTATTCTAGGCCTCATTTTCTCATCTGAACTATGTGAATGGCAAAATACTTCCGTGATGATTAAACATGATAATGAAATTATATACTTAAATGAGAGTGCTTGACTCAAAATATGTTCTAAATTATTATAATATTATTATATGTTACCTAAGACATACTTTTATTTATGGAGACATCTGTTCAATATTTGCCAACTCTAGTTCATAAATTAAAACCATAATTTATGGTGGCCATAAAATAGATAGTAAATTCCTCAAGCATTTTGATTTGGAACAAACTTCCAGTTATAAAATAAATGTCACAGGGATAAAAAGTACAGCATAGGGAATATAGTTGATAGTAACATAATAACTCTGTATGGTGACAGGGTAACTACACTTACTGTGGTGAGCATTTCATAATGTATATAATTGTGAAATCACTATGTTGTTTACCTGAAGCTGATAAAATATTATATGTTAATTATTATATTTAATTAAAATTTTAAGAAAATAAAAAGATAATTAAAATGAAGTGAAAACGAATCAAGGGGAAAGTGAGACCCTGTTATTTCCTCAAGGCTGTAAACAAACATATTTTTTAATAATGTTACTTTAGTATTATCCACCATGGAAAATAGTGTGTATTATCCACCTCCCCTTTGTTTATAAGACAATGTTTAAGAAAGGATAAGTAACTTGTTTAAGGTCACATAAGTAGTAAACTATGGAATACAGTCTGGAGATCATGTTCTTAGCCATTATCATTAGGTATTCTACTAACTCAGTCTTGTAGATAAATTACAAATTTCATTATCAGATAACTCTTTGATATCTAACAAATTAGTGGAGGTAGTTTAACTTTTCAGAGAGGGGGGTGTTTTTTCTGTGTGCTTATTATATTTCCTTTTTATGTTTGGTTTAAATTAATCAGATTCATTGGACTAATTATTTAAAAGGCTCCATTCAGTGTTTCCCAATGTTTTCCAATGAATTGTTTCCCATAATTCACAGACCAAATAAACATTATACGTCTCTAATTTTCATTTCAGGTATCAGCAGGACCAAAAGAACACAAATGAAGGATCCCTGATATAAAATGTACTGTTAAATACTGCTCCAAATTGTTCCCCAAACCTCAAAGAGACAGATGGATAGGTTTTAAGGTATAGACACATTTACAAACCAGAAATTATTAAAGAAATCCATCAAATAATTGAAATTTTAAACTCTTTCATTTTTAAAATTAAACACCTAGACAAGAAGGTGTAGCTTAATAATATCTTAAGAAAGCACTATTCTTTCTGGAATATTAAATCCTACTTTGTATCACACAAATGTAGAATAATGTTTACCTTACTTGGCTTCACTGAGGAAAGTGAATAACTAAATTCCAAGAAAATGAAATTGCAATTAAAAAATAATTTTTGATGGAAAACTTTCTAATATTTATTCTACTCCCTGGTAGTCCAAGAACACTGAACATACTATAGCCATTTCTTAATAACTGAAATAAACATTAAGAGTACACTTTATTGTGATGTGCAAGAGTAAAGTTCGTGACTGTCTCTTATTTATTCTATTCCCTGTGTTTAAGTCATGTTTTAAGCTGCTATTTCTCCTGCTGCCATTCTAAGTGCCTTTAACACATTTTTCCCCCTGGTTTATTACTTTTAATCTATTCTGAGACAGAAAAACAGGTAACTAATTGGTATATTAAAAACCAAAGTCTGTAAGAAAAACTCATAGTTCAAGAGTAAGATTTATGTGTCTGCTATTTTAGGAATTAAAAACTTTACCCCTATTTCTTAGAATGTGTCTATGCTCTTGAAGGTTGAGGTTTTAATTTGCTGTGAACATTTATATGATGTATTCTAATAAATATGTATATTAGACAATTTTACTTAAATCAAAG
This sequence comes from Acinonyx jubatus, assembly GCF_027475565.1. Classification (NCBI taxonomy): domain Eukaryota; kingdom Metazoa; phylum Chordata; class Mammalia; order Carnivora; family Felidae; genus Acinonyx; species Acinonyx jubatus. Next base: position 102,039,766 of record NC_069389.1, on the reverse strand, counting down.
CAAGTCTGGCACTTAGATATGTGTTCATTTTAGATTTATATTGTAAAAGCCAATAGTTAAACTTTAAGAAAAAAAAGAAGTATAATGGTAATTTGTTCCCATCAGAAGATAAAATTATCCTTCAAGGTTGAGTGGCTATAATTGGCCATCATATAACTCTCTTGACAAATAGTGCCTTCAGGTAGTGTGGCTACAATAATTGTTCAATTACATACTTTTGGCTTTCAAATGACCAAAGCCATTATTATGCATCACATTAATAGATATACTGGCATATTTTAAGCACATGGATAAAATGTTTTTCTTTGGAGGATGAGTTTAGCTTTGAAATTAAGCTGTATTGTAATTACCTGTATTTTTAGTAATCGTAATTTAATTCCTTCTAATCTAATGATAATTACTCTCTAATCAAATAATTTTTACCAATTTCAATTTCTGTTATCCAATTGAATTTCAAGAAGATAAATCCTTGTTGAATTTAATAAAAGTGGTAAAAGAGTATTTATTTTTGTTAAAATAAAGATTGTTTATCTCAACAATACATCTAGAACGTGTTGACTGCATGAGGGATACTCTGAGTACAGAAGAGTTCAAACTACTTGAAGTATTGGTGTTCTTATAAACTCATTTAATTGACCAAATATGTTTTCATTGTAAAATTATATTCAAGTCTATAAATATATCTTTAACAAAAAATGTTAACTTTTTTAACTTTTGTTATTGTCATCCTTTATATTTGGAAAACAGAAGGAAATCTATTTCTTATCTGTCATACTATCACTGGAAATATTAAGTTGGTTTACACTACTTTTTTTTCCTTTGCAGAGGAATTCTTTCAAACATGACATTGTATTTCCACAGGAATTATGCCCATTATTCTTGAAGGACTTAATCTTATGTAGCCCATCAGAAGGGTGAAATACCAGGAGACATTTTGAATTAAATGAGAGGTGATTTGCCATAGTTGTCATTGCAACCCTGGATTCTGTGCCATATTTACTTGTATACATGTGACATTTGGAATTCAGGGTTTGTTGTTTATGCAAATAAGGAAATATCCAATTAAAAAAAACTCACAATGTATTACAAAATTGTAAGATAGAATCACAAGCAAGGTAAAAAAAAAATTGGAACTGAGGGCAGGAAACTAAACACAGATACAATCAGTGACTTCTCGATAAGGGAAAGGCTTTATATCTGAAGCTTTCAAGCCACTAAGGACAAGTTTATTCTTTTTTTAAAAACAAAGTGAAATGTGAATGTTATCTGGAAAATCCTAATACTTCATTTGACTCCTAGATTCTAAAAGTATTTCAGTTGGAATGTCCATAAAAATGAGGAAAAGATCTATTGTCAACTTTTATTTAACTATTTGAACAAATACCTTCAAATTTTCTCCTTAACAATGGATTTCATCAGATTTGAGTCATTTGCATGTCAAGTGTCTCAATTTATTGACCAACTGTAATGTATTAATACATTATATATCAAATACACTCAAAGAACTTTTCTATCACTATCACATTTGAGATACATAATCATTCTTAGTCACTGGGATTTAAGACAGTGAAATTCACCTGGGTTTATAAAACTAGTTTGGTTCAAGACAATGAAATTCCACTGGGTTTACAAAACTAATTTGGTTCATTAGCAACCTTTTTCTGAAATTTAGGTAACAACCTTTCAATTTTTTTAATTAATTAATTAATTTATTTATTTATTTAAAATAGAACACATTTATGACTTCTTTGGAAAGTGTTGAGATGAGTGAATTATAAGATGGAAAAAGGCACTTTCCATTCTTAGAAAGAGAGCTCCTCATATGTCCTATTGATTTAAATTTAAATGGAAATTTGCTTTTATTAAAATATATATATAATTCCTCTCTTACACTCGTTTGATGAACATTTCAATTAAATACAACATTTCAAATTAAATATAAATTAATAGAAATTTAATTCAATTATATTAATTGAAATGTAATTAAATGAAAATATGTATTTTTCAAATATATATATAATTTTAGAGAGTACAAACAATATATATGCACATTTTAGTCTAAACTGTGTTCCCTCAAAATTTCCTCTAACCCCCAGTACCCAGGAATGTTACTGCATTTGGAGATGGAGCCCTTAAAGATGTAGTTAATGTTAAATGAGGTCATATGGGTAGGCCTTAATCCAATGTGACTGGTATCCTGATAAGCAGATAAAATTTGGACACGTTAAGAGACACCAAAGATGCACAAACATAGAAGGAAGGGTATGTAAAGATGCAGGGAGAAGGTGGGCATCTGCAACCCAAAGCCTTAGCTCCAGAACTGTGAGAAAATATTTCTGTCATTTAAGCCAATCAATCTGTGTTATTTCATTATGACACTTGTAACCTTGAATATATATATATATTCATCCTACCATTGGACACTGTTCTGCATCTTTTTGCTAAGTGATAATATAATATTGAAAATTATTCATTTATTTTTATTTGAGTATAGTTGACACACAATGTTGCATTGGTTTCAGGTATACAATATAGTTATTTGACAAGTCTATATATGACCACAAGTGTAGCTACCATTTGTTACCATACAATATAATTACAATACCATTTACTATAGTCTCTATGTTGTACCTTTCATCTCAGTGACCTATTCATCCTATAACTGGAAGCCTGTATCTCCCACTCCCCTTAACCCATTTTGCCCACTCCCCACCCCCCTTTCTTCTGACAACCACCAGTTTATTCTCTGTGTTTATAGGTCTGGTTCCTTTTTATTTATTTTTTTAGATTCCAGATGTAAGTGAAATCACATGGTATTTGTCCATCTCATTCTGACTTATTTCACCTAGCATAATACCCCTTAGATCCATCCATGTTGTCACAAATGAGGTGATCTCTTTGTCTTGGAGCTAAGTAACATTCCATTTGTGTGTGTGTGTGTGTGTGTGTGTGCATGCTTGTGTTTGTGTGCATATATATCACATCTTCTTTATCCATTCTTTCTCATATATATCACATCTTCTTTATCCATTCTTTCACCAATGGGCACTCAGGTTACTTCTATAGCTTGGCTATTATAAATCATGCTACAATTAACATAGGGTGCATATATCTTTTCAAATTAGTGTTTTCATTGTCTTTGGGTAAATACTCAGTAGTGGAATTATTGGACTATATGGTATTTCTACTTTTAAATTATTGAGGAAGCTCCATACTCTTATCCACAGTGGCTATACCAATTTACATGCTCAACAGTGCATGAGAGTTCCTTTTTCTCTACAACCTTTATAACACTTGGTATTTCTTGTCTTTTTTTATTTTAGGCATTTTGACAGGCATAGGTGATATCTCATTGTGGTTTTGATTTTAATTTTCCTAATAATTTGTGACATTGAGCATCTTTTCATGTGCTTGTTGGCCACCTGTATGTCTTCCCTGGAAGAAAATATCTATTCATTTTCCAAAAATAAAAAAAGGTTATAACTCCAATGTATCACTGATGACAGTTTGCACTGACATAGCTTTTCAGAAAGGAATGAATAATCCACTAACTTAAAAATATACAGAGATAATTATATATTATTTCAAATCCTAGGTACATGCCCAAGGAAAACTAGTCCATGTTCACAAGGAGACATTCATACCCTGTTTGCCATAGCAAAACCTATGAAAATCAGTCAAAACATACATCAGTAGAGGTACATATAAAAATATTATGGTATATAAATACAATCAAATATTAACTATATATGTTTAAATTACAGAAATAAGTCCATATATATCAACATTAATATATGTGAAGAACACATTAAAGTGAAAGAGCAAATTGTACAATGATACAAACAATATAGATGCCATTATTACATATTTGAAACATATAAATACCAAAAACAAATAGTATATATGTTTTACTTATATACGTATATATGTTATAGAATATGAAACGTATTATAATTATAAAAGCATTCACAATAGTGATATGCTTTGGTGAGGTTGGAAGGACAATTGGATTTAAACAGTGATCTCCATGTTAAATACACATGTGGTATGAATTTAAAAATGAAAAAAGCTTTGGGGCGCCTGGGTGGCTCAGTCGGTTGAGCGTCCGGCTTGGGCTCAGGTCGTGATCTCACCGTCCCTGAGTGTGTCGGGCTCTATGCTGACAGCTCAGAGCCTGGAGTCTGCTTTGGATTCTGTGTCTCCCTCTCTCTCTGCTCCTCCCCAGCTTGCACTCTGTCTCTCCCTCTCTCAAAAATAAATAATAAACATTAAAAAAAAAATGAAAAAAGTTTTCATTAATATAAAATAATTTTGTTAATTGTAAAAAGTAATATCATGGGTATTTGTTGCAATTTTTAACATATTTCCCAAAATTTTTAGTGAACATAAGTAAACAACAGAAAAAAGAATCCTAAAAGAATAATTACATTATATTTAGAGGCACTGAAAATTTCGACAGTGACTAAAAACTAATATCTAACTGGAGAAACTTCCTGTAAGTCTTGAATTTTCAGTTTGTGTGACCCTCTGTTCTAAGCATTGTTATGCTATTTAAAAGCAATGGACACCAATTAAAATAGCATGAATAAAAAATGGTAAATGCAAGTGTGCCATTACTTAAGATTGAATATCCATTATTCAGGTCATTTTCTGAAAATACTTTTTTTGTACGTTTCTGTCATTTCTTTACAATAAGGAGGAGTTTTTTGTTTTGTGTTGTTTTGTTTTTTCGCTTATTTCTATTCTGGTCTGATTGCTGAATGTAAAGAGAAGCCTGCTGAAATGTATATGGACAGGTAGGAACTGTTGAGCAGAAGGATGAGCCTTACTGGGAATTTAACAGCTAGTTTCTACTAGGTAAGCACATGATCGTCTAAATTTCTTACGTATGAAAGTAATGTGTATAATACACTAAACCTTTCCTGAAGTTTAAAATTAGAGTTGATCTTGCTTAAAATGCAAGATTTGCAATCTACCTTAAAGTAAGGTGGTATTGTAGTAATTTAGCAACCTTTACAAAATCAATAGTCATTTCTAGCCTATCCAGCTCTCCCAATTTTTGCATTTTTGACATTTTTGCAGAATTATCTTCTAGCATCTCTGTAGTAATTTGCATTGATTGCAATGTACTTGATCAGAGACAAAGCAATAAACTGCAGGCCCCAATGCTGCTAAAGTCAGCAAATTAGCCAGTTATGGTTTCATTTTCTGTTTTTGCTTTTTGAGACTTTTTTTTAAGTTTTGTGTTAGGGAATTTTTGTGCTCTTGAACTCAGAAACCATCTTCACACGAGGCTTGGCTAAACCATCTAAGCTAATTTCATTATCCCAAATGTTAAAAATTGCATTTCAATAATGGCTTTCATTAAAGTACCTCCAGGTACTTAACACACATCAATTAAGGTACAGCACGCCCCTGTGAAGCAGGTCAGGATTATTATATCCTCTGAGACTCAGTGAGGTGACTGACTGAAGGTCATGGAGAAAATTAACAACCAAGTAAGTAGTAGAAGACCACAGTTTGAACTAAATTCTTGTTTTCTCTCTTAATATTATATTTGGTTTCCTGAATGCTCTCTGCATTTCATTGCCTTTAATTATAAAGAAATAGAAAACAATAATTCAAACACTATGAACTTAAAATATATAACTATAGGTAGCTTAACCAATTCAGATCTACACAAGATTGATCAATTTATGTCATAATATCTAAACATTTTTAGGGTTTTGTACTTCCTGTTCCTGACAAACAGTTATTCCAAGCCACTTGGATTTTAAATATTAATGATATTTCTTCTTATGTATAATTTTCTCATAAATCCCCTAAGATTATACTTATCTATGGTTAAATTACTCATTTTACTTCCTGTAGAAGCTAAGTCAGTACTCATAATTACACATAATGAATAGCTCATCACTGTCATACCCTGGCAGGACCTAAATTAAATAATTAATAAAGAAATAATTGCTTCTTGATGGAATATTTGGTAGTACCTATTTGGAAAAGATATTTCCATTTGACAGACATTTTATTATGGAGCACTAGAGCAGAGTTCCAAGTAATTCAGCTGGAAAAGGTTTGGTAAAGAGAAACCTAAATGATGGAAAGATTGACAACACACTCATACATATTCAGGTAACAATATTAGGACTTGTGTGTCTAGAAAGATAAAAGTTATGAAAGATATAAAATTTTACAAAACCAAAAATTGTGTGGAAAAAGGTGTTCAGGGCTTTGAAATAGGACCATACCGTTCCTTGAATTTTCAAAGAAGAATCTTAGAACGATAGCATTTATCTATTGAAATAGCAAGCAATAATCATGTGATGAATGTGTTAATCTCCCCCAAATGTCAATAGTGGAAAGCTTAAAAGATTCAAAATTATGTTAGATACATTAAATAGCGATAGCTTAATACATTTTTTAAGTTTATTTATTTATTTTTGAGAGAGAGAGAGAGAGAGTGAGCAGAGCAGAGACAGAGAGAGAGCGAGAAAGGAAGAATCTCAAGCAGGCCTCATGCTGTCAGCACAGAGCCTCATTTGAGGCTCAAACTCAGGAACCGTGAGATTATGACCTGAGCCAAAACCAAGAGTCAGAGGTTTGACTGAGCCACTCAAGCACCCCTCCATCACAGTAGTTTAAATTTATACATAATTCACTGGATTACTGGATTACAGAGGTTTTAGGAAAACAACCATGTTGTAAAATTTATTGTTTATTTAAAAAAATATGCTCTCTGGGTTATTTATGGAGCTTATATCCTGAACATTAGATATTGAATAATAGTTCCATATATACGAGATGACTGTCCATATGGACCATTTAACTAATTTGAATAAATCACTTGGTCACTGACTATGTTGAAGCAAAGATGTACCATTTGCCCTGAAAGCTGGTGGTCTGTTTTATCACCCAAGCTCTCAACTTCTTGTTTTTATTAATTTTTTAATGTTTTTATTTATTTTTGGGAGAGAGAGAGAGAGGCAGAGCATGAGTAGGGGAGGGGCAGAGAGAGAGGGAGACACAGAATCCTAAGCAAGCTCCAGGCTCTGAGCTATCAGCACAGAGCCTGATGCAGGGCTCAAATTTATGAACCATGAGATCATGACCTGTGCCTAAATTGGACGCTTAACTGAGCCACCCAGGTGCCCTGCAAGCTCTCAACCTCTATATCAAATTTTTGTTATAGGGCAGAATGATCTTTGTGTTTAGTGGTTAAATATCAGAACTATGCCTATGGGTAAACAGACTTCTAAACCTTTGTATATTTGGTTTAAATCACCTCTTAATTCAATTACAATATTCTGCATTATTTATCTTCCTCTTTTTGGGTTTTTCTTATACTATAGATAATTTTCATTTTCTCCTTTTCATTGGTCCCCCAAAAATCAGTGAAAAAAGGTATAATCACCTGTTTCGATAAAAACTTAAATGGGTAGAAAACCATAATGCAGAATATGATACTTACATATGACACATAGATAACAACATTCATGATGAAGTGATTTGGTTTCTAAAGGCTCATTTCACCCAGGACAGTTTCCTTAGTACTTAGTCATCTTAGGAGAACCTGGACAAGGAGAACCGGACAGGCACTGGACTGTATGCTTCTCTCCTAATCTGTACCAAACATCTTGAAAATTACCCATTCATTATTTTTCAACTACAGACAAGGTTGGTAATGGGTGAGTAACAACACCTACTAAATTTATATCATTTTGAATTTCATATGACAAGCTCTGGCTCACATTTGTGGGCCAGCAAATATGAAGAAAACCATCGAATAACTCTAAAACTAAATTAGTTTTTAAATGTTTATTTTTGAGAGAGAGAGAGAGAAAGAGAGACAGGGAACAAGCAAGGTAGGAGCAGAGAGAGAGGGAGACACAGAATGTGAAGTAGGCTCCAGGTTCTGAGCTGTCGTGACAGAGCCCAACGTGGGTCTCAAACTTGTGAATTGTGAGATTATGACCTGAGCCAAAGTCTGATGCTTAATGGTCTGAGCCACCCAGGCACCCCCCTCAAAAAATAATTCTAAAATAAAAATCAACATTTGGAGCTTTATTTAAAACAGAACTAAAAAAGTCAGTCTTATTGTAACATTTTTTAAAAGTTTTAGTCTATGGTGTAGGCTACATATAAATGAAGGGAAACTACTAACCATTCCAGAAGGTGTGAGAGTACTCAATAGTAAACTATATAGCAACAACAGTTTTCCAATTTTTATTGCATGTCACTTATGAACAAACTAGTGTGAGCTGAATAAAGAATGTTTCCCAACAGGTGAAAACTATTAATTTCAAATAGTTAATTTAGAACTCTATTTCTGTATGTGTGTTGAGGTAGTTATTTTATGAAGGTCAAAGAATGCAAAGGAAAATATCAAGAATGGCTGCATATTAATGTACAGGAATGTCAATTAGGTTCCCTTATTCTTTGATAAAACTTAACAAAACCATGCATTCTATTCTGGCCAGCACATGAAGATAAAATGAGATAAGGGGAAGGCCATTGAAATCATAGAATGGAAAATTTAAGTCAGATTTTCCTCTCTCACTCCATTTGAGCATCATGTAGGTAGAAAAGTGGTACAGTAGTATAGTGGTATAGAAGTGGTAAAATAAATTAAAAAAAAAGAAAGTTCATTTCATTGACTGGAATTGTTGAGAGAATATCAACCAAAACTGCAATTTTCATTTTATTGCAGATAACCACAATGAATATTTTTAAATAAATAAAAGCATAACATATAATGAGACAGAGATGTGAAATACCTCCTTGAGTTCCTGGGTAAAGTTACAGTAAATGAAGCAGTGATTCTCCAAAGCAGCAGGACTCTTGTTCTGTTATCTCTTATAGGAGATTCTGCTAGGATTTCTACCAGTTACCCTTTTGGAAGGACATATTAAACGTGATTGAATTATTTTATTTTACATCATGCATACACACTTTACAGAAGTCAGTGGCCAGAACAGTGTAATGCTTAAAATTAATGTACTGAAATGCAAAGAACATTTGTAATTGTGTACAGTTTTCTTGGCATAGAAATTAGATTTTGGATGAAACTCCATGAGACAGAGCAAAAAATGGCTCTTATTTCTATGCTGTCTACAGGTAATTCTAATGATAGCATATGGCTAAAGCTTGACACACTGACAGAGAGGAAATTTGTCTGGAAAGGGTCTCCTATTGGAAAAGAGAAAAAAAAAATCCAGTTCTCAAAATCGCCATACAGAGATGGCAAAGTCATGGTCCTTGCTTCCAAAGGATTTATACTTGAAATAAGGTAGACATACAGACATATAAATAGCTACTCTGAATATAAAGAAATATTACTAAGCTCAAAATAAAATATATAAAGTACTATACAAATAAAGAGAAAGAAGTCATGAATTTTGATGACCATCAATAGTGGTTTCATTGAAGAGACGGTACTGAAGTAATTTTTGAGGTGGGTACTAAAGATATGGATTTAAAAGTAATAAGCACATAAGAATATGAAGTCAAGGGTGTGAAGAATAAAATACAGCATGGAAAGAGAAGGAAAAATTTAAAACATTAGAGAATATCTATAATAAAAATGTGAATAAAAACAGAGGAACTAGAAAAAGGGAAAAAGAAGATGATATCAAATAGAATGGGAACTAGGAGAGAAATATATTTCATAAAAGAAGGTGTGGGGAGAAGAGAATATTAAGAAAAAGGTGCGGTAATGAAATTCTGCTGGGAGATAATGAAAATATAGTAAACAAAGTTGGCTGATAAATGTGGTAATTAACTCGTTATTATATTCCATGAAGTTAATAAGGTAGTGTTTAGTAAAGAGGTTTATAAATAAAAAATATTCATCATTTTTCTTGTGAGCGCAAGGAGACACAGAAAGATAGCTTGAGAGGGACGTTGTCCCAAATAAGTTTTATAATCACTTATTCTCAGTGGAGATATTTAAAAATTATTGGGCTAAATAGAATAGCTTGGTAAAGCCTAGAGGCAATGAAAGACAATGAGATACAGAAACAAACACATATATACATGTTCAGAAATTTGTGATGAGGTATGAAGGGATATAGATAAATAGAAAACACATTTCATCTGAATTAGAGTGGATGAAAGATTGAAACAATATATGGAGACATTGTGAAGAAGAAAGCTGAAAGAGCTCACACTGGGCAGTTTTCTTTTTCTTAGTTAAGGGGGAAAGGAGGAGATCAAATTTTGTTGGAGCTTAAAAAGAATGAGAAAAATTCAAAATATTGACAGGGAAGGTTGAGATAATTAGATAAAATAACTGAATGGCATTGTCAGGACTTGGCTGGGGAAATTCGATGTGGATTTGTTCTCTAAAACTTGTCTGACTTCTAAGCATCTCTCCTGTTCATGCACCTGGGATCAGGAGTAGGGCACACGGACATCTCATTTGATCAAGGTTAGAAAACCAGCCAATGAAGTGTGTTAAAAGCAGGAAGGATTTCAAAGATTAAGGAAAGTGGGGGGGGGGGGTCCTGGGTGGCTCAGTCTGTTAAGCATCTGACTTCAGCTCAGGTCATGATCTCAGGGCTCATGAGTTCGAGCCCCACATCAGGCTCTGTGCTGACAACCCAGAGCCTGAAGTCTGCTTCGGATTCTGTGTCTCCCTCTCTCTCTGCCCCTTCCTGGCTTGCACTCTGTCTCTCTCTCTCTCAAAAAAAAAAAAAAAAAAAATTAAAACAAAAGTTAAAAAAAAACCCAGAAACACAATTTGGAAGAGGGACATGAGGTGGGTGATGCCAATAGACAGGATGAAAAGCTGAAGATATAGTTGGACTACAGTGTGAGTTTCAAAGGAGGAGTGGTAGCTGAAGGCAAGCAGCTGAGATGAGTGAGAAGGTAGAACTGCTCTTTTAGCTCTGAGATGAAGAGACTGAGCATTTCTTTTCCAAAAATAATATCTAATGAATTTATGAAGATATTTTCCTATACTACTGTGACTAGATTTTATTAGTTTTTCATACTGTCATCTACAATTCACTTGAATTTTATGTGAAGTGTGTGTGTGTGTGTGTGTGTGTGTGTGTACATGGTGTGAGTTAGGGGTCGAGTTCCATTTTCCTCCATATTAATATCCAATTGAATCAACCCCATTTATCAAAAGATATTTTTTCCTACTTATATTCCATGAGAGCATTGAAATTAAATAAAACTCCACGTATATGTGGGTTTGTTTCTGGACTCACAATTCTGTTAAATTGTTATATTTGTCTATCCTTCAATCAATACCATGCTGTCTTAATTACTATTTCTTGATAGTTATATATTTGCTAAAAATTTATTTTACCAGGGATGTATTTGACATTTACTAAATTGTGTCTTCCTACATTGTTTTTTTTCTTCAATAGTGTCTTGTGCAATTTTCATCTTTAACATAAGCATATGAATTTTATTTTTTTAATTTTTTTTCAATATATGAAATTTATTGTCAAATTTGTTCCCATACAACACCCAGTGCTCATCCCAAAAGGTGCTCTCCTCAATACCCATCACCCACCCTCCCCTCCCTCCCACCCCCCATCAACCCTCAGTTTGTTCTCAGGTTTTTTTTTTTAATTTTTTTTTCAACGTTTATTTATTTTTGGGACAGAGAGAGACAGAGCATGAACGGGGAAGGGGCAGAGAGAGAGGGAGACACAGAATCGGAAACAGGCTCCAGGCTCTGAGCCATCAGCCCAGAGCCTGACGCGGGGTTCGAACTCACAGACGGTGAGATCGTGACCTGGCTGAAGTCGGACGCTTAATGGACTGCGCCACCCAGGCGCCCCTGTTCTCAGTTTTTAAGAGTCTCTTATGCTTTGGCTCTCTCCCACTCTAACCTCTTTTTTTTTCCTTCCCCTCCCCCATGGGTTTCTGTTAAGTTTCTCAGGATCCACATAAGAGTGAAAACATATGGTATCTGTCTTTCTCGGTATGGCTTATTTCACTTAGCATCACACTCTCCAGTTCCATCCACATTGCTACAAAGGGCCATATTTCGTTCTTTCTCATTGCCATGTAGTACTGCATTGTGTATATAAACCACAATTTCTTTATCCATTCATCAGTTGATGGACATTTAGGCTCTTTCCATAATTTGGCTATTGTTGAGAGTGCAAGCATATGAATTTTAAAAAAAGTATGTCAGTTTTCACAAAAGACATAATGGAACTTTGCATAATTGTAATGAGTGGATAGATACATTAAGGGAGTATATCTTTAAAAATTGAGACTTTACGCCAATGAACATGCTATATGCTCTATTTATTTAGACCTACATAAGTTTTTCTCACTAATGTTTCATAGTTTTCTGTGTTGAGCTTTTACATATCTCTAACATTAACTTTATTCTTGAGTATTTTTTACATTTTCATATTATTGTAAGATGTTATTTACATATACTGAAGAAATGCATATTTTAAGTGGCTTATTTTAAAACTTTATGTTTTAATTTTTTGTAGTTTCTATGTACATATAAAACATTTTTATATATTGTTCTCATATTCTGCTACCATGGTATATTCATTGAATAATTTTAATAATACATTCAAAGTATATTGTCTGTGGATAATGAAAGTTTTATTTCCTTCATTATAATCCTTATATATTTTATTCCTTTTTCTTGATTTTGGCACTGGCTATGAACCCCACTAGAAAATTATGTAGAATGTATAAATGGTGCCAGACAACTTTCTTTCAATTAATACCTTACAGAGAAAAATTTGCAACATTTCCAATTAAGTATTATGTTTGCTGTAAATTTCTGTTCATAGTTTTTTCAAGTTTTTGTTTAAATTCCAATTAGTTAACATACAGTGTAATATTAGTTTCAGGTGTACAATATAGTGATTCAACAATTCCATATATCACCTGGCACAAATAAGTTAAAGGAAATATTAAAGATTAGAGCAGAGATCATTTGGCATAGAATTTATATATAAAGAGCTTTGATAATGACGAAAGCTAGTCCTATAAAAAGACCAGAGAAAAACAAGCTTCTAAATAAGGGCTTCTCACCTGGAGTAATATTGATATATATATAGATAGATAGATAGACGATATAGATGCAGATATTTAGAAATATATTTATTTATTTTAATCTTTTCTCTTTTATTAATTTATTTTCTGCAGATTTCTAGAGGTAAAACTGACAAATAGAAGTTGTATTATATTTAAGTTGCACAATGTGAAGTTTTTAAATTGTACAACATGATCATTTAATATTCATATCATCATTCCCACCAATTGGATAGTTTAATATACATTATCCACCCATCCTTCAATGGACACTTACATTGTTTTCAATATTGGCTATTGTAAATAATGACTCAATAAACATGAGCAAGCAGATATCCCTTCAAGTTACTTATTCCATTTCCTTTGGATATATACCCAGAAGTAGGATTGCTGGATCATAGGGTAGTTCATTTTTTATTTTTATGAAAAGCCTCCATATTGTTTTCCATAGTGACTGTACTAGTTCACATTCCCACCAACAGTATACACGTTTTCCCTCTTCTCCACACATGCAAGAACACTTACTATCTCTTGCCTTTTAGATAATAGCCAGCCTAACAACTGTAAGGTGATATCTCATTGTGGTTATGATTTATATTTCCCTGGTAATTAGTGAAGTTGAGCACCTTTTTATATACCTGTGGGCCATTGTGTATCGTCTTTGGAAAAATGTTTATTCAGGTCTTTTGTCCATTTTTAAATGAGATTTATTTTTGTTTTGTTTTGTTTTTATTTATTTATTTCTGCTGTAGAGTTGTAGGAGTTCCTTACATTAACCCTTTATTAAAATATGTCATTTGCAAATATTTTATCTCATTCCATGGATTGCTATTTCTTTTTATTGGAAGTCTCCTTTGCTGTATAGAAGTATTTTAATTTGATGTAGTCCCACTCATTTAATTTTGCTTTTATTGCTTCTGCTTTCATGTCACATCCAAGAAATTGTTGCCAAGATTGTCAAAGAACTTTTTCTCCATGTTTTCTTCTAGGAGTTTAAGGTATTATGTTTAAGCCTTTTAAAAAATGCTTTATTATTATTTATTTTTGAGGGAGAGATAGAGTGTGAGTGGGGGAGGGGCAGAGAGAGAGGAAGACACAGAATCTGAAGCAGGCTCCAGGCTCTGAGCTGTCAGCACAGAGCCCAGTGTGGGGCTGGAACTCACAAACCACAAGATTGTGACCTGAGCTGAAGTCAGATTCTCAACCAACTGAGCCACCAAGCATCCCTATGTTTAAGATTTTAAACTATTTTAAGTTAATTTATTTGTATCATGTAAAAAAAAATAGTTTAATTTTATTTGCTTGCATATGGATATACAGTTTTCTCCCCCAACACAATTTATTGAATTTATTGAAGAGTATCATTTTCCAATTGTGTATTTTTGATACCCTTACCAAAGATTGATTGACCTTTTATGTGTGGATTTTTTTCTGGGATTTAGATTCTGTTCCATTGGTCTATGTGTCTGTTTTTATGCCACTACCACACTGTTTTGATTGCTAAGGCCTTGTAAAATATTGAAATCAGATTTGTTCTGTTATGCCCAGAATTCGTGATCCCCAAAGACCACTAGGGAGCCGAGTCCAATGCAAAAGCAAAGAGCCTTTATTCGAGCTAGCTCGAGCTCAATCCCCTACCTGCACCGACGCAGCGGTGAGATACCAGGGAAAGAGAGTGAGTTTCAAAAGGACAAAGGTTTTATTGGGGCCTGGGGGCAGTTGGTGAGGTAATGGCTATGGCCTCAGCCGATTGGCTGGGGAAGGGTCCGAGTCCTGATAGGCAGGTGAGGGGGGTTTACTCAAGGGGAGTAGGTGTGGTCAAGGTGAAGGACACAGAACAAGATGGAGTCAGCCGGCGTAGGCCCGCCCTTTCAGTTCTTCTTTTTCAAGATGGCTTTGTTTTTTGTTTTTTGTTTTTTTGGACTTCTGTGGTTCTGTATGAATTTTAGTATTGTTTTTTCTGTGTTTGTAAAAAAATGTGACATTAGAATTTTGATAGGGATTGCATTGAATGTTTATTCCGCTTTGGGTAACATGGACAGTTTAACAATATCAATTTGTCCAATCCACGAACACAGGGTATCTTTCCATTTATTTGTATCTTTTTCAATTTCTTTCATCATTGTCTTATAATTTTTAGAGTATAATTCCTCACCTCCTTGAATAAGTTTATTCCTAAGTATTTCATTTTTTGATGATAGTATAAATGTAGTTGTTTTCTTAATTTCTTTTCCAGATAGGTCATTGCTGGGGAATAGAAATGCAACTGAAATTTGTGTAGTGATTTTGTGTCCTTTGACTTTATTGAATCATTTATTAGTTATACCAGTTTTTTGGTAAAGTCTTAAAGGTTTTCTGTATAAAACATTATGTGCTCTGAAAAACAGAGATACTTTAACTTTTTCCTTTCTGATTTGGATGACCTTTAGTTCTTTGTCTTGACTAGTTGCCCCTGGCTAGGACTCCCAGTATTGTATGTAATAGAAATGTTGACAGTAGACTCCCATTCCTTATTCCTGATTTCAGAAGTAAAGCTTTCAGCCTTTCAACATTGAGTATAATTTTGCCTATTGCCTTGATATATATATATATATATACTTTATTTTGCCGAGTTACATTTCTTCTATTCCTAGTTTGCTGAATGCTTTTTTTTTAATCATAAAAGAATGTTGAAGTCCATCAATACTTTTTCTGCATCTATTGAGATGGTCAAAAGGTTTTTGCTCTTCTTTCTGTTAACGTGGTGTATCACATTAATTGATTTGCATATGTTAGAACACCTTTGTTTCCCAGGGATGAATCTCACTTGATATTGGTGTATGATCTTTTACTATGCTTTGAATTAAGTTTGCTAGTATTGTTATGGGAAGTTTTGCATCTGTGGTCAGCAAGGATATTGGCCTGTAATTTTATTTTTGTGTGGTGTCCTTATCTTTGGTATGGAGTAATGCTAGTGTCATAAAATATGTTCAGAAGTGTTCCTTCTTTAATTTTATGAAAGAGTTTGGAAAGGAATTTACCAAGTGCATCATCTGTTCTTGGACTTACCTTTGTTGCAAAGTTTTTGATTAGTACTTCAATCTCCTAACTCATTACTGATGTGTTCCTATGTTATATTTCTTCATGATTCAGTCTTGGTGGGTTATATGTTTTTGGCAATGAATCCATTTCTTCTAGGCTATCAAATTTGTGGGTGTATAGTTCTACACAGTTTCTTGTGATCCATTGTATTTCTGTGATATCAGTGGTAATGTCGCCTCTTTTATTTATAATTACATTTATTTGAAACCTTTTTTTTTTCATTGTTGGCTTAGATAAAGGTTTGTTTTATTTAAAAAAATTATTTCTCTTTTCTATTGTCTTTCTAACACCTATTTCATTTATTTCTGCACTAACCTTTATTATTTCCTTTCTCCTGTAAGTTTGAGTTTAGTTTGTCCTTTTCCAGGCCCTTGAGGTAAAATATTAGATTGTTTATTTGAGATCTTTCTTTCTTTTTTTAAATATAAACATGTATCATTGTAAACTTCCTTGTCAGAGATGTTTTTAACACGTTGATTATATGCCTTAGGGGTAATTAGTTTTTTTTTTTAATTTTTAATGTTTATTTGTTTTTGAGACAGAGAGACAGAGACAGAGCATGAGCGGGGAAGGGGCAGAAAGGGAGACACAGAACTAGAGCAGGCTTCAGGCTCTGCATTGTCAGCACAGAGTCCAACGCGGGGCTCAAACTCAGGAACTGCGAGATTATGACCTGAGCCAAAGTCGGACGCTTAACAGACTCAGCCACCCAGGCACCCCATGTCTTGGGGGTAATTATTTTTGAAATGACCTTGCTTGGGAGCCTTTGAGTTTCATATTTCTGGATATCTGTATCCCTCCCATGTTTGGGAAGTTTTCAGCCATTATTTTTCTAAATCATCTTTGTGTCCCTTTCTCTCTCTCTTCTCCTTCTATGACTCACATAATGCATATATTCATTTCTTAATAGTAATCCATTGGTCCCATGATCTCATTTGCTTTTCTTTCTTTTGTTTCTTTAAGTGGTTACTTTCAAATAACTGATTTTTGAGTTTGTTGGTTGTCCTGCATATTTGAATTTGCTTTTTCAGCTTTCTATTGAAATTTTAAGTTCTGTCATATTCTTCAGTCTTAAGAGTTCTGTTTTTTCATGGTTTCTATTTCTTCATTAAAGTATATCTGTTCATGCATTGTTTTCCTAATTTTGTTTAGTTGCCTATCTGTGTTCTGCATCTCACTGAGTTTCTTTAAGATGATTATTTTGAATTATTTTTACCAATTTGTAGATCTATCCCTTTGGAGTCAGGTACTGGAGATTTATTAGTTTCCTTTGGTGATGTCATGTTTACCTGATTCATGAGCCATGTAGCTTTGCATTGTTATCTGTGCATTTGAAGGAGCAAATACCTCTTCTAGTCTTTACAGACAGTTTTCAGAAAGTAAAGGCTTTCTCTTTCCAAGTCCACAAGCTGATGGTTTTATCCCCAGGATCACAGTCACATGAGGTTGGAGCCATGTCATGTGGCTGCTACCGGGCCCACAGTGAGATCTGTAGTTGGTGGGCTTGTTACTAAGAGCTTGGGTATACATTGATTCTGTCTGGTATCTGGGTAGATAAGATTGCCTTAAGACTTTGGTCAGTTAGGCAAGCACTGGGATAAAAGTAAATATCAGGGTTTACAGATATTAGGCCTGTTACCAGGTGTGAAGATCAATATGGTTCACACTGGGTCCCTTGGAGGGCTTCTGACAGGTCCCTCACTGAGTTCTTGGTCAAGCAAGATTGACCTAGCACTACAGCTGTGAGGAGCTGAAACCAAGGCACAAGTCTGCTTCAAAGTCCTAAGCCAGGACAAATGTCTGCAACCCTGCACTCCAGGGACTTGGATAAGAATGACTTCTCTTAGATTTCTGAGTAGTCAGGACTGCTGCCAGAACTCAGCTGAGAGAAGCTGGAACTGAGTCACAGGGCTACTTGAAGATTTGTGGGCAGACTGAGGTGTATAGTTCTGCTCCAGGAGTATGAGTAGATATGTCTCCCACCTGGTCAAATTGGGATTGTAGCTGGGTCATAGTCCGCTTCAGAGTCTATAGCCAGGACTGAGGTCAGCAGGTCTTTTACCCAGGGCACTGGTGGGCATGACTCCTGTCAATTCCCTTGGTTGTTGGTACTAGTGACAGGCCAAGGCCAAACAGGGATGTAGAGGAGTCCATAGTGGGCTGAGGTTGTTTACAGGTCTGTAGCCAGGACCACAGTGGCCAATTGTGCCAACTACATGTGGACCCACCTTCTTGAAACAGGCTCCTGTGCTCTTGGTCTCCACTGGCATTTCATAATCTCCTACATGAATCATAGAGCCTCCACGAAAGGCACTTTTATTCATGGATGGTATAATCACAAGTTCTCTTCCCCAATCCATTCTGGCAGATAAGGTCTATTAGCTAAGCATCCCCTCCTTTTCAAAGAAACCAAAAAAAGCTCTTTCTTATTCCAGAATAGTGGGTTTCAATTCCTTGCCCAACTACAGAATTATTTGAACAAATCAATCATAACTTCAGATAGGAACTGGGGGGGCACCTCATCCTCTTGAAACTATAAAGCCTGGCTCGCACAGCTCCTAGTTTTCCATTCATTGTTTCTGAGCACAGGCCCCGTGTGGTGCTTCATAGTATACAGTATTTTCTTCCCCTGGGCTATGAATGCTATCAATCTCATTTGTTGATCTATCATGCTATGTGCTCATCCATTCTTATAACGCGAGGGTGGGAATTTCTCCCTCTTTAATGGTGATTTAAATGGGAAGAGGAAGGGTTATCCAGTGTATTTTAGGATTTTTATCCCTAGTGTTTAATCCCTACATGCCAGTAGCACTCTTCCAGTCATGATAATCAAATGTCCACAGACATTGCCAAATGTTTCTATAATAAAATACAAAAGCCCAAAGCATAAAATAGGAAAAAAATGAAAAATTATGAATGAATATCATATTTTTCAGATTTTTTTAGTTCTAAAGTTTAAAAAAAGAAAAAAAAGGTAGGCAAAAACTGAGAAAATAATTACAATCAAAGGACTTGAATCCAGAACATACATATATTATCTTATTATATATAACTTATGTATACATACACACATGTATAATTATAGATTATGTATGTGTTTAATATATAAATTATTAAATAAAACTACATGCTCTTATATGTATATGTAATCTCTAATAATTAAGTAATAATAAAATAAGGAAAACATTTAAAAGATACTTTTTAAAAAGATCATATGTTGACTGTTTATAAACATCTGAAAAGATGCTCAAAATTATGAATGACATGCAAATTAAACCAGAATGAGATACCACCTCAAAGGAAAAAATTAAAATGACTAACTGTACAAAATGTTGACAAGGAAGTGGAGCCACTAGCACTTTCATACACTGCTGGTAAAAATGTTAAATTTTAAAGTCATTTTGGAAAATGACTTGGTACTAAAATGTTTAAAGGAAACATTTAAATGTATAGCACAGTCCACTTCTGTTCTACTTGTAAGTATTTACCCTCAGAAACAAAAATATAACCATATTCAGACTTGTATACAAATGTTACCAGTAACTTTTTTTATAATAATCAAAATCTGAATACAACTCAAACGTCCATCAACATCTTAGTAGATGAATACATTTTGGTTTCTGCAAACAATAGAATGCTATTAAACAACAAAAAGGAATGAAATATTGATATACACAGTAACATGAACTAAAAACTTATTATGCTGAGACAATAAGATACCAGAAAAAAAAACTCACATACTGGATTTCGGGGAAGATGGTAGAGTGTGAGGAGCCTAACTGAGCTCATCCTATCCCACGTTTACAACTAGGTATCATCCATACCCAAGTCAATAAACCAGAGATCAGTCTGAAGACTGGCAGAACAAAGTTCACAAATAAATATAGAAAAGAAGCTGCATCTGAAAACTTAGGAAGGTCAGAAAGGCAGAAGGAGGCTGCCCATAGGAGGGAAGGAGCTGTGCACTTGGAGAAGGCAAAGAAACAGGCTCTCGCACCAGGGAATTCACATGGGAAAGACTAATGCCCATAACATTTTGCCTTGAAAACCAAAAGGGCTGAATTTCATGAGTTTGTAATACCAGTGGGACTTGGAGCTTTAAAAGTCAGCTGACTCAGCACTGGATGAGCCTGGAAGGCAAGTTGGGTAACCACCTTTAAAAAGCCTGCACAGAAAAGCAACATAAAAATTGCAGTTTACACAATGCTGGGGGCAAACAAGAGACAGATATGTTCATAATGATTTTGGAGAACACTGGCGGGGAGTTTGTCTGAAAATAGAATACCCCTCCCCCCTTCATAAACACAGGGCCACCTGTGGAAGGGAGGATTTTAGAGACACATGCAGCCTTGGCCCAAAGGCAAGGGCAAATTTTGTTAAAGCTGGGAGCATGCCCCACCCAGCCACCAAATTAACAACTGCCACCACACACCCTACCCAACTACAATAGTCAGCTGTGTGCCTTCAGTTACCAAGGTGTGCTGCACCAGTCACTAGGTGCACAGCTGCTGCCATGTGCACAACCTAGCTGCCACCATGTCCAACTGAAAAAACGCAGCCACCATCATGTGTCAGGCCCAGCTGCCAGGTGTGGCTGCTGCAATGTGTTCTGCCCAGGTGCTAAACTAGCCCAGCCACAGTCTCCAAGCCACCTGCACACACTGGGCCCAGCCCCACCCAGCCATCATCCAACACTACACCCAGCCTCATGCCACTGGCTGCCCTTGCACCCAAGCCCTTCCTACCACAGAACTTCAGGCATTCCAGCATATGACTGCTGGCCCAATACAAATTTTGCTAAGACCACTGCTCTGCTCACAAGTTCCCTGGTGGGCCACCTCCACCTGCCTAAAGCTGGCCTGCCTTTATCCCACTAATACAAAAAGCAAGCACAGCCCACAATGGACGGAAAGTCAGAGCAGACAACTGCACTGAAAGGAAAAGTGACTCAGACACAAAAGCAGGGCACAAGCAACTCTCCTGAAGTACCAGGATCTGGTGAACAGGGGACACTGCACTGCAGAGCACTCTAGGACCTCCTCTTCATAAATTCATTACTTTCAAGAGAAAAACACATAGGTGACTTTCTTATCACATAGGAATCGACACAGAGAGGCAGAAAAAAAAGGAGGAGAAAGAGCAATTTATCCCAAGTGAAAGAACAAGACAAGGCCATGGCCAGAGATGTAAGTAATATGATATAAGTAATATGCTTGATAGAGAATTTAAAGCAATGATCAAAAGGATATTCACTGGACTTGAGAAGAGAGTGGAAAATATTAGTGGACCCAGAGCACAGAGAGAAATAATAATCTAGAAGACATAAAGGGCTCAGTAAATGAAACGATAAACCTATTTGATATATAAGCAGGATGGAAAAAGCAGAGGGACAAATTAGTGACCTAGAAGACAGTGTAATGGAAAGTAATCCAGCTAAACAAAAGAAAGAAGAAAAAATTACATGAAATGAGAATAGACTTAGAGAACTCGGAGACTCCAACAAATGTAATAGCATTTGTATTATAGCGGCCCCAGAAGAAGAAGAGAGAGAGAAGGGGAAAAATATGTTTGAATAAATAAGAGCTGAAAACATCCCTAATATGGGGAAGGAAACAGATGTCCAGAGCCAGGAAGCACAGAGAACTACTATCAAAATCAACCAAAGCAAGCCAACACCAAGACATATTGTAATTCAATGTGCAAAATACAGTGATAAAGAAAAAAAAAAAAACGTTAAAGCAGCAAAAAAAAAAAAAATGTCAGGAACATACAAGGGAAAATACATAAGGCTAACAGGAGATTTTTCCACAGCAACTTGGTAAGCCAAAAGAGAGTGGCATGATATATTCAAAGTGCTAAATGGCAAAAATCTGCAACCAAGAACACACTATCTAGCAAGACTATCATTTAGACGAGAAGGAGAGATAGACAGTTCCCAAGACAAACAAACACTAAAGAAGTTCATGAGCACTAAACCACACCTGCAAGAAATATTAAAAGGGATTCTGATTGGAAAGCAGATACCAAAAGTGACAATATAAAGTTGGAACCACAAAAGCAATAAAAATGAAAATGTCTGCATAAAAATCAGTCAAGGTCCTCACAAAATAAAAGGATATAAAATATAAGAACATACATCTGAAACATAGGGAGGAGAGGAGAAAAGAATTGGTTCAAACTTAAATCACAATCAACTTCATATAGACTTTTATATGCAGAAGAGGTTATATACAAACCTAATGGTAACCATATATCAAAAGCCAGTAATAAACATGCAAAGAGAAAGAAATCCCAATATATCACTAAAGAAAATTAGCAAACCATCAAAGAGGGAAAGACAAGACAGAATTAGAGAAAATCTTCGGAAAGAATCCCAAAACAAGTAATAAAATAGCAATAAATATGGCTGCAAGTGTGGCTTAATATTTGCAAATCAATCAATGTGCTACATCACATCAATAATACATTTCAATAGATGAACAAAAGCATTTGACAAAGTACGACATCCATTCATGATGAAAACCTTCAAAAAAAGTAGGTTTAGAGGGAACATACCTCAACATAATAAAGGTCACATATGAAAAACCATACCTAACATCATCTTTAATAGGGGAAAACTGAGAGCTTTCACCTTAAGGTCAGGAACAAGACAAGGATGTCCACTTTCACTCTTTCTATTCGACATAGTAGTGGAATTCCTAGCCATAGCAATCAGACAACAAAGAGAAATAAAAAGCATCCAAATCAGCAAAGAAAAATTACAACCTTTGCTATTTACAGATGACATGATACTATAAATAGAAACCCCAGAAGACTACACCAAAAAACTGCTAAAACTGATAAAGGAATTCAGTAAATTGCAGGATGCAAAATCAATGTGCAGAAATCAATGTAAATTATTTCTATGCAGCAATAATGAAGCAGCAGAAAGACAAATTAAGGAAGCAATTCAATTAATAATTGCACCAAAAAACCCCAATAAGATACCTAAGAATAAACTTTAGCCAAAGAGGTGAATTATTTGTACTCTGAAAACTATGAAACAGTACTGAAAGAAATTGAAGATGACACAAAGAAATGGAAAGATATTCAATGCTCAAGGTTTGGAAGAACAATTATTGTTCAAATGTCTATACTGCCCAAAGAAATCTACACATTTAATGTGTTCCCTATCAAAATGCCAACAGCATTTTTCACAGAACTAAAAAAAAAAAAAATTCTAAGTGTTTGTATGGAACAAAACACCCTGAATAGCCAAAGCAATCTTGAAAAGGAAAAGCAATGCTGGAGGCATCACAATTCCAGACTTTAGGTTATACTACAAAGCTGTGGTAATCAGAATAGTATGGCACTCACACAAAAATAGACACCTAGATAAATAGAACAGAATAGAAAACTCAGAAATAAACCCACAAGTATATGGTCAATTAACTTGGACAAAGCAGGAAATAATATCCAATGGGACAAGAACATTATTTTCAACAAACTGTGTTCAGAAAATTGCACCAGCAACCTTCAAAAGAAAGAAACTGAAACACACTCTTACACCTTATACAAAAATAAATTACAAATGGATTAAAAACCTAAATGGATTAAAAAACTAAATGTGAGACCTGAAACCATAAAAATACTAGAAGAGAACACAGGCAGTAAGTCCTTTGACATGAGTTGTAGCAACATTTGTCTAGCTATGTGTCCTGAAGCAAGGGAAACAAGAACAAAATAAACTATTGGGACTACATCAAAATAAAAAGCTTCTGCACAGGAAAGGAATGAAACTAAATCAATAAATCAATAAAACTAAAAGGCAGCTTACTGAATGGGAGAAGACATTTTCAATTGACATACTTGATAAATGGTTAGTATCCAAAATATATAAAGAACTAATACAATTCAACATCCAAAAAACAAATAATGCAATTAAAACGGGGCAGAAGACATAAGCAGGCATTTCTCCAAAAAAGACGTATGGATAGTACACACACACACACACACACACACACACACACATGAAAAGATGCTTATCATCACTTATCATCAGAGAAAGGCAAATTAAAACTACAATGAGATATCACCTCACACCTGTCAGAATGGTTAAAATCAACAGCAGAAGAAACAACAGGTGTTGGCAAGGATGTGAAGAAAAAGGAAACCTATTGCACCGTTTGTTGGTGGGAATGCAAACTGGTGCAGCCACTGTGGAAGAGAGTTTGGAGCATCCTCAAAAAGTTAAAAATAGAACTATGCTACTATCCATCAATTCCACTACTGAGTATTTCCCCAAAGAATACAAAAATACTAATTCAAATGCATACATGCACCTCTATGTATGTAGCAACATTATCAGCAATAGCCCAATTATGGAAGCAGCCCAAGTGTCCATTGTGGATGACATTCACAGTGGAATATTATTCAACCACAAAAATAAACAAAAACTTGCCATTTGCAATGACATGAATAGAGATAAATAGAATAATGCTGAGCAAAATAAGTCAGTCAGAGATAAACAAATACCAGGGTGCCCGGGTGGCTCAGTGAGCTGAATGTCTGACTCTTGATTTTGGCTCAGGTCATGATCTCATGGTTCGTGGGATCAAACCCCACATTGGGCTCTGTGCTGATGGTGTGAGCCTGCTTGGGATTCTCTCTCTCCCTCTCTCTCTCTCTGCCCTTACCCCTCCTCTTTCTCTCTCTCTCAAAATAAATAAAATTTCAAAAAGAAAAAAGAGACAAATACCATATGATTTAACTCATATGTAGAATTGAAGAAACAAAACAAAGGTACAAAGGGAAAAGAGAGAGAAAAAGAGACCAAGAAAAAGACTCTTAACTATAGAGAATGAACTGGTGGTTACCAGTGGGGAGAAGGTGGGTGGCTGGGTTAAATATGTGATGGGGATTAAGGAAAGCATTTGTTGTGATAAGCATAGGATGATGTATGGAATTTTTTAATGATTATATTGTAAACATGAAATTAATATAACAGTGTATGTTAACTGGAATTAAAATAAAAAATGTTTAAAGCTAATAGAAAGACACAAAGTAGGTATTTAGAAAAGGTGGTCCAAAAATTTTAGTTACCTCTTATTAAGCTATAAAATATTCAAGTATATTTCTAAAACTTTAATATAATCAAAATTGTAAAATATAGCTCACTTACTGTATCATTTTATTTACATGGACTTCTTAAATGCAAATTAATATACAATGACAGAAAGCAGGTCAGTGTTTGCCCAGAGACAGGAGTAAAGTTAGACAGGAATCACAAAGGGGCACAAGGAGATGTTTGGGGTGATCAGAATGTTTGTTATATTCATTTGGGTGATGGATCCACAGGTGTATACATTTCACATAATTTGTCAAATTGTTCATTTAAATATGTGCAGTCTACTGTACTTCAATTACCCTTAAAGTTGAAAATAAATGATGCTGTGAAAAATCACATTAGTGTACTTTTATTTCTAGTTAGTGGTAATATAAAATACATATATATCCATTCTAACTAATGTAACAAATGTAACAATTGGAAGCTATATTTTTGTATATCTGAGAGTCCTTTTTAAGGTAATGACATCATAGGTTATAGGCAATAAAATTTAGGGATTTGAAAAGTTTGTTTTTCATATTGATTAGGAACATTTTGCAATGGACTGTAGAAGAGGTAGTGAGGGACTTGGACACTATATACTTAGATTCTCTGTTATAGAGAAATATATACTCACATCATTCTTGTTATGATAAAGCTGGAAATAGACATCAAAATAATTGTGTCATAGATAGTAAACCATGACTTTTTACAATTTTATGGTTACTTATGATAATGTTCTTTCAAAAAAATGTATCTTCATTATTGCATCAGCTTCACTCAAAAAAACACACTACAACTAGTCAAATGATATAGAATATGATAAAGATAACCTATATTTATATGTGACCATTTTTCAAGTTTCCTCACAGCATTGAGATTGAAAAGACTGAAGCAAGACAAAGGTTGCTTGTACCTCACAAATTCAGGTTATTTCACTCCCAAAAGGTACTGTGTTTTCAGTTGTGAATCCTATTGCTAGGTTTATTAGAACATACTATAAAATATGCTTCAAAATAACATGGGGATGAATGTAAGGATATAGGTGAATAGGTGAAATAGAATTGATGATTAGTGTTTTTTTCCAGATAATGAATATGGGGGCTTTCTTCATGTCTTTATACTTTTGGATATATTTGCAATTTTCATAATACAGACAGAACAGAAAAATAAAAATGTTCTAAGGTAAATATATAGATAGATATAGATACATGTAGATAAATATAGATAGATATAGATGATTGTATTATAGCTATTGACTCCCTTGTTTAAATGCAGTAAAACTGTGAGTAAACCACAACTTAGGCAATCATAACATCTTAAGCCTGGATGACAGGTTATAAACAGTGGCATAAAAAGGAAATAAATACCTTAATTGCTATTCATTCACTCATTCATTCATCCATTCATTCAAACTTATGTTTTAGCACTGGGGAAGTACCAAGAAATAGAAGAAACAGAAGTCCTTGTTTAAAGTATCTAACATTTGGGCCGCCTGCGTGTCTTGGTTAAGCCTCCAACTCTTTTTTTTTTTATAAAGGAAACATAGGGGGAAGCTTTATTACATTGGATTTGACAATGATTTCTTCAATATGATATCAGAAACACAAGCAAAAAATAACAGCAAAAATAGATAAATGAGACCACATAAAACATAAAAACTTCTCTGCAGCAAAGGAAACAATAGAGTAAAAAAGGCCTCCAACTCTTGATTTCAGCTCAGGTCATGATCTCACGGTTTGTGAGTTTGAGTCCCATGTTGGGCTCTGTGCTGACATTGTGGAACCTCCTTGAAATTCTCTCTCGTCCTCTCTCTCTGTCCCTCATCTCAAAATAAATAAGTAAACTTAAAAAATAAAGTATCTAACACCTACTGGAAGTCACAAGTAAAAAAAAAGATAATAATCACTGTGTCAGAGTTCATCCATGAAGAAAAATAAAGCTGGTTTAAACATAGAGAATGATAAGGGACTAAGGGTTTGGGAGAAATGGGATCAGGTGCCGTTTTAGATAAGATAAGGTAGGAGAAGTCTTCTCTCAGATGAGGGAAGGACATTAACATGACACATTCTATTGAAGGTTGTTTGATAAAAGCTAGTAAGGGTCAGTTTAATATACAATTCTCTTTTCTTTTCCTTCAGACTGCAATTCAAGTAGAAATGCAAGAAAAGAGCCATATGCAAAATAAAGAGTAAACATAAGAAAACAAAAATTACAAAATTGAAACATCTGAAAGCATGTGCTGTAATTGAAATTGAACTACTTCATTGACGTGGGTATCCCATACAACATATGTTGCAAAAGGGATTCTAAGATTTTGTTTGCCTACTAACTTATCCCATTGGGCTTCCTTCTGCAGTGACACCCAATCACAACACAGCAAGATGCACTCATGGGCTACAATATTCTCTTGTCTTGTCTTTGGGTTGAAAATAGAAAGAGAAACAGTTTTATATGCCTAGATTGTACAGATTACTACAAAGTTTGTCTATGATAGCCTTCTCATGAAAAGCTAAAAAAATCCTGCACTTTATGGCAATGGGAAGCAGTGAAAATGTGAATAATGTATTGAGAGTAAACATTTTTTAAATATTGAAGATTTTTTTTAATTTGGGTTCAATATGTTTAGGGAAAGTATTATTTGTCTTGTAGAATCAGTTAGAAAAATCAATATTTGCATGTATACCTCAAGTAATATTTTATTTTCAAATTTTATTTTCTTTTAATTATGGTGTAGTTTACAGTGTTATATTACTTTCAGGTGTACAATATAGTGATTCAATAATTCCATATATTACTAAGTATATATCTTGCTCATGAAGATAAGTGTACTCCTAATCCCATTTTTTATTTCACCCATTCCCCCACCTCTTTGTAGTGTAAAATGCCTGAAGGCAAAGAAAAAAGATACTGAATATTTATGCTGATTTTCTCTGTAATGAATGGTATAGAATAAATTAATAAAATCATTATCTAGAGTAAAAGGAGAGAGAATCTAGATGAAACAAATATAGAATCATTCTATACAGCTGATAACTTCTGCACTGCTGATAACCTCCTGAATCTTTAATCTGGAAAGAAATTCATATTCTAAGAGGTCAGTCACTACATCCTTACTACAGAAACAATGCTGGTCCTTGGGTGGTTTTCCAATTTTACCATGTGGATAATTCCAACACTCTTCTTCTTTTTTTAAATGGTTTTTTTATTTATTTTTGAGACAGAGAGAGACAGAGCATGAGTGGGGAAGGGGAGAGAGAGAGGGAGACACAGAATCCGAAGCAGGTTCCAGGCCCCGAGCTGTGGGCACAGAGCCTGACACGGGGCTCGAACTCACGGACCGTGAAATCATGACCTGAGCTGAAGTCGGACGCTTAACTGACTGAGCCACCCAGGAGTCCCCCAACACTCTTCATAATTAAGGAGCTATGCATATAACTTCACAATTTTTATATAAATGGTCTGCTACAGCTGGCTCACACTGGTTAAAGAAAGTTGACTCTATATATTTCAGAAAGCTGGCTCACTAGCATACCTTTGTTATATAGCAAGTGAGGTGGTGTACTGATAAATGTTTAACAACTGCCTCTCTTGGGGATAAGTTTTTATTTATACTATTTGCCATTTTCTATGGTGTATGTACTCCCACCAGGTCAATTTCAAGCTACTAGAGTAACATTATGGAAAGTGGTGTGGGAACAGAAGCACACAGTCTGCACTTGTAAGGCAGAATGGATTGGCTCCAGCACACCACTAAAATGTACTCATTACAGACTTTTCTGACACTGTAGTCAATTTTAGTGCTACCTGATGTAAACAATAGGGGAGAGAAATCATTCCCAAATGTAGCAAGGTAGAGAAAAGAAAAGACATCTGCTTTGATCAATTTACTATATCTTGAATCCCTTATATTGGTTAAGAATGTTGTCCTATGTATAATAAAATACCTACTTTGTCTTTAATGTAAGTGTTTAGATTGTCATTTTAGTATGTCAGGTTTGCTTTAATCCTTCTAGGATTTGGGATTATGAATATTATTGAGAAAATGTAGAAAATGTAATTTAAGCAAGAGTACTTACACTAGAATGGTAACGATAGAAAACTTGTTGCAATAGATTTAAATATATAAAAGCAAAAAAAAAAAAAAAAGCTTGTTTTAGATAAGTGGTTCTTAAAGTGTGGAAACCATACCAAAAGTAGGAAATTGGCAAAATGCAAATATTTAAGTTCTACCATAGACCTGTGGAATAGTAAACTCTGAGGTTAAAGTCCAGTGATCTGGCTTTTAACAGGCTATCTAGGTGGTTATGATGAATGCTTAAGTTTGAGAATCACTGTTTTAAATGGAAAAAAGATTGAGTAGACAGTAAGTAAATGGAAAGAAGATTGAGTAGACAGTAAGTATAAGAGATCACATGGTCATGGATAGTTCATTCCCCTTTTATTGTTTAAAAATGAAAACAGGGATAAGTCAACATGATGGAGAAGTAAGGGGACCTGAAGTTCCTTGTCCCACAAACGCAACAGTACTGAGGTGAGAAGACTTGGAATTCCAGGAATATGGGCTACAGAGTAACAGAAACATCTCCAGCAGTCCACAGGCACAACATGATGGGCCATAGGTACATGACTGCAAACTAGAAGAGATAAAACAGATGGTATAGGAAGAGCAGAGGGATCCCCTTCTGCGGAAAGACTAAAGGAAAAGAAAGGAAAGGAAAGGAAAGGAAGCTTGTGGAAGTATAGGATTGTATTTGGACAAGAGAAAAAAAAAAAAAACAGTGCCCGGGGAATGGGAAAAATGGAAAAAGAACGAATTTATAACTGAGGGATTTCTCTGCCCTGTTTGCATGTCTGGAGTGGAGGGGAGCCAGCCCCAGGCTCAGTAGCTAGCTCCTAGGAATAGTTGGAGAGAGCAATCCTCTCCATTGAGTGCTGTGGGAAGAAGGATAATAGCCATTCCAAGTACAAAAGACCTAGCAGAACCCCTGCCAGCCAAAGGCCCTATGTAGGCTGGCTGGTGGGGTGACAGTACCCTGGAACTGAGTGGCATGGAACAGGATCCTTTTAGACATTGGGGTTTGAAAACCAGCTGACTGCCAGGGAGGCACAGCAGAGAGTGGAATGGGGCATAGTAGCCTACTCCACACTGAGAAGCCAGAGGCACTTAGTCGCCAGGCTGGGTCAAGTGGCACTTCCCTGGAACCAGGGCACATGGAACTGGATCCTTTAAGACATTAGGGTTTGAATCCCACTCAAGCACCTGGGAAACATGGGAGACTGTGGAGCAGAACCAGCCTGCTAGCACCCTCATGGCACTGTGAGGATGGCCTGAACAGAGTGGTTTGGGACACCTGGTCTGTGGAGGAGATACTGGGGTGTCGCCATTTTTTCTCCCAATCACCAACAAGGTGGTGTTTCAGGGAAGGGACAATGGACCACAATGGTGGGACAATGGTGGGAGACAGACCCGCCTACACCAAACCACGCCCTTTTGTGGCTGGTAACTGCATATCTAACAGAGTAAGATTGACACTGATGGAACCAGACAATCCCTCCTCCAGACCAGCACAGCCACCATTTCCAAGGCACCTTCAGATATAGGTCCAGTGGTTTTGTATTCTCTGATTTGATACTTGGTCAATTCTTATTTTATGTATATATATATGCATATGTGTTTTTTTTCTTCCTTTTCTTCCTTATTTTATTTTTGTATCTAGTCTGGTTATTCTGGTTGTTGGTTTAAGCAGACATTTTTAATCTATTCTTTTTACACATCTTCTGTATCTCCTTCTTTATATTTCTCTCCTTTTCTGGACTAAGCCATATAGTTTCTCTGATTCTCTACCTGGTGAATTTTTTTATTTTCCTTTTTCCTGCCCCTGTCTTTTCTCTCTTTGTATGGGATAAGACCTCTTCCACCACCTGCTCCCTTTTTAATTTTTTTCCCAGGGATACGTCAATGAGCAAATCAAAGCACACATGGTGGAAAGTCCAAACCACCACTACAAGTAGGGAGATAAAGCAACTAGCATCTCAACAACAGAGAGCATGAAATACACTCCAAAACCACCTCCTAAAGGGTCAGGCCCTGGACAGCATATAACCCCTTTTTAATGTAGTAGTGCTCACAGATGTAGGACTCAACAAGCTATTAAATCACTTAAGGAACAGAAAACTAGCCAATATGGCAAAATGGAAGAATTCTCCTCAAAAGAAATTCCAGACAGAAATAACAGCTAGAGAAGTGCTCAAAACAGAAATAAATAATATAATTGAGCAATAATTTAGAATAAGAGTCATAAAATAAATAGCAGGGCTTGAAAAAAGCATAAAAGACAGCAGAGAATCTATTGTTACAGAGATGAAGGATCTAAGAAATTGTTATGATGAATTAAGAAATCTTGTAAAGGAGGTGCTAAATAAACTAGCTGCATTGAGAGCAAGGATGGAAGAGGCAGAGGGGATATTAAGTGAAATAGAAGACAAAATTATGGAAAATGACAAAGCCGAGAAAAAGAGCTAAGAACATACTACATGTACCACAAGGGGAAAATTAGAGAACTAAGTGATTCAATGAAACATAATAATATCCATATCATAGGGCTTCCAGAAGAAGAAGGGACAGAGAAAGGGGCAGAAGGTTTACTTGAACAAATTATAGCTGAGAACTTCCCTAATCTAGGGAAGGAAATGGACATCCAAATCCAGGACACACAGAGAACTCCCTTCAAATTCAACAAGAATAGATATTCTTCATGGCATATCATACTGAAACTGGCAAAAATGCAAAGATAAAGGGAGAATTCTGAAAGCAGCTAGGGACAAACAGGCCTTAACCTACACGGATAGACACATAAAGGTAGTAGCAGACCTGTCCACTGAAACTTTGCAGGCCAGAAAAGTAAGGCAGGAAATATTCAGTGTGCTGGGTAGGAAAACTATGCAGCCAAGAATCCTTTACCCAGCAAGTTTGTCATTCAGAATAGGAGAGACAAAGGCTTTCCCAGACAAACAAAAACTGAAGGAGTTCATGACCACTAAAGCAGCTCTGCAAGAGATCTAAAGGGAGACTCTGTAAATGGAATGCTACAAAGACTACAAAGGAACAAAGACATCACCACAAGCACGAAACCTACAGATAACATAATGACACTAAATCCATATATTTAAATAATAACGCTGAATGTAGATGGACTAAGTGCTCCAATCAAAAGACATAGGGTATCATAATGGGTTAAAAAAAAACAAACAAGATCCATCAGTATTCTGTCTACAAGAGACTCATTTTAGACCTAAGGACACCTGCAGATTGAATGTGAGGGGATGGAAAACCATCTGTCATGCTACTGGAGGTCAAAAGAAATCTGGAGTAGCCATACTTATATCAGACAAACTAGATTTTAAACTAAAGCCTGTAACAAGAGATGAAGGAGGGCATTATATCAAAATTACATGGTCTATCCATCAAGAAGAGCTAACAATTATAAATGTTTATTATAAGTGTTTATGCTCACATGTTGGAACACCCAAATTCATAAATCAATTAATCATAAACATAAGCAATCTTATTGCTAAAAATACTATAATTGCAGGGACTTTAATACTCCAATTACAACAATGGAAAAATCATCTAGGCAAAAAATCAATAAAGAAACAATGGCCTTGAAGGATGCACTGGACCAGACAGACTTGACAGATATATTCAGAAGTTTTTGTACAAAAGCAACAGAATACACATTCTTTTCAAGTGCATATGGAATATTCTCCAAGATAGATAGCATAATGAATCACGAAACAGCCCTAAATATATATAAAAGAATTGAGGTCATACCATGCATATTTTCTGATCACAATACTATGAAACTTGAAATCAAGCACAGGAAAAAATTTGGAAAGTTCCAAATACCTCGATTTTAAAGACTATCTTACTAAAGAATGAATGGGTCTACCAAGCAATTAAAGAAGAAATTTAAAAATATATAGAAACAAATGAAAGTGTAAACACAACAGTCCAAACCCTTTAGGATACAACAAAGGTAGTTCTAAGAGGAAAATACATTGCAACCCAGGCCTCTCTCAAGAAACAAGAGGGGGCACCTGGGTGGCTCAGTCGGTTGAGCGTCCGACTTCAGCTCGGGTCATGATCTCGCGGTTTGTGAGTTTGGGCCCTGCATGGGGCTCTGTGCTGACAGCTCAGGGCCTGGAGCCTGCTTCTGATTCCGTGTCTCCCTCTGTCTCTGCCCCTCCCCCACACGTACTCTGTCTCTGCCTCTCAAAAATAAAGAAAACTAATAAAAAAAGAAAAGAAACAAGAAACACCACAAATACAAAATCTAACAGCACACCTAAAGGAACTAGAAGCAGAACAGAAATAAACCCCAAAGCAAGCAGAAGAAGAGAAATAAGAGAGATTAGTGCAGAAATAAACAATATAGAATAAAAAAAAACAGTAGAACAGATCAATGAATCTAAGAGCTGTTTTTTTGAAAAAATAAACAAAATTGATAAACCTGTAGCCAGACTTCTGAAAAATAAAATAGAGAGGAACCAAGTAGATAAAATCATAAATGAAAGAGGAGAGATCACAATCAACACCACAGAAATACAAACAATTATCAGAGACTACTATGAGAAATTATATGCCAGCAAACTGGACAACCTGGAGGAAATTAACAAATTCCTAGAAACCCACACCCTACTAACATTCAAATGGGAAGAAATAAAAAACTTGAACAGACCCATAAGCAGCAAAGAAATTGAATCAGTTATCAAAAATCTCCCAACAAATAAGACTCCTGGGCCAGACGGCTTCCCAGGGGAATTCTACTGGACATTTAAAGCAGAGTTAATACGTATCCTTCTCAAGCTGTTCCAACAAATAGAAATGGAAAGCAAGTTTCCAGACTGATTCTATGAAGACAACATTACTGTAATTCCCAAATCAGACAGAGACCCCACAACAAAAGCAAATTGCAGACGAATATCCCTGATGAACATGGATGCAAAAATTCTGAGCAAGATACTAGCAAATCGAATTCAATACTATATCTAAAGAATTATTCACCATGATCAAGTGGGATTTATTCCTGAGCTGTAGGGCTGGTTAAATATTCACAAATCAATCAATGTGATACATCACATTAACAGAAGAAAAGATAAGAACCATATGATCTTGTCAATAGATGCAGAAAAAGCATTTAACAAAATGCAGCATCCTTTCTTAATAAAAACCCTCAAGAAAGTCGGGATAGAAGGAACATAATTTAATATCATAAAAGCCCACAACTGTCATTCTCAATGGGGAAAAACTGAGGGCTTTCCCCTTGAGATCAGGAACACGACAGGATGTCCACTCTCACCACTGTTGTTTAACAGTGTTGGGAGCCCTACCCCAGAAATCAGACAACAAAATGAAAAAAAAAAGGCATCCAAATTGGCAAAGAAGTCAAACTCACTTTTTGCAGATGACATGATACTCTACATGGAAATCCATAGACTCCACCCAAAAGTCTGATGGAACTGATACATGAATTCAGCAAAGTGGCAGGATACAAAATCAATGTACAGAAATCAGTTGCATTTCTATACACCCATAATGAATGACCAGAAAGAGAAGTCAAGAAACTGATACCATTTACAATTGCACCAAGAACCATAAAATACCTAGGAATAAACCTAATCAAAGATGTAAAAAATCGGTATGCTGAAAACTATAGAAAACTTATGAAGAAAATTGAAGAAGACACAAAGAAATGGAAAAGCATTCTATGCCCATGGATTGGAAAAACAAATATTGTCAAAATGTCAATATTACCAAAAACAATACACACGTTCAATGAAATCCAAATCAGAATTGCACTGGCATTCTTCTCAAAACTAGAACAAACAATCCAAAAAAATGTATGGAACCACCAAAGACCTCAAATAGCCAAAGTTATGTTGAAAAAGAAAACCAAAGCAAAAGGGATCACAATCCCAGACTTTAGCCTCTACTACAAAGCTGTTCTTGTACTGGCACAAGAACAGACACATAGACCAATGAAATAGAACAGAGAACCTGGAATTGGACCCATAAATGTATGGCCAACTAATCTTTGACAAAGCAGAAAAGAGTATCCAATGGATAAAAGACAGTCTCTTTAGCAAATGGTGCTGGGAGAACTGGAAAGCAACATGCAGAAGAATGAAAGTGGACCACTTTATTACACCATACACAAAATAATCTCAAAATGGATGAAAGACCTAAATGGATGTGAGACAGGAAACCAACAAAACCCTAGGGGAGAAAAGAGGCAACAATCCCTTTGACCTCAATTGAAGCAATTTCTTGCTCCACATGTCTCTGAAGGCAAGGGAAATAAAAGCAAAAATGTACTATTGGGACCTCATGAAGATAAAAAGCTTCTGCACTGAAAAGGAAACAATCAACAAAACTAAAAGGCACCCGACAGAATGGGAGAAGATATTTGAAAATGACATATCAGTTAAAGGGCTAGTATCCAAAATTTATAAAGAACTTCCCAAAGACAATACCTGAAAAACAAATAATTCAGTGAAGAAATGGGAAAAAGACATGAATAGGCACTTTTCCAAAGACAACATCCAGATGGCCAGTAGAGATATTAAAAGATGCTCAACATCACTCGTCATCAGGAAAATACAAACCAAAACCACATTGAGATTCTACCTCCACCAGTCATAGTGGCTAAAATGAACAACTGAGGAAACAACAGATGTTGGCAAGAATGTGGAGAAATGGGAGCCCTCTTGCACTGTTGGTGGGAATGCAAACTGGTATAGCCTTTATGGAAAACAGTGTGGAGGTTCCTCAAAAATTAAAAATAACACTACCCTACCACCCAGCAGTAGCGCTGCTAGGATTTTATCCAAATGATACAGGAGTGTGGCTTCATAAGGGCACATATACCACAATGTTTATAGCAACACTTTCAACAATAGCCAGATTATGGAAAGAGCCCAAATGTCCATAAACTGATGAATGGATAAAGAAGATGCATTTTATATATACAATGGAATACTACTTGGCAATGAGAAAGAATGAAATTCTGCCATTTGCAACAACGTGGATGGAACTGGAGGGTATTGTGGTAAGTGAAATGTCAGTCAGAGAAAGACAAATATCATATGTCTTCACTCATGTGTAGAACTTGGGAAACTCAATAGAAGACCATGGGGGAAGGGAAGGGGAAAAATAGTTTCAAACAGAGGGGAGGCCAAGCATAAGAGTCTCTCAAATACAATCAACAAATTGAGATTTGATGCCCACGCACAAGGGGAGTGGGTGATGGGCATTGAGGATGGCACTTGTTGGGATTAGCATTGAGTGTTGTATGTAAGCGATGAACCATAGGAATCTACCCCCCCCCAGAGCACTTTCATACACTGTATGTTAGCTAACTTGACAATACTATATATATATATATATATATATATATATATATATATATACACATATATATACATATATATACATATATATACACACACATATATATACATATATATATACACACACACACATATATATATATAAAACATATATAAACATTAAAAAATTAAAAAATGAATTATTTTTATGATTATAAAAAAGGAGGCAGTGAGAAAGAGGGACCATGAATTGACAGGACAATATATTAGAAGAGACTAAATTGATTGGATCAAGCAGTGAAATGTGCCTTGAAATGTATGTGCGCCTCTTTTCTTAAAGCTAAAGGAAGGAGGGTATGAGGAAAAGAGAAAATATGCATTTCTGATTTATTTGTAGGATGGTGAGGGAAAAAAATACATAGTTTGTCTCTGGTTCTGTGAAGAAGAGTGAGTTTATCCCATGAGAGTGAGAAAAGAGGGGATTTGTAAAAAGGAATTTGAAATTGGTCCTTTGCTATGTGGAAGGTATTTGATTAGGGACATATAATAAAATTTTAGCAAGAAGTCTTAAGTGCTCAAATGGTTTTCCTTTTTTCTCACAGATACATTTTACAGCAGAAAACCTGGATAAAGTGTTGAGCCACATTTGTAACTCAGATGTAAAAGAAGAATAAGTGGGTAGTAAGAAAAGTTGCACTTAATTATAAAGAGATAAATATTTTTGGAAATGATGTAATGTCAACTAGAAAATAAATGAGTAATGAAAAAAAGTACACTGTTTGCATTCAAACCCATAATGACTTTAGAAAAGGAAAAAATATTAGAAATGTCAGACAATCATGTATCAATGAGCTGAATGTAATATACTTGTGAATATTTTTAAAAATTCTTGCAAATATGTCTGTATATTACAAAAAAGGAATAAAAATAATCATTAAATCTTTAAGTGAAGAATATTACATCAGCTCAAAATTAAATGTGTATATTTACTTGATCACTTTAGTCTCTGTTCACCAATATTCCACTGATATTAAGACTGCTAGTCTGTGGGATAGCAATTAAGTGGTAAAGTGGTGTTACCATGAGGTAAAAATATAGTCAATGATCGTAAGCTTTGGAAGACAAGAGGGCCTCTGAAGGGTTCCATTTTTAAAAGTAATCTTCCTCCCCACTTTGCATGTGGCTAAAATTTATGTTCATTTTTATTTCAATAATTTAACATATTATGGTTATAAGGCCTAAATATGAATAATTGAGAATTCTGAAAAAAACTTTTGAATGTATTTGCTAATTAACTAATTAAAAGTCATTAACAACACCAGTACATATTACTTTATCAAAAATCTTCACACTGGGGTACAAATAACCAGTTTTGAGAGGGATAAAAGTGAGAAAAGCTCAGAATACAGATCATGCAGCAGTATAACTGGATGAAAAATCACTGTGGGATTTATTTTACTTATCTGTCAATTACCAGCTATGATCTTTTTGATATTCTTCAATTTCATCATCTGTAAATGGGGATGATAGTACTTAATGGAATTATATATTAGGAATTACATGAGAAAATGCATTAAAGTACTTTTCACAATACCTGGAAAATGGTTGACACTCAATAAATATAAACGGTTATCATCATCATCATCATTGTCATCATCTCCATCATCATCATTGGTTGTGGTGAAGAAACAGAACCCCAGGATTTAGTAAAGCCATACTTAATAGATTACAAAGAATTGATGGTATACTTACTGAAGAGAAACACCATACTGATGTTTCTAGCACAACTCTATCCATACACTAAAAAGATAACCCACAGAATGGGAGAAATTTTTGGCAATACATAAATAATTTTTATAATTCAACAATAAAAAAACATACTGTAAAAAATGATCAAATAACCCAAAGATATTACTCCAAAAAATATACAAATGACCAATAGGCACATTTGTTTGACACCAATGATAATGAAGGGAATGCAAACCAAAATCACAATGAAATATCATTTCATACCCCATAGGATGTAGGATGGCTAGAATTTTTAAAAGTCAATAATTTAACTATATATATTATATCTATATCTGTATCTATATCTATGTCTATATCTATGATATCTATATATCTATATATTACTACTCTAAATATCTATATATCATCACAATCAAGTGAGATTTGTATATCAGATATGCAAGGCTGGATCAATATTCAAAAGTTAATTCATGTAATTTATCATATCAATAAGGTAAAAAGAAAAATCACCTGATTATATCAATAGATGCAGAAGAAGCATTTGTCAAAATCCGATACCCATTCTTAACAAAACTTGTCCATAAACCAGGAATAGAGGGGAACTTCCTTAACTTGATAAGGGATATCTACAAAAAACCTACAGCTAACATTATACTTAATGGTGGGAAACTCACAGCTTTCCCACTAAGTTCAAGTAAAAGGCAAGGATTTCCCCCCTCACCACTTCTTTTCAACATTGGATTAAGAGTCATAGATAATGTAATAAGACAGGAAAAGGAAGTAAAATTTATACAGAATGGGAAGGAAGGAATAAAGCTATCTTTGTTCACAGGTAATGTGGCTGTCAATGTAGGAAATCTGAAAGAATCAATCCTCAAAAACATTTTGGGACTAATAAAAAATTATAGCAAAATTTCATGGTACAAGATTAATATACAAAGGTCAATCATTTTTTCTTTGGATGAGCAATGAACAAGAGAACATTGAAATTAAAAAAAAAATTTACATTAGCACCCCTAAGGATGAAACACATAGGTATAAGTCTAATGAGATGTGTACAAGTTCTTGATGAAGAAAAATACAAAAGTCTGGTGAAATAAATTAAAGAATAAAATACATGGAGAGATATTCCATGTTCATTGATGGCAAGAAACAATATTGTCAAGATATTAGTTTCTCCCAACTTGACCCAGCGATTCAATACAATGACAATCATAATCCCATCAAGCTATGTTGTGGTTATCTATGAACTGATTCTAATGTTTATAGAGAGAGGCAAAAGACCCAGAATGATGAACACAATATTGAAGGAGAAAAGCAAAGTTGGAGGACTGACATTACCTATCTTCAAAGTTTATTACAAAGCTACAGTAATCAAACAGTGTGTCATTGGTGAAAGAATAGACAAATGAATGGAACAGAATAGAGATCCCACAGATAGATCCACATACATAAAATCAACTATTCTTTCACCAAAAAAAGCAATATAATGGAACAAAAAAAGCCTTTTCAACAAATTGCACTAAAACAATGAGACATCTACATGTAAGAAAAAAAAACGACCTTGACATAGACTTTACAACCTTCACAAAAGTTAACTCAAAATAGATTATAGGTCTAAATGTAAACTGAAAAAATATAAAAATCCCAGAACATAACATGGGAGAATACTTCAATGACCCTGGTATGGTGATGATTTTTTAGATACAATACCAAAGGCACAATCCATAAAAGAAATAATTAATGAGTTGAAGTTTATCAAAATTAAAAACATATGCTCTGCAGAAGACAATTTCAAGAGATTGAGAAAACAATCCAAAGACCAGGAAAAGATATTTGAAAAAGACACATGTGATATAGAACTGTTATACAAAATATGCAAAGAACTCTTAAAACTAAACAATAAAAAACATGACATATTTTATAACTGCAAATTTGTATCTTTTAACTCCTTTCATCTATTTCACCCATTTGTTCACTGACCCCGCCTCTAGCAAGCACTAGTTTGCACTCTGTATTTTTAAATCTGTTTCTGTTTTTCTTTTGTTGTTTCTTTGTTTTGTTTAGGTTTCACATATAAGTGAAATCATATGATATTTATATTTCTCTGCCTCACATTTCACCTACATAATACTCTCTAGGTACATTCATGCTGTCATGAATGGCAAGATTTCATTCTTTTTTACAGCTGAGTAATATTTCATTGTATATTTATACTACATCCTCTTTATCCATTCGTCTACTAATGGGCATCTAGGTTGCTTCCATAGCTTGGATATTATAAATAATGCTACAATAAACATAAGGGTGCATATATCTTTTCAAATTAGTGTTTTGTTTTCTTTGGTGAAATATCCAGCAGTGGAATTACTAAATCATATGGTATTAAAAACTGGGCCAAAACACCAGACACATCAAAAAAGATATACAAATATGAAAAGATGTTCCACATCATATGTTATAAGTGAAATGTAAATTACAACAATTAGATATCACTCCATTCTTATTATAATGGCCAAATCTAAAGCACCAAAACCAGAAAATGCTAGAGAAGATGTGGAGCAACAACAGATCTCATTAATTTCTGGTGGGCATACAAAATGCTACAACCACTTTGGAACATAGTTTGAGTTTCTTACAAAACTGAACATACTCATGCCATAAGCTCTAGCAACCACACTCTTGTATCTACCAAGAATATTTGAAAATTTATGTACACACAAAAACCTGCCCATGAATATTTATGGTAATTTTATTCATAATTGCCAAAATGTGGAAGCAACCAAGATGTCCCTTAGTAAGTATATGGATAAATAAACTAGTGCACCTAAGGAGGGACCCATGATGGAGGAAGAGCATGGAAGTTCTTTGTGTGTCTCCCGTCCATGAAATACAGCCAGACCAAAACTAAACCATCCTGCACACCTAGAAAACTTATCTGAGGATTAACACAACAATCTGTACAATTTGAAACACAGAATTCTGCAGGTATGCAGAGCGGAGAGGTGAACTTGGGGAAAGAGAAACCACAGAGGGCAGGGGGGTGCTTTTGCTTGTAAAGAGAGGATGGAGATAGTGGGGAGAATACAGGAAAAGCACCCCTCCCCAAAAGCAGCTGGAGAGAAAGTGGGAAATTGGAAACCGCCACAGGGACTGAACTAAAAAGGGAGAAAAGAGAAAGGAGAGGGTTTAAATTCCATTAAGACCATAAATAGGGGGAGCACAGAATCTGCAGCTCTGCAGCTCAATACCTGAAAGTGCTCTGGTGGAAAGGGAAAATCCCCAGGAGGAGAGTTGGGTCTGGGAGGTGCTCAGGCAACACGGGGAGAAGCAGTTCCACTGCTGGAAAGACATTTGGTAGAAGCTGTGAAGCAACCTGGGCCCAACAGACCCCAGAGAACTGCCACATTCGCTGGTGCTGGAACAAGGTCTTTAAGGGTGAAGGCAAGTGACAGATGTGTGTTTTGATTTTCCATAATCCATGAAACTCTGCTGCTACACTATCTCCTGAACTTTTTCTGGGGCGGGCTGGCACCTGGCCACAACCTCTGGGCTTCAGCAGCAGCATGGTCCCACGAATGTTCCTGGGTGCAGCTGGCATTTGGCCACTGCTCAAGGAGACCCTCCGCAGAGGGGCAGAATGGGTCAAAGTCACAGTCCCTCAGAACTAAAGGGCCAGAGAAAACAGCCTCATCTGAGACAAAACTTGGGAGAGAGAAACTATCTGGGGCTTGGTCTCGGACAGTGTAAATGAGGGGAGTGGAGGAAAACTGAAGACAAAGGACAGGTGAGCGATTGCTGATGAGGAGAACAGAGTTCCGATATTAGAGACTGAGTAGCTGGGTGAAACTATTTTCACCATTCCCACGCATGCGTATATGCACCTACAAGTGCCACAACAACTCACCCCAGTAGGCTAGCAGCGCCATCTAATGAAGAATGGAGCCATTACACTAAGCCCCGCCCAACTGGGCCTACCTCTCTCTTCAAGAACACAAGTCTCACTGCCTACTAAGTTTATGGACTATAAAGGGCTCCATAGTCTGACTTCTAGGGGAAAACGAAGGAATTTCAGTCTTTTTTCAGTCTGTTAGCAGGTCTATCTATTCAATTTTCATACTTTCTTATTTTCTTTTTTCTTTTTTCTCTTTTCCATTTCTTCTTTTTCTTGAATACAGAAAGAGAAAAAAATGTTTTAATTTTCAAATTTATTAAAAATATTTTGCTTTAATTTTTTACTATATTTTTTACTTTTGTGTAATTTTTTTTCAAATTATATTTTACTTACATAATTTTATTTTAGTCTACTTCAGGTATTCACTTTTTGAAATTTTCAAATGATTTCCTTTTTTTTACTTCTTTCCTTTTTTTCAGTAATCTATCAAGCCACTTTCAACACACAGACTAAAACACACCTAGGATCTAGCATCATTTTTTCAATTTTTGTGTGTGTGTTTGTGTTTAATTTTTTCAACTTTAATATATTTTAATTTAATTTTTTTAATTTTATTAGTTTCTACCTCATTAATTCCTTGTCTCCCTTCAAAATGACAAAGTATAAGAATTTCCTCCAAAAGAAAGAGCATGAAGAAACAACAGCCAGGGACTTAACCAACACAAATGCAAGCAACATATCTGAACCAGAATTTACAACCACAATAATAAAAATACTAGCTGGAGTCAAAAATAGGTTAGAATCCCTTTCTGCAGAAATAAAAGAAGTAAAAACTAGTCAGAATGAAATTAAATATGCTATAACTGAGCTGCAATCACAGATGGATGCAGTGGCAGCAAGGATGCATGAGGCAGAAGAGAGAATCAGGGATATAGAGGACAAAGTTATGGAGAATAACAAAGCAGAAAAAAAGAGGGAGATGAAGGCAAAAGAGCACGATTTAAGAATTAGAAAAATCAGTGACTCATTAAAAAGGAACAACATCAGAATCATAGGGGTCCCAGAAGAGGAAGAGACAGAATTAGAGGTATAAGGTTTATGTGAGCAGATCATAGCAGAAAACTATCTCAACCTGGGGAAAGACACAGACGTCAAAATCCAGGAAGCACAGAGGACCCCACATTAGATTCAACAAAAACAGGCCATCAACAAAGCATATCATAGTCAAATTCACAAAACACTCAGGCAAGGAGAGAACCATGAAAGCAGCAAGGGAAAAAAAAGTCCCTAACATACAAGGGAAGACAGATCAGGTTTGCAGCAGACCTATCCACAGAAACATGGCAAGCCTAGAAAGGAGTGGCAGGATATATTCAGTGTGCTGAATCAGAAAAATATGCAGCCAAGAATTCTTTATCCAGCAAGGCTGTCATTCAAAATAGAGGGATAGATAAAAAGTTTCCCAGACAAACAAAAATTAAAGGAGTTTGTGACCACTAAACCAGCCCTGCGAGAAATTTTAAGGGGGAATCTCTGAGGGGAGAGAAGATAAAATATATATATCAAAATGAACAAAGATTAGAAAGGACCAGAAAACACCACCAGAAACTCTACCTCTACAAGCAGAATAATGGCAAAAAATTCATATCTTTCAATACTCACTCTAAATATCAATGGACCCAATGCTCCAATGAAAAGACAAAGGGTAACAGACTGGATAAAAAAACAAGATCCATTTATATGCTGTTTACAAGAGACCACTTTAGACGTAAAGACACCTGCAGATTGAAAATAAGGGGATGGAGAACCAACTATCATGCTAATGATCAACAAAAAAACCAGAGCAGCCATACTTATATCAGACAATCTAAACTTTAAAATAAAGACTGTATCAAGAGATGCAGAAAGTTATTATATCATAATTAAGGGGGCCTATCCACCAAGAAGACCTAATAATTGTAAACATTTATGCAGTAAATGTGGGGGCATCCAAATATATGAATCAATCACAAACATAAAGAAACTCATTGATAGTAATACCATAATTGTAGGGGACATCAACACCCCACTCACAGCAATGGACAGATCATCTAATCAAAAATCAACAAGTAAACAATGGATTTGAAGGACACACTGGACCAGATGGACTTAACAGATATATTCAGAACATTTCATCCTAACGCAGAGGAATATACATTCTTCTCCAGGGCACATGGAACATTCTCAAGAATAGACTATATACTTGGACACAAATCAGCCCTAAGTAATTACAAAAATATCGAGATCATACCATGCATATTTTCATAACACAATGCTATGAAAATCGAAATCAACCACAAGAAAAAATTTGGAAAGGTAACAAATACTTGGAGACTGAAGAACATCCTACTAAAGAATGAATTAGCCAGCCAAGAAATCAAAGAGGAAATTAAAAAGTTTATGG
Source organism: Acinonyx jubatus (assembly GCF_027475565.1). NCBI lineage: Eukaryota > Metazoa > Chordata > Mammalia > Carnivora > Felidae > Acinonyx > Acinonyx jubatus. Next base: position 101,995,096 of record NC_069389.1, on the reverse strand, counting down.
AATCCAATGAAAATGATAACAACACAACCCAAAACCTCTGGGATGCAGCAAAGGCAGCCATAAGAGGAAAGTATATAGCAATCCAGGCCATCCTAAAGAAGGAAGAAAGATCTCAGATGCACAACCTAACTTTATGCCTTAAAGAGTTGGAAAAAAAAATATCAAATAAAACCCAAAACCAGAAGAAGACAGGAAATAATAAAGATTAGAGCAGAAATTAATGCTATCAAAACCAAACCAAACCAAAACAAAACAAAACAGTAGAACAGATTAAGGAAACCAGAAGTTGGTTCTTTGAAATAATAAACAAAATTGATAAGCCACTAGCCATTTTGATTAACAAGAAAAAGGAAAGGACCCAAATAATTAAAATCAAGAATGAAAGAGGAAAGGTCACAACCAACACAGCAGAAATAAAAACAATAATAAGAGAATATTATGAGCAATTATATGCCAATAAAATGGGCAATCCAGAAGAAATGGACAAATTCCTAGAAACATATACACTACCCAAACTGAAACAGGAAGAAATAGAAAATTTGAACCGACCCATAACCAGTAAGGAAATCGAATTAGTAATCAAAAGTCTCCCCAAAAACAGGAGTCCAAGGCCAAATGGCTTTCTGGGGAATTCTAATAAACATTTAAGGAACAGTTAACACCTATTCTCTTGAAGGTGTTCCAAAAAATAGAAATGGAAGGAAAATTTCCAAACTCTTTCTATGAAGCCAGCATTACCTTGATTCCAAAACCAGACAGAGACCACACTAAAGAGGAGAATTATAGATGAATTTCCCTGATGAACATGGATGCAAAAATCCGCAAGAAGATATTAGCCAACCGGCTCCAACAATAGATTAAAAAAAATTGTTCATCACGACCAAGTGGGGTTTATACTTGGGATGCAGGGCTGGTTTAATATCGGTAAAACAATTAACGTGATTCATCACATCAATAAAAGAAAGGACAAGAACCATATGATCCTCTCAATAGATGCAGAGAAAGCATTTGACAAAATACAGCATCCTTTCTTGAGGAAAACCGTCAAGAAAGTAGGGACAGAAAGAGCATACCTTGAGATCATAAAAGCCATATATGAACAACCCAACGCTAATATCATCCTCAATGGGGAAACACTGAGAGCTTTCCCCCTAAGGTCAGGAACAAGACAGGGATGTCCACTCTCACCACTATTATTCAACATAGTATTGGAAGTGTTAGCCTCTACAATCAGACAACACAAAGAAATAAAAGGCATCCAAATTGGCCAGGAAGAGGTCAAACTTTCACTCTTCACAGATGACATGATACTCTATATGTAAAACCCTAAAGATTCCACCAAAAAAACTGCTAGAACTGATTAATGAATTCAGCAATGTTGCAGGATATAAAATCAATGCACAGAAATTGGTTGTATTCCTGTACACCAGCAATGAAGCTACAGAAAGAGAATTCAAGGCATCGATCCCATTTACAAAAACCAAAACCATAATATAAAAACCATAAAAAAGCTAGGAATAAATCTTACCAAAAAGGTGAAAAATCTATACACTGAAAACTATAGAAAGCTTATGAAATAATTTGAATAAGACACAAAAAAATGGAAAAAGATTTCATGATCCTGGATAGGAAGAATAAATATTGTTAAAATGTCAATACTACCCAAAGCAATCTACATATTCAATGTAATTCCTATCAAAATAACACCAGCATTCTTCACAGAGCTACAACAAATAATCCTAAAATTTGTATTTTACCGGAAAAGCCCATGAGTAGCCAAAGCAATCTTGGCAAAGGAAACCAAAGCAGGACATCACAATCCCAGACTTCAAGCTGTACTACAAAGCTTTAATCATCAAGACAGTATGGTACTGGCACAAGAACAGATACTCAGATCAATGGAATAGATTAGAGAACCCAGAAATGGAGCCACAAATGTATGGCCAACTAATGTTTGACAAAGCAGGAAAGAATATTCAATGGAATAAAGACAGTCTTCAGCAAGTGGTTCTTGGAAAACTGGACAGTGACATGCAGAAGAATGAGCCTGGATACCCTTCTTACACCACACATAAAAATAAACTCATAATGGATGAAAGACCTAAATGTATGACAGCAAGCCATCACAATCCTCCAGGAAAAAGCAGGCAAAAACCTCTTTGAACTTGGCCATAGCAACTTCTTATTCAACAAGTCTCTGGAGGCAATGGAAACAAAAGCAAAAATGAACTACTGGGACTTCATCAAAATAAAAAGCTTCTGCACAGCGAAGGAAACAATCACAAAAACTAAAAGGCAACTGACAAAATGGGAAAAGATATTTGCAAAAGACTTATCAGATAAAGTGTTAATATCCAAAATCTATAAAGAACCTATCAAAATCAACACCCAAAAAAACACAAATAATCCAGTGAAGAAATGGGCAAAAGACATGAATAGACACTTATCCAAAGAAGACATCCAGATGGCCAACCAACACATGAAAAAATGCCCCACATCACTCATCATCAGGAAAATACAAATCAAAACCACAATGAGATATCACCTTACACCTGTCAGAATGCCTAACATTAACAACTCAGGCAACAACAGATGTTGGCGAGGATGCAGAGAAAGAGGATCTCTTTTGCATTGTTGGTGGGATTGCAAGCTTGTGCAGCCACTCTGGAAAACAGTATGGAGGTGCATCAAAAAACTGAAAATAGTACTACCCTATCACCCAGCAATTGCACTACTAGGCATTTATCCACAGGACACAGGTGTGCTGTTTTGAAGGGACACATGCACCCCAATGTTTATAGCAGCACTATCAACAATAGCCAAAGTATGGAAAGAGCCCAAATGTCCATTCATGGATGAATGGATACAGAAGATGTGGTATATATAGACAATGGGGTATTACTCGGCAATCAAAAAGAATGAAATCTTGCCATTTGCAACTATGTGGATGGAACTAGAGGGTATTATGCTAAGTGAAATTAGTCAGAGAAAGCAAATATCATATGACTTAACTCATATGAGGACCTTAATACACAAAACAGATTAACATAAGGAAAGGGATACAAAAATAATATAAAAACAAGGAGGGGGACAAAACATAAGAGACTCATAAATATGAAGAACAAACAGAGGGTTACTGAAGGGGTTCTGGGAGGGCGGATGGGCTAAATGGGTAAGGGACATTAAGAAGTCTACTCCTGATATCATAATTGCACTATATGCTAACTAATTTGAATGTAAATTTAAATACATGCATACATACATACATAAAATTAGTGCATCCAGAAAATGGAATATTGTTCAGTGCTAAAACAAATGAGCCATTATTCCATGAAAAGGAATTGAGGAATGTTAAATGCACATTAATACATTTTAAAAAGCCAATATGAGAATTTACATACTGTAAGATTCCAACTATATGTCAGTTTGAAAAAGGCAACCTATGTAGACAGTAAAAGGTACAGTGGTTGCTGGGGGAGGAAGGTGAAGGAAAGATGAATAAGGAAAGCACAGAGCATTCTTAAGGCAGGGAAAATATTCTGTATTTTAATAATTGGATTATGCCATTACACATTTGTCCAAAATCATAGAATGTACCATTGAAAGAGTGAACTATAAGAAAAACTATGGACTTTGGGTGATTATGATGTGTCAATGTAGGTTAATCTGTTTAACAAAGGTACCACTCTGGAGGGGTATGTTGATAATGGGGGAAGTTATCTGTGGGGGAAGCAATATATGGGAAATCTCTGTACTTTCCCCACAATTTTGTTGTGAACATAAAAATGCTCTAAAAATAGTCTTGATCAAAAAGAAAATGTGATAGCGTCAAGTGCTGACTAGGATATTAAAAAAACCCCTGGAATCTTCATACAGTGCTCCTCGAAATGGAAAATGTTGTAGTTTGAAAAGCAGTCTGACAGTCTTTTAAACAATTATACATAGAGTTAGCATATTACTTAAAATTCCCTTCCTAGGTATAAACCTAGGGGAAATCAAAATGTATGCCCACACAGAAATTTGTACGTGAATGTATATAGTAGCATTATTCATAATAAAAAAAAAGGTGGAAACAACCCAAATGTCTATATCAGTTGGATGGTAAAATATATTATATCCATAATATGGAATATTATTCAATCCTAAGAAGGAATGAAGTGTCGTTAGATTGTATAACATGTATAAACCTTGAAAACCATACCAAGTCTAAGAAGCCAGTCACAAAACAACACATATTATATGATTCCCTTTGTATAACAATTTAAAACAGGGTAATCTATACAGAGAATAGAAGTGGTTGCTTAAGGGTGGTTAGAGGAATAAAAGGATATGGAGGTAATAGCTAAAGACTTTGGGTTTTCTTTTTGAGCTGATAAAACTGCTCTAAAATGGCTATGGTTGAGCATATCTGTGAATATACTAAAAATCATTGACTTGTACACTAAAGAGATAAATTTTATGATATGTGAATTATATCTCAATAAAAGAAGTCAATACATGAAATGGAGAGAAATATCTGCCCATGGAAGCCCCATTAAATGTATTTAAAATTATTATTATTGTTATTATTGCTATTATCCTTCAATATGAGACCTAAATCACCCCAGTAATGGAGTTTAATTTTGCCTAAATTAAAATAAATTTTTGCATACCTGTGCTTAAAGAAAATAAAGCTAAATTCTTCTGAAAAAAAGAGAATGGCTTATGTATCCTCCATTCATACTTCATCTTTCAATTAACATTCTACACTAAAGGTAGTGACTTTCTACATATTAAAAACAATGTTACCCATAGATTCATTCTACATAAAACAGTGAGAAATTATTTTACATTTTTCAGAAATGAGTGATACAAAGTGATTCTTACAGTCTCCAAATCAAGGAAAGAGTCTAGAACCATTCCTTACTGGAGCATTTCATAAATGGGATTTGAAAGGGTGCTGTCTCTGCAGCACCACATTCTGTAGGGTTGAATTAGTCATAAACTTTATGTCCACAACTTTACTATGTATAATCTTACTTAATCTTACTTAGAAACATTAAATGAGGTAAAAAAAATCAGAAATAATAGAGGTTAAATATACACCTCCTCTTTCCCTATGGAATAACTACTAGAAACTGAAAAAAAAAAGCAGATTTATAGATGTGAATTACAGGGCAATTTACACATATGCAAAAAAAAAAAAAAAACTTTAGCCTTGGTTTCTGAGCAATAAATCCATTTATTCAAGAAACAGTAATGGAAATATATACTAGTCCAGACACTGGCTATGCTTTAGTCACCTTAGCTCTGATAAATAGTGGAAAGAGAGTTATTTAAAAGAAGCTTGTTTAGTAGTTAATATGAATTAGGAATTATCCTTAAAATAGCTGTGATACAAATTGATACATTATGCAGTATTCTATGGCCATTTTAAATCAGTTTTTATAGGTGTAAGTTTATGTTGAGATTAAATGTTTTAATGCCATAAATTAATTCCAAAATTCCATAAAATTATTTATGTTCCCACTGCATGAGTGCAAACTTTAAGCAGTTGTTAAATACATTCAATATCTTTTGAAAGTCTATAACATCCACTACAGATTATGCCTTATACAATAAGCAAATGCTTTATTGTCTTGTAAGCAAGCAGTATCCAAGGAAAACACCTTCATTTCTTGGGTAGTTAAGGAGATCCATAAGCACATATAAATAAGATTGAAAATTATTCTTGCTTGAGGTCTGGTATTGTAAGGGGTACTGTCAGAGGCCTGTATCTATTTGATCTTACAGCCCAAGTCCAAGTGCCCAACACCCTTTTATTAAATCTGTCTTTTTAATTAAAATTCAAATTTCTTTAAGAAAAAAAATCAGATCATCCCACTTTGGATGAGGTGGATGTCTCTGGTACAACCACCATGGCCAAAGCACAGAGAACATGACATTGCAAGCCTACCTTTTATGGTCTGTTATCATGTCAAAAAATCTAAGAATAAAGTTGCATGCAGAAAGAAAATAATGGACGTCTTTAAAATAACTATAATGCCAGAATATGCAAATTATCAGCAGCTACACAGCTGCATCCTCCTTTTGTTCTCCAATCCAAATTATAATATTCTTTCATTGGCAATATCTTACTTTTATTCAAGGGGCAATTATGAAACAAATACCTACCAAAAAATAAACATATATGTACTTGTCTGTATGTAAATGTATACATATAAATTTTCTGTTGTATTTTATTTATTAGAAACTATGAGAAAAACCTGACAAAAATTGAATCTGGTTTTTGAATCATAGTATAAATTTAGACTTCTTTATTTGAAAAACATCCCTTGAAAGTGTGCATCTGGCTCAACTTCATATTTCTGATATCTGATTATTAGCATCTTCTTAAAGAATTTGTAACTTTACTTAGACATATTGCTTTTCTGTCTTGCATTTGTCTATGTGTCTAAATTTTCTATAGATGTACTGTTAGCAATTTTACAAGGTGGGTATGGAATAACATGGATCTGAAATATATATTGTTTTAACACTATGGGTGACATGTTTTGTGAAATCCAAAATAATAATTTTTTCAGAGTATCCTAGCTTAGCAATGAACATTGAACATTCCATACTTTGCAGACTGTGTTGAATGTGCCAGCAACCTGTTCTTGTCTCTTGGGCAGTGGAGAGGTGTGGAGTGAACCTACCACCAAGTGAAGTACTTTATGCTCATTCTCATCCCTCATGCTATTTCTGATTACTAATGCTAATTTCTTTGTGTGTAATTTCCACCTTGTTTCTTATTTAAGACTCACCACAAATTCAATTTCTTCATGAATCCTATTCACAAACTCTTGCTCACAAGTATCTTCTCCTTTTTACTTTTTTAGTGTCAATAATTATCTGTATTCCCACCCCCTTTTTAATACTACGTCATATAGTATGCTTTGTTTCATTACATAAGGCTGTCTTTTTCTTTAAACTTTTAAGTTTTACTAAGGCTAGAATCTCTCTCTCTCTAAATATCTCTCTCCTCTATCTCTCATTCCTTTCTCCCTTTTAATTTTCTGCCTTAGGAAGCTAATGACAAAAAATATTTTCTGTGAATGCACTACGTGCCATAAAGGTGCTAAATAATTTATTATTTTTAATTTATTTATTTTGAGAGAGAGAGAGAGAGAGTGTGTGTGTGTGTGTGTGTGTGAGCTGGGGAGGGGCAGAGAGAGAAAGAGAGAGAGAGAGAGTCCCAAACAGGCTCTGCTGGATCCAATGAAGCATGAAGTCATGACCTGAGATGAAACCAAGTGTCAGACACATAACCGACTGAGCCACCCAAGACCTCCAATGTGATAAGTAATTTATATGACTTGTCATAGAATATATGTTGAATAGTCGCAAAATTAAATTGAATTTAGTTGAAAATGATGTACCAAGTGTTTCCTTAAAACAGATGGTATGTTCTACTAACCATATTTTATGGACTAACTTGTATACACTCAAAATCCTAAATTGAATCCCTAATCTTAAATTTGACTGTATTTGGAAATAGAATATTTAATGAGGTAATTAAGGTTAAATGAGGTCAAAGAGTGGGGCACTCATTCAGTAAGACCAGTGTCCTTTATAAGAAGGAAGAGAGACACAAAGGGGGTGCCTGGGTGGCTCAGTTGGTTAAGCATCCAACTTGGTTCAGGTCATGATCTTGTGGTTAGTGAGTTCAAGCCCCAAGCTGGGCTCTGTGCTGACAGCTCAGAGCCTTAAGCCTGCTTCAGATTCTGTGTCTCCCTCTCTCTCTGCCCCTCCCCTTCTCCCACTCTGTCTCTTTCTCTCTAGAGAATAAATAAACATTAAAAAAGAGAGAGAGAGAGACACCACAAGTGCATGCATACATAGAAAAAGCAATGTGGAGGACACAGAGAGAAGATGGGCAACTGCAAGTCAAGGATATAGGCCTTTGGAGAAACCAAACCTTCTGACATCTTGATCTGAGACTTCCAGGCTCCTGAACTATAAGAAACATATTTCTATTGTTTAATCCTTCCAGTCTGGGTTATTTTCTTATATAGCCGTAGGTTACTAATGCACAATGCTAAAGATAAATAATTACACAAAAGAGCAAACTATTCATAGTATTTTTAGATAGTTAATTTTTTACTCTTGGGAACTGTTCCAGTTTTATTTAATTAAAATCATTCTTAATGTTATTTCAAGAGCACATTTGGAATACCCACCTATCTCTGAAACATAGCTTATCATTGTGTAGAAAAAAGGTAAAATATCTGTTGATTTCAGTAGAAAAGAAATGAGCATAAAAGCTGAAAGTATGAGTTTTCCATATGCATTTATATTCAAGCCCAGGCACACAAATAGTTTTTTGATAGATTTTTATATTCAGTCCAAAATATATGTTGAATATCATTAGGGCTGTGACAACAGCAGCATTATGAGCCATTTCTGCACTGCCAGAGAGAATCTGCCTGTTCCCTCTGTTGAATAATAAGCTTTTTGACTGGACTGTCCACCTCAGGGCTTCCTTGTCGCATTGTTGAATATTTTTGTCAAATCTCTGCATTATTTAAATTAATTATATTTTGATAATAAATTTATTTAAGGAATCCCTGTCCATATTAAAAGGGGAAAAAATCCTGAAAACAAAAATTTAAAATAGATGACTCTCCTAAAAGTCTGGGCATTTGAGCTCTAAAAATAACTTATGTGTATGTTATATACATGAATACATATTCACATAGCATATACGTCACATAATTAGATTAATAACACAGGACCACATAAATTCCACCTAGATTGACTACTTTGATAAAATTGATCAAACTGAAATTCAACCAAATAATGATACAGGCAAGGAAACAAAGAAACAGAGACAAGAGAGACAGAGAGATATTTTAATTTCATTCATTACTAAATTCAGTTAAAAAGTGTGAACCAATGGTATGTGTAGCCATGCTTTCTATAAGGTAGCTTGGAGGGCTATTGTTTTTGTCCTTTAGTATGGATATAAGAAATATCTAGTTGTCATTCACCCCTCCACCACGGCAGCATAACCTTGCCACTTTTCTGCTGAGTTTCTAAGTTATAGAAGTTGTTGGTGACAGTCACACCTCCTCTGTGAGGTGCTGCATTTGAAGATTGCATTGTCCTTCAACATGACTAAAAATATTGGACAGTGATTGAATGTCGTCTAGTGCTTATTAATATGCATATTGTCATTTGTCATCTCGGTTATCACTGACACTTTGTCATTTATGTTACTGTAAGCATTATATCGACTGAGTTGCTACATTTCAGACCTTCCCTTGCTTGCAAACTCATCAAAAATACAGGTTACCCTCTTCAAGAAGCCATAGTAAAAAAAAAAAAAAGGTAGGTTTAAGATCATTTGAATCCTTTTATCCTTTACGACAGTACAGAGGACAACTACCGAAATAATAAGAGAAAAAATGGATGACATAAATTGAAATTTTAATTGATTGTATCTAAGTGTATTGATTACCACATGAAAAGGTTGAATTTCCTTTCTTAAAAGTAACTAAATAAAATCTTTTAAAATAAGATAGTACTTCGAAGAGAGCTCTCATATCTTTTGTCTTATTTTATGATCATAATATCTCTTTGAATAATGATAGGTAAGTAATACCATCTCTTTGTAGGTGGGGAAACTGAAGATCAAATATTTTTTAATGGTTTACCTAAGGATGCAGTTTTAAATGTGAGGACTGACAATAGATCCCAGATCCTCATATCTTCCATGTGATGTTTCTCATCAGTGTGTTTTTCTACTTCAACTAAGTTCTACTTCAAAGACTTATTTCAAAGCATTCTTTGAGATTCTTAACATTTGAGATTATAAATAGGCCTTTTATGTCACCTGCTCAATATGCCATACCCTTCTTTTCTTCCTACAAGAACACTGATTTTTTTTGTTGTTATCCACTTGCCAGCATAAAATCATGTGTTTCAAGGAAAGCTGCCTGGTTTTTATCTACAGATGGTGGGTAAAATTTGGATCAATTCACTCATAGTAATTGCATCTTTCTTGCCAGTGATTAGATTAAGAATATCCATGTGACCAATGATCTATGGATGAAGTCCTCTGAGCGGTTTTGAGGAGCATTTTCCTCACTCCTTAGAAAATAACACATGAAAACACTTAATGTGGATGTTTGGAACACAGTTTCATGTGGATATTTTCATATCATGACTAATACTGAGAGCTTCAATAGATACTTTACTATGCAACTGGGAATGAAAACAACATCTGAAGGAGCTCAAACTCAAAAATAACAGAGAAGTAAGAGTATAACTCTCACATAAAACTCTTGTAGTCTTTATACTTTTAAATATATGACAACACATTTTATAATTAAATCCAGTTTGAGTAAAGGTTTTCCATTATTTTCATTCAAAACATACTGACACCTAAGTATCAGGTGGATACCAAGGATACTTTGCTAAATAATGACATAAGTAATTATTGAGAGTTGCATGCATTATTTTGAAACATCACTAAATAATTGCAGTAGGAATCACATAATGTATGTAGAAAGATCATCAGAGAAAAGGATATACTCTAATATTTGCAAAAGTATGCCCCATTGAACATGTTTTACATGGGAGTTAGGGATAGACAAAAGAGGGAGGAGGTTTCCATATCAGACACAATTTAGAAAGAGAAGTGAGTTAAAATGTCTTAACCTGTTTCTTTACTGAGTATATCTACAACCATGCTATAGTACATCATGAATATCAAATATCAGTTTTAGTTTGGAGCATTTTTTTGAACTTATATATCCACAGGATAGTGCATGTATGTGTATAATGTTGTGGGATGTTATTCTCAGAAACATATTTTAGGAGAAAATGAAAAATGAAAATTCAGAAAGAGTACAAGATTTTCAACATTTTGAGACCACTTAGTAGCATAATTGAAATTAGCAAACTGGTCTGCTGATTTTCTCATTAATACTATTTCAGTCACATCATTTGGCCTATTCTTTAAGCAAACAAATAAAATGTGGTTCCTACTCAAATACAGATTTAATTATATGTATTTGATGATAGTGATGGAATTTTAGAGAATATTCTTACATAGAAAGCAAATATTTTAAAAAGAGGGGCAGAGGAAGACACTGAAAAGGATATATATTTGGAGTCATACATGCCTGGGTAACTATACTTATATCAGATGAAATATTTTACAGTCACAAGAGACAAAGAAAAACATTGTGTAGTAATCAATTAATAAATCAATTTAAAACAACAATATAATAAATTTAAATAAATATGACCCAAACATCAGAGAACTTAAATATATGAAGAAAATGTTAGGAGAATTGAAGAGAGAAATAAACAGCAATATAATGATAGTAGACTATTTTAGTACTCCATTTTCAACAATGAATAGATTATCCAGACAGAAAAATAGTAAGGTAACAGTGGACTTGAACAACATTATAGGCCAAAAGGATCTAGCAAACATTTATGGAATACTCTACTCAAGAGAAAGAGAATATACATTCTTTCAAGGGTATATGAAACATTCTCCAAAATATGTTACATTTTTTGCCACAAAACAAGAAGACTTAAATAATATCAAGTACCTTTTCTGACCATATTGATATAAAACTAGAAATTAATACCAGAAAGAAACATAAACCATTCAAGAATATATGGAAATTAAACAGTGTACATCTGAAAATTCAGTGGATCAAAGGGTCAATTAAAAGGAAATCATAAGATACCTGGAGACAAATGAAAATGAAAACAAAACATCAAAAATTATGGAATGCAGCAAAAACAGTATTAAGAGTGAAGTTTATAAAAATGAATTACCGACAATAAAAAAGAAGAATCACAAATAACCTAATTTTACAACTCAAGGAACTAGAAGAAGAAAAATAATAACTACAATTTTATCAAAAGGGAAGAATTAATAAAAAATTAATGAAGATAGAAAATAAAATAGAAACTAAATTATAATAGAAAAAATCAAATTAAAAGTTGGTTTCTTTAAAAAAGATCAACAAAATTAACAAGTATCTAGTAGACACTAAGAAAAAAAGAGAGGGCTCAAATAATCTAAAGAAAGGAGAAATTTGAGGAGGAGCCAAGATGGCAGAACAGCATGGAAGTTTTTTGTGTGTCTTGTGTCCATGATACAGCCAAACCAACACTAAACCATACTGAAAACCTAGAAAACTGATTGGAAGATTAAGACAACAATTTGCACAACCTGAACCACAGAATTCAGCAGGTATGTGGCACGGAGAGGTGAACTTGGGGAGCGAGAAGCCGCAGGAAGGGAGGTGCTTTTGCGGGCAGAGAGAAAATACGGAAACGGGGGGGTGGTGGGGTGAAAGGGAGAATATGGGAAAAGCATCCCTCCCCAAAAGCAGGTGGAGAGAAAGTGGAAAATTGGAAACAGCTGCAAATACTAAACTAAAAAGGGAGAAAGGAGAAAGGAGAAAGGAGAGGGTTAAAATTCCATTAAGACTGTAAACAAGGGGAGCACAAAGGCTGCAACTCCGCAGCTCCATGCCTGGCAGTGCTCTGGTGGGAAGGGCTAATACCCAGGAACAGACTGGGGTCCGGGAGGTTCTCAGGCCACACGGGTAAAAGGGGTTCCACTGCTGGAAGAACATTTGGTAGAGACTGTTGAAGCCACCTGGTCCCAGCAGACCCCAGAAAATGGCCACATTCGCTGGTGCTGGAACAAGGTCATTAAGGGTGAAGCCTGGGCCAGATGTGTGTTGTGATTTTCCATAATCCCTGAAACACTGCTGCTACACTATCTCGTGAACTTTTTCTGGGGCGGGTTGGCACCTGGCTGCAGTCTTGGGGCACCAGCACCAGCAGGGTCCAGCAAGAGTTCCTGGGTGCAGCCGATATTCAGACATTGCTCATTCAGCTATTGCTCAGCGACAACCTCCCACAGAGGGGCGGAATGACCAAAGCCGCAGTCCCTCAGAAGTAAGGGGCTGGGGAAAACAGCCTCATCTGAGACAAAACTCAGGAAAGAGGTACTGCCTGGGGCCTGGTCACAGAGAGTGAAAAAGTGAGGATTGGACAAAAGCTGAAGACAGAGGACAGGTGTGCAATTGCTGATTGGGGAGAACAGAGTTCCAATACTAGAGACTGGTTAGCTGGGTGATGCCATTTTCACTGATGCTGTGTATGCACATACATATCTATGAACTCTACACACTCCACTCCAGTAGGCCAGCAGCGCTGTCTAGTGGAGAATGGAGCCATTACAATGAGCCCCACCCAACTGGGTCAAACTCACTCCTCAAGAACACAAGTCTCACCACCTCCTTAGTTTATGGACCATAAAACACTTCAGAGTCTGACTTCTACAGGAAAACAAAATAATTTCAGTCCTACTTCAATCTGTTACCAGGTCCATCTATTAAATTTTCTTTCTTTTTTCTTTTTCACTTCTTTTCTTTTTCTTGAATACAGAAAGAGAAAAAAAATCATTTTTATTTTCAATTTTTATTAAAAATATTTTTCTTTAATTTGTACTACTATATTTCTTAACTGTGTGTAATTTTTTTTCAAATTCTATTTTACTTCCATCATTTTATTTTAGACTACTACAGTGTATTCACTTTTTCAAATTTTCAAATGATTTCCTTTTTTTCTCTTTTCTCTCCTTTTTGTTTCTTTCCATTTTCTTGAGTACAGAAAGAGAAAAAAATCATTTTCATTTTTAATTTTTATTAAAACTATTTTATTTAACTTTTTCTAAAATATTCTTTATTTTTGTGTAAAATATTTTCAAATTCCATCCTACTCCAATCATCACATTTTAGTCTACTACAGTGTGTTCATTTTTTGAAATTCTCAACTGATTACCTTCCCCACCCTTATTTTTTTCTAATCTGTCAAACCACTTTCAACACCCACACCAAAACACACCTAGGATCTAACATGTTTTCCATTTTTGTGTGTGTGTTTTTAATTTTTTAATTTTATTATTATTTTTTAATTTTAATATAATTTTTAATTGTAATATTTCTACCTTATTATTCCCTTTTCTCCCTTAAAAATGACAAAACATAAGAATTCACCCCAAAAGAAAGAGCACAAAGAAACGACAGCTGGGGCTTAAGGAACACAGATACAAGCAACATGTCTGAACCAGAAATTAGAAGCATGATAATAAGAATATTAGCTGGAGTCAAAAATAGTTTAGAATCCCTTTTTGCAAAGATAAAAAAAGTAAAAACTAGTCAGAATGAAACTAAATATGTTATAACTCAGCTGCAATCACAGATGGATGCTGCGGTGGCAAGGATGGATGAGGCAAACAGAATCAGCACTACAGAGGACAAAGTTATGGAGAACAACGAAGCAGAAAAAAAAAAAGAGGGAGATGAAGGTAAAAGAGCATGATTTAAGAATTAGAGAAATCAGTGACTCATTAAAAAGGAACAACATCAGAATCATAGGGGTCCCAGAAGAGGAAGAGAGAGAAATAGGGGTAGAAGGGTTATGTGAGCAGATCATAGCAGAAAATTATCCTAACCTGGGGAAAACACAGACATCAAAATCCAGGAAGTACAGAGGACCCCCATTAGATTCAACAAAAACCGACCATCAACAAGGCGTATCATAGTCAAATTCACAAAACACTCAGGCAAGGAGAGAACCATGAAAGCAGCAAGGGAAAAAAAAGTCCCTAACATACAAGGGAAGACAGATCAGGTTTGCAGCAGACCTACCCACAGAAACTTGGCAGGCCAGAGAGGAGTGGCAGGATATATTCAACGTGCTGAATCAGAAAAATATGCAGCCAAGAATTCTTTATCCAGCAAGGCTGTCATTCAAAATAGAGGGATAGATAAAAAGTTTCCCAGACAAACAAAAATTAAAGGAGTTTGTGACCACTAAACCAGCCCTGCGAGAAATTTTAAGGGGGAATCTCTGAGGGGAGAGAAGATAAAATATATATATCAAAATGAACAAAGATTAGAAAGGACCAGAAAACACCACCAGAAACTCTACCTCTACAAGCAGAATAATGGCAAAAAATTCATATCTTTCAATACTCACTCTAAATATCAATGGACCCAATGCTCCAATCAAAAGAGATAGGGTAGCAGAATGGATAAGAAAAAAAGATCCATCTATATGCTGTTTACAAGAGACGACTTTTGACCTAAAGACACCTTCAGATTCAAAATAAGGGGATGGAGAACCAATTATCATGCTAATGGTCAACAAAAGAAAGCCAGAGTAACCATACTTATATCAGACAATCTAGACGTTAAAATAAAGACTGTATCAAGAGATGCAGAAGGGCGTTATAACATAATCAAGGGGTGTATCCACCAAGAAGGCCTAACAATTGTAAACATTTATGTGCCAATGTGAGAGCACCCAAATATATAAATTAATTAATCATAAACATAAAGAAACTCATCGATAATCATACCATAATAGTAGGAGACTTCAACACCCCACTCACAGCAATGGACAGATCATCTAATCAGAAAATCAACAAGTAAACAATGGATTTGAAGGACACACTTGACCAGTAGGACTTAACAGATATATTCAGAACATTTCATCCTAAAGCAGAGGAATATACATTCTTCCCCAGGGCACATGGAATGTTCTCCAGAATAGACCATATATTGGGACATAAATCAGCCCTAAGTAAGTAAAAAAAAGTTTGAGATCATACCATGCATATTTTCAGTCCACAATGCTATGAAACTCAAAATCAACCACAAGAAACAAATTGCAAATGTAACAAAGACTTGGAGACTTAAGAACATCCTACTAGAGAATGAATGGGCCAACCAAGAAGTTAAAGAGTAAATTAAAAAGTATATGGAAGTCAATGAAAATGATAACAACACAACCCAAAACCTCTGGGATGCACCAAAGGCAGTCATAAGAGGAAAGTATATAGCAATCCAGGCCTTCCTAAAGAAGGAAGAAAGATCTCAGATACATATTCTAACCTTATGCTATAAGGAGCTGGAAAAAGAACAGCAAATAAAACCCAAAACCAGAAGAAGACAGGAAATAATAAAGATTAGAGCAGAAATTAATGCTATCAAAACCAAAACAAACAAACAAACAAACAAAAAGAAAATCCAGTAGAACAGATCAATGAAACCAGAAGCTGGTTCTTTGAAAGGATTAACAAAATTGATAAACCACTAGCCAATTTGATCAAAAAGAAAAAGGAAAGGACCCAAGTAAATAAAATCAAGAATGAAAGAGGAGTGATCACAACCAACACAACAGAAATAAAAACAATAATAAGAGAATATTATGAGCAATTATATGCCAATAAAATGGGCAATCCGGAAGAAATGGACAAATTCCTAGAAACATATACACTACCAAAACTAAAACAGGAAGAAATAGAAAATTTGACCAGACCCATAACCAGTAGGCAAATCGAATTAGTAATCAACAATCTGCCAAAAAACAAGAGTCCAGGGCCAGATGGCTTTCCAGGGGAATTATAACAAACATTTAAGGAACAGTTAACACCTATTCTCTTGAAGGCGTTCCAAAAAATAGAAATGGAAGGGAAACTTCCAAACTCTTTCTTTGAAGCCAGCATTACCTTGATTCCAAAACTAGACAGAGACCCTACTATAAAGGAGAACTATAGATGAATTTCCCTGATGAACATGGATGCAAAAATCCGCAAGAAGATATTAGCCAACCGGCTCCAACAATAGATTAAAAAAAAATTGTTCATCACGACCAAGTGGGGTTTATACTTGGGATGCAGGGCTGGTTTAATATCGGTAAAACAATTAACGTGATTCATCACATCAATAAAAGAAAGGACAAGAACCATATGATCCTCTCAATAGATGCAGAGAAAGCATTTGACAAAATACAGCATCCTTTCTTGAGGAAAACCGTCAAGAAAGTAGGGACAGAAAGAGCATACCTTGAGATCATAAAAGCCATATATGAACAACCCAACGCTAATATCATCCTCAATGGGGAAACACTGAGCGCTTTCCCCCTAAGGTCAGGAACAAGACAGGGATGTCCACTCTCACCACTGTTATTGTACATAGTATTGGAAGTGTTAGCCTCTGCAATCAGACAACACAAAGAAATAAAAGGCATCCAAATCGGCCAGGAGGTGGTGAAACTTTCACTCTTCGTAGTTGACATGATACTCTATATGGAAAACCGTAAAGATTCCACCAGGAAACTGCTAGAACTGATTCATGAATTCAGCAACGTTGCAGGATATAAAATCAATGCACAGAAATCGGTTGCATACCCATACACGAACAATGAAGCAACAGAAAGAGAAATCAAGGAATTGATCCCATTTACAGTTGCACAAAAAAACATAAAATACCTAGGAATAAATCTAGCCAAAGAGGTGAAAAATCTATACTCTGAAAACTATAGAAAGCTTATGAAAGAAATTGAGGAAGACAAAAAAAATGGAAAAAGATTTCATGCCCCAGGATAAGAAGAACAAATATTGTTAAAATGTCAATACTACCCAAAGCAATCTACATATTGAATGCAATCCCTATCAAAGTAACACCAGAATTCCTCACAGAGACAGAATAAATAATCCTAAAATTTGTATTTTACCAGAAAAGACCCCAAGTAGCCAAAGCAATCTTGAAAAAGAAAACCAAATCAGGAAGCATCAGAATCCCAGACTTCAAGCTATACTACAAAGCTGTAATCATCAAGACAGTATGGTACTGGCACAAGAACAGATACTCAGATCAATGGAATAGATTAGAGAACCCAGAAATGGAGCCACAAACGTATGGCCAACTAATGTTTGACAAAGCAGGAAAGGATATTCAATGGAATAAAGACAGTCTCTTCAGCAAGTAGTGCTGGGAAAACTGGACAGCAACATGCAGAAAAATGAACCTAGACCACTCTCTTAAACCATACACAAAAATAAACTCAAAATAGATGAAAGACCTAAATGTAAGACAGCAATCCATCAAAATCCGTGAGGAGAAAGCAGGCAAAAACCTCTTTGATGTTACCCGCAGCAACTTCTTACTCAATATGTCTCCAGAGGCAAGGGACAGAAAAGCAAAAATGAACTACTGGGACCTCATCACAATAAAAAGCTTCTGCACAGCGAAGGAAACAGAGAAACTAAAAGGCAACCAACAGAATGGGAGAAGATATTTACAAACGACATATCAGATAAAGGGTTACTATACAAAATCTATAAAGAACTTATCAAACTCCACACCTGAAAACCAAATAATCCAGTGAAGAAATGGGCAAAAGACATGAATAGACAATTCTCCAAAGAAGACAACCAGATGTCCAATTGAAACAAGAAAAAATGCTCCACATCACTCATCATCAGGGAAATAAAATCAAAACCACAATGAGATATCACCTTACACCTGTCAGAATGGCTAACATTAACAACTCAGGCAACAACACGTGTTGGTGAGGATGCAGAGAAAGAGGCTCTCATTTGCATTGTTGGTGGGATTGCAAGCTGGTGCAGCCACTCTGGACAACAGTAGGGAAGTTCCTCAAAAAAGTAAAAATAGAACTACCCTACAACCCAGCAATTACACTACGAGGCATTTATCCAAGTGATACAGGTGAGCTGTTTCAAAGAGACATATGCAACCCCATGTTTATAGCAGCACTATGAACAATAGCCAACGTGTGGAAAGAGCCAAAATGTACATTGATAGATGAAAGGGTAAAGATGATGTGGTGTGTGTGTGTGTATATATATATATATATATATATATATATATATATATAATGGAGTATTACTCAGCAATCAAGAAGAATGAAATCTTGCCATTTGCAACTACATGGATGGAACTGGAGGGTATTATTCTAAGTGAAATTAGAGAAAGACAAAAATCATATGAATTTACTCATATGAGGACTTTAAGAGACAAAACAGATGAACATAAGGGAAAGGAAACAAAAATAATATAACAGGGAGGGGGACAATACATAAGAGACTCATAAATATGGAGAACAAACTGAGGGTTGCTGGAGGTGTTGTGGGAGGGTGGATGGGCTAAATGGGTAAGGGGTATTACGTTATCTACTCCTGAAATCAGTGTTGCACTATATGCTAATTTGAATGTAAATTTAAAAATTTTAAAAATAAAATAAAAAAAAAGAAAGGAGAAATTCCCTGAAACATATAATATACCAAGATGGAATCATGAGGAAATAGAAATTATGAACAGAACATGAGTAAGGAAATCGAATCAGTAATTTGAAACCCCCAGAAAGAAAACCCAGATTCAGATTGCTGCACTGGTAAATTCTAGCAAACATTTAAAGATTTTTCTTTCCTTGTATTTAGCTTTTGGCATTTAATTATAATGTATTTTGGTGTGGTCTCTTTGGGTTCATCTAATTAGGAACTGAGTTTCTTGGTTCTGATGTCTGTTTCCTTCCCCAATTTAAAGAGGTTGTCTGCCATTATTTCTTCAAATAAGATTTCTGTTCCTTTCTTTCTCATCCTTTTGTAATCCCTATAATATGAGTTATAGTCTGATGTTGTCCCATAAATCCCTTAAACTATCTTCAATTTTTTTTCATTTTCTTTTCTTTTTCCTCCTCTGATTGGGTAACTTCCACTGCCTTCTCTTTAAGTTGACTCATTCATTCTGCTGCTTTGTCTAGTCTGCTGTTGAACACTTCTAGTGTATTTTTCAGCTCAATTATTGTATTCTTCATTTCTAGGATTTCTGTTTGGTACTGCCTTGTATTTTCAATCTCTTTGTTAAAATATCATTCTGTTCATCCAGTCTTCTCTCCAGTCTCATAGGCATTTTTACTAATATTACTTTGAACTCTTGATTAGATAAGTTATTTATCTCCATTTCATTAAGGTTTTTATTTCTGAGATTTTTTATTAACATACAGTGTTATATTGGTCTCAGGTGTGCAATATAGTGATTCAACAATTCCATATATCACCCAGTGTTTATCACGAGAAGTGCACTCCTTAATCACCACACCTATTTCATCCATCCCCTCACCTCTTCCCCTCTGGTAACCATCAGTTATCTATAATTAAGAATCTGGATCTTGACTTTTCTCTCTTTGTCTACTTTATTTCTTTTTGCTCGTTTTCTTTCTTAAATTCCACACTGAGTGAAATAATGTTATTTGAGTTTCTTTGACTGGCTAGTGGTATTTTGAAAAAGATTGCATTAAATGGGTAGTGTGCTCTGAGTGGTATAACATTTTAACAGTATTTGTTCTTCCAATCCACAAGCATGAAAGGTCTTTCCATTTGTTTTGTGTGTTGTCTTCGATTTCTTTCATCAGTGTTTTACAGTTTTCAGAGTACAGGTTACTCACGTCTTTAGTTAAGTTTATTCCTAGGTATCTTATTGACTTTTGGTACAATTGTAAATGGTATTGATTCTTTAATTTCTCTTTCTGCTACTTCATTATCGGTGTATAAAAATGCAACACATTTCTGTACATTGATTTTATATCCTGCAACTATACTGAACTCATATATCAGTTCTAACAGTTTCTTGATGGAGTTTTATGGTTTTCTATATACAATATCAAGCCATCTGCAAATAGTAAAAGTTTTACTTCTTCCTTACCAATTTGGATATCTTTTATTTATCTTTTATTTCAATGTTTGCCTAATTTCTGTGTGTAGAACTTCCACTACTATGTTGAATAGAAGTGGTGAGAGTGGACATTCTTGTCTTAGTAGTGACCTTAGGGGGAAAGCTTTCAGTTTTTCCCCATTGGGGATGATGTCAACTGTGGGTTTCTCATATATGGTGTTTGTATGTTCAGGTATGTTCCCTCTAAACCTACTTTGATGAAGGTATCTATAATGAAAGAATGTTACACTTTGTCAAATTCTTTTCCTGCATCTGTTGGAATGATCAGATGGTTCTTATCCTTTCTATTATTGATGTGATGTATCACATTGTTTGATTTGCAAATATTAAACCACACTTGCAACCCAAGCATAAATTCTGCTTCATCATTGTGAATGATTTTTTTTATGTATTGTTGGATTTGTTTTGCTAATATTGTATTGAGGATATCTGCTTCTGTGTACATCAGGGGTATTGGCCTGTAGTTCTAGAGTGTCTGTATCTGGTTTTGCTATGATAATGCTGGCCTCATATAATGAATTTTGAAGTTTTCCTTCCACTTCTATTTTTTTTAAATAGTTTATGTATCAACTCTTCTTCAAATGTTTGGTAGAATTTACCTGTGAAGTTATCTGGTCTTAGCCTTTTGTTTGTTTCAAGTGGTTTGATTACTGATTCAATTTCTTTGCTCATTATCAGTCTATTGAAATTTTCTTTTTCTCCTTTTTCAGGTTTGGTAGTTTATATGTTTCTGGGAATTTATCCATTTATTCTATGTTGTACAATTTGTTGGCAAATAGTTTTCATAATACTCTATTATAATTGTATTTCTGTGGTGTTGATTGTTATTTGTCTTGTCTCATTTGTAAATTTATCTATTTGAGTCCTTACTCTTTTTTTTCATAATAAGTCTGGTTAGAGGTTTATCAATTTTATTGAATTTTTCAAAGACCCAGTTCCTGGTTTCATTGATCTTTTCTGTTATTTGTTTTGTTTTCTTTTTTAGTTTCTACATCATTTAATTCTACCCTATTCTTTATTATTTCCTTTTCCTGTTGGTTTAAAGTTTTACTTGTTCTTCTTTTTCTAGCTCCTTTAAGTGTAAGGTTAGGTTCTTTATTTGAGATCTTTTCTGAGATTTTTCTTGCTTTTTGATGTAAAACTGTATTGTTATATACTTCCTTCTTAAAACCACATTTGCTGCATCCCAAAGGATTTGGACCACTGTGCTTTCATTTTTGTTTGTTTCCATGTACTTTTTCATTTCTTCTTTGACGTCTTCGTGGATGGATTCATTGTTTAGTAGCATGTTATTTAACCTCTATGTATTTGTGATCTTTCCAGATTTTTTCTTGTGGTTCTAGTTTCTTCACTTCTAGATTCATAGCATTCTGGTAAGAAAACGAGCATAGACTTAACTATAGAGAACAAACTGATGGTTACCATAAGGAAAATGGATGAGGTGGATGAGTAAGATAGGTGATGGGGATTAAGGGGTATAGTTGCTCTAATGAATATTGGGTGTTGTATCAAAGTGTTTAATCACTATATTGTACACCTGATACTAATATTACACTGTATGTTAACTACCTGGACTTTAAATGAAAAAAAAAAATAAGAAAAGGTACATCGTATGACTTAGATCTTGAATTTGTTGAGGCTGGCTTTGTGGTCTACTAAGTGATCTATTCAGGAGAATGTTCCATGTACATTTGAAAAGAGTGTGTATTTTGCTGTTTTATGATGGAATGTTCTGAATATGTCTGTTAAATCCATCTGTTCCAGTGTGTCCATCAATGCCATTGTTTCTGTGTTGATTTTCCGTGTGGATGATTTGTCAAATGATGTAAGTGAGATGTTAAAGTCTCTTACTATTATTACATTTTTATCAATTAGTTCCTTTATGTTTGTTATTAACACTTTTATGTGTTTGGGTGCTCTTCTGTTGGGTGTATAAATATTTATAATTGTTACAGTTCTTGATAGAATGTCACCTTTATTATTACATAGTGTTCTTTGTCTCTTGTTACAGTGTTTGTTTTAAAGTCTACTTACTCTGATGTAAGTATTGTTACTCTGGATTTCTTTTGAAATCCATTTGCATGATATGTGTTTTTCCATCCCCTCATTTTAAGTCTAAAATGAATCTTCCACAGGCAGCATATAGATAGATCTTGTTTTTATCTATTGTGTCACCCTATGTCTTTTGATTGGAGTGTTTAGTCCATTTACATTCAACATAATTTTTGAGATTATATATATATATATATGTAATTTTTGAGATTATATAGATACATATGTGTACACACACACACACACACATATATATATAAAATTTGTTTTGTGTTTGTTTTTGAGGATTTTCTCTGATCCTTTCTTATCTTTTTTTCATGGTTTGCTGATTTTCTTTAGTGAATCTTTCTCTTTATACTTTGAATATTTATTAGTGGTTTTTGTTATATGGTTACCATTAGGTTTATATATAACCTTTTCTGCATATAGTGGTATGTATTAAATTGAGGCTTGTTTAAGTTTGAACCCATTCTTTACTCCTGTCCTCCCGAAATTTTAGGTATATGTTGTCATATTTTACATCCTTTTATTTTGTGGGATCCTTGACTGATGTTTTTACAGAAATATTCATTTTTACTCCTTTTGTGTTTCTTACCTTTATACTGTAATTTTGGTCTCTCCTTTCCATTAGAGTCTCCTTTAATATTTCTGTCAGGACTGGCTTGGTGATCAGAAACTCCTTTAGTTTGTTTGGGAAATGATCTCTCTATTTTTAATGATAGCTTTGATGGATAGAGTATTCTTGGCTCAGGTATTTCCCATTCAGGACTTTAAATATATCATGCCATTCCCTTCTGGCTTCTAAAACTCTGCTGAAAAATCCCCTGCTAGCCTTATGGGTTTTCCCTTGTAAATTACTGTCTTCTTTTGTCTTGTTACTTTCAATTTTTTTCTTTATAACTGTATTTTCACATTTAATTACAATATGTTGTGGTGTGGATCTGCTTTTGTTGATTTTAATGGGGGTTCTCTATGCCTCCTAGATCTGTATATCTGTTTCCTCCTTAGATTAGGGGAGTTTTCAGCAATTATTTCTTCAAATAAATTTTCTGACCTCTTTTCTCTCCTTTTTCTTCTGTCAATCCTGTGATATGAATGTTATTACATTTGATGGTGTCACTCAGTTTCCTAGATCTGTTCTTATTTTATGTAATTATTTTTACTCTGTCTTGTTCAGCTTGATGATTTTCCATTACTGTGTCTTCTAGGTCAGTAATTCGTTCCTCTGCTTCCTCCAGCCTGCTGTTCATTCTATCAACCATATTTGTCATTTAGTTTATTGAGCCCTCTATTTCTGCCATATTATTTCTTATAATTTAGGATGATTTGATAGTTATCTAGCTGTGTTCATGACAGGTGGAAAGCCTAGGGTCCTCCTACTCCACTGCCATCTTCCAAACTTTTGCTGAGATATATATCTTGTTCTTTCATTTAGAACATATTCCTCTTTTTCTTCATTTTGCTTGCTTTTCTGTGTTGGTTTCTGTACTGTTGATGAAGAAACCACCTCTCTCAGTCTCGAAGAACTAGTTTTGTATAAGAGATGAACTTTGCTCAGCCCTCCCTCTGCTCTTGGTTATCACTCATACTTCTGTGATTGTCTAAGCAGCTTATTATATTTTTTGTAGCTCCCAGTAGTTGAGGATGTGCCACAACCTTTCAGTACACCAAGGAAGGGACTAAATCCAGGCTGACTACAAGCTAGGCCCTTAGGCAACACCTTTTACATATATGCAAATATAACATTCCTGAGGAGCTTCAAGTATAAGCCCCACTGGTGACCAGAGCCAGGCAATATGGAGGTGTTCCCTGCATGTCAATCACAAAATCTGGGGTTACATATGAATGTATACTCTCTTTTTTTTTTTAATTTTTTTTTCAACGTTTATTTATTTTTGGGACAGAGAGAGACAGAGCATGAACGGGGGAGGGGCAGAGAGAGAGGGAGACACAGAATCGGAAACAGGCTCCAGGCTCTGAGCCATCAGCCCAGAGCCCGACGTGGGGCTCGAACTCACGGACCGCGAGATCGTGACCTGGCTGAAGTCAAACGCTTAACCGACTGCGCCACCCAGGCGCCCCAAATGTATACTCTCTTTTATGGGAGATACTGGTGATCTGAAGCAAGGCAGAGGAAGAACACCATGATGAAAGAGCATCAGGCACAATCTACCTTTCTTGAGAGCAGCTCCACAGGCCACTAAGTGTGTGTGGAATCTAAAGCCTTCCTCTTGGCCGAATTCTCCAGAACAAGCAAAGTGTCCTCCTTTACAGAAAGACTGAGAAAACAGGGAAATGTGCTTCAGTTTGTTTGTTTGTGTGTCCTGGGAGTGGTAGCCTACCACAGTCTTTCCCTGTGATTATCATAACCCTGTAAGACCCAGGAATGCAAGCCCTTCTAGCCACCAAAGTCAAGTAATCAAGGGGTGTCCACTATAAAAACTGGGCACCAGACATGTCAAGCTCCCCTCCAGGAGACAGTAGTTCTCTGGAGCATGGCAGAAGGTGACCACAGAATGCCCACTCCTCAATGTCTCTTGAAAGGATTACAGTCAGCTCCTGGAAGTGTGTTTAATTAGAAACCTGCCCCTCAGACCAATCATAATAATAAGCTAATAGACCTCCACAGAAAGAGAAATTTCCTGGGTCTGTTGCTTCTTGCTGTGCTCTGGGGGTGGTAACTATTTAAGAACTCTTTCCCTGTTACTTACAGTCTTATGAGGCCCACAAGCATAAGCCCCACTGGCCACTAGGCAATGCAATTTAGAGGTGTTCTCTGGTGGCAGTCAGAAAAATCAGGGCACTAGACATGGGTATGAGCTCTTTTCTTGGTGACACTGGTTATTACAGAGCCCTGAGACCAGAAATGCAAGCTCCCCTGGAGTCCATAGCCTGGTGATCAAAGAGCATTCCTTGTCTGGCAGCCACAAAGATCAGGTCACTAGATGAGTATAAAGGTTCCCTTCTGGGAGATACTGGTACTCTAAGGCAAGGAGAGTGCAAAGATGGCACTTACTAGTCTTTGTCCCTAGAACATATTCTGGTAGGCTCCTAAATGTATGTATTAAATTAAATGCTTTCTCCCCAGGCCAGTTTTAATGTAAGCAAGTGACTCTTACACCTTAAGTCTGGGCATGATTAGCTGTCTCTGAGCTGGGTCCTGGGGTCGGCGAGTCTGAGCATGCCAGCCTTTTAAGAAGCATTTCTCAAATTGCTACCATTTTGTAAGCCTCAGGATATGAGCCCTGTTATTTTTTAAAAGTTTTTAATGTTTTGGGACTTGTCTCCCAAGTGCATGTCTTAAAAGATGGGGCACCTAATGTCAGGCTTGAACCCTTACTCTTCAGGAAGAAGCTATGGGCTTTGAGTTCCCTCCTAGCTGTGGGTGGTCACACCAAGGTTGAGGCTTAAGGTAAAATTGTAGGTCAAATTGTGGCTTTCTCTTCATTTTCCCAATGTGTAGTCATCATTTAGATAGCATTTAGGTTTTTATAGAGAAAATTATTCCATATGGAGCTGTAGACTCAGTGTGATCATTGGAAGAGGTGAGTTTAGAATCTTCCTATGTCACTATTAACCAGAACCCTGAGCTATTTTCAGACATAGTATATACATAGATGTATATATACATATATATATATGTATATATACATCTATTTGTATATATATGTATATTATGTGTATATATGTATATTAAATATATATATTTAATGTTAATAAATCTCCTCATAAGTTTTTAGAGCTAATAAATAAGTTCATCAAACTTTCAGAATACACAATCAATAAATAAAAATAAACTATATTTCTAACACCTGAAATGAATGATCTCAAAATAAAATTAAAAAAAATATTTTATTTACAATAGTTTTAGAGTAATAAAGTAGTAGTAAACTTAACAAAGTTCAAAGCCCATATGCTGAAAGCCATAAAACCATGAAAGGAATCAAAGGAAATCTAAATGAATGGAAAGATATCCCATGTTCACAAATCAGTAGATTTCACATTGTTAACATGCCAATACTCCCAAATTTACTTATGGACTCAACATAATCCAAATAAAAATCCTGGTTGGACTTTTTGCTGAAATTGACAAATTGGTCCATTAATTCATATGGAAATTCAAAAGGCCAAGATAGAAAAAAATATTGAAAAATAAGAACAACATTGAAAGAGTCACATTTCCCAATTTTAAAACTTAACTACAAAACAAGACAGTGTAATTCTAAGATTCTTTCATAGAATATGGATAGATATATAGATACCTGGAATGAAATTGAGAGTCCAGAAATAAATCCATGTATCTATGGTAATTATTTTAGTTTCTTTGTTTGAAATAATGTTACTGACATATGATTGACATGTAAAAAGTCATACATATTTGATGTATACTACTTGATGAGTTTGGGTATTCATCAAATTTCCATCATCAAGGTCATAGATATATCTATGTCTCCTAAAGTTTCATCCTATTACTATTAGTAATATTATTACTATTATTGTTATCTATATATGAGTGTGTGGTAAGTAAACATAAGATCTACCCTACGCAAATTTTAAGTGCACGGTACTATATTGTTAGCTCTAACCACTAAGCTGTATAGTAGATCACAAGAACCTATTTATCCTGCATAACTGAATATGGTCAATTCATTTTAAAGAACGATGTCAAGATAATTTGATTGGGAAAAATTGTAACATTTTGTAAAATTTGTAACATACAGTGATGGGACAACTATATATTTATCTGCAAAAGAATACAGATGAAAAGCTATTTCATACCATATACAATAATTAATTCACAATTAATCAATGTCCTAAATGTAAGAGCTAAAAATATGAATTCTTGGAGGAAATGTGAAAATTTGCATGACCTTGGTTTGGGCAATGAATCTTTAAATATGACACCGGAAGCACTAGTAACAAAGTAAAAAAAGTAAATTGGACTTATCAAAATCAAAATATTCTTTGCTTCAGAGGGCATCATCAAGAATATGAAATGAGCACATTTCCACAAAATGAACAAAAATTTTGCAAATCACATATGTAATAATGGACTTATATTCACATTATATAAAAGATATTCAGAAGATTATATTAATAGGCAAATAACCCAACTACAAAATGACCAAAGGGGCAATGCCAATGGCTAATAAGTGTAAAAAATGCTCAATGTCATTATTCAGTAGGTAAATGCTAATAAAATACACATACTACTTCATACATACTAGGATGGCTATGTTGAAAAAGACAAGTGTTAGGGAGGAATGGAACCTTCATACAATGCTAGTGGAAATGTAAAGTATTCTAAGCACTTTGTAAAACAGTCTGGTTGGGTAGTTCCTGGAAATGTTATACACTTAATATATGATTCAGCGGTTCCACTTCCAGGGACATATATGCCTAAGAGAAACAAAAACATATGCAAAACATGCAAAACAACCTAAATGTCCATTGACTGATAATGGGTAATACAATGTAGTCTTTCCATAGAATATTACTCAATAATAAAAATAAATGAAGTACAGATATATGCTACAACATGGATAAACCTTGAAAACATAATGCTAAGTGAAAGAAGCCAGTCACAAAATATCACATAGTATATAATACCATTTTTATCACATGTAAGTATATGTAAATCTATAGAAACATACAATAAATAGGTGGTCTCCTAGGGGGTGGGAGAATTAGAGAAAAATAATAGTGATTGGTAATCGGTGAGTGGTTCCTCTTAGCAGTTGTGAAAATGTTCTAACTTGGTAGTGGTAATGATAGCTCAACTCTGTGAATATACTACATGATCCTATAGAATGTCAGTGTTTATGCATCAAGTAGCATATAGATGTACTACAATGATTTTTTACACAAAAATACTATTAGGAAAAAAATCTATACACACAAAATGGTTAGTCTGAAAAATAAATGTGTAAATACATACAATGTAATACTTGTAACAAAAGTGTCATAAAGGTAAACCTTAAAGTAAAATTATCTTTAAAGGGGACCAATTGATATAACTCAATCTTGGGGCCCATACTGTATCTGTATCCAGTGAATAAAACCAATTTTTCCAGTGAGGGTGTAAAATTAAGCAAAACTTTAAGGACATTAAAATATGATTTTTTAAGACTCAGATAAATAAGTAATGAATCTTAGGAGTCTGTAACTTTGAGACCTTCAGTCACTTGTGAAACTATTTTGAGTTTTTGATAAGAAAAAGAACAAATAACATTTCTTATTAGATTACAACTCTAGCCATATCCTTACACTTACTCTCTGAATCAACTTCTGTACCTAGGTTTCCCAGTAATCAGTTATCTGGCTATAATATATTTATAAAATACATAAATTTTTATCTATTTATATTTGGTATATATTTTTGGTAATTGATAAATTCATAGTATGTCATCCATTCAGAATACCTATGTGTACATTATAATTATTAGTAAAATTTAAGTGAAGTTAAACATTATAGAGTAGTTTAAGTTGAATGATCAGATGAACACAAAGCTTATTTTCATGAATATAGGTTAAATTACTTAATGGAAGTAGAATTTATATAACTAGCATAACAAGATAATTTTTAATGTCTTTGACTATTTTTCAAAGAGTAAGCTGCTCCCATGCTCCCCAGTATTTAATATGTTCAAATCCCATTTTAATTATTGAGCATTTTCACTCTCATAATAATCTGCTTAGATTTTACATTTTGTCTACAGACAATATTCTGGGAAATAACTCTAAAAGTACATTTGAGTGTTCAAGAACTACATTGGTTGCTTTAAAGATTTACTTGAAAAGTTGCTACAGGGACGCATGGGTGGCTGTCAGTTAGGCATCAGCTCAGGTCATGATCTAAGGGTGGTGAGTTTGGGCCCGTTATCAGGCTTGGTGCAGATGGCGCAGGCCTGCTTGGGATTCTGTCTCTCCTTCTTTCTGCCTCCTCCCCACTTGTGCATGTGTGCTCTCCCTCTCTCAAAAATAAATAAATAAATAAATCTCTTTTTTTTTTTTTTAAAGAAAATTACCACCTATTTGAAGTCATTCATCCAGAACCATGTATTTGCAGTTTTATAAGTGTCAGGGACTATACTTGTCAGAGATCCTCATTCATGAGAAAAAATATAGTTTATAGGTATTCTCTCCCTTTAAAAAAATAATGCATAATCAAAATCAACTAGATATTTTAGATGATTTGCATTTCACAGTGGTATACCTAAATCTGTGATACCCCAGACCCATATTAGAGAGTCCTGGTTTAAAGTCTTTAGAACATACCTTTCCATAATTAAAATCCAGGGAATTGATTTATTGCTAGATCACCTTAATTTTATTGCTCTAGTTCTCTAGCTTGTTACATTGTTTACCAAATAATGCAATAAAGCAGTGGAGCTTCATTACTGTGTCCTATAGATAATAGGATAAAATGTGAAATAAAGCAATAAAAATGATCAATGGAAAAATAATTTAATTATGAATGCCAGTATACTTTAACTCTTTAGGCAATGCACCTTTGTAAAGCAAGCAGCTTTTCATATATATATATATATATATATATATATATCGAGAGAGAGAGAGAGAGAGAGAGAGAGAGAGAGATTGAATGCACTTGGGGAAAAAGTTCTGTACTAAATGTTGAGGCATATTCTTTGGGTGAAAAATATATATTCAACTTGTTGAAGCCTTCTCTCTCTCTCTTCTGTCTCCCTTTCTCTCCTGTCTCAATGTGATTTAAAAACAGTGGCCTGAAATGGGTCAGATTTCTTTGGAGAATCCAGGATTGAATAGTCTAGTCATAACTATTTGACTTTGGCTACTGAATAAGAAAAGAGGGTGTATTTCCATTTCATTCATGAACTTCTTCCTCCACATTTCATATTTCCCTACAACAGGGACTGGTGTTTATATACTGAATCTACAAGCTGAGATCTTTTTACCAATTGATCTTTTGACCAATTGAAAAATTAAAACTCTTCATCAAAGGAACTATATTTTCAAATGAAGAGTATACATATTTAAGAGTATCTATATCCAAAAACGTTTATGAAACGTATTAGATCCTATGAAGATGTACTTCCATTTGCTGCTGGAAAATCCTGAAAACTTTTTGTCTACAAACATACTTCTGGTTATCAGATTAAAATAGGATAGAAAAGAGAAATGACTTCTTCAGGTTAATATCTAGTTATATTTGGAGCTAAACACACATTTCTTGATATCCAAGAACTTTAATGTTGAGTGCTTTTCCTTTAAACTGTACTGTTAGTTTTTCCAATTGCTAATTCATGCTCTTTAATGCCTCAACATACCCATTTTTAAAATCGCATTTGGAAACAGAGCAACCTCCTATTTTATGCTAAATTAATTTAAGAATCTACACGAAACATTAATTTTAACATATGTATAATTTCTCTTCAACGTTTCCAGCATCAGTTTGCTCAACAATAGTTGTTGAACACATTTACATGCAAAACTTTGCACCAGTTCTGCAGATAGGATGTAAAAAATATAAATGATAAGATCAGTGACCTCATTTGGATGGAACTTACCATCCAAAAAGATAGCACACATGCAAATGCTCAGATATACTATAGTATTTAAAGGAAAGCCATAAACAAGTGCAAACTATCAATAAGAATGACCAAATTTTATATAGCTATCTCCCTCAGTTAATAATTTTTACAAATGCTTATTTATTTTTGAGAGAGAGAGAGAGAGAGTACAAGCAGGGGAGGAGCAGAGAGAGAGGAAGACAGAGGATGTGAAGTGGGCTCTCCACTGACAGCAGAGAGCCTGATGAGGGGTTCGAACTCACGAACAACGAAACCACGACCTGAGCCACGCAGGAGCCCCATCATTCAGTTAATATTTTAAGTTTCTACTATGTTTTAGAAACTGTTAGGACGTGGAAATACAAGAGTAAGCAACTTGAATATTGCACTTCTATCTAAGGAGTTTACAATCCAGAAAAGAACAAACAAAAAATAATCTTCACAGTGTGATAAGAAATAATTGACAATATTCTGTGACAGCACTAACACGGTAGCCAACACTTTAAGAGAAATCAGAGAAGGTTTTCCACAGAAAATATAGTCCCCATATAACCTCTGCCACAAGTAGTTTTTATTCTTTCAGTCAATAGTTAGGGGAATAAAAAGTACATACAAAGTCCTGAAGGCAAGAGAGGAAAAGATAGAAATATGACTGCAGTATAAAGTAGGTAGAAGGAATCTGGAGATGACTTTAGATAGAAAGGAAGTAAAGTGAAGTGCTTAAGTTCTTAAATATTGACAGATTTGCATTTGAAACCTGAATCCAAAACACATTGAATGTGTATTACCAAGCAACTTAGTTTTTTTTTCTAAGCCATGATGGTTTTTATCTGAAAAAAATGAACACAATTTTGCCTATCAAACAGCTTTTGCGTGAGAATTAAATAATATATCAGACTCAAAAGGGAGGCATCTAGTAAGCAGTCAATAAAATACAGCTATTATAGCTCTTATTGAGGGTTTTTCCTCTTAATCACTGGGACTGTGCCTTGCCACATTCCAAAAGAAATCAAGAAAATGTTTTTTGAAGCTCTTTGTACTTCCAAGATTGTTTATTGTCACTGCTGATAATTGTAAATAATATCATATTTCAAGCACACTTTTTAGTCATATTTGTCTAATGGAGATCATTTCCACTGGAAATATTAGGTCTTACCAATACTGAATGCTCATATCTAAACTATACATTTCCTCCTTGAAGAGAGTTGTTAGTGCATATGCTGCATGTTTCCATGAACTACCGGTTTTTTTCTCTTCCTTTAATTTTAATTCCAGTATAGTTGACATATAGTGTTATATTAGTTTCAAGTGTACCATATAGTGATTCAACAATTCTATACATTACTCAGTTCTCATCATAATAAATGTACTCTTAATCTCCTTCACTTATTAAGTCCCCCACTACTTCCCCTCTGGTAACTATCAGTTTTCTATAGTTAAGAGTAAAAAAAAAAACAAGAGTTTGTTTCTTGGTTTGTGTGTGTTTTTCCTTTGTTCATTTGTTTTGTTTCTTGAATTCCACAGATGAGTGAAATCATATGGTATTTGTCTTTGACCGAATTATTTCACTCAGCATTATACTCTCTAGATCCATCCAAGTTGTAGCACATAGCAAGATTTCATTCCTTTTAAAAATATTTACTTATTTATTTTGGAGAGAGAGAGAGGGAGAGAACAGGGAAGAGGCAGAGAGAGAATCCCATGCAAGCTCTGTGCCATCAGAGCAGAGCCCGATGTGGGGCTTGAACCCACGAACTGTGAGATCATGACTGAGCCAAAACCAAGACTCAGACACTTAACAGACTGAGCCACCCAGGTGCCCAGGATTTCATTCTTTTTAATGGCTTAGTAATATTCCATCGTGTGTGTTTGTGTGTGTGTGTGTGTGTGTGTGTGTCTGTGTGTGTGTGTTTGCGTTTGTGTGTATGCAACACCTCTTCTTTACC
Organism: Acinonyx jubatus; assembly: GCF_027475565.1. Lineage (NCBI taxonomy): Eukaryota > Metazoa > Chordata > Mammalia > Carnivora > Felidae > Acinonyx > Acinonyx jubatus. The sequence continues at coordinate 101,961,937 of NC_069389.1, read as the reverse complement.
CATTCATCAATCAGTTGAAACTTGGGCAACTTCCATACTTTGGCTATGGTAAATAATGCTGCAATAAACATAGAGGTGCATATATCCTTTTGAATTAGTGTTTTCATAAACTTAAGGTAAATACCCAGTAGTGCAATTACTGGGTCATAGGATAGTTCTATTTTTAATTCTTTGAGAAACCTCCATACTGTTTTCCACAATGGGTGCACTTATTTGCATTCCCACCAAGAGTGCATGAGGGTTTCTTTTTCTCCACATTTTTGCCAACACTTGTTTCTTGTGTTTTTTATTTTAGTCAATCTGACAGGTGCAAGGTGATACCTCATGGTGGTTTTGATTTGCACTCCTCTAATGATGAGTGATGTTGAATATCTTTTTATGTGTCAATTAGCCATCTGTATGTCTTCTTTGCAGGAATGTCTGTTCATGTCTTCTGCCCAAAACCATTGTTTTGTTTTTTTGGTGTTGAGCTTTATAAGTTCTTTATATATTTTGAATATTAACCCTTTATGGGATATGTCATTGGCAAATGTCTTCTTCCTTTCAGTAGATTGTCTTTTAGTTTTGTTGATAGTTTTCCTTACTGTGCAGAAGCTTTTTTCTTAATTTTATTTTTTTAAGTTTATTTATTTTTGAGAGAGAGAGAGAGAGAGAGAGAGAGAGAGAGAGACAATGAGTGGGGGAGGGGTAGAGAGAGAGGAAGACGCAGAATTCAAAGCAGGCTCCAGTCTCCAAGCTGTCAGCACAGAACCCGACATGGGGTTCAAACCCACAAACCGTGAGATCATGACCTGAGCTGAAGTCAGATGTTTAACCCACTGATCCATCCATGTGCTCCCAGAAGTTTTTGTTTTTTTTTTTTTATTTTGATGTAGACTCAATACTTTATTTTTGTTTTTATTTCCCTTGCCTCAAGAGACATATCTAGAAAATAGTTGCTATGGCCAATGTCAGAGAAATTACTGCCTGTGTTATCTTCTAGGATTTTTATCGTTTCAGGTCTGATATTTAGTCTCTTAATCCATTTTGAGTTTTTTTTTTTTTTGTACAGTGTAAGAAAGTGGTCCAGTTTCATTCTTTTTCATGCAGCTGTCCAGTTTCCCAGCAACATTTGTTGAAGAGAATTTTTCCCATTGTATATTGTTTCCTCCTTTGCCAAAGATTAGTTGACTATATAATAATGGGTTTATTTCTGGCTCTCTATTCTGTTCCATTGATTTATGTGTTCACTTTTGTGCCAGACCATACTGTTTTGATTATTTGTTTGATAGAGCTTTGTAGTATAACTTGAAATCTGGGATTGTGATACTTCCAGTTTTATTCTTTTTCAAGATTGCATTGGCTTTTCAGGGTCTTTTGTAGTCCTATACAAATTTTAGGATTATTTGTTCTAGCATAAATTACCAGTTTTCTAAAAACTTTATATAACATTTTAAAACAATTTTGATGCATATTGGTAAAAAATAAATATTTCCTAGGTATAAGTTTTCCTGATGACACTATTTAAAAAAGGAAATAATTTACCATTTTAAAATATTCCAAGACCTCCAAAACACTTCAAATCATCAGGAATTGTAAATCAAAATGACAGTGAGATATCACCTCACACCTGTCAGAATGACTAAATTCAAAAACACAAGAAACAACAAGTATTGTAAAGAATGTGAAGAAAAAGGAACCCTTGTGCACTGTTGGTGGGATTGCAAACTAGTGCAGCCACTGTGGAAAACAGTATGGAGGTTCCTAAAATAATTAAAAGTAGAATTACCTTATGATCTAATAATTCCACTACTGGGTATTTACCTAAAGAAAACAAAATCTCTAATTTGAAAATATACATGCACCACTATGTTTATTGCAGCATTATTTAAAATAGCCAAGTTGGAAGCAGCCATGTGTCCATTCATACATGTCCATTCACCCATTAAAAATGAAATATTGCCATTTGCAACAACATGGATGGATCTAGAGGGCATAATGCTAAGTGAAATCAAAGACAAATACCATATGATTTCACTCATATGTGAAATTTAAGAAACAAAACAAATGAAAAAACAAAGAAAAAAAGGGACAACTAAGAGACTCTTTTTTTTTTTTCAACGTTTATTTATTTTTGGGACAGAGAGAGACAGAGCATGAACGGGGGAGGGGCAGAGAGAGGGAGACACAGAATCGGAAACAGGCTCCAGGCTCTGAGCCATCAGCCCAGAGCCTGACGCGGGGCTCGAACTCACGGACCGTGAGATCGTGACCTGGCTGAAGTCGGATGCTTAACCAACTGCGCCACCCAGGCGCCCCAAGAGACTCTTAACTATGGTGCACAAACTGGTTGTTGCCAGAGGGGAGCAGTATGGAGGGATCAGCGAAGGGGATTAAGGAGGAATGCACTTATCATGGTGAGCACTGTGTAATGTATATAACTAATGAATCATTATATTGTACACCTGAAAGTAACACTGTGTGCTAATTATACTTGAATAAAAAAATTCCATTATACAATTAAAGATAGTATTCCAGTAAGAAAAAAAAATATTCCAAGGAATTACTAGTTCCCTGAAAATTCTACTATCAGTAAGTTCTCTGTATTAATATCATGAATAAAGATTCTACCAGTGGGACTTTGCTCAGTGATGTTTGTAGTCAGTATTAAGTCTAAGACTATCAGCAAGCTAAACAAATTTAATTAATTATTGACTAATTATTTGTTGTATTTCTGAAAGACATGCCCAGTTCTGGGCATCACTCAGATAAAGAAACAAGAATGCTAAAGACAATGACAGAAAAAGATTGCACAATTCTATAAGAGTAAATCTCACCATCCCTGGTGACAGTTTTAAGAGAGGATTACTACTGGCCAGGGCTTATGTTTCTTTCCATCTAGAAAAGAAATGCGAACTTCTAGAAAAATGCCAAAGGTATTGATGATCTCACAAACCAGGAGGGAAACTACTATCCTGAGGGATAACATCCTTTTCTTGGTACAACTGTCAAAGGAAAATAAGAATGTCTTCAAATGGTTAAGTTAAAGATAATATGCACAGTGGATAAAAAAAATAGGTTTTGGAATTAGTCTTGTGTTTAATCTCAGATTCCCAGTTTACTAGCTTGCTTTCTTCAGCTATAAAATATGAATAATAAAGGCATTTGGCTCTTAGGATAATTGGGTACACTAAAGGAGATAATCAAAGGGGGGCACTTATCAGAGTGTATGGTACACAATAAATACTTAATAAGTGTTATTTTTATTGCTTTAAATAACAATGACTTTAAACAAATAGCAAGACAGACTAATGCTGCTATCTGGGTCAGCTCATAGCTGCTCAGTAAATCTGGACCTGAGGCAGAATCAGTTTATGGGCCAACAAGTCAGTATGGCAACTCTAGTTTATGGTGAAAACATAATCTGCACCAATCAAGATTCATCAGTGTCAATATCCTAGGGGTGGATCATAGTCTCTGCCAAATCTGGAGTCTCAGCTAGTCTGCTTTTGTTCTTACCATGTGTGTACTGGGTAAGATCTCAGTGCAGCACAGGGATATAGGGTATTTATAAGTTGACAAAGTTTAGAATCCTGATGCTCCAGAGCATTTAATCACACTTAAGAAAATTAGCTAATAGTGAGGCATAGGCCTACACTGTCCCAAATTTTTGTCAACCATCTGGATGAAAAGCTAAATGGCAGCCTGGTGCAAAGGGAAAAAAAGAGAGAGAGAGGCAAACCAAGAAAGAGACCCTTAACTATAGAGAACAAATTGATAGTTAACAGAGGGGATGTAAGTGAAGAAATGGGTTTAATAGGTGATGGGGATTAAGGAGTGCACTTGTGATGAGTACCAAGTGTTATATGGAAATATTGAATCATCATATTGTACACCTGAAATTAATATTACACTATGTCAACTTACTGGAATTTACATAAAAACTTAAAAAAATAAGAAATAAAGAAATAAATGACAGCCTAGTCAAATCACCAAATTACACAAAACAATATAGCACATTTGTTAAGGGAATGGGTTTGGAGTTACCTAGGTGTGGATTTAGTTCTGTTTAATCCCCCAAACCATCCCTACTACTTTAGAGTTGTGACTCTGTCCATTATTAGCTGTGTGACTACAGGCAGGACACTTAACCTCACTTGGAAAATGGAAGTGGTCCTAGAATCCACTGAATAATTTTTTTGGGAATATGACATGAGACTCCGGGTGAAATCTTTTCTTCTTGTGCCTCACACATGTTAAGGACACAATAAAAGTGATTCTTATTGTGCATGTACACACACACGTGGAAACATGCATGAATATAGCTTAATGGTTAGCATAGAAAAATATAAATAAATCAAGTTGTTCATAGCCCTCCCCATTTGTTTCTTGGGGAGAGGGAAGCAGGAAATATAATTAAGAAAGGGGAAAAGACAGAAATAAAGGGACATAAGACTCAAAGTGCTGGGAAGAAAGGGTAGTTGGATCTCAGTAGTAGAGAGTAATAGAGAGAGAGTATGAAACTAATAAAAGAACTCAGCTGTTATATCCTGTTCTATTTGGAAAGCTATCTCCTTTGTGCCTAATTTACCTGCTCCCTACTCATCTCAAGCTCTGGTAAACTCATAGACACCAGCTAGCAGATAATCCAGGCTGACTCCAAAAGTCATGGATTAATAAAGTTATGTGGGAAAAATGAAATATAACAAACTCTAAATAGGATGCTTTTAAGCACTAGCTGTTGAAATGTCTTAATGTTCATGTCATTGTCTCCTGCTAAGACTTATGTTAAACTCTGAATAATGGAAATTTAGAAACCCTAAATGTATTTATTGATAATAATGAAAAAATATTCAATTGGCTAACTTTACAAAACAAGGAATACCAAGAAATGATTATTATTTTCTATTCAGCATTTCAGATTCTTACATCTCTGCATAACCACATGTTAATATAGGCAAGACCACCCAATCCAAAATACGTCAACAATTAACACCACATTCAGTTTTCAGCAAAACACAAATTGAACATTTGCAACACTGACTAAATCAATTTCATTTACACAACTAGGCATATTTATCAAGTGATTCAATCATCCACACTATATTGTAATTTCTTTTTTATTGGTCCACAAGCGAATCCTTCTAAGAGGTAGGAAAAAGCATTTATGTCAAAGTTGGGGAAGGGAAAAAAATAAGAACATAAGTCAATGTTTCTAAGTGATTAACAAATAATTAGTTTCACATTTAAATTTATCTAATGTTAAAGTCAAGTTTATTAAATGTTTCCAAATCAAGTTATATTTGCATTGAGCACATAATTGCTATGTGTTTAATGGTGTCCAGTCTTCTAAAAGTTATCCATCTTGTTGAAGAGAAAATATAGATAGGAACAGACACTTGATCAAGTATGAGAATGTTTAACATAGCCTCTAAGTGTTATATAGGAAACCAAACATGGGAGGGCAATTTTGAACTATAAGAAGTTTTAACGAAGAAGAAATTAAATGAATTGGGTTATGGAAAAGGGGGTAGGCTCTGGATTTAAAAAGGTGAAACTGTCATTTCATGTGGTTAGGACAGCATGTACAAAGGCACAGATGAAAAACATTCTAGTACTTTGAAAACTTTACGTTTCATATTATGTGTAATTAAAGGTAAAGCTAGACAGATAAGGTGATACTGCCTATAAATGCAATCATTTATTTATTCATTCAAAATTCCCTCATTCAATACTGAAGATTCCTACCATAACCATCTTGAATTATAGAGTTTATGGAAATCTGGTTCTCATATTGCCACTGAAATCAATGTCTCAGAGACTATTTATGACTTAATTATAAATAATTGTAATTTTTTTAGTTTTTATTTGAAATATCTGTAGCTTTTGGCAATGTTGCTTTCACCATTATTTTTGTAATTCTCTTTCCCTTTGGCTCTTGGCATAAGGAAATCCATGTTTTCCACTTACTGTTGGGAGTCTTTCAATTATTTAGGTATCAGCCTTCTCTTATTTCACCATACACATTCTACTGGTCATCTTATCTACTCCCACTACACTGTACGCCACTTAAAGGCAGGGACAATATCAGTGTTCTTCACTTCTATGTCCCCAGGATCATTGACAAACATGGAGCTAAGGACTCAATTAAATATATATTGAATATATTAAGAAAAAGAAAAGCTTCAAGTAACCTCTATACTGGTTATTTCCAAATACGCAATTCCAATATCATTTTCTTTACTAAACTCAAGGCCCATAGCTTAAATTGTCTAATATAATTCATTCAACAAATATTGGGTGTTTATAGTAATAAAGCAGGTTTCTAAGCTATCGTGATACAATGGTGAATAAAGAGAAAAATGTTCTTACCTCATGGAATTTATATATTAGGTATATTAAACTAATTTAGAGTCCCATCTGTAAAATGGTGGTAATAATATTGTCTGATTCATTTGATGTTTTAAAGTTTAAATTAGATAATAAAAGCAATTCAATTAGACATAATAAGGAGACAAAGATTATTGTCAATTACTGGAAATTATTATTTAATTTTTTAATTGGAAAAATGGTACAAGTATAAGTTGAAATAACTGTTATTTACTCCATACTCTTTATCACATTCATTTATGCGCCAGGTACCGTCTTGTGTCCTTTGGCATTTAAAGACAGCTAAGATTTCATCCTTCTGAAGAAAATTGGATTCCAGTAAAAGGCAGAGACAAACTATAGATGCAGATTTTATTTGAATTTTAGTGTAGCAGTATATATCTTCCTTGATTTACATTGGAGTTACATTATGATAAGCCCATGCTAAGTTGAAAATTTCATAAGTCAAATGCATTGAATACACCTAACCTACCTAGCACCATAACTTAGCCTAGCCTCCTTTAAAAGTTCTCAGAACACTTACATTAGCCTATAGTTTGGAAAAAATCATCTAATGCAAAGCCTATTTTATAAGAAAGTGTTGAATAGCTCATGTAATTTACTGAATACTGTAGTGAAAGTAAAAAACAGAATGGTTGCATGGGTATGGAACAGTTTTAAGTATATGGGTTGCTTACCCTCGTGATCTTATGGCTTACTGGCAGTTGCAGCTTGCTATCTACCCAGCATCACAAGAAAGTACTATACAATGTATTGCTACCCCAGAAAAATATTAAAATTCAAAACTGGAAGTACTATTTCTACTGAATGTGTATTGCTTTCACACCATCATAAAGTCACAAAATTGTAAACTGAATCATTTATATCAGGGACTGTCTGTATATAGAAACATTTCTTCAATCAGCCATTTGATACTGATTGAGCATCTCACTATGCCAGGCATTGTTCTTAGTACACAAGATGCAGAAGTAGACAAAAATAGATCAACCTTATGTTATAATTTAATACCTACTAAAGTATGTTAATAATGAATAAAAATGAATCCAAGTAAGAATTTAAATAATTTTTCTCTAATTTGTTCTTGAATACAAACCAGTCTTGATCTGCATACTCCACACAACCTCTTCTGTTTCCATTTTACTTTTTAGGACTTGTTATACTTTTGGGGGTTGCTGTTCCAAGAGCATATATCTTTCCAATGAGCCTCCAAAGTTTTCTGGTGATTAAAGTTTACCAAATGAATGGATGGATGGATGGACAGATTGATTAGATAGATAAATGGATAGAAAGACAGATATTGATGATAGATGATAGATAGATAGATAGATAGATAGATAGATAGATATGATATGATATGATAGAATTCAGGCAATAATCACTATTACAAAGGAATGGTTGTCCAATTATCTGATTGATACATACCCTGGATATCTGGATATCCTACACCTGGATACAGGTGGCATTTGTAGAAAATTAAAACAAAATGAGTTTCTTGACTTTTTAAAATTATGTCATATTTCATAGATAAGCCATCAAGTATTTCCATAACCTTTGTCATTAGCATTATAAGTACTGGAAGTTCCAATTATGGCAACAGGCTGTTAACTATTTTTCGTTATGCCTTTCGATCTTTCATGTCTTCTTGAATATTTCAGTGGAAATTTGAAATTGATTTTTTCTTTGATAAGAATCTCTTTCTGTTCTCATACCATAGTCTTCCCTATTGTTCTAATGTACCTGCTTGCACAAATGGAAGAAATGCACATTTCACTTAGCTAAGTTACAGAGTGATGTCCTTTATTTTAGTAATCCTTTAAAAATTCTACTTGCAAAGGGCAGAGTAAAGTTGATGTATATATATTAACTATAAGGTACTTCATTTCCATTCTACCTGTTTTAGGTTATTTCACTTTTTCACTTTTGTGGGAACTAAATTTCAACAAAAGAAAATGAAAGTAAATAATGTTTCTCAATTGGATGTAGAAAGGCTTTTAAAGAAAAATCATCTTGAAATGAAGACAGAAGGCAAAAGCAATAATGTTTTCATTAGGAATGACACTTGCTTACTTACGACTACCTCCGTTAATGTCTACTCTGATGCATAATAGAAGCAAACTGCCTAGAATTTTTCAAATATATTGCAAGAGATAAGCACAAAGGGTCATCAAATAAGTATGCACCACCTAAGCTTTGCATGAAAATGTCTTTTATATTTAATAAAAAATAAATATAATTCTGAAGTATGATGAGCAACATGGAGTTATTGGGTATGATTATTTATATGTTCTTTCTTCTATGGAAATGTGTAGTTTTGTTTCAGATATAAAAATTGAGATTTTAAAAATTGCACCAGAAGTATATTAATGTAACAGTCATTCATAGATATCTTATTAAGTATAATTTTCCTATAATATATGCAACATGAGAGCAAGAATTTATCTTTTTTCCTGCTGCTATATTCCTAGAGTTTAAAAGAATGCTTGACAAATGGTAGGCATCCAGTAAATATTTGCAAAGTGAATGAAACATGGAAGATAGGAAAGGAGGGAGGGAAGGAGACCTGATGTACTGTGGAGTTAGTATAATTTTCAACCCATATCTTATATATGCAAAGTATTCCTCTCTAGTCCTTTGTCAGATCAATAGTGGGCAAGGCTCTATGTTTTCTGGTCAATTGTAACACTTTAAATATCCACAATAAGAGGGCAATCAAGGTTCAGAAATTATTTTAATGACTTATCATAGATCTAAATAACTTGAATTTACTTCGACTATTTTTCAAGACAGGTTTATATGATATTTGGTAAAACAATTTCCCTTTTTAGGTATGATAAGTTTTGATAAACATCTAACTACTGTAATACTGATATGAAACATTTTTATCATCCTAAAAAATATCCCATTTGCAGTAAATCCTCATTTGTCACCTCCACTCTTGACAATAACTGACTGTTTATGTATGGCCCCTATAGTTTCACCTTTTCCCAAATGTCATATAAATAGAATCATGTAGTATGGAATTTTTGAGTTGACCTCTTTCATTTACCATAATGCATTTGAGATTCACTCATATTGTAGTTCATCCCTTTCAATTTCTGAGTAGTATCCCATTGTATGAATATACCACAATATGTTATTCTTTACCAATTGATGTACTTTGTGGTTGTTTCCAGTTTTTGACTTAATGAATAAAGCTGTTAGAAACATTTTCACACAACTCTTTGTATAGACATATGTTTTTATTTCACTTAATACTAATTGGGGTAGAATTGTTGGGTCATATGCTTTATGTATCTTTTACATTATGAAAGACTGCCAAAAAGTTTCTAAAGTAGTTGTACACTTTTGCATTCCTTTCACTGATATATGAGAATTACAGTTGTTCTGCACCTTTATCAACACTTTACAATGTTAGGAGTTTTTATCTTTAATCATTCCAGTTGGTATGTAGTGATATCTTATTGGGGTTTTAATTTGCATTTCCCCACTGACAAATCACATTGATCATTTTTATATGTGTTTATTTGACATCCGCATATTTGCTTTGATAAATTGTTCAAATCTCATTCACAATTTGTTGTGCTGTTTGATTCTTTGTTATTGACTATGAGAATTATTTTCATATAATGGATACAAGACTTACCTCACATATGTGTGTTGTAAATAATTTTTCCAGCCTATGAATTCTCTTGTCATTTCCTAAAGTCTTTCAAAGAGCAGAAACTTTTAATATTGATGATATCCAATTTATCATTTATATTCTATTATGATTCATGACCTCTGTGTCATATCAAAGAAATCTCTAACTCCAGTTCACAAAGATTTTTTCTTGTATGCTTTCTTCTGTAGTCATTTGTCAGGTTATTAGCAAATAAGACCTCCAAATTTTTGTCTGCTTGCAATACTATTACTATCAATAGACCTATTAAGCATTCAGAATTTTTAATAAATCATCATGGATCAGAAGTTTTGGAATTTACTTGGATTCTTTTTTTATTCTTTTCATATTTTCATCCTATGTGAAATATATATTAAATATGCATTAAATATATTTTATAGTTAACAAATCATATTAAACTATATTTAATATTATTTATATAAAATTTAAGTATCATTAATAGACATGAAGTTCATGAGAAGAGGGGCAATCATTTTGTTTTACTGTACTCTACAAGATTCAGACCAAATTTGAGACAATTTTCAGTTAAAATAAGCTAGATTACTCTGAGGCCACAAACAATTTTTCATGGTTTCTTTGGCACTGATTCTCATTAAAATTGAATAGGCTTATTATATATTTGTTTCCAGTCAGGTACATGTGCTGATGGCTACACCCATTGGTATTTTCTAGATAGTATCTTTACATTTGTTGTATTACTTCACTTTCTTATTCCCATGCATTTGTCCGCATAATTGCAGAGATTTTGTGCCAGTCAGGTTGTGGTGGAAAAGCCAAATATTTAATTCCTTTTCCCTGAGTCATTGTGTCAATTGGAGGAATTCACTGGATACCAGCTTAATCAGTTGAAAGGTTTTAACACTGGGAATTACAGCTAGAATTTCAATTTGATTCTACCCACAAAAATGATTTAAATGGGTCTTTGTAATTTAAAGGATTTATCAATTTTAGTGTTTGCACAGAAATAAGAGAAGATGCAGTGAAGAGGGTAAAAAAAAAAATTGTTTCACATTATCCCATCACTCCTCCACCAAGCCTTGGTAGCCCAGCATGGACAGAAACACTTTCCTTTTGGAATAAAGGGAAGTGAGTATTTGACTTTACTGAAAACCCCAGGACCAGGTCTGAACAAGCACCAGGCCACGCCCCTACAGACCCAGACTCCTGGACTTTTCCAGCACTAGGACAACTCCCACAGCCCCAAGCTCCTGGCACACCTGACTGCCAGGCCAATTCTTATGGCCTCACCAATTCCTATGGCCTCAGGCTCTTAGCCCACCCTATCACTGGGCGAGGCCCCATAGCCCCAGACTCTAGGAGGACTCTTGCAGACCCAAGCTCCAAGCCCACCCTAATGCCAGGTTGGACACAATGTGCTTTTCAGGTAGTCACAAGTAGCCATTTTACTTATAGTGTGCCACTGAACAACATGGCTCTCTATCTTTCAAGCTTCCACTCTTTCTTATATAGCCTGCCACTTAATCTCTAAGTCACTGCCACATATTTTAGTTTTGTGTGAGTGTGTATGTGTGAAAGCAGCACCACACTTCTGTAACAATTTCTTCATCAATCAAGATATACTAGGTTATGTTGTAGTAACTAATAACAATATAATTTAAATGAATTAAAATATATTTTTATCTCTTGCCCATGTTATATGTGCACAGTGGGTTGTGTGGGCTCTCTAATTTTGTCCTTACTCTGGGATCCAGACTGATGGAGCAACCAGTCTAGAATAAATCTGGTCATTATGGAAAAGGGTAAAGAGAGATCATGTTGCATTGTATGCTGGCTTTGAATTTTTTGCTTTGAAGTGACATACACTATTAACATTGGCAATTCATTGGTCAAGGTAAGTGACATGGACAAACTGCAAGGGAGTAGGAAAATAAAATACTACCACATGCCCCAAGGAGAATGATAATATTCACTGATCAGCACTAATTACTATCCAGTTATCATCTCCACTTCTTGTTATAAGATTTTAAAAGAAAAAAAAATTAAGCTTTTAATGGGGACATGGAGAAATGTGAATGTGACCTGACAGTAATGAGATGGGACACCTGGATGGCTCAGTCGGTTAAACATCCAATTTCGGTTCAGGTCATGATCTCACGGTTCATGGGTTCGAGTCCTGCATTGGGCTCTCTGTTGACAGCTCAAAGCCTGGATCCTGCTTCAGATTCTGTGTCTCCCTCTCCCTCTGCCCCTCCCCTGCTCATGCTCTGTCTCTCAAAAGTAAATATATTTAAAAAATTTAAATATAGTAATGAGAATTAACATAATTTGTATGAAGAAAAGAAGTAATGTTTTACCAAAAAAGAAAGGGCATGGTTGCAATATCCAAACATATGAAGCATTATGTTCAATAAAATAGACTGGTAAGTAGGGGTGCCTGGGTGGCTCAGTGGGTTGAATTTCTGACTTCAGCTCAGGTCATGATCTCAAGGCTTGTGGGTTCGAGCCCTGCATTGGGTTCAGTGCTGACAGCTCAGAGCCTGCAGCCTGTTTCAGATTCTGTGTCTCCCTCTCTCTCTTCCCCTCCCTCACTCGCACTCTCTCTCTTTCTCAAAAATAAACATTAAAAAATTTTAAAAAATAGACAGGTAAGCCAATAAATAGGTATGGATCTGTGACAATCAAAAACACATGCCACATCTGAAGATATTATATTTTTAAACAATCTGGCACCAAACAAAATAACAAAATGGATTTTTTTTTTCAGATCAAATTGATACCACTGGCTGCCAATTTGGAACTCTTGTAAATTTTCTGAGAAATCATTTCCACTTTTGGTTATTTTGATCCCCCTTCTCTGGATCTTCTGCAGTACCAGTTGTTAATTTTTTATTTTGCTTTGTTTTATTTTGTCATTCCTTTTTTTTTTTTTTTTCTTGAGAGAGTGAGAGCTAGTGAGCGAGCATGAGATGGAGAAGGACAGAGGCATAAAGAGAGAACATTCTGAGCAGGCTCTGTACTGAGCATGGGACTTGATCCCACAACCCTGGGATCATGACCTGAGCCAAAATCAGGAGTCATATGCTCAACTGACTGAGACACCCAGGCGCCATATATTTTGTCATTCTTTTTTAAAATGGTTACACATTCAGTCATTTTGACTAATTTTAAACCATACTAGTCTTATGCATTGAGCATAAGTAACTCCTAAAATAATTATCAAACTGGAAAAATCACATCCTTAAGATAAATGTAAAGGAAGACAACAATGGCAAAAAATATTATTTATATAGTAGCTGAATTTTTTGAAAAATATTATTTCTAGGAACTATGGGCTAAATATTTTATTTCCACTTTCCAATGAAATCATAGAATAGTTAGTAATTTATAAAATATGGTAACAGAAGTTAGTCAATCTATATGCTAAAAGAAAAGTAGCAAAGAATTACCTGTCAAATCAGGAAACAAACACTGACCTACAGTGTGGAGGGGGACACAATCAAATTGGAAAACCATTTCAAAGCAGGTATTTATTTTCTGATTATGAAAATATGGTAAAATATGGTAAAAATTAGGTCAAAGGCAAAAGTTACAGGAGTAAAAGTAATCTGATACCAGTTGGCTAATGACCACCTAGGGAAAACCTGTTATCCAGAAATGAAACAAATAAATATTTATAAAGGCATGCGACTGCCACTTGTTTTTATGCAAAAAAAGTTTAAGCAAGACATACTTTATAAAATAAGTCATGTTGGGCTGTCCTTAGGCTTAAAACTTCATGTTTCATATCCTTTGTTCAAAAAAATAGGGAATGACAAAGGAGGTTAAAATAGCAAGGAATGGTTCATGAATCATTTCACTTTCTTAAACTTTATTATGGTTTGAAATTTTTGTAATGTTAACAGCAAAAGAAAATTATATATAATTTTTGAAGCGTAATTGAAATATAAATTTCTAAATCACAATACAGGAAAAAAATTGACAATTTTTTAAAGATTGAAGAAAAAGATGAAAGTGTAAGATAAAGCTGGTGATTTTGATAGTTATAAGGTAAAGAGCTCTAACAATTCAGTCCAAATGAAATTAATTCTTTTGTCCTTCACATATATGGTTTTCTTAGAGAGGGTATAGCTCAGTGGTAGAGGATTTGACTGCACATATATGGCTTTCTTAAGCATTTCTTAGTCTTCCATGAGTTTAAAATTGAAAACCCTCTTTTGTTATGTTTGTCAGTCAGAGTACTGACACTGAGAAATGAAGATTATTTAGAGCCATTTTGAGAATATAAGAAGAGAAGAAAATAATGAATGAGATTTCCACCCTCTGTCATCTAACAAATCCAAAAGGCCACAGTCTATAGAAAATAAGAAGCCATTTGTCACAATGAGACATTTATACTCTTGATGAAGAAATATCTCTTACTATTTATTGTTTGGAATGCATGTTCAGGGTGTATGAAAGATTGTTTTGTCTACTGGATGGAGAAAACATCCTGTTGCATCTCCTGATTTTGAATCCAAATCAGTATTTCCTGTATAATGAGAAAATATTGATATTGAAAGAAAAGTTTAATACCTGTCTTAGAGAACAACTGTCTCAAAAGAATATTTACAATGTATTGTTATGCATTGGGGAAATAATAATATATTATGTATTTAAAAGTGTATAACAAAGCAGAGTCATATTCATGTAAAAAAAGACGCAAGTTAAATTGAACTCCGATATAGCAAATTTACAAAATATTAAGATGTATTTTATAAAACAGATTCTGGAAAATTTTATACAGGTATGTTTTGCTGCAAATATAGGCAATTATAGTAAATAAATACAGGAAAATCTTCGTAGCTGAGTTGCCATGATATCTTCGGTAAGTCACAAAATTCTTTTCATATCAATTTTTTCAGTTGTGTTATGGAGATAAATATAGCTACCATATATAATATATACTTTGAAATACTATTTTGAGGATTATATGAATAATATAATTTGTAAATAGGAAAATAGCTTTTAAATGATCTAGTTCACCACCATCTAGCAGTATGTTAAAACTGTATCTGGTTGCCTGGGTGGCTCAGTTGGTTAAGCATCCAACTTTGGCTCAGTTCATGATCTCACGGCTCATGAGTTGGAGCCCAGCATTGGGCTCTGTGCTGACAGTTCAGAGACTAGAGCCTGCTTGGGATACTGTGTCTCCCTCTCTCTCTGCCCTTCCTCCACTCATGCTCTGTGTCTCCCACTCTCTCAAAAATAAAGATTTAAATTTTTTTAAGAACTATATCAAATTTTAAGTGATTTACCTAAGGAATCCAGGTGTTCATTTTTGTATTGATATTTCTCCTGTTGTCTATTGATAAGACACATTGACTCATGTGGAAATATACTCCAAAGGAAAAATAAGGAAGGATACAAATTTAGATGTATATGAGTTAAAATAGTAATAATGGCAACAATGATAACACTGATACTTAAGACATATTTGTCCAAAGAGTTTTAGAGTTCTTTTGGTGGAAAGAAGGACAAAGTCTTAAGAATGTAAAAACACTTTTTATTCCAGATCAGTCAGCTTGAATGGGGGACAATAGTTAGTGGTTTAAAAAGAGGATGTAAAACTGTGCCCACAAGTATCCCATGGCAACATTTTATGCTTCCAAATTTTGACCAATGTGTAAAATATACCTTTTCTCTTACTAAATAAGCATGATCTTATAGAACATATTGTCAAACTAAATAATGATTATACATTTCTTAAAACATCAAGATACTTTGTCTTATATGAATACAAGAAGGAGAAGTCAGGGCATTAAACAGCTTTAAACAAATATTGGCAACGTACCCAAGACTCACAAAAGGAATAGTAAAATTATTGGAGCTGCTCTGACAAACATCATGAGACATCATATTGTAATAGTCTTGATATTATCATAATTATATATTGTTAAAAATTGTTTTGAGTATTTTTAATCCCTTCATAAATGCTACCAATTTTTTTCCCAATTACCCTTTAAAGACAAAAATTAAGTTGGCAATCACTGGCTTATAATACCTCTTTTTGGAAATATATTCTACTACTCAATTTGCATACAAACCAGAATTATTTTTTGTTGGCATTTTATACTCTTGATTGATGGATCAGCTAGCCAGTTGTGCTCTTTTATGAATAACGTGCATGACTGTTTCATTGAGAAGAGTATATTAGGTGGTGAGACATCTGAGATTACCTTCTGTCTTCCTTTTGCTCATTGTACTTTATTGACCAATCTATGCAAGAAAATGGACAAGTCAATAAAATGTCACCATAACATTAAAGTTTATTCTCCATCTTTGCAATATTTTTGGCTCAAGATGCAATGAGGTGTTGTTTGAGGTCTTGTGTGAATATTGTTTTGATTCAGAAGAAATTATTCATTTTTCTTTGTGAGATGGGAGACACAAAAGTATTAAAAAGACTGAAAGACCCTATCAGGGAATTAGCAAAATCACAAAGCACTGCTTTGTTGCATAAAAATAAGCTTTTGTCACCTTCAGTCGGAAAAATGTGGATTAGAACAAAATATCTTATGGCTCAAAGAATGCTAATAAAACTAAACTAGAGAAATAATAGTGATGAAACTTATGACTCATATAAACATCAAAAATAAAAGCTATTATTTTTTGTCACTTGCTTTTTTGAATTAGCCTCATAATTTTCATTTTAGTGTATTCCAAGTTTCTTTCATGTTAGTTATTGTGAATAAAATGATTAACTTAAATTGTTGATATTAGAGCTGGAAGTTAGGATTGGTTGCTAAAAGATGAATAACATTTACAATTTATAAAAGAGAAAGAATTACTGCAAGTCGAGAAAATGAGTAAAAATGGGGTTTGTTAAATAAAATATATATTGGACAGAGTAGCTAGACCAGTGTTCTAAAGTAAATTTAACTAAAATTGTTTCTTAAAGACCTGTAGAAAAGTGTCCATATATTGAGCAAATTGCAATTTACTCAAAATTGCAAATTGCCTTATTTACCATTTTTTAAATAACTAGAATGGATAAGGTAGAATATTTTAAATAATAACTAAATTTTAGATCCCTTTAACAGTATGTTAAACTTATGATAAATTAGTTTGGAAATTCTCAAGGGAAATTCATTCTATGTGCATACAGATTTTACATCAAATCAATGACAGAATGCATGCTTCTTCATTATAATGATTCCACACTTTACTACACTTGACACAATGCTGGACCTAGAACACTATTTTGACTAATTTAAAAGAAATCACCTCCAAATTCATTTATAGGGTTCAAAAATCTTCTGTAGTCCAGTCTACTCCGTCTCAAAATCAGTCTATAGGCTACTGTCATGAGCAGAAGGGTAACAACAAAGTTAACTCATATGTTTGGCCTCATCCAGCCAAAATCTGATACCCAATTTACCTTTACTCTAAGGCTACCTGGTTAGTGTGAGGAAGTGTCTCCAGTTTTTTCCTTAGAAATCTACTGCTTATCATCCAGGTAAAAAGTTTGAATTGTTCCAACACACTAGTATGTACATAGTATGCAGCATATTTCCTCAATATATGGGACAAAGAAAGAGCTCATTTCCAGGAAAAAGAAAGTCCTAATGGCATTTTTCTGTGTCACTTGTATTACCATACAGCTGAATTGACCTAACCCAAATAAATCTATATTTGTCTTTAGTTCATTGCATGTAGCCTATAAAATATTCCTGAATATAGTAACTCAAGGAAAGAACCCATGCTTTGGAACTTAGTGAAAATATGTTTGAGATAAAATGAAATGATGTTTTTATAATAATTAGCTTTCTGTATTATTTACATATCCAAAGATTGTACCCCCATAGGTCATAATTTGAACATTTGACCTTCCACTTATAACATTTATGGTATCTAAAATATCCGTCTCCTTCTACAAGAACAGAAAAAAAAACTTAAATAAGTATGTAAATTTTAATATAGCAAGCTCTGCATTATGCTGGTTTCTGTATAGACTTTGAAGTTATTTTCTAGAGACTAATGAATATTCAAAGTAAGAGACCAGAGGGATTCGGAGGGAAGATGGCTGCATAGGAGGACGCTGGGATCACCGCGCGTCCTGCTGATCACTTAGATTCCACCTACACCTGCCTAAATAACCCAGAAAACTGCCAGAGGATTAGCAGAACGGAGTCTCCGGAGCCAAGCGCAGACGAGAGGCCCACTGAAGAGGGTAGGAAGGGTGGCCAGGCGGTGCGCGCTCCACTGACTTGCGGGAGGGAGCCGGGGCAGAGGGGTGGCTCGCCGGCCAAGCAGAGCCCCCGAGTCTGGCTGGCAAAAGCGGAGGGGCCTGATGGACTGTGTTTCCACATCAAGCGTGACTTAGCCTCTGGGAGGTCATAAGTTAACAGCTCTGTTCAGAAAGCAGGAAGGCTGGAGGACAAAGGGAGGGAGAGCTGCTGAGCCCCCAGACGACAGAGCTCAGTTTGGTGGGGAACAAAGGCGCTCGCCAGCGCCATCTTCCCCACCCATCCCCCAGCCAAAATCCCAAAGGGAACCAGTTGCTGCCAGGGAACTTGCTCGCTCCTCCCAAACACCCAACTCTGTCCTTCTGCAGAGCCAAACCTCCGGCAGCGGATATGACTCCCTCCCACTGGCACAGGGCCCCTCCTAAAGTGGATCACCTAAGGAGAAGCGAGCTAAGCCTGCCCCTCCTGCCCCCGTACACCTTGCCTACCCACCCCAGCTAATACACCAGATCCCCAGCGCCACAAGCCTGGCAGTATGCAAGTAGCCCAGACGGGCCACGCCACCCCACAGTGAATGCTGCCCTAGGAGAGGGGAAGAGAAGGCACACACCAGTCTGACTGTGGCCCCAGCGGTGGGCTGGGAGCAGACATCAGGTCTGACTGAGGCTCCGCCCACCAACTCCAGTTATACACCACAGCACAGGGGAAGTGCCCTGCAGGTCCTCACCACGCCAGGGACTATCCAAAATGACCAAGTGGAAGAATTCCCCTCAGAAGAAACTCCAGGAAATAACAACAGCTAATGAACTGATCAAAAAGGATTTAAATAATATAACAGAAAGTGAATTTAGAAAAATAGACATAAAATTAATCACTGGGCTTGAAAACAGTATAGAGGACAGCAGAGAATCTCTTGCTACAGAGATCAAGAGACTAAGGAACAGTCACCAGGAGCTGAAAAGCGCTTTTAACAAAATGCAAAACAAAATAGAAACGACGACAACTCGGATTGAAGAGGCAGAGGAGAGAATAGGTGAACTAGAAGATAAAGTTATGGAAAAAGAGGAAGCTGAGAGAAAGAGAGATAAAAAAAATCCAGGAGTATGAGGGGAAAATTAGAGAACTAAGTGATACACTAAAAAGAAATAATATACGCATAATTGGTTTCCAGAGGAGGAAGAGAGAGGGAAAGGTTCTGAAGGGGTACTTGAAGAAATTATAGCTGAGAACTTCCCTGAACTGGGGAAGGAAAAAGGCATTGAAATCCAAGAGGCACAGAGAACTCCCTTCAGACGTAACTTGAATCGATCTTCTGCATGACATATCATAGTGAAACTGGCAAAATAGAAGGATAAAGAGAAAATTCTGAAAGCACCAAGGGATAAACGTGCCCTCACATATAAAGGGAGACCTATAAGACTCGTGACTGATCTCTCTTTTAAAACTTGGCAGGCCAGAAAGAATTGGCACGATATCTTCAGTGTGCTAAACAGAAGAAATATGCAGCTGAGAATCTTTTATCCAGCAAGTCTGTCATTTAGAATAGAAGGAGAGATAAAGGTCTTCCCAAATAAACAAAAACTGAAGGAATTTGTCACCACTAAACCAGCTCTACAAGAGATCCTAAGGGGGATCCTGTGAGACAAAGTACCAGAGACATCACTACAAGCATAAAACATACAGACATCACAATGACTCTAAACCCGTATCTTTCTATAATAACACTGAATGTAAATGAACTAAATGCGCCAACCAAAAGACATAGGGTATCAGAATGGATAAAAAAACAAGACCCATCTATTTGCTGTCTACAAGAGACTCATTTTACACCTGAGGACACCTTTAGATTGAGAGTGAGGGGATGGAGAACTATTTATCATGCTACTGGAAGCCAAAAGAAAACTGGAGTAGCCATACTTATATCAGACAAACTAGACTTTAAATTAAAGGCTGTAACAAGAGATGAAGAAGGGCATTATATAATAATTACAGGGTCTATCCATCAGGAAGAGCTAACAATTATAAATGTCTATGCGCCGAATACCGGAGCCCCCAAATATATAAAACAATTACTCATAATCATAAGCAACCTTATTGATAAGAATGTGGTAATTGCAGGGGACTTTAACACCCCACTTACAGAAATGGATAGATCATCTAGACACACACACGGTCAATAATGAAACAAGGGCCCTGAATGAGACATTGGATCAGATGGACTTGACAGATATATTTAGAACTCTGCATCCCAAAGCAACAGAATATACTTTCTTCTCGAGTGCACATGGAACATTCTCCAAGATAGATCATCTACTGGGTCACAAAACAGCCCTTCATAAGTTTACAAGAATTGAAATTATACCATGCATACTTTCAGACCACAATGCTATGAAGCTTGAAATCAACCACAGGAAAAAGTCTGGAAAACCTCCAAAAGCATGGAGGTTAAAGAACACCCTACAAAAGAATGAGTGGGTCAACCAGGCAATTAGAGAAGGAATTAAAAAATATATGGAAACAAATGAAAATGAAAATACAACAATCCAAACGTTTTGGGACGCAGCGAAGGCAGTCCTGAGAGGAAAATACATTGCCATCCAGGCCTATCTCAAGAAACAAGAAAAATCCCAAATACAAAATCTAACAGCGCACCTAAAGGAACTAGAAGCAGAACAGCAAAGGCAGCCTAAACCCAGCAGAAGAAGAGAAATAATAAAGATCAGAGAAGAAATAAACAATATGGAATCTAAAAAAACTGTAGAGCAGATCAACCAAACCAAGAGTTGGTTTTTTGAAAAAATAAACAAAATTGACAATCCTCTAGCCAGGCTTCTCGAAAAGAAAAGGGAGATGACCCAAATGGATAAAATCATGAATGAAAATGGAATTATTACAACCAATCCCTCAGAGATACAAACAGTTATCAGGGAATACTATGAAAAATTATATGCCAACAAATTGGACAACCTTGAAGAAATGGACAAATTCCTAAACACCCACACTCTTCCAAAACTCAATCAGGAGGAAATAGAAAGCTTGAACAGACCCATAACCAGCTAAAAAATTGAATCGGTTATCAAAAATCTCCCAACAAATAAGAGTCCAGGACCAGATGGCTTCCCAGCGGAGTTCTACCAGATGTTTAAAGCAGAGATAATACCTATCCTTCTCAAGCTATTCCAAGAAATAGAAAGGGAAGGAAAACTTCCAGACTCATTCTATGAAGCCAGTATTACTTTGATTCCTAAACCAGACAGAGACCCAGTAAAAAAAGAGAACTACAGGCCAATATCCCTGATGAATATGGATGCAAAAATTCTCAATAAGATACTAGCAAATAGAATTCAATGGCATATAAAACGAATTATTCACCATGATCAAGTGGGATTCATTCCTGGGATGCAGGGCTGGTTCAACATTCGCAAATCAATCAACGTGATACATCACATTAACAAAAAAAAAGAGAAGAACAATATGATCCTGTCAATCGATGCAGAAAAGGCCTTTGACAAAATCCAGCACCGTTTCTTAATAAAAACCCTTGAGAAAGTCGGGATAGAAGGAACATACTTAAAGATCATAAAAGCCATTTATGAAAAGCCCACAGCTGACATCATCCTCAATGGGGAAAAACTGAGAGCTTTTTCCCTGAGATCAGGAAGACAACAGGGATGTCCACTCTCACTGCTGTTGTTTAGCATAGTGTTGGAAGTTCTAGCATCAGCAATCAGACAACAAAAGGAAATCAAAGGCATTAAAATTGGCAAAGATGAAGTCAAGCTTTCGCTTTTTGCAGATGATGTGATATTATACATGGAAAATCCGATAGACTCAACTAAAAGTCTGCTAGAACTGATACGTGAATTCAGCAAAGTTGCAGGATACAAAATCAATGTACAGAAATCAGTTGCATTTTTATACACTAACAATGAAGCAACAGAAAGACAAATAAAGAAACGGATCCCATTCACAATTGCACCAAGAAGCATAACATACCTAGGAATAAATCTAACCAAAGATGTGAAAGATCTGTATGCTGAAAACTATAGAAAGCTTATGAAGGTAATTGAAGAAGATATAAAGAAAAGCAAAGATATTCCCTGCTCATAGATTGGAAGAATAAATATTGTCAAAATGTCAATACTACCCAAAGCTATCTACACATTCAATGCAATCCCAATCAAAATTGCACCAGCATTCTTCTCGAAACTAGAACAAGCAATCCTAAAATTCATATGGAACCACAAAAGGCCCCGAAGAGCCAAAGTAATTTTGAAGAAGAAGACCAAAGCAGGAGGAATCACAATCCCAGACGTTAGCCTCTACTACAAAGCTGTAATCATCAAGACAGCATGGTATTGGCACAAAAACAGACACATAGACTAATGGAATAGAATAGAAACCCCAGAACTACACCCACAAACGTATGGCCATCTCATCTTTGACAAAGCAGGAAAGAACATCCAATGGAAAAAAGACAGTCTCTTTAACGAACGGTGCTGTGAGAACTGGACAGCAACATGCAGAAGGTTGAAACTAGACTACTTTCTCACACCATTCACAAAAATAAACTCAAAATGGATAAAGGACCTGAATGTGAGACAGGAAACCATCAAAACCCTCGAGGAGAAAGCAGGAAAAGACCTCTTTGACCTCAGCCGTAGCAATCTCTTACTCGACACATCCCCAAAGGCAAGGGAATTAGAAGCAAAAGTGAATTACTGGGACCTTATGAAGATAAAAAGCTTCTGCACAGCAAAGGAAACAACCAACAAAACTAAAAGGCAACCAACGGAATGGGAAAAGATATTTGCAAATGACATATCGGACAAAGGGCTAGTATCCAAAATCTATAAAGAGCTCACCAAACTCCACCCCCGAAAAACAAATAACCCAGTGAAGAAATTGGCAGAAAACATGAATGGACACTTCTCTAAAGAAGACATCCGGATGGCCCAGAGGCACATGAAAAGATGTTCAACGTCGCTCCTTATCAGGGAAATACAAATCAAAACCACACTCAGATATCACCTCACGCCAGTCAGAGTGGCCAAAATGAACAAATCAGGAGACTCTAGATGCTGGAGAGGATGCGGAGAAACGGGAACCCTCTTGCACTTTTGGTGGGAATGCAAATTGGTGCAGCCGCTCTGGAAAGCAGTGTGGAGGTTCGTCAGAAAATTAAAAAGAGACCTACCCTATGACCCAGCAATAGCACTGCTAGGAATTTATCCAAGGGATACAGGAGTACTGATGCATAGGGGCACTTGTACCCCAATGTTTATAGCAGCACTGTCAACAATAGCCAAAGTATGGAAAGAGCCTAAATGTCCATCAACTGATGAATGGATAAAGAAATTGTGGTTTATATACACAATGGAATACTACGTGGAGATGAAAAAAATGAAATATGGCCTTTTGTAGCAACGTGGATGGAACTGGAGAGTGTGATGCTAAGTGAAATAAGCCATTCAGAGAAAGACAGATACTATACGGTTTCACTTTTATGTGGATCCTGAGAAACTTAACAGAAACCCATGCGGGAGGGGAAGGGGAAAAAAAAAAGAGGTTAGAGTGGGAGAGAGCCAAAGCATAAGAGACTCTTAAAAACTGAGAACAAACTGAGGGTTGATGGGGGGTGGGAGGGAGGAGAGGGTGGGTGATGGGTATTGAGGAGGGCACCTTTTGGGATGAGCACTAGGTGTTGTATGGTAACCAATTTGACAATAAATTTCATATATTAAAAAAAAAAAAAAAAAACAAAGAGACCAGAGAATGGGATCACTCAAAATAGTTTTTCTAACCATATCTATTTAAAATTTCCTAGGCTTTTAAGGAATCATGTTCACTTGCATCAGTCATTATATTATGCTATTGTCTCCTAACCTAAATAAATGCATGCAGTATGATTGAGGATTATACAGCAGAAGAGAGTACCCTGGAAATTTGAAAGCATTGCCAACAAGAAATAGAGAGGCAGTCCAAATCTAGCCCATTGGGGAAAGTGCGTATCTAATTAGGCCTAACAAAAGTTTATTTTCTTCATTTAATGGGGAAGAGTAAATATATAATACAAAAAGAAAAGGCCAAGAGTCAGAATTTTTTAGTGTAGATATGACTATCAAGTTACTGAACATTTACTAATCTCTTACTGTGTGTCATCTATCATGGTCTTTATTCCTTTAACTTGAACTAGGCTCCACTTATTTGTACCAAAATTTATTTATTTTTTAATAAAATAATCAGAATAAACAACCAGAATAAGACTATTGTGGGTTTAAGGAAACACAAAACTTAAACCCTATAGGCACCAGAAACTATAAACAATAACATAGCTTCAGAATATATTATTTTCATTGATTTTTCATATCATATTTGCATAGACAGCTTTGATAAATATATTCATCTATATACTTTCAATGACAAGATAATGAGTTATATACATGAAATTAATTTGTCATTGCTAGTTGAGGTAACAAAACAGGATGCCGTGCAAGATCATTGTTTGCATATATCTCAAATCAGCTACTCACTTTTATCTAATAAGCAATACCTTATGATGTGGATTCTTATGACCATTAATATATTTCAGTTAATTTTAATCTTCCAAATGTCTTTATATTGCATAATAGAGGTCATGTCTTTCAATGGATTATATAGATCAACCTTTTTGCATGGCCAAATGGCATGAAGAATTTGAAACTAAATTGTAAGTGTAGTGATAATTCATATTTTTTGTACATCATCATCCCTAATTGGACATTTAAGACACGTAATTGTTAACAAAGTCAAAGACAACAAATACAGCATTTTAGAATTTACAAAATGCACTTTAAAATAATATTTTTTATCTCAAACTTCACACCATTACTTCATAACTGCTGTAAGTTTTTCTTTTATTTCCTAGTGAAAAATAGATTGGAGATAGTAGGCCTGTCAAAATGAGAGTTTCCTAAACCAAAGGTTTGCAAACTGCAAGTGGAAATACCTACATTTGTGAGTCTTGCAGCAAATTAAATGGGATGCAATTAAAACTTTAAAAAATGGAATAAAAAATGTCAGCAAGCATTACAGATAGTAAAAGATAGTTTCATTAAAATACTTTTTAGTGTGTGTATGTGTGTTTAAAGTGTCTTTATGTAAAATATATTTCTTAGTATAGGACAAAATAAAAACAAGTTTGAAAGCCACTGGCCTATGCTACGTAAAGCAGGTTCCATTATCCATAGACCCATGGCTAGGGAAATGTGACCTCAGCATGAGGCGGAAGATAGTTTTTATGAAGATCTTTCAGGTTTACTCTTGACCATTTGGGAACAGTGACAGAACCATAAGAGTGAACCCGAAGTGGATGTGTCCCAGGAGTATCAAGTCATCTCCAAATAGTCAACAGATAAATGTCACACTTTGCATGCTCTTTCAGAGCTGCCTTCACTCACTGAAACCATTCATGTCTGTGGGGACTGTTGGGTGGCAGTGGCAACAACTCTGCTATTTACAACAAAAGTGTATTTTGGATCACTTGATATTAAGAAGATGCCCTGAGTCACCTTAACATATATCACTACTAGTTTAAAACAAAGAAAAAAAGCTATATATTGTCTAAAAAGCTGGCATATTTGGGATTGCACTGCTTCTTGTGGATTGAATCAATGATCAGAACTGTTAATATCAGAAAACGTGTCCATCATTTCTCATGTGTGCATCTCATTGACCTTATTTTTTTATTTTGTTTATTTTATTTTGTTTACTTATAAATCAAAACAAATTCTGTTACCCATTTTAAACTGAAATGACAAATCCATCACTAATAATTGGTAAGCCATTTTATTTTTATTGAGTAACTACAGCTATTTTGTATGTCTCATAGAACAAAAAGTTCCCATAGATTTTAATGTAATAATTTGAATGAAATCAATGATGACTTCTTAGGCTAGAAGTACGTTAAGACAGTACTATGTGTTACTTGGGAGAGACTAAAATAATCTAAATTTTACAAATTAATTAGATAAGCTGATTTTACTTTAAGCATAATTATTTTCTAGTTGTGTCTTGCTGTCAATAAATTTGACATTTTCTTTTTCCTTTACTTGGAAATATGACCATTTTTAGTTTCTATGGACAACAAATCTGTGCTTGCTCCAAATAGATTTATTGGTATCTAAACCATGTGTGAATTAACTGACTGCCTTCTCACAGCTTAATTTTTTTCAATTTGTGGTTTGATTCCTACTGAAGATTCATTTCATATCACATGATTGATTATTCTCCAGTTGTTCTATGTGTGTTTAATAACTCCATATTTCTTTCTTCTCATATAACTCTCTCAGAACCTGACCAGAAACTCTGAACCAATTCTTACCTACAGATATTTTTGTTGCTTCTAATAGTCTTTTTCCAATTCACACATACTCAGTCATAGGTTATATGGAAGATTATAAATTTCTTTCCTTATAGGAAAGATGACAGGAAAAGACCACTAACCAAACATTATGATGATTTGTTCACCTGCTTTAGCTAGATTTAGAGAGATAATGTTTTGTGATGAAACTACTTATCAGAAGATCTGGCTTGAGTCCTCATGTGTGCTTTTGAGAAAGTACCCTAGACACATTCTGTGTTGCATACTTATCCTCTCCTATCCTTTAGAGTTACTGTAAAGCCAAAATGAAATAAAATAGGTGAAGATACTGAATTGACTGTAATATTCTATAAAGGTCACTGGTTATCATTGCCATATTTTTTGTATGTTAATCTGTATGCATTTATTAAAATATTCACCTTTTCCAGTTTCTTCACTATTACTTTCTCCTCCTCTAGAGCAATGATGGTGACAAGGTGATCCTAAGATACCACTAATTTATTACTATCAATGAAGTATTTAACCGTGGTATATTCTCTTTTAAGTAGCTTTGTTATTGTTTGTGATACTGGCTGCTGGAAGATTAAACCAGAAATAGGTTAGGAATTTTTAAAAAAATGAGTCTGAATATGTCCACATGTATTTCACATTATTGATTATCAAGTTGATAATACTTAGGTAGGAGGTCTTCAAATGCACTAAATTTTAGGAATGCATGCTGTTCCGTTTGATTGGAACTTTATTTTGAGAGAGGCAGAGATTGTGAGTAAGGGAAGGGCAGAGAGAGAGGGAGAGAGAGCGAATCCCAAGCTGACTCTGCACCATCAGCATAGAGCCCCACATGGGGCTCGAACTCACCAACCAGGAGATCACGACCTGAGCTGAAACACAGTTGGACTCTTAACCGACTGAGCCACCCAGGCACCCCTCCACATGAAACTTTTAATGAAAACTTAAGTCTGTATCAGGGGCATCTTTAATGTATTTGCATAGTATCCTCTTAAACCAAGATATCTAAAACTTAGAAGATGATAGATAGTTGTGGGAAGACTAAACTACAAGCAAGGAATAATTTAATGGATGCCCAGAAGTGTTTAGAGGTATGAACCTTTCTTGTAATTTTCTTGTTACCCTGAGTCAAGAAATCTCAAGGCTTATCAAAGGGAACAATATCGCATAGTCAGTATGATACTATAAATTGTGAAGCACTGTTAAATGATGCATGGATAATGTTATGCAACACGTGCAATTTTGCCAAATAAGAAGAACATTGTTGGCAAGCAAATCTTCCCAAACTAACTAACATATAACATTAAAAGGAAAACAAACAAAATATGAGTGGATCCATACTTCCTGTACGTGGAAGATGAAAATATAAGACATATTTCATCCTTTAAGTATTTATAAATCAAATTTGTAGACCTAAAAGAGGCAAAACCATACTAGTTTGGGTAAAATTCAGAGGGAAAGGAAAGTATTCATTAGTTAGGGAAGTATAACAAAAAAATGGTTTAACAATTACCCAGTCATATAAATGCAGATAGTCTATACCAAGTATTTCCACTATTTTCTAGGAAATGTGAAATTTTCATTTCAGTTGCCAAAATAAACAAAATAAAGCAAAAACTCATTTTATACTCTCTTGTCCCTATTCAGTGACCTTATTTGAATCTTGGCAAAAAAGAGAGGAGCAACAAAGAAATAAAAGCAAGAATGCTATTTTTAATGGTATTTATAAGATGTAGTCAACTGAATAAAAATACAAATCCAGATGTTGGTTTAGTTGTATAAGCATGGTCTGTTCTCAGGTAATATGTTACGCATTTTAGAATGTCTTCCCAAATTAAAAAAAAAAAACACGGAATAAATACAAGTCATTTGCCATAGAATGATAAAATTATAAGAACGAAGAGAGATCTATATAGTCCAAATCCCTCACTGTATGTATGAGAAAAATAAATCCCAGGGAGGCAAAGTGACTTGTCCAATATTTTCCAACTAGTTATTAGCAGAGCCAGGTTTAGAATCCAGGTTTCCTGTTTGCTAATCCAGGCTTTGTTCCCCTGCATATCATGACACCATCTCTCTACTAGTATTACCAATATCTACTGGAAACATTACATTGCCTTAGACACTGTGATAAGAATTTTCCTGGCTTCTTGCCCTATTCCTCAAAGTTAGGACAATGTAAATGATTTCCAGGCTCACCCATGAATTAGATTCCACTGACAAATATAGTTCATTTGTGCATAGTATAACAAGTATAGATAATTTAATGCACAGCTCAGTGACCAGTCAGACTTGCCACCCAACCATATAACCTAGTTCTATTACTGACCCTTTTCCCTGTTACTTTTAACCAACGCTCTGCCTTCTAGGAATTTGATCATTTTTTTTTTCCATGTCTGAGTCACTAACTTGGAGTCTAAACTAGGGTATGCTTTACCCTACTCTATCATCTACTTCAGTACCCAGGCTCAATCTCAACTAATCCAAGACGTTTTGAGTTCTATCACTAGACAGCCTAGACTCATGCTTATTTATTATCTTTAGATAATGTTGTTGTTATATCAGCTATTACCCATATCTCTCTGAAGTCTACCAGTAGTCCTCCTTGATGGCAATTGTCCATTATCCTAGGATTCCTTGCATTATCTGCTGCTAGATCTGCATTGATCTGTCATATAAATTCCAGTTAATCTGTCTGAAGTTTAGTTCTCAGGAAGCTCCAACCACTCACCATCCACAAGCTCTATATTTAGAAGAAAATTTCCTTGCACATATTTAGCACTTTCTGTGGTGTTATGAGAAATAGTAAACTGGAAGAGGAATACTGTTATTTGGATCAGGTACACTTGATAATAAAATAGTACATATTTCTAATAGATTATAAGAAAGAACATGCCTTATTCATATCTCTTTTCCAAATACCCAATGTTATATTCACAATAGAGATAGTCATGAAAATTAATCAATAAATTAAAGTCAGTGTTAGTGCTTTAGTGGGCCTAACAAAAGCACCCCATTCTTCCTTTGCACTTGGAATCAGTTGAGAGATACATTCAGGAGTGTGAAAAATTAAAATCACAATGTCAGTAGCTTTTGCCAATTAAATTGGAGGATATGAATTACAGTTATAACTGCTTGCTAGCGTTCCCCCAAATCGCTTAGACTAGTCCACCCAGTCACAAATATCTCTGAATAACTTACATCCATCCACTTCTGAAAGCCATTCTCTCTAGGTTTATCATACGACCTAGAGAGAAGAATAGAACACTCCTTTTCTGAAGGCAATCAGAGAAAAGATAGAAGAGCTGAGTAAACCAGACAAAAGATAGAAGAGCTGAGTAAAATACCCAATCCTCATATTAAAGGAATGGGTAATTAGTGTCACCTGATAAAAGATATAGCCATTGCTATTAAAGGTAATGTTTGTTGACGCAAGTAAAACACTTTCATTAAAAGGAGTTCAGTCACAATAGCCCCATAAGAAACAATTTAATATATGGGCTGTGGAAGCAGGCTGACCTAAGTTCTTATCCTGATTCTACCACTTACCAGAGTTCTTAATCTCTCTAAGTTTTTATTTCTACATCTGCGAAATAAGGAAATATGTGCCTATTTTATCTAGTGGTTGTGTAAATAAAATTAACTTTTGATCTGTTATATATAAAGTACCCACAGAAGAAAATGGATTATTACTTGTACAAAAAGCACACATGGGGAACTCCATGGCAGAAGAAATCTCCAAGAAAGAAAGCATGATCATATTTTCTAAATAACTGTCAATATATTTGGATAACTGAACCACACCTTATTTGTGTTAGGGCAAAAACATATTTTTGAGTGCAATAATTATGCCAACTTCAGGTGTCATTATTACACTTCCGTTTTTATAAACTTTGCTTCCTATCTCTCCAAAAGTCATTAATCAAGCCATTGATTGATGTTTGAAATAGTGCAGGTGATGCTCTTACATATTCATTATTAATCAAATTATTTATTCAACCAAGTAGATTCTTTACATACAACACAAATCTCCAGCATCTCCTCATGTTATCCAGAATCTGAAATTTATCGTAGTAGTATTCAAAAACATTTTATTGAGTTATATGAAATGTTAAGTTCTCCAAATTAAGATTCTAAATAGCTTAGGTTCACCACTGTTACTTCTTAAAGAACAGTGGTTCTGATGCCTTATTTTTTATGTAATCTTCAACATTTCTAAATAAAATATTGCTCAGTTTTTAAAAATTAGATATATGCAGATTCATATTTTGAATCATTATTTTGAATTCATTCAGATTTTGAAAATCATTCCCTTGGAGAGCTACAGGGACAAAATTTTCCAGATCCTCTAGTTTAATGCCCTCTAGTTCTCCAAACTAGAAAACTGGAGGTTTTGAGAGAAGTAATTTGCAAATTCCTAAAAATAGGCACTGATTAGCTTACATAGTGCTTAAAATATATCATCTGCCTCTCCTTTGTATTAATCAGCACCTATTGGAACCAATTTGATTTTGAGCCCACTATTAAATGTCATGTGGAAATGAAAATAAAATAACAAATACACCCTTTATGCTTAGGAATTATGCTCTGGTAAACCTAAATTGCATGTATGGGAAGGAGAGAAATGCACTGTGGAACTTTTTAAGTGAGTTAAATCTCCATTACTTATTATTATTTTCTTTGGCTTCACTTTTATCCATGGAAATTATAGTCTCAAAATTACCAGTGACCTGCTTCCTAACCACCCAGAACATTATTATTATTATTATTATTATTATTAAATATTTAAACTAAAATTTATAGAGTGTAAGATAATAAATGCCCACATATCCAATACACAAAATTAAAAATGTCAACCTCATTGGGTCATATTAAATAACTTAACACATTTAAAGTGCTTAGAACATTGCCTGAGTAATACTAAATACTGAATAAATGTTAATATGATAATATCATCTTTATTTGGTGTATTTTCTTTTGATGTTTTTGAGAAGAAATAAATCAGAAAAAAGGAACTCTCTTGCACTGCTGGTGGGAATGCAAACAAGTGCACCCTTTGTGGAAAACAGTATGGAGGTTCCTCAAAAAATTAAAAATAGAATTACCCTGTGATCCAGTAATTGCACTACTGGGTATTTACCCCCAAAACCAAAAATACCACATAGGAAAGTCATGGAAAAATCACAGGCATTAGTAGACCATAAAATTCAAAAGGATACATGCACCCCTATGTTTATTGCATTATTTATAATAGCCAAACTATGGAAGCAGCTCAAGGTCCATCAATAGATGAATAGATATTATATTTTATATTTATATTTTATTCAGCCATAAAAAATAATGAAATCTTGCCATTTGCAGCAACATGGATGGATCTAGAAAGTATAATGCTAAGCAAAATAAGTCAGTCAGAGAAAGACAGCATATGATATCACTCATATGTGGAATCTAAGAAACACAACAAATGAATTAAGAAAAAAAAAAGAGAGAGAGAGAGAGAGGGAAACCAAGAAAGAGACTCTTAACTATAGAGAAAAAACTGATAGTCACCAGAAGGGAGTTGGATGGAAGATGAGTGAAATAGAGTGTAGGGATTAAAGAGTACATAAGTCATGATATAAAAAAATAATAATAGGGGCGCCTGGGTGGCTCAGTTGGTTAAGCATCCGACTTCGGCTCAGGTCATGATCTCATGGTTCATGAGTTCGAGCCCTGCGTCAGGCACTGTGCTGACAGCTCAGAGCCTGGAGCCTGCTTCGGATTCTGTGTCTCCCTCTCTCTCTGCCCCTTCCCCAGTCATGCTCTGTCTCTCTCTCAAAAATAAATAAACATTAAAAAAAATTTAAAAAAATACTGTTACAGTTGATGTTCCCACTGTAAGCATCCTTAATTCATGTTTTTATAAATTTTCACATGTGTATTTGCATTTCCATGAATAATATAAAATACTTTGAAGTTTTAAACTTACACAAGTGGCACTGCAATATAATTTTGTATTTGAAAAAATTATCATCACGGTTTTGCTAGCTACACAGATTAAGATGGATAGATAGAGATAGAGACAGTCGTCTCTATGAACTCTACAGTTTTTCATCCTATGCATTAGTTTGTTATTGGTTAATACTATTAGTATCATTATGGTATATCTTCATATTTTGACAGTCTATCTTCATAATTATGTACATATGGATTGTATTTATACAGTCTTTTAATACATGATTTAATAGCTTTATTGTGATTACTACAAAATCGGACTACATATACTAAATCCTTACCTGTCATCTATGGAATTGATAGAATTTCTATCATATATTTTATATATTTCCCCTTCCTCTAGTTA
Organism: Acinonyx jubatus; assembly: GCF_027475565.1. NCBI lineage: Eukaryota > Metazoa > Chordata > Mammalia > Carnivora > Felidae > Acinonyx > Acinonyx jubatus. Next base: position 101,928,992 of record NC_069389.1, on the reverse strand, counting down.
TTGGAATTTATGTTTTTATTTATTTTAGTAGTTATGTTTACATTTTTACATGTGTACTTAACCTAAATTTATTATTAATTATTATTATTATTATTATTATTTTAAATTTAATTTTAAATTTTAGTTATCATACAGCGCAATACTGGTTTCAGGAGTAAAATTCACTGATTCATCACTTACATACAACACCCGGTGCTCATCACAGCAAGTGCCCATTTTAATACCCATCACCAATCTAGCCCACCTCCCACCCTCTTCCCTCCATCAACACTCAGTTTGTTCTCTGTCCTTAAGAATCTCTTGTGGTTTGTTTCCCTCTCTTCTCTTTTCCTGCCCCTGCTTCCCATGTACTCATCTGCTTTGTTTCTTAAATTCCACATATGAGTGAAATCATTTGGTATTTGTCTTTCTCCAATTGACTGATTCCACTTAGTATAATACATGTATATATACATGAGTACATTATATATAAATACATATACATATATATATATGTATATATACAAACAGACACGAGTACATTATATATAATGGGGTATTATATATAATGAATAAATTATATAATATATACATTATAATATATAATTATATACACAATATATACATTATTATAGATAATGGAATATATATGATGGAATATTACTCAGCCATCAAAAAGAATGAAATCTTGCCATTTTCAATGACATAGATGGAGCTAGAATTCATTATTCTAAAATAATTATAATTAGTCTGTTTCTATATCCTTTTTCCCACAAAGATCTTAGAATCTTTCACTCTTAGAATCTTAGAATACTTTCACTCAAGTATTTACTATTTCTATGCTGTTGCTATCTAGCTGTGCCCATTGTTTTTAAATTCTCCAGTAAACATTATTATAATTGATTGATTATTACTTTTAATTTAAGGTTACCCACTGCTTATTCAAATTTGCCAACACTATTTACCAATTTATTTCTTTACCGTTGCTCCTGCATCTCAAACCTTCATTTCTTTCATACTAATGTATACTCTGTAATAGTAAGCTCTGAAATCTTGTAGGTCTGAAAATTCCTTTATTTGTGTCTTATTCCTGAATGTCACTTTAAATGAGTTTATAATTTTAAGTCCAGAATTATGTTCTGTCAGAACTTTGAAGACGTTATTTCATTTACTTCTGACATTTATTGTTGCTAATGAGAAATCTTATGTAAGTCTGATTGTAATTCCATTGTAGATAATTAATCTTTTATCTCTGGTAGGAATTAAGATTTCTCTTTGTCTTTGATATTTCTTTTTCTTTTCTTTCTTTTTTTTTTTTTTACTACTTGATGATTCTAAATGTTGGCTTGTTATTTTTCATTTTGTTCTGTACCTAGTATACTCCTTAGGACTAAGTAGTTTTCTCTTTCCTCAATTCTGGAAAATCCTCAGCCAATTATTTTTGGAAAGTTTTCTCTTTCTCAACTTTTTAATTCTCTCCTTCTGGAACTCTGACTAGATATTACTTGATTGGGCCTTCTATATTATCCTCCACATTGCTTGGATTTCTCTCTCATATCTTCTATTTCTTTAACACTCTTTGCTGCAATTCAGCCAAGTTCCTCAGATCTATATTCCATTTCACTAAGTCCTTTTAAATTTACTTTTTTATTTCCCTCAAGTTCTTTATTCAAATGCCTATATTTTTATTTCAAAAATTTCTATTTGATAGTCACTTTTGCAATGGTAGCCTGAGCTTGCCTTTATAGTGCCTAGTCTTTCCTTTAACTCTTGATTATCTTAAAAATACTTACTTTAGGGTGCCTGGGTGACTCAGTTCAATAAGCTTCCAACTCTTGATTTGGGCTCAGGTCATGATCTCATAACCATGAGATCAAACCCTAGTCAGGCTCTATGCTGGGCACAGAGCCTGCTTAAGATTGTCTCTCTCACTCTTCCTCTGTCCCTCCCCTGCTCACGCTCTCTCACGCTCTCTCTCTCTCTCTCTCTCTCTCAAAAATAAATTATCTATTTCACAGTGTGTTACTTCTTATATTTATTTGCTTACTCTATCATGGTGTTTTGCTTCCATTTGTAGTATCCAATTTTAACTGTAATCTCATCTTCACAGTAAATTGTTCCTTATGGGATTTTTCTATGCCGTGGATTGTACAGACTCTAAGCACTTTCATAATACTTATGTTGAGCGTCTATGGGTTTCAATGTTTGTAAGGCTACTTTTGTAATAACTTACTGATTTGAAATTTTCATTATCCTTGTACAGTATCAGTTGTGCATTTTTTTCTGCATCTGACACTGGATTGGGGTCCTGATTCCTTTCAGATGACATTTTTTTGTAACATTTTCGAGATGGTCAACTTTATTTCCAAGTCTCTGGGCCAATGGCTAGAGATATTTTAATGCCTGTTTTACAGAAATGTGATTCGTAGCTTTATGCAGAGAGATTGGTCCTAGCTCTCAGGTATTCAGAGATCCAAAACCTTGCCTTTTTTATTTATGTCAGTATTGAAAGAGCAAAGAGCAATGTCTATATAATCTTCCTAGATTTCTTATCCAGTTAGCCATTTGATTTTCACATTCATGGTCCATATAACTCTGGTTATATAATTTCCAAGCATTTAACTCCAATCTAAGCTTTAGTCCTACATTTATAATTGCTTACTGTTTTCACACTGATGTCCACCATCACCTCAAATTCTAAATTTCTAAAATGAAATTATCATATGACAAAAAACTGGTTTAACCTCTTAATTTCCTACAGTTGATCATTTACTTAATGCATACTTGAAAAAAACATACCAAGCCAAATATATCATAAGTCAAAAATAGAATTTTGTACCATATAAGGGCTTCTGTTCTTAAAGAGAATAAATTTAAATCCTAAAGTACAATTCTTATGTAGATACACATTTAATTATATACTTTGCCATGTATTTTTAAGCAAAGTTTTCCTTTCACAATTTAATACAAGTTTAAATCTAGCAAGTCTAGACAGATTCCATTCCATTTGGTTTTTATCTTCATCTTGTTTGAACTAATGTATGAGAACTGTGTTTCACTTACAAGTATCAGAACTTTCTTGTTTTTTCAGCTTCTCTTTCATTTGTCATAAAATGAAATTAAAATGTACCTAAATATTCAACACATGTACCAACAGGTTCCCCTCTATAGACATAGATGTAGATCCCACTGAAACTAAATTACTGGCTGGAAAGTAGTACCAGTATGCAATACTTCATAATTATTATTTTTCAACTATTAAACAAAAGTCAGAATTAGGCAAAAAAAGACATTTTAGGGTGCTACTGTAAAGTGTATGAAAATTAGGACTACATAAAAATTAACCATAACAAAGCCAACAATATTTCTTTTTTGGTACTTCTCTTTGTTGTTACTCAACTATAAAGTGATCCTTTCCTTTTCTCTTTCTCCATGACTCTTCCTATGAAATTAGCCAAAAGATCCTACAGATTTTTCACCGAATGTGTTTTCTGACTCCTCATGTTATACTATCCTCACTGTCACTATTCTAGCCCAGGATCTTGTGACCTCCCTTTAGGCTTATAACTCATTTTAAATATGTCAAACTTAATCATACATGGCTCAGAACATTCCTCTCATTTTTTTTACATCTGTGATTTTTATCATTCTATTATCCCCAAAGAAAAAAATCCTCCCTCATTATGTCAACCATTCTCCCTATGATGCTTGTCAGAATTTTATGCTCCTTTGAAACCTGACTTCAAATTCTACCTACTCTAGGAGACTTATCATTACGATGTTAACATGAAACAGTCTCTTAAATATTATCCTATTTGTTTGACGCACATCACTATATTGCCTTGCATAGTGATGGGTGTATGATGAAAAGCCAAAATGTCCATGACAAATTTTATGAACTACTAGAATTCTGTCAACAGATCCTTGGAAGCTGACCTATTCCACAGACATATTCAAATTACTTTAAATGTCTACTTATTATTCATGAGTAGATTTTAGTTTGCCATAATTCTTAGTGTAACAACTTTGATCTTTAACAGGGGTCTCAAGAGATATTTCATGGCCTGTTATTTTTTCTCAAGCACACTGTTATTCTTTTAAATTTTTTTTATTATACTCCCTGATATATCTCAACACTAGGCCTTTATGCATGCCATCTTTTCTGCTTACAATCCTTCCCTTCACAGACCTTAACATTGACTTGTGTGATTCTTAGTCATCCTTCATACTTCAGTTTAAATTCCCTTCCTCAGCGAAGTCTTCCTGGAGTCTCAGATTAGCTTTATTCCCACTGTTGTACACTTTAATAGTAAGCTGCACTTTTACTCTACAGTGTAATTTATAATCTGATAGACCAGTGGTAATTAATATGAATAATATCTGATAAAGAGTTTCAGTCTTTATTTCCCCCAAAGTTTAGGGGAGGAGATGAATCTGTATATTCTGTCCAAAACAACTCTAATTAAACTCTGCTATCCTCTCACAACCTCTAGTACCTATAAATCCGTAGAATCTTATTGGTTTCTCAACCAATATAATTTACTTTATAATCATGTAATTCTATTTAAGCATCTTGGTCCCTTGATTTCTTTTCCCCATAATATGAGCAGTTCTGCACAATTATCATGCTGCCAAAATATAATTTACTGGAGTGGCATATAATCCCTTGTGAGTATGGAGAAGTGTGTTTCTTAATCCATTCTTATTGCTTTTCTTTTGATACATTTGATTTTTTTTACATTTTTCTGGAGAAGTAACATTTATGAGCACTCACATTTGATAATACTTATTTCACTAAATATTTTTAAATTTTTAAAAATTAATATTTTTATTCCCAAATAGAGGGTCAGCTCCAAAAGCATAAAGAATGTTGTCTACTTTTGTCATGATTATATCTCCAGTTCTTAGCACTATACTTTTTTATACCTGGATTCTGCTAAATAAATATTTGTTGAATAAGTAAATGATAAACAAAAATCAATGAAATCACCAGAATTCAGTAGCAATCTTAACAGCTAAAGTATTAAGTGGAATTTTATAAAGTGGGGTGTGGAAGTTTAGAAAAGAATGAAGAGGAAAAATAGTTGTGAACATAGATGAATAAAGGATCAGGAAAATAAATCATAGTATATAAGCTTTTGTTTCTGTAGTGAAGAGCTTGTAGTTTCCTTTATTCCTTGACATTTGTTACCTAAATCAAGATGTAATACTCTGTACGCATAAAAACAACCAGGGTGCCTGGGTGGCTCAATCAGTTAAGTGTCAGACTCTTGATTTTGGCTCAGGTCATGATCTCACAGTTTGCAGGATCAAGCCCTGCGTTGGGCTTTGTGTTGACAAGTGCAGAGCCCACTTGGGATTCTCCCTCCCTCTGTCTCTCTCTTCCACTTCCTCACTCATGCTCTCTCTCCTTCTCAAAATAAAGAAACAAACATTAAAAAAAACCCAACCTTTGAAGTATATATATTACAATACTTGTACTCTTTAGGAGAAGGTTCTTCAGATGCAACATGCATCATGTTTCAATTAGTGTAGCTCCTAACTCATGATCTTACGTTCAGTGAAACAGAATATTCATTAGAAGTGGAAAAAGCATTCCTTAGTTTTTTTTGGTTAAACATAATTTTCACCCTCTCTTACTTGTTACTTCCCAGAATAAGATCTATTCAATACAGACTTATTCATTTGTGGTAACTAAACTATTAATTAAAAATCTCAAATATTATAATAATAATAAGTCTTGAAAGATCTTCAAAAGTAATTATAGTGTTTACTTATGGGTGATGGTGCATGAAATGGGGAACAAGGATGGAATAAAGATTTTCTCTTTGTACTTTTTTACATTTTTCATTTTTGAAACTTGTAAATGTACTTACTATTAAAATAGCATTTCAAGTAAATAAAAAAAGTGTTGTAAAAATATCTCAAATATATTTAACATTACCAAAATAATTCAGCTTTGTTTTCTTATAAAATTTATTCAATAATTTTACTTATTTTGTTCAGAATCTTGTTTTTCATTTTTTCAGTCTTAGATCTTATGTTTTATGTTTGTTTTAAAATAGTGGGATTTAATTTTTCCCCTGTCTTGGTGCACTGAATTTGTCTTATAGTTATCTTGAGTACATTTTTTAACCATAAAGCAATTGATGTGAATTTAAGTGTAAAGTAATTAACATTGGATTACCATCATTAAAATATAGGTGTCTGATGTTCTATGAGTTGTCATGCTTTCAAAAAGAGTTTTATCCTTATGCATTGCTTTATAACAGCACTGAATAAGAGCAAAAGAAGGTTTGTGTTCATTGTTTTAGACTCTTTGCTAACTGGATCTTTCAAACTCTTTTTCCTTTGGTCAATGCAGTTAGTTTAAATGTAAATCTATCTATCTATCTATCTATCTATCTATCATCTCTTTATCTTTATACATATATAAAATATATATCCATATTTATGTAATAATAATATATATATAAATACATAGTTAATGGTTTTACAAACATTTATGATTTATGTAGAATTCTGAATGCATATTTCATTGAAACCCATAGAGGTTTTTGAGTGTTGGTTGTTAGGTTTAAATTTTTAAAATCTTGCCACTTACTTTCAGTGTATTGTTGAGACAGAAGTCCTTTCATTGATTGCTTGTTTCTAATTTTCCTTGCTGATGGCCCCCGTCAGACAGACAGGCTCTGAGCTAATTAGTAGAGCTTTCTTCTTGATTACTCATTTCCTTAAACTCTCTGAGGAAAGAAACTTATGAACACTTTGTGAAATTCAACTATATACAGGATAATAATATAATAATAGTAAACATGCTATAGAGATTTGAATAGATTTGAGACATAATACACCAATCTATACATCCATAACTGGTAAAGGGACAATCACCATAAAGGTAGTTGGGATAACACTCATGATGCCAAGCCACTGAATGGAGTTACCAAAGTCTTTTCCATCCAACACAATTCAGAAAATTATGGTACTTCATAGGCCACTTAGCCAAAGCTTATTTTAACTGGCCCTATGTTATATTCTGGTTCTCTCATTAATTAAATGGTTTAGGCCTAGGAACTTTCTCATCTGTACCTTTGGGATAATAATAATAAGCTCTTTGGGGCTTTTAAAAGTATTATATGATACAAAAGGCAATTTAAGAGTATCGTATGAAATTATGAAGTTAATGCATACAAATTGCTTGGCATACCTACTTGAATACACAGTAAATGTTTAAAAAATATGAGCCATTATTGTTGTCTTGTTGCTTCGGGTGGTGTGTGGTTATTGTTATTTTTATTGTCCTATTTAGTGAAAATTCCAATATGAGAAGTGTAGGGCATTTATGGCATAAGCACATTGACTATATTTCCTCATTCATGGCTTATTTTGACTGTATTTATGAAGAAAACTAAAAATATTAGAAAGGCTCTGACAAATAAGCTCATTAGGTGTAGAACACAGTGCCAATCCATTTTATATCTTCCTTCAGGCTCAAAATCAGTTAAGATTCAGTGGTCTTACAGATTGTTCATAGATTTGCAATTTACTTTGAACTTGAAAAATAACCAATGCCATGCCTAAGATTTTAAACTCATGGATTCATGCTTTGATGTATTTTCCATGATTTGCCATTTGACATGAAGAGACAATGCAATGACTGTTTGGATCCTAACTTATTCTTACACCTGGTTAACCAGCTTTGAGTTCAGATGGTACTGTTGAGAAGGTCTTGGAAAGCTTTATCTGCTTAAGAATATTTGTATTTCTCTACATAATACTGTATTTCAATTACCTGAGAAATATTTCATGATCAGAATTCCACCAAAACAATTTTTACTCAGTACAGACCCAGGGTAGCATGCATATTAGATCTTCTTTATTACTACAAAAGTTAAATTTTGAGTTTGTCTTTAAAATATATTTTAGGCACTTTCCATAATTTGGCTATTGTTGAAAGCACCACTATAAACATTGGGGCAGGAATACTACTTGGCAATGAAAAAGAATGAAATCCTGCCATTTGCAGCAACATAGATGGAACTGGAGGGTATTATGCTAAGTGAAATAAGTCAGTCAGAGAAAGACAGATATCATATGTTTTCACTCATATGTAGAACTTTAGAAATTTAACAGAAGACCATGGGGGAAAGGGAAGGAGAAAAAATAGTTACAAAGTGGGAGGGAAGCAAACCATAAGAGACTATTAAATACAGAGAACAAACTGAAGGTTGATGAGGGGGAGGCAAAAATGGGTGATGGCTATTGAGAAAGGCATTCGTTGGGTTGAGCACTGGGTGTTGTATGTAAGCGATGAATCAAGGGAATCTACCCCAAAACCAAGCGCACACTGTACACACTGTATGTTAGCCAATTTGACAATAAATTATATTTAAAAAATAAAAAATCTTGGCAAAATAAATAAATAAAATAATAAAATATATTTGAATTAAAACCTCCAGAAAGGAATTATATTTGTGATTTGAAGCAATAGTTCTTTTATTCCCCCTAATCAAAGAGCTTTTCAATGCACTTTTATTTATACAATATTATCAATGCAAAACTTCTTTCTTTAAGGAAATTTTTATTCCCTTCAAGACACCTATCTCATTATATTTTCAATCTCATATGCTATATGGAACAACAATACTAATAATATACAACCAGAGCAAATGTTAAAAATCTTCTAAAATTAGGTATTCAAGGTATTTTATCCAAGACCTGCACATAGTTCTAGATTTGCCATTCAGCTCCAAAGCAATGGGGCCCTGTTTTGGATGAAGTAGTTATTAAAAAGTCCCTAAATAACCTTTTATCATTATGTCTGAAGAAGCATTTTCTTAAAATGAGATAGCTATATGAACCTTCATAGTAAGGTGAAAAGCCCCCATAAATTCCATAACATTAGTACAGACAGAAATTACAATACTTCCTTCAGTTACCATCAGGAGGCAGTCAGACAACATAAATTAATCTCCCTGACAATCCTGTTGTGGGGAGAGAAAGTTTTCATTTGAAGTACTTGCTGACAAGGGTGCAACTTTATTAATACAAAACATGCCATTTAGCCTTAGGCCGTACATTTTGGCGGCTGAACAAAATGCAAAAGAGTTTACAACTGCCTTTCACTATTATATTGAGGTAGTCTTCAAACACATCTCGAGATTCTAGTATGTGCACAGAATGCTGTGCTAGATAGTATATGTGAGGGCTGCCAAAGAAAACAAAGGCATGATCCTTGCAGTCAAGTTGAAGAAAAAAGATGCAGTTCCAAAAAAAAAAAATGAAGAAAATTAACTAGCAGTATGCCAAGTATAAAACAAATAGAAACCAAATACAAACTGTCTTTGTATAAGAACATGTGTGTTGACTGTGTAGTAATCAGATTAGACATTTGTATGATTGTTCAGGTATACAATTCTTTGCCTATTTAATATAGCCTTTCTGATTTATACAGCATTTCACACAGAAAACTCCATGATGGATCAGAAAAGAGGGTAGATAAGTCATCTTGGCATCAATTCATACCACTTGTGTTCTGCACCTTCTTCTATCTTAGTCATCCTTTTTTAAAGCCCAAAGCCAGGTTTACCTCTCTGCTAGTGCAGATATTTCACCCAATTTCTCTCTAGAAGGTGGACAATGACCATATCTATTAATTTTGCTTGGTTTTCATATTCACTCTTTTCTTCCTAAGGCTTTCTGACCTACTTGGATTTAAAACTATGAGAAAGTGTTTTCCAAGCCTGGCTTTCCAGGGTGAAAGTCACATATTGCTTTAATTCAAGAACTGTTGAAAAATAACCAGGATCTCATTTTTCTGTACTATATAAAACAAGGCTTTCTTGAGACAAAGGCATTTTGTTTTATTTTTTCTTTCATTTACTTTTGCAATATTATAATTTTTTTAACGTTTATTTACTTTTGAGACAGAGAGAGACAGAGCATGAACGGGGGAGGGTCAGAGAGAGAGGGAGACACAGAATCTGAAACAGGCTCCAGGCTCTGAGCTGTCAGCACAGAGCTCGACGCGGGGCTCGAACTCATGGACCGCGAGATCATGACCTGAGCCGAAGTCGGACACTTAGCCGACTGAGCCACCCAGGCACCCCAACTTTTGCAATATTATAATGGCAGAAAAATATTTTGTTAGATAGGAAGTTGGAATCTTTCACAAAGGAACTAGCCAGTGCCATTTCCCTCCTTTGCCCCCCTCCCCAGAATAAGCACAGGGCTTCCTGTGGGAAGTAGCTCAGCACAGACACTAGTTACTTAACTTGCTTACATGAAGCAATGCCTCCCACATCCCAGTGGATACGTTCCTCTCAGTCATGCCTGTGTCAGTCGCAACACAGTGGGCCCCATCAACCAGAAGAGAGGCCCAAACCCCTGCTCACACTGTGTCTCTTGCTGCAGTATTGTAAAGCCTTAGTTGGAGGAGAAGTGGACAATGTCTCATTTCACAAACTGAAGAGACTACACCTAGTTAAAATGCATCAAACTGAGGCAAGGGACCAAAAACTGCCCACAACAAGCAAAGATAGCCTCTGTAGATGGCTGACCTGAAGATAAAGTGGCCATGACAAAATAACAGAACACATGCAACACATATTAGAGATGCTCCCAGAAGTGCCAGGCCCTGGGAAACAGGGGATACCACACAGCAGGGCACATCAGGACTTCTTTAAAGGCCATACACTCAAGAACTGTATATATAGATGCCTTTTCTAACACAGAAACAGGTACAGAGACTGAGACAAAATAAGAAGACAGATAAATTTATCCCAAATCAAAGAACAAGACAAGGGCATGGCCAGAGCTCTAGGCAAAACAGAGAATTTAAAGTAATGTTCATAAAGATACCCACTGAACCTGAGAAAAGAGTGGAAAATAAGAGACTCTTAACACAAAGGTAAGTAATAACATGGCAGAAATAAAGGGCTAATAAACAAAAATGAAAAACATGCCTGATGGAATGAACAGGCTGGAGAAAGCAGAGGAATGAGTTAATGACCTTGAAGAAACAGTAGTAGAAAGTAATCAAGCTCAACAAAAGAGAGGAAAAATAATGCAAGATGAGAATAGACTTAGGAAAATCAGTGACTCCATCAAACCTGATAAATTTTATATAGCAGAAGTCCCAGATGAAGAAGAGAGAGAAAAGAGGGCAGAAAATTTATTTGAAGAAATAATAGCTTAAAATTCCCCTAATCTGGGGAAGGAAACAGATATCCAGATCCAGGAGACACAGAGAACTCCCACCAAAATCAACAAAAGAAGATCCACACCACAATACATTGTAATTAAACTAGATAAATATAGTGATAAAGAAAAAAAATTAAAGTAGCAAAACAGAAGAAGATGGTAGCATTCAAGGGAAAACTCATAAAGCTATTCCAAGGCAGAAAGCAGTGGCATGATATATTCAAAGTGCTGAATGGGAAAAAATTGCAGCCAAAAATACTCTATCGAGCAGGGCTATCATTCAGAATAGAAGAAGAGATAAAAAGTTTGCCAGGCCAAAACAAAACAAGACAAAACAAAAACAAACAAACAAACAAACAAAAACTAAAAGAGTTTCTGGCCACGAAACCAGCCCTGCCAAAAATATTAAAGGGAACACTTTGAATGTAAAAGTGAAAACATAAAGATAGGAGACACAAAAGCATTTTTATTTCTGTAAAAGGTCAGTCAAGTAACTCACAAAATAAAAGGATGCAAAATATAGCAACATATGCCTAAAATGTGGTGAGAAGAATAAAGAACAGGTTCAAACTTAAATGACCACCAAATTACTATAGATTGCTATATATGCAGAAGAGGTTATATACAAACTAATGGATAACCATAAACAAAAAAAAAACACCAATAAGTATGTAACATTAAAGAGAAAAAATCCAAATATATCACTAAAGAAAAGCAGCATACCATGAAAGAGTGAAAGAAAAGAAGAAATCAGAAAAAATCTTCAGAAACGACCACAAAAGAAACAATGAAATGACAATAAATACATATCAATCAATAATTACTTTGAATTTAAATGGACTAAACACTCCAATCAAAAGACATAGGGTGACAGAATGGATAAAAATATCTATATGTGGGATACAAGAGACTCATTTTATATCTAAAGATACCTGCAGACTGAAAGTGAGGAAATGGAGAAACATGTATCATGCAAATGGATGTCAAAAGAATGCTGGAGTAGCAACACTTGTATTGTACAAAATAGTCTTTAAAACAAAGACTATGAGGAGCCAAGATGGCAGAACAACATCGAAGTTTTTTGTGTGTCTCGTGTCCATGAAATACAGCCAGACCAACACTAAACCATCCTAAACACCTAGAAAACTGGTTGGAGGATTAACACAACAATCTGCACAACCTGAACCACAGAATTCAGCAGGTATGGGGCACAGAGAGGGGAATTCGGGGAGCGAGAAGCCCCTGAGGGTAGGGAAACGCTTTTGTGGGAGGAGAAAGGATGGAGCCTGGGGAGGTGGGGAGAATACGGGAAAAGCACCCCTCCCCAAAAGCAGCTGGAGAGAAAAAGGAAAATTGGAAATACCTCAGGGACTAAACTAAAAAGGGAGAGAGAGTTTAAATTCCATTAAGACTGTAAACAAGGGGAGCACAAAGGCTGCAACTCCACACCTCGATACCTGGCGGTGCTCTGGTGGGAAGGGTGAATCCCCAGGAAGTGAATGGGTTCCAGGAGGTTCTAGAGCCACACGGGGAAAAGTGGTTCCACTGCTCGAAGGACATTTGGTAGAGACTATTGAAGCCCCCTGGTCCCAGCAGACCCCAGAAAACAGCCACATTTGCTGGTGCTGGAACAAGGTTAAGGGTGAAGCCTGGTACCAGATGTGTGTTATGATTTTCCATAATCCCTGAAATGCTGCTGCTACACTATCTTGTGAACTTTTCCTGGGGTGGGCTGGCACCTGGCTGCAGTCTCGGGGCACCAGCAGCAGCAGGGTCCAGCATGAGTTCCTGGGTGCAGCTGGCATTCATCCGTTACTCATTTGGCCATAGCTCAGTGAGACCCTCCTGCAGAGGGGCAGAACAGGTTAAAGCCACAGTCCTTCAGAAGTAAGGGGCTGGGAAAAACAGCCCCATCTGAGACAAAACTCTGGAGAGAGGTATTGCCTGGGGCCTGGTCACAGAGAGTGAAAAAGCAGGGAGTGGACAAAAGCTTAAGACAGAGGACAGGTGCACTATTGCTGATCCTGGAGAAAAGACCAGGTTACTGGGTGGCGCCATTTTCACTGCTCCCGTGCATGCACATAAGCACCTATGAGCTCTGCAACAATCCATCCCTGTAGGCTAGCATCACCATCTAGTGGAGCATGGAGCCGTTACACTGAGCCCTGCCCAACTGGCTCTCGAGAACACAAGTCTTACTGCTGGCTTAGTTTATGGATTCTAAAGCACTACATAGACTGACTTCTAGGGTAAAACAAATTAATTTCAGTCCTACTTCAATCTGTTAGCAGGCCCATCTATTTAATTTGCTTGCTTTCTTTCTTTCTTTCTTTCTTTCTTTCCTTTTTTCTTTTTCTCTTTTACACTTCTTTTTCTTGACTACAGAAAGAGAAAAAATTCATTTTTATTTTCAATTTTTATTACAAATATTTTTCTTTAATATTTATTACTATATTTTTTACTTTTTTGTAAATTACTTCAAATTCTATCATACTTGCATAATTTTATTTTAGTCTACTTCAGTGTATTCACATTTTAAATTTTCAATTTCCTTTTTACTTTTTTCTTTCTGTTTCTTTTTTTGTCTTTTTCATTTCTTTTCTTTTTCTTGAATTCAAAAAAAGAAAAAAACTTCATTTTTACTTTCAATTTCTATTAAAAATATTTTTATTTAATTTTTTACTATATTTTTTGCTTTTTTGTAAATTTTTTCAAATTCTATTTTACTTCCATCATTTTATTTTAGTCTACTACAGTGTATTCACTTTTTCAAATTTGCAAACGATTTTCTTTTTTTCTTTCTTTTTATTCTTTTTTTATCTTTTCCATTTCTTTTCTTTTTCCTTGAATACAGAACAATGAAAATTCATATTTATTTTTAATTTTTATTAAAAACATTTCTCTGTACTTTTTTCTATTATATTCTTTAATTTTGTGTATTTTTTTTCAAATTCTATGTTACCCCCATCATCTCAGTTTAGTCTACTTCAGTGTATTTATTTTTTCAAATTCTCAAATGATTTCCTTTTTTATTCTCCCCCCTAATTTTTTTTCTCTAATCTATCAAACTACTTTCAACACCCAGACCAAAACACACCTAGGATCTAGCATCATCTATTCAATTTGTGTGTATGTGTGTTACTTTTTTAATTTTAATACTTTTTAAATTTATTTTTTAATTTCAATTTTTCTATATCATTAATTCCTTTCTCCCTTCAAATGACAAAATGAAGGAATTCACCTCAAAAGAAAGAGCACAAAGAAACAACAGCCATGGAGTTAACCAACACAGATACAAGCAAGATGTCTGAACCAGAATTTAGAGTGATGATAATAAGAATACTAGATGAAGTAAAAAATAGTTTAGAATCCCTTTCTGCAGAGATAAAAGAAGTACAAAATAGCCAGAATGAAATTAAAAGTCCTATAACTGAGCTGCAATCACGGATGGATGCAGTGGTGGCAAGGATGGATGAGGCAGAAAACAGAATTAGCGATATAGAGAACAAACTTACAGAGAATAATGAAGAAGAAAAAAAGAGGGAGATTAGGCAAAAAAGCATGATTTAAGAACTAGAGAAATCAGTGACTCATTAAAAAGCAACAACATCAGAATCATAGGGGTCCCAGAAGAGGAAGAGAGAGAAATAGGGGTAGAAGGGTTATGTGAGCAGATCATAGTGGAAAACTTACCTAACCTGGGGAAAGATACAGACATCAAAATCCAGGAAGCACAGAGGACCCCCATGAGATTCAACAAAAACGAACCATCAACAAGGCATATCATAGTGAAATTCACAAAATACTCAGAAAAGGAGAGAATCATGAAAGCAGCAAGGCAAAAAAGTCCCTAACCTACAAGGCAAGACAGATCAGGTTTGCAGACCTATCCATAGAAACTTAGCAGACCAGAAAGGAATGACAGGATATATTCAATGTGCTGAATCGGAAAAATATGCAGCCAAGAATTCTTTATCCAGCAAGGCTGTCATTCAAAATAGAAGGAGAGATAAAAAATTACCCAGACAAAAATTACAAGAGTTTGTGACCACTAAACTAGTCCTACAAGAAATTTTAAGGGGGACTCTCTAAGGGGAGAAAAGATGGAAAAATAATATACATATATATATAAATACCAAAAGCAACAAAGATTAGAAAGGACCAGAGAAAATCACCAGAAACTCCAACTCTACAAGTAACATAATGGCAATAAATTCATATCTTTGAGTACTCACTCTAAACGTCAATGGACTCAATGCTCCAATCAAAAGACATAGGGTAACAGAAAGGATAAGAAAACAAGATCCATCTATATGCTGATTACAAGAGACCTCTTTAGACCTAAGGACACCTTCAGATTGAAAATAAGGGTATGGAGAACCATCTATCATGCTAATGGTCAATGAAAGAAAGCCAGAGTAGCCATACTTATATCAGACAATCTAGACTTTAAAAAAAAAAACAACACTGTATCAAGAGATGCAGAAGGGCATTATATCATAATCAAGGGGTCTATCCACTAAGAAGACTTAACAATTGTAAACATTTATGCACCAATTTGATAACACCCAAATATATAAGTCAATTAATCACAAACATAAAGAAACTAATTGATGGTAATACCATAATAGTAGGAGACTTAACACCCCACTCACAGCAATGGACAGATCATCTAATCAAAAAATCAACAAGGAAACAATGCCTTTGAATGACGCACTGGACCAGATGGACTTAACAGATACATTCAGAACATTTCATCCTAAAGCAGGAATGTACATTCTTCTCCAGTGAACAGGGAACATTCTCCAGAATACAACATACACTGGGACACAAATCAGCCCTTAGTAAGGACAAAAAGATCAATATCATACTGTGCATATTTTCAGACAACAATGCTATGGAACTCGAAATCAACCACAAGAAAAAATTTGGAAAGGTAACAAATACTTGGAGACTGAAGAACATCCTACTTAAGAATGAATAGGCTACCAAGAAGTTAAAGAAGAAATTAAAAAGTATATGGAAGTCAGTGAAAATGATGACACCACAACCCAAAACCTCTGGGACACAGCAAACGCGGTCATAAGAGGAAAGTATATAGCAATTGAGGCCTTCCTAAAGGAGGAAGAAAGATCTCAGATATACAACCTAACCTAATGCTTCAAGGAGCTGCAAAAAGAACAGCAAATAAAACCCCAAACAGAAGAAGACAGGAAATAATAAAGATTAGAGCATAAATCAATGCTATCGAAACCAAGAAAACAGTAGAACAGAACAATGAAACCAGAAGCTGGTTCTTTGAAATAATTTACAAAATTGATAAACCACTAGACAGTTTGATCAAGAAGAACAGGGAAAGGACCCAAACAAATAAAATCCAGAATGAAAGAGGAGAGATCACAACCAACACGACAGAAATAAAAACAATAATAACAGAATATTACGAGCAATTATATGCCAATAAAATGGGCGATCTGGAAGAAATGAACAAATTCCTAGAAACATACACTACCAAAACTGAAACAGGAAGAAATAGAAAATTTGACCAGACCCATAACCAGTAAGGAAATTGAATTAGTAATCAATAATCTGCCAAGAAACAAGAGTCCAGGGCCAGATGACTCTCCGGGGGAATTCTATCAAACATTTAAGGAAGAGTTAACACCTATTATTTTGAAACTGTTCCAAAAAATAGAAATGGAAGGAAAACTTTCAAAGTCATTTTATGAAGCCAGCATTACCTTGATTCCAAAACCAAACAGAGACTACACTAAAAAGGAGAACTATAGACCAATTTCCCTGATGAACATGGATGCAAAAATCCTCAAGATTTTAGCCAACTGGCTCCAACAATACATTAAAAAAGTTATTCACCACGACCAAGTGGGATTTATACCTTGGATGCAGGACTGGTTCAATATCCACAAAACAATTAACGTGATTCATAACATCAATAAAAGAAAGGACAAGAACCATATGATCCTCTCAATAGATGCAGAGAAAGCATTTGACAAAATACAGCATCCTTTCTTGAGAAAAACCGACAAGAAAGTGGGAATAGAAGGAGCATACCTCGAGATTATAAAAGTCATGTATGAACGACCCAACACTAATATCATCCTCATTGGGGAAAAACTGAAAACTTTCCCTGTAAGGTCAGGAAGAAGACAGGGATGTCCACTCTCACGACTGTTATTCAACATAATATTGGAAGTCTTAGCCTCTGCAATCAGACAACACAAAGAAATAAAAAAACATTCAAATCAGCCAGGAGGAGGTCAAACTTTCACTCTTCGCAGATGACATGATACTCTCTATAGAAAATCCAAAAAATTCCATCAAAAAACTACTAGAATTGATTCACGAATTCAGCAAAGTTGCAGGATATAAAATCAATGCACAGAAATCAGTTCATTCCTACACACTAACAATGAAGTGACAGAGAAATCAAGGAATCAATCCCATTTACAGTTGCACAAAAATCCATAAAATACATAGGAATAAATCTAACCAAAGAGGTGAAAAATCTATACACTGAAAACTATACAAAACTTATGAAATACTTTGAAGAAGACACAAAAAAATGGAAAAAGATTCCATGCTCCTGGATCAGAAGAACAAATATTATTACAATGTCAATACTATCCAAAGCAATCTACACACTATGCAATCCGTATCAAAGAATCACCAGCATTCTTCACAGAGCTAGAACAAATAATCCTAAAATTTGTATGGAACCAGAAAAGATCCTGAATAGCCAAAGCCATCTTGTAAAAGAAAACCAAAGCAGGAGGCATCACAATCCCCTACTTCAAGCTATAGTACAAAGCTGTAATCATCAAGACAGTATGGTACTGGCACAAGAACAGACACTCCGTTCACAATGTAACAGAATAGAGAACTAAGAAATGGAGCCACACACATATGTCCAACTAATCTTTGACAAAGCAGGAAAGAATATCCAATGGAATAGACAGTGTCTTCAGCAAGTGGTGCTGGGACACTGAACAGCGACATGCAGAAAAATGAACCTGGACCACTTTCTTACACCAAACACAAAAATAAACTCAAAATGGATGAAAAACCTCAATGTGAGACCAGAAGCCATCAAAATCATTGAGGAGAAAGCAGGCAAAAACCTCTTTGAGCTTGGCTGCAGCAACTTCTTACTCAACACGTCTCCAGACACAAGGGAAACAAAAGCAAAAATGAACTACTGGGACCTCATCAAAATAGAAAGCTTCTGCACAGTGAAGGAAACAATCAGCGAAACCAAAAGGCAACTGACAGAATGGGAGAAGATATTTGCAAATGACATATCAGATAAAGGATTAGTATCCAAAATCTATAAGGAACTTATCAAACTCAACACCCAAGAAACAAATAATCCAGGGAAGAAATGGGCAAAAGACATGAATAGACACTTCTCCAAAGAAGACATCCTGATGGCCAACTGACACATGAAGAAATGGTCAACATCACTCATCATCAGGGAAATACAAATCAAAACCACAATGAGATACCACTTGACACCTGTCAGAATGGCTAACATTAACAACTCAGGCAACATGCTGCTTCACTACTGGTGTATAGAAATGCAACATATTTCTTTATGTTGATTTTATATCCTATGACTTTCCTTAATTCATGTATTCTAGCAATTTTTGGTGTCATCCTTCAGGTTTTCTACATAGAGTATCATGTCATCTGAAATTTGTCTTTTTTCTTGCCAATTTGTACGCCATTTGTTACTTTTTGTTGTATGATTGCTGAGGCTAGGACTTCCAGGACTATGTTAAATAGTAATGGTGAGAATGAGCTTCCTTGTCTTGTTCCTGACCATAGGGAAAAAGGCTTCCAGGTTTTCCCAATGAGGATTATAATGGCAGTTGGTCTTTTGCATATGGTCTTTATGATGTTGAGGTATGATCCCTCTATACTTTGTTGAGGGCTTTTATCAATAATGGATGCTGTATTTTGTCAAATGAATTTTCTGATCTATTGATAGGATCATATTGTTCTCATGTTTTCTTTTATTAATGTGGTACATCATGTAAATTCATTTGTGAATATTGAATCAGCCTTGTAGCATAAGAATAAATTTCACTTGATGATGGAGAATAATTCTTTTAATGTACTGTTGAATTCCAATTGCTATTATTTTAATGATAATTTTTGCATCCATATTCATCAGGATGTTGGCCTATAATTTTCCTTTTTAGTGGGGTCTTTGGTTTTGGAATCAAAGTAATGCTGGATTCATAGAATAAGCTTGGAAGTTTTCCTTCCATTTATTTTTTTGGGGACAGTTAGGGATGAATAGCTATTAACTCTTCTTTAAGTGTCTGGTAGAATTCCCATGGTAAGCCATCTGACCAAGGACTCTTGTTAGTTGGGAGATTGTAGGTTACTGACACCATTTCTTTGCTTGTTATGAGTCTGTTCAAATTTTCTATCATACTGTTTTAGCTTTGGTATTTTGTGAGTTTCTAGGATTTTTTCCATTTCTTCCAAATTGTCCAGTTTATTAGCATATAATTTTCACAGTATTCTCTTACAATGATATTTCTGTGGTGTTGGTTGTGATCTCTCCACTTTCCTTTATGATTTTATGTATTTGGGTCCTTTCTTTTTTTCTTTTTAATAAGTCTTGCTAGGGTTTTATCAATTATGTTAATACTTTCAAAGAACCAGCTCTTAAATCCGTTGATTTTGTTGCTGTTTGCTTCTAAATTGTTTATTTCTGCTCTAATATATATTATGTATCTTCTTCTGCTGGCTTTGGGTTTTATTTTCTGCTTTTATAGCTATTTTATGTATAAAGTTAGGCTTGTTTTAGGGACCTTTCTTGCTTCTTGAAATAGGCCTGAATTTCAATATATTTTCCTCTTAGGACTGCCTGAGCTGCATCCCAAAGGGCTTGGACTGTCCTGTTTTTTTTCATTTACATCCATGTATTTTTTAAATTACTTATTTAATTTCCTAGTAACCCATTCATTATTTAGTAGGATGTTCTTTAACCTCCATGTATTTGAGGGCTTTCCAATTTATTTTTCTAGGGGTTGACTTCAAGTTTCATAACATTGTGATTTGAAAATATGCATGTTATAATCTCGATCTTTTTGTACTTGTTGAGGGGTGATTTGTGATGCAGTATGTGATCTATTCTGGGGAATATTTCACGTGCACGCTAAAGAAATGTGTATTCTGTTGTTTTAGGATGAAATGTTCTGAATATATCTGCTAAGTCCATCTTGTCCTGTGTGTCATTTGAAGCCATTGTTTCCTTGTTGATTTTCTGCTTAGATGATGTGCCCATTGGTGTAAGTGGGGTATTAACGTCCCTTACTATTAAGTTATTATTATCCATGATTATCTTTATGTTTTTCATGAATTTATTTATATATTTGGGTGTGTCAAGTTGGGGAATAAATATTAACAATTGTTAGAACTTCTTGATGAATACACCCCTTAATTATGGTATAATGCCCTTTTTCATCTCTTTTTATACTCTATGTTTTAAAATCTAGTTTGTTTGAAGTACGTATGGCTACTTTGGCTTTCTTTTCATCACCATTAGCATGATACATGGTTCTCCATCCTCTCATTACCTTTTTTTTTTCAATATATGAAATTTATTGTCAAATTGGTTTATATACAACACCCAGTGCTCATCCCAAAAGGTGCCCTCCTCAATGCCCATCATCCACCCTCCCCTCCCTCCCACCCCCCATCAAACCTCAGTTTGCTGTCAGTTTTTAAGAGTCTCTTATGCTTTGCTCTCTCCCACTCAAACCTCTTTTTTTTCTCCTTCCCCTCCCCCATGAGTTTCTGTTAAGTTTCTCAGGATCCACATAAGAGTGAAAACATATGGTATCTGTCTTTCTTTGTATGGCTTACTTAACTTAGCATCACACACTCCAGTTCCATCCACGTTGAGACAAAGGGCCATATTTCGTTCTTTCTCATTGCCATGTAGTACTCCAATGTGTATATAAACCACAATTTCTTTATCCATGCATCAGTTGATGGACATTTAGGCTCTTTCCACAATTTGGCTATTGTTGAGAGTGCTGCTATAAACATTGGGGTACAAGTGCCCCTATGCATCAGTACTCCTGTATCCCTTGGGTAAATTCTTAGCAGTGCTACTGCTGGGTCATAGGGTAGGTCTATTTTTAATTTTCTGAGGAACCTCCACACTGTTTTCCAGAGCGGCTGCACCAATTTGCATTCCCACCAACAGTGCAAGAGGGTTCCCGTTTCTCCACATCCTCTCCAGCATCTATGGTCTCCTGATTTGTTCATTTTGGCCACTCTGACTGGCGTGAGGTGATATCTGAGTGTGGTTTTGATTTGTATTTCCCTGATGAGGAGCGACGTTGAACATCTTTTCATGTGCCTGTTGGCCATCCGGATGTCTTCTTTAGAGAAGTGTCTGTTCATGTTTTCTGCCCATTTTTTCACTGGATTATTTGTTTTTCGGGTGTGGAGTTTGGTGAGCTCTTTATAGATTTTGGATACCAGCCCTTTGTCCAATATGTCATTTGCAAATATCTTTTCCCATTCTGTTGGTTGCCTTTTAGTTTGGTTGGTTGTTTCCTTTGCTGTGCAGAAGCTTTTTACTTCACAAGGTCCCAACAGTTCATTTTTGCTTTTAAGTCCCTTGCCTTTGGGGATGTGTCAATAAGAAATTGTTACAGCTGAGGTCAGAGAGGTCTTTTCCTGCTTTCTCCTCTAGGGTTTTGATGGTTTCCTGTCTCACATTCAGGTCCTTTATCCATTTTGAGTTTATTTTTGTGAATGGTTTGAGAAAGTAGTCTAGTTTCAACCTTCTGCATGTTGCTGTCCAGTTCTCCCAGCACCATTTGTTAAAGAGACTGTCTTTTTTTCCATTGGATGTTCTTTCCTGCTTTGTCAAAGATGAGTTGGCCATACGTGTGTGGGTCTAGTTCTGGGGTTTCCATTCTATTCCATTGGTCTATGTGTCTGTTTTTGTGCCAATACCATGCTGTCCTGATGACTACAGCTTTGTAGTACAGGCTAAAGTCTGGGATTGTGATGCCTCCTGCTTTGGTCTTCTTCTTCAAAATTACTTTGGCTCTTCGGGGCCTTTTGTGGTTCCATATGAATTTTAGGATTGCTTGTTCTAGTTTCGAGAAGAATGCTGGTTCAATTTTGATTGGGATTGCATTGAATGTGTAGAAAGCTGTGGGTAGTATTGGCATTTTGACAATATTCTTCCAATCCATGAGCAGGGAATGTCTTTGCTTTTCTTTATATCTTCTTCAATTACCTTCATAAGCTTTCTATAGTTTTCAGCATACAGATCTTTCACATCTTTGGTTAGATTTATTCCTAGGTATGTTATGCTTCTTGGTGCAATTGTGAATGGGTCAGTTTCTTTATTTGTCTTTCTGTTGCTTCATTGTTAGTGTAAAAGAATGCAACTGATTTCTGTACATTGATTTTGTATCCTGCAACTTTGCTGAATTCATGTATCAGTTCTAGCAGACTTTTAGTTGAGTCTATCGGATTTTCCATGTATAATATCACATCATCTGCAAAAAGCGAAAGCTTGACTTCATCTTTGCCAATTTTGATGCCTTTGATTTCCTTTTGTTGTCTGAGTGCTGATGCTAGAACTTCCAACACTATGTTAAACAACAGCGGTGAGAGTGGGCATCCCTGTCACGTTCCTGATCTCAAGGAAAAAGCTCTCAGTTTTTCCCCGTTGAGGATGATGTTTGCTGTGGGCTTTTCATAAATGGCTTTTTTGATGTTTAAGTATGTTCCTTCTATCCCGACTTTCTCGAGGGTTTTTATTAAGAAAGGGTGCTGAATTTTGTCAAAGGCCTTTTCTGCATCGATTGACAGGATCATATGGTTCTTATATATATATATATTTTTTAATGTGATGTATCACCTTGATTGATTTGAGAATGTTGAACCAGCCCTGCATCCCAGGAATGAATCCCACTGGATCATGGTATCATCAAAAAGAATTATTCTTTTTATATGCTGTTGAATTCGATTTGCTAGTATCTTATTGAGAATTTTTGCATCCATATTCATCAGGGATATTGGCCTGTAGTTCTCCTTTTTTTACTGGGTCTCTGGTTTAGGAATCAAAGTAATACTGGCTTCATAGAATGAGTCTGGAAGTTTTCCTTCCCTTTCTATTTCTTGGAATAGCTTGAGAAGGATAGGTATTATTTCTGCTTTAAACATCTGGTAGAACTCCCCTGGGAAGCCATCTGGTCCTGGACTCTTATTTGTTGGGAGATTTTTGATAACTGATTCAATTTCTTCGCTGGTTATGGGTCTGTTCAAGCTTTCTATTTCCTCCTGATTGAGTTTTGGAAGAGTGTGGGTGTTCAGGAATTAGTCCATTTCTTCCAGGTTGTCGAATTTGATGGCATATAATTTTTCATAGTATTCCCTGATAATTGTTTGTATGTCTGAGGGATTTTTTGTAATAATTCCATTTTCATTCATGACTTTATCTACTTGGGTCATCTCTCTTTTCTTTTTGAGAAGCCTGGCTAGAGGATTGTCAATTTTGTTTATTTCTTCAAAAAACCAACTCTTGGTTTCATTGATCTTCTCTACAGTTTTTTTAGATTCTATATTGTTTATTTCTGCTCTGATCTTTATTATTTCTCTTCTTCTGCTGGGTTTAGGCTGCCTTTGCTGTTCTGCTTCTAGTTCCTTTAGGTGTGCTGTTAGATTTTGTATTTGGGATTTTTCTTGTTTCTTGAGATAGGCCTGGATGGCAATGTATTTTCCTCTCAGGACTGCCTTCGCTGCGTCCCAAAACGTTTGGATTGTTGTATTTTCATTTTCATTTGTTTCCATATATTTTTTAATTCCTTCTCTAATTGCCTGGTTGACCCACTCATTCTTTTGTAGGGTGTTCTTTAACTTCCATGCTTTTGGAGGTTTTCCAGACTTTTTCCTGTGGTTGATTTCAAGCTTCATAGCATTGTGGTCTGAAAGTATGCATGGTATAATTTCAATTCTTGTAAACTTATGAAGGGCTGTTTTGTGACCCAGTAGATGATCTATCTTGGAGAATGTTCCATGTGCACTTGAGAAGAAAGTATATTCTGTTGCTTTGGGATGCAGAGTTCTAAATATATCTGTCAAGTCCATCTGATCCAATGTCTCATTCAGGGTCTTTGTTTCTTTATTGACCGTGTGTCTAGATGATCTATCCATTTCTGTAAGTGGGGTGTTAATGTCCCCTGCAATTACCACATTCTTATCAATAAGGTTGCTTATGTTTATGAGTAATTGTTTTATATATTTGGGGGCACCCGTATTCTGCACATAGACATTTATAATTGTTAGCTCTTCCTGATGGATAGACCCTGTAATTATTATATAATGCCCTTCTTCATCTCTTGTTACAGCCTTTAATTTAAAGTCTAGTTTGTCTGATATAAGTATGGCCACTCCAGTTTTCTTTTGGCTTCCAGTAGCATGATAAATAGTTCTCCATCCCCTCACTCTCAATCTAAAGGTGTCCTCAGGTCTAAAATGAGTCTCTTGTAGACAGCAAAAAGATGGGTCTTGTTTTTTTATCCATTCTGATACCCTATGTCTTTTTGTTGGTGCATTTACTCCATTTACATTCAGTGTTATTTTAGAAAGATATGGGTTTAGAGTCATCGTGATGTCTGTATGTTTCATGCTTGTAGTGATGTCTCTGGTACTTTGTCTCACAGGATCCCCCTTAGGATCTCTTGTAGGGCTGGTTTAGTGGCGACGAATTCCTTCAGTTTTTGTTTATTTGGGAAGACCTTTATCTCTCCTTCTATTCTAAATGACAGACTTGCTGGATAAAGGATTCTTGGCTGCATATTTTTTTCTGTTCATCACATTGAAGATATCCTGCCATTCCTTTCTGGCCTGCCAAGTTTCAGTAGAGAGATCGGTCACGAGTCTTATAGGTCTTCCTTTATATGTTAGAGCACGTTTATCTCTAGCTACTTTCAGAATTTTCTCTTTATCCTTGTATTTTGCCAGTTTCACTATGATGTGTCGTGCAGAAGATCGATTCAAGTTATGTCTGAAGGGAGTTCTCTGTGCCTCTTGGATTTCAATGCCTTTTTCCTTCCCCAGTTCAGGGAAGTTCTCATCTATTATTTCTTCAAGTATACCTTCAGTGCCTTTCCCTCTCTCTTCCTCCTCTGGGATACCAATTATGCGTATATTATTCTTTTTAGTGTATCACTTAGTTCTCTAATTTTCCCCTCATACTCCTGGATTTTTTTATATCTCTTTTTCTCAGCTTCCTCTTTTTCCATGATTTTATCTTCTAGTTCACCTATTCTCTCCTCTGCCTCTTCAGTCCAAGTCGTGGTCATTTCCATTTTATTTTGCATCTCATTTACAGCGTTTTTCAGCTCCTCCTGACTGTTCCTTAGTCCCTTGATCTCTGTAGCAAGAGATTCTCTGCTGTCCTCTATACTGTTTTCAAGCCCAGCAATTAATTTTATGACTATTATTCCAAATTCACTTTCTGTTATATTATTTAAATCCTTTTTGATCAGTTCATTAGCTGTTGTTATTTCCTGGAGATTCTTTTGAGGTAATTCTTCCGCTTGGTCATTTTGGATAGTCCCTGGAGTGGTGCAGACCTGCAGGGCACTTCCCCTGTGCTGTGGTGTATAACTGGAGTTGGTGGGCGGGGCCACAGTGAGACCTGAATCTGCCACCAGCCCACCGCTGGGGCCACAGTCAGACTGGTGTGTGCCTTCTCTTTCCCTCTCCTAGGGGCGGTATTCACTGTGGGGTGGCATAGCCCGTCTGGGCTACTTGCACACCACCAGGCTTGTGGTGCTGGGGATTTGGCGTATTATCTGGGATGGGTAGGCAAGGTGCATGGGGGCAGAAGGGGCAGCCTTAGGTCGCTTCTCCTTAGGTGATCCACTTCAGGAGGGGCCCTGCGGCAGCTGGAGGGTGTCAGACCCGCTGCCAGAGGGGTGGCTCCGCAGAAGCACAGAATTGGGTGTTTGCGTGGAGCAAGCAAGTTCCCTGGCAGGAACTGGTTCCCTTTGGGATTTTGGCTGGGGGATGGGCGAGGGAGATGGTGCTGGCTAGTGCCTTTGTTCCCCAACAAACTGAGCTCTGTCGTCCGGGGGCTCAGCAACTCTCCCTCCCTTTGTCCTCCAGCCTTCCCGCTTTCTGAGCAGAGCTGTTAATTTATGACCTCCCAAATGCTAAGTCATGCTTGCTGTTGGAACACACTCTGGCCCCTCCGCTTTTGCAAGCCAGATTCGGGGGCTCTGCTTGGCCAGCAGGCCGCCCCTCCACCCCGGCTCCCTCCCACCAGTCCGTGCAGCGCGCACCGCCTCTCAGCCCTTCCTACCCTCTTCCGTGGGTCTCTCCTCTGCGCTTGGGTCCAGAGACTCCGTTCTGCTAGTCTTCTGGTGTTTTTCTGGGTTATTTAGGCAGGTGTAGGTGGAATCTAAGTGATCAGCAGGACGCGTGGTGAGCCCAGCATCCTCCTACACCGCCATCTTCTCTCTACACCCATCCTCTCATTTTCAAACTTCAGGTGTCTTTAGATCTAAAGTGAATCTCTTGTAGGGAACATATAGATGGATCTTGATTTCTTTTATCTATTCTGATACCCTATGTCTTTTTATTGGAGCATTTACATTCAGAATAATTATTGAACTATATAAATTTAGTCCCATTGTGTTACCTGTAGAGTTGGTGTTTTTGGTGGTGTTCTCTGGTCCTTTTCAGTCTTTGATGCTCTGGTGTGTTTTTTTTTTTTTTTTCCTCTTCTTAAAGAGTCCCCCTTATAATTTCTTGCAGGACTGGCTTAGTGGTAATAAACTCCTTTAGTTTTAGTTTGTCTGGGAAACTTTTTTCTCCCCTTCTATTCTGAATGACAACCTGGATGGATAAAGGATTCTTGGCTGCATATTTTTCCTATTCAGAACACTGAATATTTCCTGCCACTCCCTTCTGGCCTGTCATGTTTCAGCGAATGGGTCTGCTGCTAACTTATGTTTCTACCTCTGTAGGTTAACATTCTTTTGTCCATAGATGTTCTCAGAATTCTGTCTTTATCTTTGCATTTTGCAATTTCTTTATATTTTGAAAGTTTCACTATGGTATGTTATGGTGTTGATGTCCTTTTGTTGATTTTGAGAGTTCTCTTTGTCTGTTGGACTTGAATACCTGCTTCCTTCTTCAGCTCGGGAAAGTTCTCAGCTATAAT
This sequence comes from Acinonyx jubatus, assembly GCF_027475565.1. NCBI lineage: Eukaryota > Metazoa > Chordata > Mammalia > Carnivora > Felidae > Acinonyx > Acinonyx jubatus. The sequence continues at coordinate 101,901,571 of NC_069389.1, read as the reverse complement.
TTGTTCAAATAAATCTTCTGCTGGGACTCCACGATATGGATATTGTTTTGTTTTATGGAATTATTAAGCTCCCTATATCTTCTTTAGTGATATAATAATTTTCTTTTCCTCTTCTTTTTGGCTTCATTATTTTCCATAATTTTATCTTTTATATCACCTATTCTCTGCTCTGCTTCTTTACTCCTCATTGTGAGTATATCCAGTTGGTTTTGTATCTCAGTTATAGCATTTTGTATCTTAGCCTGAGTAATTTTTAGGTCTTTTATCTTTGCTACAAGGGTTTCTCTGGTGTCTTCTCTGCTTTTGTCAAGCTCAGCTAGTAGTCTTATGACTGCTGCTCTAAATTCTCATTCAGATATGTTGTTTATATCTGTTTTGAGCAAGTCTCTGACTGTAATTTCTTCTTGATCTCCATTCCTCCATCTTGTCATTTTAGCTCAGTTTTTGCCTTTTGAGTGTTTTGAAAGCTTGTTATGATTCCCACACCTGAGAGTAATGTTTTATTTAAAAAAAGGGTCATACACTGTCTGAGGCCTGGCACTTCAAGAAGTGTTCTGGTGTATATGTGTGCACCCTGATGTTGCATTTTGGCTGCTCTTTCCCCCTGTTCAGTCGTCTGTAGACCTCCTCCTTGCTTGCAGTGGGAAGTGTTTGAACTCTTAACTCAGTGTGCTTTGATTTGTTTGTTAAAAAAGCCTGTTACACTGTCTTCCTCCAACTGTGGATATCCTTCTGCCAGTCTGCAGATTGATTTCCTGGGTGTTCCAAGTGATATGACTTCAATACAGCTGTGTTTGAGGGATGAATAAAGCCCAGGATCCCCCTACTTCTCTGCCATCTTAATTACTCCTCCTGTTTCTAATTATCACATACGTTGCATAAGTAAATGTCTGTTGATTATGCAAATGGGTACTAGTTTTACTGGTAAGCAATATACTTTAAGTACAACAAGTTATGGGCTCAATTTTTGGAATTGGTTGTTATTTCTCTAATATTCAAGATACTGGGTTAGCTGAGAATAAAGGACTAACTTGTAATACTAAGTAAAGTAACCAGTAGTGTTTGCAAAGATATGTCAGTATTTTCTTGAATATATGTCTCAGATTGTCACATAAAGATGCTTTTCCTTATAACATTCATCAGCTCTTTTATTTTTATATTGTTTTATTTTAATTCCAATTATGGATAGAAATTACACATTATATATATAAATTGTGGGTATTTTTCTCCCAAATCGCATTTCTATTTATCAAATATTTTCATTGCTGTGAGAGGAGCATTCTTACAGACCATCTGAAATCTTCAAATTAGATATCTTCAGCTATATGTTTAATTGTGCTATAAAAATATAAGGAATACAAGGGAATATTCTTCCATAGGTACAAAAATATTTATTTAAGCAAATAAAAGTGAAATTGGCTGTGTATTAGAGATCGTAGAATAGAAAATTTGTAAGATTTTACGTTGTTTAATTATTCCTATAATGTTAATTGATTGGGACATGAATCATAAACTGAGATTCAGTGAGATAAGTTTATCTCAATAAATATGCTAAAACACTCTGAACAGCCCTGATCATGGCAATAAAAGCCAACTCCTTGCAAGTTTGGTTTATCTAATTCTTTAACTAGCAGTAAATATAGTAGTATATTAATAACTCTCTTTTACCAGTGAGTGGTGTTTGTTTTATATCCACAACTCTGTAACATGTATCTACTATCTCCAGGTTGGCCAAAGGAATCTATCTTCTTACAACTACTTCTTACAAAGTGTATTTATAAACCCTATTTACTTAGGTTTCTTTTCATCTCCTCTTTACAATAATCTTTTCTACACTGTTTTTGTGTAAATTCTGGTCAAGGAAAATAACCAATCCTATAAAAGTCAATCACATATCAGCAGTCTTGTTCTTCCATACAAGCACATAATATTGTTGAGTAAATACTTCTTAGACTATGAACTTAAAATTTACATGAAAATATTGAGATAGATAGAGAAAAATAATTAATACATTAATAATTACTAACATTTTTCACATTTTTCAAAGTTCATTACAATAGTGACCAAAATGTGCAAGATTTATATTACTTTTCATTTATAACATTACATAAATGTTCTAATTCTGGGTTTCTCAAAAATTTTTCTTTGACAAGAATCACCTAAGGAGCCTGTTTTAAATGCAGTTTCTTGCATCCAAAGTCAAATATCATGAGGTTGAGACATGGAAACTTATATTTATAACAAGTTATCCACAAATTATTCTAATGCTCTTTGTGGTCCACACATTCACTACATTTTGAAATCAGCAAGCTATTTTGATCATTATCATTGTCCCCAGTATATGGAAATTTCAAGAAATTTAAATAAATGTGTCATAGCAAATGGTGATAAGAGTTTAAAGAGATATGGTTAAAATGTTCTGCCTCACTTTTTAATCAGAAATGGCTCATTTTCCTAACAATATAAATGAATGCACATATACTTTCTAAGTCAAGGAAGGTACTGGGGAAACAGTCCCAGAAGTAGTCACTGAGAGATATTTTACTCTGTTAAAATATGGTATCCATTAGTATATTATAATATAATTTTGTGCTCCAGGCAAGTACTTAGTAATGAATAAAAAATAAAGTATCAGATCACAATAGGTAATTAGAGGACAGTAATGGGAAGGATGGGGCAAATGATGCTTCAAAATCCTGGTAAGTAGGCAGTAGCCATCAGGTAGGTATATCTTTTCACAAAAGGATCTCAGACTTACAAAATGACTAGGAGATTCTTGTGAGGAACATGATGGTAGGATAAGACACTGGTTCATATATTCTCATGAAGACAACTAGATAACTATAAAATCATCCTAAATACCCCAGAAATTGGCCTGAAGACCAACAGAACAAACTTCACAACTAAACAGAGAGAAAGGCTACATCCAGAGGGCATGAAGTATGAAGATGTGGTTTAAGGGAGAAAAAAGATATGGTAATTGGGAGGAGGGAGATGAGGTCACAGAGAGGGGTGAGAAAGACAGGAGCACACAAGAGAATGCACAAGGAGAATGTTGTCCCAAAGCCATGAGCTTGGAAAATGAGAGCCGCTGAATTTTGTGAGTTCCTGAAAACTGGGGCTTAAAGTCTGGAGTTTTAAAGGTCACTGACTTGGTGGATATAGAGCCCAGAGGGCCCTGCACTGCTCGTGGAGAGAAGGCAGGCAAAAAGTCCCATGTAAGACAGCATGGAAACAGAGATCTGAAAAGTAACTGGGTCACGTAGCAGGGAGATTATTCACTCTTCTCCAAGCACATCCTTGAGAGACAGCATCCAAGAAGACAAGACAACCCTGACACCAAAACCAGATAAAGTCTTCTCTAAAAAAGAGAACTACAAGTAAATTTCCCTGAAGAACATGGATGCAAAACTTCTCAATAAAATACTAACAACGGAATTCAACAATATATTTAAAAAATAATTCATCATAATCAATAGGGATTTATTACTGGGATGCAAGGTGGTTTAATATTTGCAAATCAACCAACATGATACACCACATTAATAAAAGAAAGGATAAGAACCAAATGATCCTTTCAGTAAATGAAGAAAAAACATTTGGCAGAGTACAGTATTTGTTCATGATAAAAACCCTCAACAAAGTATGTTTTGAAGGAACATACCTCAACAAAATAAAGGCCATGTGTAAAAAGCCACATCTAATATTATTTTCAATGGGGAAAACTGAGAGCTTTTCTTCTGTGATCAGAAACAATACAGGGATGTCCACTCTCATGATTATTATTTAGCATAGTACTGGGATTCTTAGCCACAGCAATCAGACAACAAAATAGAAATAAAAGGCTGCCAAATCAGCAAGGGAGAAGAAAAACACTATTTGCAGATAACAGGATACTCTATATATAAAATTCAAAAAGACTCCCATAAAAATCTGCTGGAACTGATACATGAATTCAATAAGGTCACAAGAGAGAAAATCAACATACATAAATTTGCATTCTGTATGCCAATAATGAAGCAGCAGATAGAAAAATCAACAAGTCAATCCTATTTACAATTACACCAAAAACAACAAGATTACCTATGAATAAACATAACCAAAGAGGTGAAAATCCTGTACTCTGGAAACTATAAAACACTGATGAATAAAACTGTGGATGACACCAAGAAATGGAAAAACATTCCATGTTTATGGATTGGAACGAATATTGTTAAAATGTTTATACTACTTAAAGCAATCTATACATTGAAAGCAATCCCTGTCAAAATACCACCAGCGTTTTTTATAGATCTCGAAAAAAGAATTCTAAAATTTGTATGGAGCCAGAAAAGACCCTGAATAGACAAAAGCAATCTTCAAAGGAAAAGAAAAACTGGAGGAATCACAATTCCAGACTTCAAGTTATATTCTAAAGCTGTAGTGATCAAAAATATTTTGGTACTTGCCCAAAAATAGATACATAGATTAATGGAGCAGAATAGAAAACCCAGAAATGAGCCCACATCTATATGTTCAATGAATCTTCAAAAAGCAAGAAAGAATATGCAATGAAAGAAGACAGTCTCTTCAACAAATGGTATTGGAAAAACTGCACAGCAACATGCAAAATAATGAAACTGGACCATGTTCTTACACCAAACACAAAAATAAATTCAAAATGGATTAGAGACCTAAATGTGAGACAAGAAACCATCAAAATCCTAGAGCAGAACACAGCCAGTAGCATCTTTGACATTGGCCATAGCAAATTCTTGTTAGATATGTCTCCTGCGGCAAGGGAAACAAAAGCAAAAATATACTAATTGGGATTACATTTAAAAAAACACAAAAAACAAACCAAAACAAAACAAACAGACAAACAAAAATACACCTTCTGCCCAGCAAAGGAAATAATCAATAAAATTAAAGGTAACCTAATGAATGTGAGAAGATATTTGCAAATGACATACCGAATGAAGAGTTAGCATCCAAAATATATAAAGAACATATAAAATCAACACCAAAGAAATGAATAATCCAGTTAAAAAATGAGCAGAAGACATGAAAAGACATTTTTCCAAAGAAGACATCCATATGTCCAACAGACATATGAAATGACCTCAACACCACTTATCATCAGGAAAATACAAATCAAAACTACAAAGAAATCACCCTGAAGAATAAACATTGTCAAAATGTCAATACTACCCAAAGCTACCTACATATTCAATGCAATCCCAATCAAAATTGCACCAGCATTCTTCTCGAAACTAGAACAAGCAATCCTAAAATTCATATGGAACCACAAAAGGCCCCGAAGAGCCAAAGTAATTTTGAAGAAGAAGACCAAAGCAGGAGGCATCACAATCCCAGACTTTAGCCTCTACTACAAAGCTGTAATCATCAAGACAGCATGGTATTGGCACAAAAACAGACACATAGACCAATGGAATAGAATAGAAACCCCAGAACTAGACCCACACACGTATGGCCAACTCATCTTTGACAAAGCAGGAAAGAACATCCAATGGAAAAAAGACAGTCTCTTTAACAAATGGTGCTGGGAGAACTGGACAGCAACATGCAGAAGATTGAAACTAGACCACTTTCTCAAACCATTCACAAAAATAAACTCAAAATGGATAAAAGACCTGAATGTGAGACAGGAAACCATCAAAACCCTAGAGGAGAAAGCAGGAAAAGACCTCTCTGACCTCAGCTGTAGCAATTTCTTATTGACACATCCCCAAAGGCAAGGGACTTAAAGTAAAAATGAACTCCTGGGACCCTGTGAAGATAAAAAGCTTCTGCACAGCAAAAGAAACAACCAACAAAACTAAAAGGCAACCAATGGAATGGGAAAAGATATTTGCAAATGACATATCAGACAAAGGACTAGTATCCAAAATCTATAAAGAGCTCACCAAACTCCACACCCGAAAAACAAATAACCCAGTGAAGAAATGGGTGGAAAACATGAACAGACACTTCTCTAAAGAAGACTTCCGGATGGCCAACAGGCACATGAAAAGATGTTCAACGTCGCTCCTCATCAGGGAAATACAAATCAAAACCACACTCAGATATCACCTCACGCCAGTCAGAGTGGCCAAAATGAACAAATCAGGAGACCATAGATGCTGGAGAGGATGTGGAGAAACGGGAACCCTCTTGCACTGTTGGTGGGAATGCAAATTGGTGCAGCCGCTCTGGAAAACAGTGTGGAGGTTCCTCAAAAAATTAAAAATAGATCTACCCTATGACCCAGCAGTAGCACTGCTAGGAATTTATCCAAGGGATACAGGAGTACTGATGCATAGGGGCACTTGTACCCCAATGTTTATAGCAGCACTCTCAACAATAGCCAAATTATGAAAAGAGCCTAAATGTCCATCAACTGATGCATGGATAAAGAAATTGTGGTTTATATACACATGGAGTACTACATGGCAATGAGAAAGAACGAAATATGGCCCTTTGTCTCAACGTGGATGGAACTGGAGAGTGTGATGCTAAGTGAAATAAGCCATACAGAGAAAGACAGATACCATATGGTTTCACTCTTATGTGGATCCTGAGAAACTCAACAGAAACCCATGGGGAAGGGGAAGGAAAAAAAAAAGAGGTTAGAGTGGGAGACATCCAAAGCATAAGAAACTCTTAAAAACTGAGAACAAACTGAGGTTTGATGGGGGGTGGGAGGGAGGGGAGGGTGGGTGAAGCGTATTGAGGAGGGCACCTTTTGGGATTAGCACTGGGTGTTGTATGGAAACCAATTTGACAATAAATTTCATATATTGAAAAAAAGTAAAATAAAATAAAATCTGGTGTAGGCTAAAACAAATATTGATAATAGAGGCTGAGAAAAAAACCATATACACATTGAAGAAATTTAATAAATGCACATTTATATTTGAAAAAAATGAAAGAACACTGCTAATAGAAAAAAAGAGTAGTGATCACATTTTATTGATTATAATATTAAAATCACTTTTAATATGTACATTTTGATTAAATTTGATGTATATACGACTATGAAACCATCATCACCAATTAACCAAGATAAATACAAGGAATATTGGGAAGGATATGGAGCAACTGGTACTCTTATCCACTGCACTGAGGATTTCAAGATGGCCTAATCACTTTGAAAAATAATTTGGTGATTCTTACCATATTAAACATACCACATGACCCAGCCATTTCACTCCTAAGTATTTACCCAAGATAAATTAAAGCATATGTTCATTAAACAAACAAACAAACAAAAACCCACACACACACACAAAGAAATCACCTTGTACCTGTCAGAATCACCAAAATTAACAACACAAGAAACAGGTGTTGACAAGGATATGTAGAAAAAAAGAACCATCTTGCACTGTTGGTAGGAAGGCACACTGGTGCAGCCACTCTGGAAAACAGTGTGGAAGTTCTTTAAAAAGATAAAAGTAAAACTGCTCTATAATTAAGCAATCGCACTACTGGGTATTTACCCAAAGAATACAAAAACACCAAATCAAAGGGATACATGAACCCCGATGTTTATAGTAGCATTATTTACAATAGCCAAATTATGGAAGCAGCCCAAGTGTCCATCAATTAATGAATGCATAAAGAAGATGTGGTATGTATATTCAATGGAATATTATTCAGCCACAGAAAATGAAATCTTGCCATTTGTAATGACATGATTGGAGCTAGAAAGTATAATGTTAAGTGAAATAAGGCAGTCAGAGAAAGACAAATGACATATTCTTTCACTCATATGTGGAATTTAAGAAACAAAAGATAGAAGAAAAAGAAAAAAATTAAGAGAGAGAGAAAGAGAGAGACAGACAGAAAGAAAGAAACCAAGAAACAGACTCTTACTATAGATAAGAAACTGATGGTTACCAGAGGGAGGTGAGTGGGGGGGGGGGAAAGGGGGAAATAAATGATGAGGATCAAGGAGGGTACTTGAAATGAGCAACGAGTGTTGCATATTGTACACCTGAGATTAATGTTACGTTGTATGCTAACTAATAAATTTAAATGAAAATATACAAAAATTAAAAATAAAAATAAAAATCCAACTATATATCATCATTTTCATTATAAAAACCTGCAATAAATTTGATGACCCATTCTAAGCATATGCAAATTTTCTGTAGCATCCATCTCACCACTTTGTGCATCATTTTTTCCCTCTTCGTAAATATCTACTGATTTTCACTACTGTTTCTCTTGCCTGGTCTGTGTAGGTCCAGCATTTATCCTATGACATTCTCATTCTTCTAAAAATCATTGATAAAAGTAGCATTTGTCTATCTAGTAGGCCAGAAAAGTGTATTTTTAAAGTGTGCATTCTAGAACATGAACTATTTATATTACTTTGTCAGAGTAGTCCAGAACAAATCCAGACCCTGTCTGGTCTTTTCCCTTCCTTTCATTTACCTTTCATTCTACTCAATTTGTCTTCTTCATGACATTTTTGGCCACTTCACTTTGATTCTTCATTTTCAATTTTTGTTTTTGCTTTCTTCTTCCATATTTGCACATGACATCTTACTCTGTTACATATTTTTTCTCTATTTTAGGTGTGTTTTCCTTTTTTGGCAATGCATAATTAGACTGTGTATTAGTTTTCTATTGCTGCATATCAAATTATTATACACTTAGTGGGTTAAAAACAGTACAAATTCATTATCTTACAGTTTCCATGAGTAGGAGCCTAGGTTCTGAGTAGCTGTGTTTTCTGCTCATGTCCTCACCATACTGAAATCAAAGTGTTGGGTAGAGATGGGGTCTCCTCTGAGGCTCAGTTTCCTTTTCCAAGTTCATGTGGTCGTTGACACATTTCATTTCCTTCAAGGTCTAGAACTCAAATTGGCTGCATTTTCAAAACCAACAAGACCAGACTTTTTGATACTTTATCTTCTTTTAAATCTTTCTCTGAAACATCAGGGCCTCCCAGGATTAGCTTCCTTTTGTTTATCTCAAAATCAACTGATTAGTATCCAAATTGAGGGAGTAATATTCAATCATATTCAAAGGTTCTAGCTACACTTAATGGAAGGTAATTACAGTAAAAACTTGGTTTGTGAGCATAATTGGTTCTGAAAACATGCTTGTAATCCAAAGTGTTTGTATATCAAAGCAATTTTCAAGAACCATTAGTTCAGTTGTCATCATGTGATATTCAGCGTCATGTACTACTCATATTGCAAGATATCACTCATTAATCAGGTTAAAATGTATTAGAAATGTTTGCTCATCTTGCGGAACACTCACCGAACAAGACTCAAACCAAGGTTTACTGTATATGGATCATACACAACAGGGGGCTAGGCAAATTCTGCCTAGCACAGACTGTTTCAGGTATTACTTTCCCAGTTGGCATGGAGCTCATATGCTTCTCCTACTTGATTCTTAGTAGAGCACTCAGGTCATCTTTCTAGTAGGATGCATGAACTGGGAAGCCTAGGCCCCCACTAATAATCCAAAAATGTAACCACACCTAAGGGAACAAAGTTTCTCTTATCTGATCTGAGGGGTTTCCATTCTAGCTTTCAGATAACCCCCTCCCAATACTTATCTCATCCAGTGACAGGGACATGTAATTTGTACTTGAAAATAATGGAGGAAACATTAAATTTTCAATGCTGGACCTTGACAGGACTTTTGAATCTGCTTTTATCAATTTCTCCTAGATCCAAGATTTTACATAGAATAATTTACCATCACAATTTTTAACATAGAATTGATAGGTTGCCTAATTTTTAATCTTTTGAGAAGAAGCCTCTATCATACATTATTCCATTCTATTCATCCATTTTTACATTTGTCAGTGGCCTGAGGGTATTTAAAAGACCTACGATTTGTTTTCTGTGAATTTTGGTTTTATCTTTGTAATCATATCATGTCTTAAATAAATGAGTTTTAATTGCCTTAATCACATAAATTAAGTATCCAAGTTGGTAATAAGTTTTGCTTCATAAAAAATCTTATTCTGTATAATATTAATCTAAAGGTATGAAAAATATTTGTAACCACAGAACATTGAAGCACATAAATTGATCGGATTAATTCTATTTTAAATTAAATATGCACACAATATTTCTTTGCCCTAGAGAAATTTTATAAGTTTATTTTACTTTTGGCCAGATATCATTGATTGCTTTATATAGAAAGGCCTTTTATGAAAACTAATGTTCCAACAAAGAAGAAAAATACAATATAGTAATAGTATCTCTATTTTAAGATTTTTTTCCACTTTAATTTACTAATGGTATTCTTAAACATTGCTCTATTGTCCTATGCCATACATCAGTTTTTTATTATTATTTATGATTTAAAACTCATTTTTTTTCCTAAAGCAGTGAAAGCTAAGCTTTTAAAAATAATAAAGCAATTTAATTTGAAAACAAGTAGGAAAATTTATTGTCATTGGCAACACTGTTTCTTTATCGGAACATTCACTACAATATGGGTTTATTTTTGAATTTTCCTACATAAACTCTCCTTGGTTCTAGGAAAGTTAATAATAATCACTGCTATTTACAGAGCACATACATAGTACAAGATCCTTTACATATATTATTTCTAAGTCTTACAACACTTCTGTAAATCTGGTATTAACATTCCAGCTTTAAAAATAAGGAAGTCAGGACACAAATTAATTTGCCAAAGGTCATGTGCTAGAAATACTAAAGCCAGGATTCAAATCCAGGACTTCAATTCTAAGTTCAACTTCACGTCCTCAGTACATTTTGTTAGCTATCCTTATTCCTCTAATTAGCCTTCTGCTTGTAACTACCATTCCTCTACTATTGCTAAAGGATAATGCCTATTCTTTCACTTTTCTTGAATATAATACGCAGGGAAAAGTTGAGAGCACTGAGTTATATTATTTATTTGTTCAGAGGACAGGATGCCACCAGAATGTTATCATTGCCTTAGCCGACCCAATTTTTCATCATTTTTCAGTTCCTATTATCAATTTTTCAGCTTTAAAATAAAATAGTCTTTCATTTAGGTTTCATGTTATAGTGTCAAATGCCATTTTACCTCATCATCTCAGATTGAAACTAAATGTTTGTGGAGTAGAAATCCCCTAAACAAAGGAACTATTGACTGAAAAGATTTTTTGTTTTTAGCTACAGTTTCTCTTTGGTACTATTTCACTTTTATTTTGCAACTGTACTTCATCACAAAGCACATAGAAAAAGTTGGGCTAGTAAAGAAGCATTTTTTGTCATCCAGCATAGCCATAGAGGAAAGTATTCTGTTAAATCAGATACTCTTCTATCACTTTAAAAGATACTGTGTAAGAAATACTATTAGTCATGAAGTTGGAATTTAAAAATGTAACAATACCTCACTAACAATTCCTCAAATAAACTTCATACAAAATCTCCTGGGTTTAAATAAATCTGTGTAAGTCCTGTGAAGTATAGTTGCTTATATTTGTAGAAGTCAAGCTAACAACTATTACCTGCATACATATTTGTCTTTGCCCAAGAGAAACTTAGAAGTATCCACTCTGGATATACTCGAAGTCAGCAATCAATATTTACTCTTTCTTCTCTCTTTCTTTCTCTCTTACCATCTACTTTCCACTCTAATTTCCTTTGTGCTTTTTCTTCATTCACTTCTCTCTTTCATAACCAGTATGTTAAGCTTTTGAGTCATTGGTTTATTATACTTCAACTCTTAATTTTTAAGGCAATATTTTCATTCATGGATGAGGAATGCTAAGCATTACTAATAAAACAAAGATTATCTATGGATTGATCAAATTCACTTGAGAGGTGGGGGTGGCAAAATGCTCAAATCACACCAGCCAACAAGCAAGTCCTGAACATCAACCTGATATACTTCTTTTGGGGTTATTTGGGAGATGGAGTGGGGATATTGTTCATCACAGACTTGTAGAGGATCTCTCATTTTCTATGCTCCCTAAGCCAACAATTAGTGAGTTCTGGCACCCAGATGCTGTATTCTTACACTGACTTTTTGGATCTGGAGGTTCTGATAATTCTCTGAACGCAAAATTCTTGATTCTGGTGGAAGAAGTAAAAGTCCTGTGAACTTTCCACATCTCCAAGGTAAATATACCCAGTGGATTATAAAGATTTTTTTGTAAGAAAAGAAAGAAAGAGAGAGGAGAGAGAGAGAGAGAGAGAGAGAGAGAGAGAGGAAAGAAAGAAAGAAAGAAAGAAAGAAAGAAAGAAAGAAAGAAAGAAAGAAATCCTGGCAGAAAACCAACTTTATGTGACGTAGGCTTCAATATGTTTGGGATGAACTCTTTCAAAACATCCATAAATGCTTACTCTGTTCCAAAAAGCATTATACTAGCATTTATGGGAGGAATGTCCTGGATTCTCTGACTCTAGTAAACGGAAAAATCTACATATTAAAGGGAAAGCACAGAATGAGTGCTTTGCCTGAACTCCTGTGTTCTTTGTCCTTTTTTCTACCTCAACGTCCCCACTTAGTCCATGATGAACCACCAAAGTCTTTTAACGAAACTGAAAGAAGATGCACTTAGATATATGCTAATTCCACAACATCACTAGTTCTTAACTAAGGGTAACATGTCAGAATTACATGTTTAGATTTTTCAAAATATCCATGTCTGGGCCTCAAGCCAAACTTACTGAATCATAACGCCCAGAGTTTTGTTCTTAATATGTGTTTATAACCAGGAACTATATGCAATACCAGCAGTACATTTCTACTTAACAAATAAACAGCTACCATGTTAGGTAACTTAATAAAAGAGATGTCTCACTTGTTTTCTTTAGAACCTATGTGACAGTTTTTCTGAGATACAAAAACAAGAATAAGATTATACATCTTAAGATATATACATTCTCAAATTCACCTAAGTACTATAAGTATTTTTTCCATAATGGACATTATTTTGCATTCTCACTAGCCATACATGATGTTTCCCTGTACCCTAAATCATTTCCAACACTTAATAATATGCAAAATATATCTCAGGAAAATTGTTAAAGTATTTTGCACATTTTTTCTCATTTTAATTTATTTTTCTATTTTCTGGAACTACTTGTACAATTAGGAATTGATATTATGTGTTTATTGACTGTTTGGTAGACTGCAACTATAAAATTGTCCTATTCTGGAGCCATTGGTAATGATATGTAAAGTGGCAGGAGATTTTTGTTATCATTTCAATACATGTAATGATTATTTGTATGTTTCTTTTTTGCTGTTTCATTGAATGCTTATTTTGACAATTTATATTTTTTTCCAGAAATATATATTTTTCAAACATTTGCATAATATTGGTTTTAATACTATTTTGCATTGCTATCACTATTTTATATTTAGTTATTACCCACTTTCAGACTGTATGTGGTATGTCTGCTTTTAGTTTTCTTGATTAATCTTGCTAATCTTGCTCTTTTTTACCATTCTTTAAAAAAAATAGCTTGTCATTTGTAAATCATTTTGAATGCCTCTTCTATACATTATTCCTAATTTATTTGGGTTTACTCTCTTACTGTCTCCCTATCTTCCTGGATTGAATGCATATCTCATTTATTTTTATTCTTTCTAATTTTCTGATATGTTATATTCAAAGCTATAAATGTCCCATAAAAGTACTGTTTTAGATTAACATCACAGTTTTGAGTATTTAATACTCTCAATATCAGTTAGCTCTTTATATTTTACATTATAATTTCCTTTTTAACTAGAGTTACTTAATAGTACAATTTTATTTATTTATTTATTTATTTATTTATTTATACTGACACGTGCTTTGCGTGTGTGTGTGGGGGGGTAATTTTCTATTATTGCCTTTACTTACTTCATTGTGCTCATATCACATAGTCTATATTCCCTAGGAAATGTGTCACACAAAATACTAAGTTTCAGGGTTAGGAAAAATATGTAATCAACCTGTTGTACACAGTGCTATTATCTTCCATTCCAACTAAGTTTGAGCACTACTCTCATATTATTACCTTTATACTGCCTGTAATATTTCCTCCCAGACACATGATTGAAGTTGATCTGATACTCTTGCTCTCTTTCTCCATGGTAGTAATTATATAACCAGAGCAGTATGAAGGAAAGGGGAATTATCTTCACTTGATATCTCATAGGAATCTCAAAATTAACATGAATGAAACACAAACCTTGTTAACTTCCAAAACCTGTTCTTTATAACCTCTTCCATTTCAGATGACCTCTATTCCTCCAGTTATGGAGGTCAAAATTCTTAGACATTTGGATTTACTTTTTTCTTCTCTTACTCCACATAAACTCCATCAGAAAATCATGTTGCTTCTACCTTAAGAATATATCCAAATATAACATCTTACCACTTATCCTGAAATTGTTGTGGATCAGTGGTTCGCGCAAATGAGGGTGATTTTGCATCTCAGGATATTTGGCAATGTCTAAAGACGTTTTTTGTTATCATAACTTGGGTAGTGCATTGTTGCTGGAATCCAGTAGTAGAGGCCATGGATGCTGCTAAACATCCTACAATGTACAGGCAGTCTGCCTCCTCAAGACACAATAAAAATTATCTGTCCAAGGGTGCCTGGGTGGCTCAGTCGGTTGAGCGTCCGACTTTGGCTCAGGTCATGATCTCACCACCTGTGAGTTCCAGCCCCGCATCGGGCTCTGTGCTGACAGCTCGGAGCCTGCTTCAGATTCTGTGTGTGTCTCTCAATCTCTGCCCCTAACCCACTCGAATTCTGTCTCTGTCTTTCTCAAAAATAAATAAACATTAAAAAAAATTATCGGTCCAAATGTCAATAATGCTAAGGTTGAGGAAACCTGTCCTCAGCAAAAGAACTAATATTGTTCACCAGAATTATTCCAGTAACTTTCTTACTGCAACCCTATACCCAGTTTCCTACCTTATTTCTCTTCAGTCTGTATTTTAAATACAAACTAATGTTGTAGAAAATTAATTCATATTATCTTGTAAAAAATTAAGTCATATTGTATTACTCCCTTCACAGCCCTCCAATGGCTTTCCATATCATTTAAAGACCAAAGTCTTCCCATTAGCCTATAGGGCTATTCATGATCTGCCCCCACTCACCACTCTCTCTGGCATTATGACCTTTTATTCATGTCCTCAAGAATTCTTTAACACTCACACTGGCCACCTTGCTATTCCTTGAACACATACCAGATAAGTTACCACTTTAATATATTTGTTTATCCTGGAATTCCCTGCTCTCAGAAAAATCTATGGTTGGAGGGACAGAATTAAGATGGTGGAGGAGTATGCTTGTCTCATCTCTCCCACACAGCTAGTTATCAAATCATTCTGAACACCTAAGAAATCAATTATAGTTCTGAGAAAACAGAAACTACAAGTCTACAAGTAAAAAAGTGACCACCTTCTGGAGGGTAGAGAGTGCTGACAGTTGATTTGAAGAGACAAAGCTAAAGGTATGGCAGTGGGCAGGGAACCTGCTTACAGAGGATACCACAAAGTATTATAAGCAGAAGAGTGCAAAATCTGAACTTTTAGAAGTCCACTAGAGTGGGGGATGTGCCTGACTTAAAGGGACTCAGGTTGTGAAGTGGCAAGGAATTCCAGGAGTGACAGTGTGGTCTGAGGATCCCCTGAGTTGCAAGAGGGACAGGTGGCACCAAAGTGCCCTGCTATTTTCAGACATAACAGCAGGTTACTCGGTCTGAAGGTAACAAGGATGGATTCTGGTTTTCTGCTCTGTTTTGATAAACTCTTAACTGCTGCATGGGCATGTGACTACTTTCCTTACAATGGCCAGGAAAAGCACAGCAAGACGGTCTCCCAGAGGAACAAAGTGTGTCTGTGCCCTGGGAGTCCTTAAAATTTGGAGTTTTTTAACTCAGTCACTGCATTAAATAAAACAAAACAAAACAAAAAAAAAAAAAAACGGTGGATACAGGCAGGGTGAACACAGGGTTCTGACGGAAACTGGGGACACAAGTGAGGTGATTATTTGCTTTTCTGTGAGGGTTTCGTGAAGGATAGTGGCCCAGATATTTCAGAACAGGGTTAGAGAACAAGGCATCTCCATATTCAACTTGCCTTTCATCACTGAAAGACTTCAGGGAGCACCTAGTTGAGGCCAGACCCTCTTACACCAAGCCCCACTCCCTAGCACCCTGGAAGCACATTTAAATTTTTATAATGTTTATACATTTTTGAGAGACAGAGTGCAAGTGAGGGAGAGGCAGAGAGAGAGGGAGACACAGAATCTGAAGCAGGCTCCAGGCTCTGAGCTGTCAGCATAGAGCCCAATGCAGGGCTCAAAAACACAGACTGGGAGATCATGACCTGAGCTGAAATTGGGTGCTTAAACAACTGAGCCACCCAGGTGCCCCACCCTGGAGGTACATTTAGATTGAAACAAGTCAGCCTGAGAATCAGTGCTGCATACTCTTCCCCCAAAAGATCAGCACAAACCCCTTGCTTACACCAAGTCTACTGACCGAAGAGTGCTACAAAGTTTCAGCTGTAGGGGAAAAAAAGATTTAGCTTCCTGTTTACTTTTATTCTTTATTTTTTTATTATTTTCATTTATTTTCTATGTTTTTTAATTCCTTTTTAAATTTATTGTAATTATTTATTTATTTATTTATTTATTTATTTTAAATTCAAGTTAACATACAGTGTAGTCTGGGCTTCAAGAGTAGGACCCGGTAATTCATCTCTTACATATGACATCTAGTGCTCATCCCAAAAGTGCCCTCCTTAATTCCCAACACCCATTTAACCCATCCCCACACCCACCTCCCCTCCAGCAGTCCTGTTTGTTCTCTGTATTTAAGAGTCTCTTATGGTTTTACCTCCCTCTCCATTTTTATCTTATTTTTCCTAATATTCCCTAATGCTTATTTTATTTTATCTTATTTTATTATTTTATTGTATTTTATTGTATTTTATTTTTAAATTAGATTCTTTTAACAAACAAACCAAAACACACCTAGGATCTAGTTTTTGTTTTTGTTTTTGTTTTTTATTTTTGTCTTGTGTGTGTGTGTATGTTTTGTTTGTTTGTTTGTTTTTGCTTTTTCTTTCTTCTTTTCTAGAAAAAATGATAAGATGAATAAATTCACCCCAAACAAAAGAACGAGAAGTAGAACTCATGGCCAGGGATTGAATCAATACAAATATAATAAGTAAGATGTCTGTACTAGAATTTAAAACAATTATAAGGATATTATCTGGGTCTGAAGAAAGCATAGAAGATACCAAAGAATCCCTTTCTATAGAGATAAAAGAACTAAAATCTATACAGGCCAAAATTAAAAATTCTGTAACCAAGATGAAACCTGAATGGTTTCCATGACAACAAAGATGGGAAAGGCAGAGGAGCAAATTAGTAATATAGAAGATAAAATTATGATAAATAATGAAGTTGAAAAGAAGAGGGGAAAAAGAAATGGATAATAAAGGCATGCATAGGGAACTCAGCGACTTACTAAAATTTAATAACACATTCATATCTTAGGTGTCTCAGAAGATGAAGAGAGGGAAAAGGCAGCAGAAAGTTTATTCAAACAAATTATAAATTTTTTAATGTTTATTCATTTTTTGAGAGAAATGGAGAGAGAGAGAATAGGGGAAAAGGTAGAGAGAGAGGAAGATACAGAATCTAAAGCAGGCTTCAGGCTCTGAGCTGTCAGAACAGAGCCCGATGCAGGGTTTGAACTCACGAACTGCGAGATCATGGCCTTAGCTGAAGTCAGATGCTTAACTGACCAAGCCACCCAGGCACCCCTATTCAAACAAATTATAGCTGAAAACTTCCCTAATCTTAGAAAGGACACAGAGATCAAAATCCCAGAAGCACAAAGAACTCCCATTAAATTCAACAAAAGCTGGTCATCGTGAAAGTATGTCATAGTAAAATTCACAAAACACACAGACAATGAAAGAATCCTCAAAGAAGAAAAGGGAAAAATGTCCTTAATCTACAAGCAAAAACAGATTAGGTTCATAGAAGATCTGTCCACAGAAACTTGGCAGGCCAAAGAGGAATGTCAACATGCTGAATGGGAAAAATATGCAGCCAATAATACTTTACCCAGCAAAGCTCTCATTCAGAATAGAAAGAGAGATAAAGAGTTTCCCAGACAAACAAAACCAAAAAAGCTTTCTGACCACTAAACCAGGCCTACAAGAAATTTTAAGGAGGACTCTTAAAGTGGAGGGGAAAAAAGGACCAGCAAAAAGATAAGAAAAGACTAGAGAATATCACCAGAAACACCAACTCTATATGTAACACAATGGGACTAATCTCATATCTTTCAATAACCACTCTGAATGTGAATGGACTAAATGCTTCAGTCAACAGACATAAGGTATCAGAATGGATAAAAACAAAACAAACAAACAAAAAAACACCAAGATCTATATTCTGCCTAGAAAAGACTCATTTCAGACCAAAACACACCTGAAGATTGAAAATGAGGGAAAGTAGAATTATCTATCATGCTAATAGACTTAAAAAATGTGATAGTAGCCATACATATATCAGACAAATTATTTTTTAAGACAAAGACTGTAACAAGAGATGAAGAAGGTGACTATATCATAATTAAGGAGTCTATCCATCAAGATCTAAAAATTATAAATATTTTTACCCACAACATGATAGCACACAAAGACATATATCAATTAATAACAAACACAAACTAATTCATAAAAAAATTAATAATAGCAAGAGATTTTAATGCCCCACTTATACTAATTAACAGAACATATAAGCAGAAAATCAAGAAGAAAACAATGGTTTTGAATGATACACTGGACCAGAAGGGCATAACAGATATTTTCAGAACATTTCATCCTAAAGCAGAAGAATACACATTCCTTTAGAGTACACATGGAACATTATCCATAATAGACCACATACTGGGTCAAAAATAACCCCTTAACAAGTACAAAAAGATTGAGACAATACCATGCATATTTTCAAAGCACAATGCTATGAAACTTGAAGTCTATCACAATAAAAAATTTGGAAAGCCCTCAAATACATAAATAATAAAGAATATCCTACTAAAGAATGAATGGGTTAACCAGAAAATTAAAGATGAAATAAAAAAAATAATCCTCAGGGACAGTATATTGAAATTGTGCGTACCTCAAGCAGCAAGAAAGGTCCCCAAAATATAACCTAACGACAGCTAAAAGAGCTAGAAAAGGAATAGCAAATAAAGCCTAAACAGCAGAAGAAAAGTAATAAAGATTAGAACAGAAATAAATGATTTGGAAACAACAATAAAAACAAACAAAAAAGTAGAAGATATCAATTAAACTAAGAGCTGGCTTTTTGAAAGAATTAACAAAATTGATAACCCCCTTGCCAGGCTTATCAAAAACAAAATAGAAAGGACACAAATAGATAAAATCATAAATGAAAGAGGAGAGATCACAAATATAACTGAAATACAACAAATATAACAATTACAAGAGAATACTATGAAAAATTATATGCCAACAAACTGGGAAATCTTGAAGAAATGGAAAAATTCCTAGAACCTCACACACTACCAAAACTCAAACAGTAAGAGATAGAAAATTGATACAAACTGATAACCAGCAAAGAAATGGAATCAGTAATCTAAAATCTTCCAACAAACCAGAGCCCTGGGCCAAATGGCTTGCCAGGGGCATTCTACCAGACTTTTAAAGAAGAGCTAAAAAGTATTCTTCTGAAAATGTTTCAAAAAATAGAAATTGAAGGAAAACTTACAAACACATTCCACCAAGCCAGCATTACCTTGATTCTAAAACCAAAGACCTCACTAAAAAGGAAAATTATGGGCCAATATCCCTGATGAACATGGATGCAAAAATTCTCTGTAAAATAGAAGCAAATTGAAATAACAGTATATTAAAAGAATTATTCTCCATGATCAAGTGGGATTTATTCCTGGGCTGCATGTCTGGTTCAATACTCATATATCAATGAATGTGATACACCACATTAATAAAAGAAAGGATAATAGCCATATGATCCTGTCAATAGATAAAGAAAAATCATTTGACAAAATACAGCATCCATCCTTGATAAAAATACTCAACAAAGTAGGGATAAATAGAACATAATATTATAAAATCCATATATGAAAGTCCCACAGCTAAGACTATCCTTAATGAGGAAAACTGAGAACCATTCCCCTACATTCAGGAACAAGACAAGGATGCCCACTTTCACCATTACTATTTAACATAGTACTGGAAGTCTTAGCCTCAGCAATCAGACAACAAAAGAAATAAACGTCATTCAAATCAGGAAGGATGAATTCAAACTTTCACTATTTCAGACGATATGGTATTCTCTATAGAAAATCCAAAGACTCCACCAAAAATTGCCATAACTAATACATGAATTCAGCAATGTCACAGGATACAAAATTAACTTGCAGAAATATGTTGCATTTCTATACACCAATAACAAAGCAGTAGAAAAAGAAATTAAGGGATCTGTCCCATTTGCAATTGCACCAAAGACAATAAGATATCTGGGAATAAATCTAACTAAAGAGGTAAAAGATCTATACTATAAAATTATAGAATACTTATAAAAGACAATGAAGTGGACACAAAAGTAATAGAAAAGCGCTCCATGCTCATGGATTGGAAGAACAAACATTGTTAAAATGTCAATACTTCTCAAAGAAACCTATGCATTTAATGTAATCCTTATCAAAATACCACCAGCATTCTTCACAGAGCTAGACCAAACAATCCCAAAATCTGTATGGAACCTCAAAAGACCCCAAATAGTCAAAGCCATCCTGAAAAAGTTAAACAAAACATGAGACTTCATGATTCCAGATTTCAAGCTATATTACAAAGCTGTAGTCATCAAGACAGCATCATACTGGAAAAAAAAAACAGACACATAGATCATTGTAACAGAACAAAAAACATATAAATTGACCCACAATTATGTGGTCAACTAATCTTTCCATTTTTTCAATGGAAATATCCAATGGAATAAATAAAGTATCTTCAACAAATGGTGTTTGGAAAACTGGAAGGCGACATGCAAAAAAGAAACAAACTGGACCACTTTCTTATACCATATGCAAAAATAAATTCAAAAAGGATGAAAGTCCTAAACGTGAGACAATAAACCATCAATATCTTAGAGGAGAACACAGGTAGCAACCTCTTTGACCTTGACCACAGCAACTTCTTAGTAGACACATCTTCAGAAGCAAGGGAAACAAGCTAATATGAACTACTGGGAATTCATCAAGATAAAAAGCCCTGCACAGTGAAGGAAATGATCAACAAAACTAAAATGCAGCCTAGGGAATGGGAGAATATATTTGCAAACAACATATCTGATGAAGGGTTAGTATCCAAAATCTATAAAGGACTTATGAATCTTGGAGCACCTAGGTGGCTTTGCTGGTTAAGTATCTGATCTTGGTTTCAGCTCAGGTCATGATCTCTTAAGGTTTATTGGATCTAGTCCTGCATTGGGCTCCATATTGACAGCACAAAGCCTGCTTGGGATTCTCTCTCTCCTCTCTCTCTGGCCCTCCCCCTGTTCATGCTCTCTCTCCCTCTCTATCTCAAAAAAAATAATAATAATAAACATGAAAAACAGATTTTAAAAAAGAAATTATCAAACTCAACAATCCAAAACCAAATAATTCAGTTAAGAAATGTGCAGAAGACATAACTAGACACTTTTCCAAAGACATCCAGATGGCTAACAAACACATGAAAAAATGCTCAACTTCTAAATGTAAATTGCCAGGCCATAAAACTTCTAGAGGTAACATATGAGAAAATTTATATAATAATGGGTTTGGCAATAAGTGTTTATAAACGCAATATTCAAATCATGATCCATGTAAAATAAAGTCAATAATGCAGACTTCATTTAAAAACATGTCTACTGTTTTGAAATCACCGCTAAGAAAATGGAAATACAAGCCACATACTGGCGGAAAATATTTGCAAATATTTGCTGAAAAGACTTATATCTTAAGTATGCTTTTAAAAATTATATGTTTTGTTTTCCTTGTATATTTTAGATACTAGACTTGTTAACAAATATTTACAAATATTTTCTGCCAAACCATAAGAACCTTAGAAGAGAACACAGGCAGTAACCTCTTCGACACTGGCTGTAGCAACTTTTTTTCTAGATATGTCTCCTGAAGCAAAGAAAACAAAAGTAAAAATAAACTATTGAGACTTCATCAAAATGAAAAGCTTGTGCACAGCAAAGGAAACAATCAACAAAACTAAAAGGTAACCTACAGAATGGTAAGAGATATTTGTAAATTACATAACTGATAAAGGATTAGTATCCAAAATATATAAAGAATATAAAACTCAACTCCCAAAAAATGAATAATCCAATGAAAAAATGGGCAGAAGACATGAATAGACATTTTTCCAAAGAAGACATACAGATGGCAAACAGACACATGAAAAGATACTCAATATCACTCATCATGATGGAAATGCCAATCAATACTACAATGAGATACCACCTTGCACTTGCCAGAATGGCTAAAATCAACAACACAAGAAACAACACGTTTTGGTGAGGATGTGGAGAAAGGGGAAACCTCTTGCAATGTTGGTGGAATGCAAACTGGTGCAACCACTCTGAGCAACAGTATAGAGGTTTCTCAAACAACAACAACAACAACAACAACAACAAAAATGAACTACCCTACAACCCAGGAATTGCACTATTAGGTATTTACCCAAAGGACACAAAAATACAGACCGGAAGGAGTACATGCACCCCAATGTTTATAGCAGCATTATGAAAAATAGCTAAACTATGGAGATAGTCCAAATGTCCATTAGCTGATGAATGGTAAAGAAGATGTGGTTTATATATATATAATGGAATATTACTTAGCTATCAAAAAGAATGAATTCTTGCCCTTTGCAAATATCTGGATGGAGCTAGAATGTATTATGTTAAATGAAATTAATTAGTGTAGAAAGACAAATACCATGTGATTTCACTCATATGTGGAATTTAGGAAACAAAACAGATGAACGTATATGGGAAGAGTAGTGGAATAAGAGAGAGGGAAACACATCTCAAGGGACACTTAACACTAGAGAACAAACTGAAAGTTGATAGAGGGAAGTGGGTGGGAGATGGGCTAGATGGGTGATGAGTATTAAGGAAGGCACTTGTGATGAGCCCTGGGTATTGTATGTAAGTAATGAATCACTCAATTCTACTCCAAAACCCAAGATTGCACTGTAGGTTAACTAACTAAATTTTAAATTAAAAGAAAATATATATATATAAATGTATACAGAGAGAGATAGAAAACATGATGATGATGATGATAGATAATAGACACATTATAGATATATATACAGATATATAGATATAGATATACAGATATAGATATAGGTGATATAGATATAGATATAGATATAGATATAGATATAGATACAGATATAGATATAGATATAGATGAAGAAAAATATATGCTTCTCCCCTTCACCTGTATGTTTTTATTGAAATACTGCTTCCACACTGAGATCTTCCCTGATGACCTTACTTAATTTTTCATGTGTTCCCTACAACTCCATCTCTTTTCCTCTTTCATTTTTCTCTATATTACTTAATCACGAAGTGACATGTTTATATTTTACTTATTTAGTATATTGCTTGACTCCTTCTAGAATGTAAGTACTATGAATTAGGGATACTTGTTTTGTTCAGTGGTATATCCTCAATAATTAAATACCACTCAACACATAGTAGTTGGTTAAAACATACTTTTGAATAAATTAATGAATTAGAAAGTTTCTCTTGGCCTATCCTCATCTATGGCCCTCTCTCTTTCCTGCTCCAGTTCACAATCCACTATGAAGAGGGATTTCCACCTTTCCACCTTGGTCTTTCTTGGGATTTTTCAATATTTTTCCGTTTGTTGCTGACTGTAGTACTGATAGTTATTAATGCCCATCTCCTTTAGGTTTTGGGATTGTGAAAAAAAAAAGAGTGAAAACTCCAACTCATTGTTTCTCTTATTCAAAACTAGAATTTCTCACATATTTTGTATCCCTCAAGTAACTATTATGTATAGATCCAAGAGAAATACAATTTTAAATATATTAATTAATTAATTAATAATTCTGGATATAGAAAATATATGTTGTTTGATGGAGCAACCATTTTTTTCATGGAATCAAAAAATAAATTCAGTTCCCTGCAAGAGAAAATTATGCAATCTCTGGGTATATATCAAGTAATTTCTTGCACATTGGGACAATGTTCAGAAAGGATCCAGACTATTCCCTATGTTGCCACGTTCTGACACTCTATAAACTCACAGAAACATTGTTTTACAGGCTACATGAAATTTGAATTTTAACCTCTTACCAGATGTATGGTGTGAAAATATTTTCTCTCATTCTATAGATTCTCTCATTTTCAATTGTTTCTTTTGCTGTATAGAAGCTTTTTAGTTTGATACAATACCATTGTCTGTTGTTGCTTTTGTTGTCTGTTCTTTAGGGTCATGTAAAAAAAATTCATTTCCCAGGACAATGTCATGAAACATTTTTCCTATCTTTTCTTCTGTAAAATTATAGTTTGGGGATTTATGTTTAAGTCTTTAATTCATATTGAGTTGAATTTTGTAAATGGCATGAGATAAAGGTTCAATTTCATTCTTCTGCCATTGTGAATATCCAGTCTTCTCAATACTATTTGCTGAAGAGAAATCAATTAACAACCTTATGGGGATTTTTGATTTTTGATAATTTAATTATAATTTGTCTTGGTATAATCTTTTTGAATTCAACTTATTTTAAAGTCCTTTGAACTTCATGAATCTGGATGCTCATATTCTTGCCACTATTTGGGAAGATTTTGACTAGATAATTTAATATGATCTGTCTTTCAGTTTGTACATTATTTCTTTTGTTTGATTAAGTTGGCCGTTTAAACTCTGTACTGCATTTTTCATTTCATTCATTGTATTCTCCCCCTCCAGAATTTCTTGCATGTGTGTGTGTGTGTGTGTGTGTGTGTGTGTGTGTGTTTTAATGATTTCTTTGTTGAAATTTTTTGTTCATATATTGTTTTTTTCTGATTTAATTGAGTTGCTTGGCTGTCTTGTTGCTTGCTGAGCTTTGTTAAAATGTTTTTTTAATTGTTAGGCAGTTCATTAGTTTTTATTTCTTTATGGTTGGCTATTGGAATATTATAGTGTTCCATTAGTGATGTTATGTTTCTTTGATTTTTCTCAATTCTTCAAGTCTTTTATTACTGTCTTTACATTTGATGAAGCAGTAACTTCCTATAGTCTTACTGACAGCCTTTTGGAGAGAAAGACTTTCATTAGAGAGCATGGATAAGGACTCTGGGCTTCTCCCAGTACTTCTTTATGTATGCACCCAGTCCACTTTTCTTTTCCCCTTTTGGGAGGAAGCCTTAGGATTTTATGCCTTCTTCTGATCTTGTAAAGTTTGACTACACACTGAGACTTTCTTATTTATTTTCATTAAACTATAGCCTTGAAGTTTCCAAGGTTAAATGCTACTATCAGCCAAGCACAGTGAGCTAGCCATCTACATGTGCTCATTCATGATCTTCAGAGGCTCATATATGCCACTTTAAGGGTGCACAGAGAGCCCTGGCTATGTGAGAGAGGGGGGGCTTGTCTAGCACTTTAATTGCATGTGGTCAAGATTCAGTAATCCACAGGTGATGCATCCTACAATATTCAAGAAAAGACCTTTTGGTGGTGTTGTGACACAGTTAGTAGAAACTGGATGTTTGTTGAGTTCTGCACCCTGGTTACTATGAGACCTTGCCCCTTTCCCCTGCTTCTAGCTGCTTCCAGACTATTCCGCCTAACCAGTCCCTTCAATGTCCTGGGTTGAGTGAGAAATAATTGGTTCTCTTGAACAACATCCAACATGCCTGGGGAATCCAGGCATTAACTGCACTATTATTTTCCTTTGTGAAAAGTTTCAAGCTGAGGGAATATCTCTTGGCACTAATCCATGCTGCTTTGGGAGAGAAATATAGTGAGTAAAGTAAAACTATTATTGTAACTCTTTTCAATGCACCTATTCGTAAATTATTTTTTTCTCCAAAAGAAGGCTAGGACCTCTCTGCTGGACTACTAGGCCCCCACAAAGATACTAATGTCCATAATTGGTTGTAAAAATGGTATTTCTGTAAAAGCATAAGGTCTAAAAACTATGCTACCATCTTGCTGAGATTACTCTTTAAACAGAATTTATAAACTGAACTAGAAAGTGGAATCTTACACCATCTAAATGGAGTCAATATTTTAGACTCAAATAATGAACGAACATAAATAGAAGAGAGGAAAGGAGAGTTGCACAATATCAATTTCTGTCACTAAGAAGAAAGAAATGGGTTTGAAGAAGATGCTATGATGTGGAAAATGTTTTTAAATACTGCACAATATTAATTCACATGTTCATGCAGACCAAGAACATATTGTTTAGTGCCTGACACTACAGATTTTGAAATAGCACACAAAAGATAAAAAGCAAGAGAAGTAAAGGATCAATGAACTCTTTCTATACTTGTTTTCTAAGTGATTCTTTTGTTAATAGAGAGGATGAGAGAGTTGGGTGGGGAGAATATTTTCCTTCTGTTATTTCCCATTATACTGTCTTCTTGTATTTAAGAAGGTATGAAGTGACTTTTCTACTTCACTACACAAAGCCAAGTTTTTAAATACAGTACCAAGTCATTAAATGCCAACTTTGGATAAAAGTATTTCTTTATGTCTTCCTTTTAAACCTTTGAAAAGGAGCTTTAAATTGTTAGCAGATTCAAAACTGCACCACTTCAAATTAAAGTAGAGCCAATTAAGCTAGAATACAAAGTTAATCCAAAAATACAATTAGCACTGCATTAAAGAAGAGGTTACACTATAAGTAAGAAATGCTAACAAATGACACACTAAAATTTTATAAGGAGAACAGAGGTAGATTGGCCATGAGGTAAGCATAATAGCCTTGTAAAGGTGCTGTATAAATACAGAGCACTGTGGTCCATGTTTTATAACAAATTTTAATGTTAAAATGCTATATTAGAATTACTATGTTGTAGACAAGTTATGCATCCATTTAGATATGGAGCTGTGGAAATGTAAAAATATGTATGCAGCAATTTATAGACTTCAAGGGCAATCAGTTAGAAATCAAATTACTGCAAGTAGTAGTATAGCAATTGAGAGAAGAAGAAGAAGAAGAAGAAGAAGAAGAAGAAGAAGAAGAAGAAGGAGGAAGAGGAGGAGGAGGAGGAGGAGGAGGAAAAGGAGAAGAAACAACTATATTGTGCCTCAGATTATTTGAAAATCATTTGTTAAACCTTTTAAAATAAAAATCCCAGGGGCACTTGGGTGGCTCAGTCGGTTAAGTGTCTGACTCTTGATTTCTGTACAGGTCATGATCTCATGGTTCGTGAGTTTGAGCCCAGCTTTGGGCTCTGTGCTGACAGCGCACAGCCTGCTTGGGATTCTCTCTCTCCCTCTCTCTTTCTGCCAATGCCTTGCTCACTCTCTCTCTCTCAAAATAAATAAGTAAACTTAAAAAAAATTAAGTCCTATTACAATCTTGGTATTTTGTAATCCAATTGACATGATGAGCTTGTGTGATTAAAAAAAAATCACTGCCTAGAAAATCAGTGTCGTAGTTCCACACCTGTTAGTAAATAGGTATGCAGACTTAAATTATTTTGCCTCCTTGGCTGCTTTCTTCAACTGTAAAATGAAAGGAGTAAATTTAATAAACTTTCAGGGTCCTTTAAACTATTAAGTTCTAAGTGTCTAAAAGTACTTTAAAAATTTATTTTATGGACTTTATTGTTTTTAGATCTAGAATCAAAATTTTCCCAACCATTTTGATTAAAGATTTATCAATATGTACGTGGAATTTAACATATATGCAGTCTATATCTAATTCTCCTGATGCAGACTGTTAAGCATCCAACTTTGGCTCAGGTCATGATCTCACTGTTTGTAAGTTCGAGCCCCGCATCGGGTTCTGTGCTGACAGCTCGGAGCCTGGAGCCTGCTTCAGATTCTGTGTCTCCCTCTCCCTCTTCCCCTTCCCTGCTCACTCTCTGACTCTCTCTGTCTGTCAATAATAAATAAACATTAAAAAAATTTTAAAAAATAACTACATGGCCTACAACAATATAGAAAAAATATTCAATTTCATAGCCATCATATAAATAAATTTTAAATAATAATCAAACTTTATAAATCATCCACAAGACTGAAAAAGATTATAGAGACAGACAATATTAAATGTTTGCAAGAATGCAAAGCATTGGGAAATATTGTATAGCTCTGGGGAGAGTACAATTTGATACCATCACTTTAGAAAACTGATATTATTTACTATGTTTGATCTAGCAAGTCAATTCCTAATTATATTATATTCCAGAGAAAGTCATGCTCATTTGTACCTGGATACATGTACAAGAATGTTAATAGTAACCTATTTGTAATAATCCAAAAATGGGAACAATTTTATGTCCATCAACAAAAAGTGAACAAATTAATTTAACTATACTCATTTAGTGGAATACTATACAGCAATTAGAATCAACAAACTACAATGTTGTCATGGATGAATCTCACAAAGACAAAAACATACAGTGAATTTCCATTCATACATATTGTAGAAACAGGCAAAGGCAAACCATGTTATTTAGGGAGGTATACATATGTGATGAGACTATAATGTAGAGCAGAGAAGTGATTCTCATAAAATTCAAGATACTTATGTACTTTAGGGAGGAATGATGTTTTGATAAGGAAGAACCAGATATTGAGAGACAGAATCTGGAGTACTGATAAAGTTCTATTTGTTTTCACCTGGGTGTGGTTACATTACTTCTTTTTTTTTTTGTAAATATTAGCTAAATTGTGTCTTTATGTTTCATTCACTTAGAGAGAGAGAGAGAGAGAGAGAGAGAGAGAGAGAATAGAAAGATGAAAGGTAAGAGTACATATCTGGATGATTTATTCAAAGATAATTTCTCTGAAGAGCAGAGAGAAGTGATGATAGCTAGAGTAGTGGACAAAATCAAGGACAAAATTATTAAGACAC
This sequence comes from Acinonyx jubatus, assembly GCF_027475565.1. NCBI lineage: Eukaryota > Metazoa > Chordata > Mammalia > Carnivora > Felidae > Acinonyx > Acinonyx jubatus. Next base: position 101,872,488 of record NC_069389.1, on the reverse strand, counting down.
GAAGGTTTTATGACATGTTTATAGTCATCTGTCTATGAAGGAGAAAGGGAGTAATTTATTCCATAGTAGGAAAAGACAATGATAGAAAAAATGCTTAGATAAGAGGCCAAAATCTAGTTCATAATGAAATGATTGCCTTTATCAAGATGCAAAGTTAGTTCATCCACAATAAAAGGTAAAATTGTAATAGCAGCATAGAAGAAAGTAGTTTGATAGATATAAAGGTGGGATTTATTGGATGGTTCTCTTCTCATAGCCTCAATTTTTCTATAAAATCAGAATTAATTTCATCATCTGAGATTGAGGAGAGTTGCAGAAAATAATAGACTTTTGAGGCAAGCTAAGTCATCCAGGAAAGTAAAAAAATGACTAAAAAATGCAGTAGGATTATCAGGCTTATTTGAAATTAGTGCTTTTGATTTTTTAATATGTTTATTTTTGAGAGAGAGCAAGTGGGGGAAGGACAGAGAGACAGGGAAACTGAGAATCCCAAAGGGGCTCCACACTGTTAGATCATGACCTGAGCCAAAATCAAGAATCAGACACTTAACTGACTGAGCCACCCAGGTGCCCCAGTTCTTTTGATTTTTAAGTTAGAGCAATTACATTGTGGTATTTCTTTCCTAATCATGACACTGTCCTTCCATGGTCTACAGCTTAATATACAAGAAAGACACTAAACTAAAACTTATGTAAATAATCTAATCAAAAAACCCATCTGTTGAAGAATATATGTGTCTATTGTGTCACAAGAATACCCACTGGTGAAAATTTATAGCAGTGTTTTTTTTTCTTAAGTGTTATTAAGAGTTATAATGTTATAGAAAATAGTAATCTTACTTCTCATACTTTTATTTTTCTTCCACTTCTTTTATTGTAGTCTGAAGGTGATCTCATCCAACCTTATGTATGCAACCACAACCTATAAGCAGATTACTTCTGAAGTCTCAAAACTCATCCTCTTTATGTGTTCTCTATATCACTTACTAGAAACATCACCTATCCAGTCATTCAAGTAAAAATATTGGCTGTTGTCCAGGATTTCCCTTTCCTTCTTCATTTCTGCCTCCAATCACTATATTATGCTAGTTTTAACTCTGTAACATTTCCCGGGACAAAGTGTAATCCAGGAAGTCAATTAAGAAACCATATAAAGTAGGAAATGGAGAACAGTAGCTTGAACTAAGAAGATAACAGATTAAAGAAGCATAGAAGAGGCAAAATCTCCAAGTTTTAGTAAGCAGAAGTATAGAGGTATAGAAAAAAATCCCCAACACTTGATAATTAATGAAATATTGAGGCTAAAGGAGAGGAGAGTGTCAAAAAAGACTGGGAGTTTTCTTGCTTGACATTACTGAAAGGTTGGCCATGCCATTCACCAGATAAGGTGTTAGGAAAGGCATTGGAGACCTTCAGATGGTGGGCATCATAAATTTGGCTTTGAATTATATTGAGTTTGAGATGGCAAGAGGGAGTACTAAGTAAGCAGCTGGATATGCTCTCTAGCACTCAAAGAAGGCTGATATTGAGATACTTGTTTCAATAATTGAAGTCTTAGGGCATAGAAAAAATTATTTTAAAACAGATTAAAACATGAGACAACAAGAAGGCAAAAAAAAATCAAGGCTTGAGAAACACCACCTATTAAGGTTGGAGAGCCAGGATAAGTTTGGAAAGAAAATAGAGATGGAACAGCCAAATACATAAGAGGAAAACCAAGAGAGTATTGCATCTTGGAAGCCACAAAGAGAATTTTTCAAGAAGTAATGAATGTGTAAGGGGTGCCTGGGTGACTCATTCAGTTAAGCATCCAGACTGTTCATGTGTTTCAGCTTCATGTCAGGCTCTCTGTACTGAAAGCATGGAGCCTGCTTGGGATTCACTGTCTCCCTCTCTTCCCTTCCCTTGCTTTCTCTATCTCAAAAATAAGTAAATAAACATTAAAAAAAGAAATTATGAATGTCAAACAGTATCAAATGTTGCTAAAAGCTCAAGTAAATTGAGGACTGAAAAATGTCTGCTTATTTAGTGATATTAAGCAAGAGATGGTTGGTAGAATGCAAACTGGACAAATCAAAGAATGGGTGGGAAAGGAGGAAATGGAGGCACCTTCATCTTTTGGGAAGTTTGACTGTGAAGGAAAGATAAGTAATTATAAATTTAAAGGTATCGATCTTCCCTTTAGTAACTTTCTCCAGCTGTGCTACAGAGATGCAGGTATGTAAAATGTAAATAAACAAGGCTCATCCACTTTAGTACTTTGTCATATGGTGTGAAAGACATAAGGCAAATGAATTTGGAGTTTTGGTAAGAGTGTTATTAAAATTATGAATCATGGAATCAAAGCTGGATGTGGAGGTGAGTAAACAAAAAATAGATCTGGTGGAATGGGAAGGATTAATGTATTGTGGACCATCAAGGTGAAGTTTTGGTCAGAAAGCAGAATTATTTATTCAGGGGCGTTAGTTGTAGGGACTGATAAGGCACAAGGTGTGACTGTGAGAATAAGTTGCTGAAAGAAAATGAGAATTTAATGGAGGTGAGGAGATCAACGAACTTAGAGGCTTGGAAGTCATCAGGAATGATGTCTGAAGTATATATGGAGGAAAGACTGTGAACCACTTACTAAAGTCATTATTAAATGGTGAAAGAGTGAGTAGGTGGGGAACTGGATAGCATCTGTCTCAAAGCAGCAGAATTTTTGTTGTTGTTGTTGTTCTATTTTTCTTTTTTTCAAGACGTTGGAGCCTTTAGGTCTTAAAATTTCAACAGGACCAAGGGAAAAACCCAACCTTTAGAGACATATGAAGTGTGGAAGAGAAATATAAAATCACTCTTCAAGAGGGTTGCAGGGTCAGGAGGCTGAGTTGTTAGGGGAAAGTCTGGTTCCAGTTCATGGAGGAAACCCTTAGAGAAGTGATAAAAAATGAGGTAAATGCTGATAGTATGCAACAGAAGTTCTGGAAGGCACCTTGGAATGGTTTGGAAAGTGAAGGAAAGATTTGGAGTTGGGTTATGATGGCACCAGAGAGGTTCAATTGGCCAGAAAGATTTATGCTTTAGATGTTGAGTTATAAAGACAGGACTAGAAGAAGGTGCATTGAGTCTCTGGGCTTTTGGGGCACATGATCTGTGGGCCTAGTGGTCAGAGGGCTTGTCTCACTTGTCCAGGGTGATGGCACCCCCAGAAGATGTCGTTTACAAGACTGCAAGTTCTGACTTCCAGCAAATCTTGGACCTTTGGATTTACTTTCTGCTCCAGACTATTTTTTTTTCAATTGCTCAAATAAAGCATACTGTCTTGCCTCCAGGCCTTTGCACATGCTGTTCCCTCTGCCTGGGATGCTCTGTAATCCTCTGTCTGTGCCTCTAGGGCACCTTTTACTGTCCCTTACTGAAACACCAACAATAACCTGTTTTTCTGTCTCCTCCACAAGACAGTGAAAGCTGCAAGAGAAGACTCCTTTTCTACCGTTATAGCGCCAGAACCTAGCAGAAGTACTGACAAAAAGTAGTTGCTCAAAAATTTGTTGAATACATGCATGTATAATTGAGTATGGTAAGACAAGGGGAAGACATATTGAGAGGCAGAGAATGGTTTATTCATTCATCCACAAACACATTCAGCACTTATCAGGTAACTACTAGTGGTATAGTATCTCACTGAATTAGATGGGGAAGACAGACTCACACATGAAGAGGGACACTTATTCCAACCAGGGGTGGGAAAGAGTTTACGAAAATATCCCTCTCAAATTGGAGAGAAGCCAAGAAAAGGTGACTCTTTTCGAAAAGGGTGGGCCCTAGGTCTAGTGATCAAAATACTTTTCTCTTTTTGGTGGACTCAGAAACTGCGTTTTTGTACCTTGAACAAATGTATGATGCTGGATCCATAATTAGAAGTAATCTAACTTCATCCTAAGCATGAGTTTCTCTGTGAATTCCCCTACACGTATTCCCCTTATGTCCAAAACAAGTGGTAGAAAACTTTCTCCTTTGTTCTTCCCCAGCACCTCATAAAACCTTTTATTATAGCACTTATCATGCTACTGTAATTATCTGTTTTCCCCACCAGAATTTGAGTATCTCTAGGGCAGTCAGGATTGAGGCCCTATTTTGTTTTATTTTTCAGTTTATTTATTCATTTTGAGAGAAACAGGGACAATGTGAGCAGAAGAGAGAAAGAGACAGAGGGAGAGAGAGAGAATCCAAGCAGTCTCCACACTGCCAGCACAGAGCCCCATACCGGGCTCGAACTCACAAAACTGTGAGATCATGACCAGAGCCAAGACCAAGAGTCAGATGCTTAACCAACTGAGCCACCCAGGCACCCTGAGGCCCTATTTTAATTTGTGTCTCTGGGGCTTAAAAACTAACACTTTAAATTGATGAATGAATAAGACATCTTTTAGTAGGAATTATTTATGTAATTAATCTATCACTATTCATTCCCACTGAGATTAAAAAGTGACTAAAGGATGAAAGCACACCACTAACAAACTTGTGATGAGTGGAAGGGTGGACATGGAAGGGTAATGAAAAGGCCTTTGAACTGGATGATGAGAGACCTGGTTTCCTACCTCTTTTCTTCCACTTACCAGCTGTGTGATTTTGAATGACTTAGGTCACATATGATGATTCTAATTTCTTCACCTGTAAAATGTGGAGGAATACACTAAATGATTTCTGGAGTCTAGCCTTCATCTAACATGCTGGAATTATTATTATTATTTTTTTTTTTTGGCTAAAACTGGCTCTGGAATGTTAGAAGGAGAAGGCAGTTAACTAAATGTTTGAAGACAAGGTTTTTTTGAATTAAAATAAATATGATTAACTTGAGGTTTAGAAAACTCACTTTGGTGTAATTAAAGTATCTTATCGAAATGTGTTTAATGATGGCCAGTTTTGCTGTGAACAAACTGATTTTGTTATAAATCAGAAAATTATTTTTAACCCAGTTTGAAATTGATCATTAAATTGATTTGTCTTAATTTATGAGAGCATGTGACAGAGACTCAATGCCTAGATTATTCGAATAATTGGATTATTTGATAACTTCTCTGCTTTACTATGGCTTCAGTTTCTGTCATAGAAACTATGAGAAGTGAAGCAATATGTGAAGTCAGGCATAACTCACAGTACAGCCATCACTGAAAGTCTAGTGACATTTAGGTTATACATTTGCAGATATTCTAGCTGGTTCTGAAGGTGGCAAGCAGCTATTATTGAAATAAGTCCACCTATTTCCTCTTTTATTTGTATTTAATGTAACAACCACCTCAAAGCCACACATGTTTGTTTATTGTTTAGCAATTACAGACTCAATTCCAGTGAGTACCATTTTCGGCTATAGGGTCAGTAGACTTAAAATGTAAAATATATTTGTTTTGCAGTTATATAATACATTCCTATATTGTACTAGCAGAAAATTTATCTCACACAAAGAAAGAGGAAATAAAGGGAGTGAAAAAACACTACCAGCAAAATTGCTCACATCCTAATATTTAAGAGCTAAGGAGTGAGTTTTTGGGGGGAGATAAAGGGTCATAATAGTTTATTGGGTTTCATAACGCAGGCACAAAATTGTGTGTAACAAATAGTGACCACTGGAATTTAAAGGCTTAGTATTCCTGAAATATCCAGTCTCCTTTTCTACTCACTGGAATGTTTGGGAAATCAACTTACCTGTACATTAATATTGGCAAGGAATTCTGGTTCGGAACATTTGGAAATCAAAGTTTTAGTATTTATCAAGAACCAAGTGCATCCATCCAGAAATTCTAACTGTGCAAACCTAATCAAAGGTGATAGTACTATGTATTGAAAAATAATTTGTAGAAAAATAGTGCTTGAAATTATGTAAGTGAAAAAAAGAGAGCTAATTCTTTCAATAACTGACACATGATTAAATTAACATTACATTTGTGATGGAATATTTTACGTCTCTTAAAATTATTTATTTCTTGTATATATATTCATTTATACTCAAGATTTTTCAAATATGAACTTGAGCGTGTTTACATGAATATAGGTAATAGTACAAAAGTGTTATCTTCATTAAAATTAACTATGAAGACAATGTTATAACAATACAATTTTATATGGAAATGATATAAAGTTACATATGCAACTAGAGTACATGTCTAACTACAAACATAATGAGAAGAAAATATTAATAGTGATTTTTTTATAATGGCAATATTATTAATAAATTTCTTCCTTATTTTTCCATAACTATTTTTAATGTTTTACATTATTTATACACACACACACACACACACACACACACACATATACACATATATAAACGAAGTTGTTATCAACTGGCAACTGTTGATAAATTGAGGCTATCAAAAGAAAAGAGATTGAAATGTCTTGCTTCTTATGCTGGTGTCAGATCAAAGGTCAGTTCTTATTATATGGAACTTCCAAAAATTATATAGTGTCTAGTTAGTTGTAATCTATTTGCATTAAAAGTAGTTACTGATAGGGAAGAACTTAGTATTATCATTCTGTTCATTGTTTTTTGTATGTCTTGTAGCTACATTTTTTTTTTCCTTTTGCCCCTCTCTTGCTCTCTTCCTATTTTGTTGAATTTTCCTGTAGTAACATGCTTTGATTCCTTTCTATTGATAGATTATTTTCATTATTTTCTTTTATGTATTTCCTATTGATACATTATTTGTAGTTACAATGGAGCTTACATAAAATATAGCAATCCATTTGAAGTTGACAGCAACTTCAATTCAATCATGTAAAGAATTCTGCTTTTATTTCTTCCCTCTCTACACAGTTTATGTTATGGATACCACAAGTTACATCATTTGTTTTACATATATGTAGTGTACCTATTAACATATTTTATACTGTGTTTGCATTAACATAGTTTTAGGTTTATTTATTTATTTTGAGAGAAAGAGAGTGAGCAAGGGAGGGGCAGAGAGAGAGGGGGAAAGAGAGGATCTCAAGCAGGCTCCATGCTGCCAGCACAGAGCCTGATGTGGGGCTGGAACTCATGAAGTGAGCTGAACCAAGAATCAAATTCTTAACCAACTGAGCCACCCAGGCACCCCAAACATATTTTTTTTGCCATAGTTATTTTTGTGCTTTTGTCTTTTAACTTCTTTATCAGAATTAAAAGTGATTTACACACCATTGTTAGATTATAATATTATGAGTATATATATTCAATTTTACAAGTAATATTTATGTATGGGTAGTTTCTAGTTTTTATTCAAATTCCACCTAGTTAACATACAGTGTAATATTAGTTTCAGGATTGGGATTTAGTGATTCATTACATACAACACCCAGTGTTCATCACAAGTGGCTTCCTTAATATCAATCACCCATTTAACTCATCCCTACACCCATCTTCCCTCCAACAACACTCAGTTTGTTCTCTATAGTTAAGAGTCTTTTTAATGGTTTTCTTCTCTCTTTTTCCCCTATTTTCATGTGTTATGTTTCTTAAATTCTAATATGATTGAAATCGATGTTATTTGTCTTTCTCTGACTTATTTTGCTTAGTATAATAACACTCTAGCTCCACCTACGTCATTGCAAGTAGCAAGATTTCATTCTTTGATTGCTGAGTAATATTCCATTGTGTGTGTATATATATATGTACAGTCATATATATATATATATATATATATATATATATATATATATAGTCACCTCTCTTTTATCCATTCATCAGTCGATAGACATTTGGGCTCTTTCCATAATTTGTCTATAGTTGATAAAGCTGCTATAAACATCATGTATCCCTTTAAATCAGTATTTTCATATCTTTTCAGTAAGTACCTAGTAGTAAAATTCTCAGTCATGTGGTAGTTATATATATAATCTTTTTAGGAACTTCCATACTGTTTTCCAGAGTGGCTGCACCAATTTGCATTCCTACCAACAGTGGAAGAGCGTTCCTCTTTTTCTGCATCCTCACCAACATCTGTTGTTTATTATGTTAATTTTAGCCATTCTGACAGGTGTAAGGTTATTAGTTTTGATTCATATTTCCCTCCTGATGAGTGATGTTGAGCATCTTTTCATGTGTCTGTTAGCCATCTGGATTTCTTCTTTGGAAAAACGTCTATTCATGTCTTCTGCCATTTTTCTTAACTGGATTATTTGTTTTTTGGATATTGAGTTGATAAGTTCTTTATAGATTTTGGATACTCTTCATCAAATATGACATTTGAAAATATCTCCACCCATTCTTAAGATTGCCTTTTATTTTTGTTGATTTCTTCCTTCACAGTGCAGAAGTTTTTGTCTTGATGAAGTCATAATAGTTTATTTTTGCTTTTATTTCCCTTTCCTCCAGAGAGGTAACTAGTAGAAAGTTGCTGCGGCCAATGTAAAAAAAGGTTGTTGCTTTTGTTCTTGAAGGCTTCCCATCTCACGTTTAGATGTTTCATCCATTTTGAATTCATTCTTGTTGTGGTGTAAGAAAGGGTCTGGTTTCATTCTTTTGGATGTTGCTGTCCAATTTGTTAAAGAGACTGTCTTTTTTTTCCACTGGATACTTTTTCTTGCTTTGCCAAAGGTGAGTTGACCATATAGTTGTGGATTTATTTCTGGGTTTTCTATTCTGTTCCATTGAGCCATGTGTCTGTTTTTGTGCCAATAATATACTGTCTTGATCACTACAGCTTTGTAATGAAACTTGAAGTCGAGAATTGTGATGCCTCCAGCTTTGCTTTCTTTTTCCAAGGTTCTTTTGTCTATTCAGGGTATTTTGTGGTTTCATAGTAACTTAAGAATTGTTTGTTCTAGGTCTGTGAAAAATGCTTGCGGTGTTTTGAAAGGGATTGCATTAAACGTATAGATTGCTTTGGGTGGTATAGACATTTTTTAAGTTTATCTATTTTATGGGGGAGAGAGAGAGAGAGAGAGAGAGAGAGAGAGAGAGAGAGAGAGAGAATGTGCAAGCGGGGAGGAGCAGAGAGAAAGGGAGAGAGAAATCTCAAGGAGGATCCATGCTGACAGTGTAGAGATGGATGTGGCGCTTGAACACATGAATCCTGAGATTATGACCTGAGCTGAAATCAAGAGTTGTTTGCTTAACCAACTGAACCACTCCAACGCCCTAGGTAGTATAGAAGTTTTAACAATATTTATTCTTCCAATCCATGAGCATGGAATGTTTTTCCATTTCTTGGTGACATCTTAATTTGTTTTACCAGTGTTTTATAGTTTTCAGAGTACAGATCTTTAACCTCTTTGGTTGGTTTTATTCCTAGATATCTCATGGGTTTTGATGCAGTTGTAAATGGAATTGATTCCTTCATTTCTCTTTCCACTGCTTCATTCATGCAACTTATTTCTGTATGTTGAGTTTCTCTCCTGCAAATTTACTGAGTTGATGTATCAGTTTTAGCAATATTTTAGTGGAGTCTTTCAGGTTTTCTACATGGAGTATCATGTCATCTGCAAATAGTGAAAGTTTGACTTCTTTGTTACTGATTTGGATACCTTTATACACCTTTTTGTCATTTGTTTTCTGAGATTAGGACTTATAGTACTGTATTAAATAACAGTGGTGAGTGGACATCCCTGTCTTGTTCCTAATCATACAGGAAAAGCTCTGTTTTTCCTTATTGAGGATATTAGCTGTTGGTTTTCATATATGGCCTTTATTATATTGATGTATGGTCCTTATATTCCTACTTTGTTGAGATTTTTTATCAAGAAAGAATGCTGAAATTTGTCAAATGCTTTTTCTGCATCAATTGACAAGATCATATGGTTCTCATCCTTTCTTTTACTAATATGGTGTATCATGTTGATGGATTTGCAAATATTGAAAACGTTTGCATCCATAAATAAATCCCATTTGATTGTGGTGAATGAGTCTTTTAATGTATTGTTGAATTCAATTTGCTAGTATTTTGTTGAGAATTGTGCATACATTTTTTTTCAGGGATATTTGCCTGTTCTCTTTTTCAGTGGAGTCTTTGGTTTTGAAATCAGGGTAATGCTGGCCTCATAGAATGAGTTTGAAAGTTTTCCTTCCATTTCTATTTTTTTGGAAGAGTTTGTAAAGAATAGGTATTAACTATTCTTTAAATGTTTTGTAGAACTTCCCTGGGAAGCCATCTGAACCTTGACTTTGAGTTTGGGAATATTTTATTTTTGAAAGAGAGAGAGAGAGAGAGAGAGAGAGAGAGAGTGAGCAGAGAATATGCAGAGAGAGAGAGAGAGATAGAATCCCAAGCAGGTTCTGTGCTGGCACGGAACTTACAGCCCAATGCAGGGCTCAAATGCATTAACTGTGAGAACATGACCTGATCTGAAACCAAGAGTCAGACACTTAAGGTGCCCAGGCACCACTTGGGGAGATTTTTGATTACTGATTCAATTTCCTTGCTGGTTATCAGTCTGTTCACATTTTCTATTTCTTCCTTTTTCAAGTTTACTAGTGTGTAGGTTTCTAGGAATTTATCAATTTCTTCCAAATAGTCGAAATTGTTGGCATACAATTTATTATAAAATTTTCTTTTAATTGCATTTCTGTGCTGTTGATGTTATTTCTTCTCTTTCATTTGTGATTTTATTTTTTGGGGTCTCTTTTCTTTTTGATAAGTGTAGCTGGGGTTTTATTGATTTCATTAATTTTTTCAAAGAATTACCTCCATTATTGTTCCTTTCATTGTTGTTCTTTTTCTAGCTTTTTTAGGTGAAAGTTTAGATAGCATATTTGAATTTTTTCTTCCTTCTTGATGTAGGCCTGTGTTGCTATATACTTCCCTCTATGGACCACTTTTGCTGCATCCCAAATGTTTTAGAACATCTTAATTTTATTTTGTTTCCTTGTATTTTTTTTTATCTCTTCTTTGATTTCTTAGTTAAGCCACTCATTATTTTGTAGCATGTTGCCTAACCAGGATGTTTTGTGGTCTTTCCAAATTTTTTTTCTTGTGGTTGATTTCGTTTCATAACATTGTGGTCTGAAAATATGCATGGTATAAATTCAATCTTTTTGTACTTGTTGAAGCCTGATTTTTGACTCAATATGTGATCTACTCTGGAAAATGTTTCATGCACACTTGAAAAGAATGTGTATTTTGATGCTTTAGGATGCAATGTTCTGAATATATCTGTTAATTCCATCTGGTCCATTGTGTCATTCAAAGGCATTGTGTCCTCTTTGATTTACTGCTTAGATGATCTCTATCTACTTTGGTATAAGTGGGGTGTTAAAGTACACTACTATTATTGTATTATTATCAATGAGTTCCTTTATGTTTGCTATTGTTTTCTATATTTGGGTTCTTCCAGGTTGCAGGCATAAATGTTTAAAATCGTTAGATCTTCTAGTTGGATAGGTCATTGTGTTATGATATAGTGTTCTTTTCCCTTGTTACAGTCTTTGGTTTAAAATCTAGTTTGTCTGATATAAGCAGTTCTACTCTAGCTGTTTTTTGTGTGTGTGTCCATTTGCATGGTAAATATGTCTCCATTCCCTCATTTTCAATATGCAAGTGTCTTTAATTCTAATATAAGTCTCTTGTAGGTGGCATACAGATAGGTCTTGTTTTTTATCCATTCTGACATCCTATATCTTTTTATTGGAGCATTTAGTACATTGACATTGAGAGTAATTCTTGATAGATTACTCTATCAATTTATTACATGTTTTGTCGTTCATTCTGGAGATTTTCTCTGTTTCTTTCTAGTTTTTGCTGCTTTTGGTATTTCTTTCACACTCAAAGAGTCCCCTTTAATATTTCTTACAGGGCTGGTTTAGAGGTCATGAACACCTTTAGTTTTTGTCTGGGAAACTACCTCTCCTTTATTTATTTATTTATTTATTTATTTATTTATTTATTATTTTTTAATATGAAATTTATTGTCAAATTGGTTACCATACAGCACCCAGTGCTCATCCCAACAGGTGCCCTCCTCAATGCCTATCACCCACTTTCCCCTCCCTCCCAGTCCCCATTAACCCTCAGTTTATTCTCACCTCTTGAGAGTCTCTTATGGTTTGCTTCCCTCCCTCTCTTTTTTTTCCCCTTCCCCTCCCCTATTGTCTTCTGTAAAACTTCTCAGGATCCATATAAGAGTGAAAACATATGGATTTGTCTTACTCTGTATAACTTATTTCACTTAGCATCACACTCTCCAGTTTCAACCATGTTGCTACAAAGGCCATATTTCATTCTTTCTCATTGCCAAGTAGCATTCCATTGTATATAAACCACAACTTCTGTATCCATTCATCAGTTGATGGACATTTAGGCTCTTTCCACAATTTGGCTATTGTTGAAAGTGCTGCTGTAAACATTGGGGTACAAGTGCCCCTATGCATCAGCACTCCTGTATCCTTTGGGTAAATTACTAGTAGTGCTATTGCTGGGTCATAGGGTAGGTCTATTTTTAATTTTTTGAGGAACCTCCACACTGTTTTCCAGAGCGGCTGCACCAATTTGCATTCCCACCAACAGTGCAAGAGGGTTCCCGTTTCTCCACATCCTCTCCAGCATCTAGAGTCTCCTGATATCTTCATTTTAGCCTCTCTGGCGTGAGGTGATATCTCAGTGTGGTTTTGATTTGTATTTCCCTGATGAGGAGCAACGTTGAGCATCGTTTCATGTGCCTTTGGCCATCTGGGTGTCTTCTTTAGAGAAGTGTCTATTCATGTTTTCTGCCCATTTCTTCACTGGATTATTTGTTTTTTGGGTGTGCAGTTCGGTGAGTTCTTTATAGATTTTGGATACTAGCCCTTTGTCTGATATGACATTTGCAAATATATTTTCCCATTCCATTGGTTGCCTTTTAGTTTTGTTGATTCTTTCCTTTGCTGTGCAGAGGCTTTTTATCTTCATGAGGTCCCAAGAGTTCATTTTTGCTTTTAAGTCCCTTGCCTTTGGGGATATGTCAAGTAAGAAATTGCTGCGACTGAGGTCAGAGAGATTTTTCCTGCTTTCTCCTCTAGGGTTTTGATGGTTTCCTGTCTCACATTCAGGTCCTTTATCCACTTTGAGTTTACTTCTGTGAATAGTGTAAGAAAGTGGTCTAGTTTCATTCTTCTACATGTTGCTATCCAGTTCTCCAAGCACCATTTGTTAAATACTGTCTTTTTTCCATTGGATATTTTTCCTGCTTTGTCAAAGATTAGTTGGCCATACTTTTGTGGGTCCAATTATAGAGTTTCTATTCTATTCCATTGGTCTATGTGTCTGTTTTAGTGCCAATACCATGCTGTCTTGATGATTACAGCTGTGTAGTAGAGGCTGAAGTCTGGGATTGTGATGCCTCCTGTTTTGGTCTTGTTCAAAATTACTTTGGCTATTTGGGGTCTTTTCTGGTTCCATACAAATTTTAGGATTGCTTGTTCTAGCTTTGAGGAAAATGCTGGTGCAATTTTGATTGGGACTGAATTAAATTTGTGGATTGTTTTGATAGTATTGACATTTTAACAATATTTATTCCTCCAATCCATGAACACAGAATGTTTTTCCATTTCTTTGTATCTCCTTCAATTTCTTTCATAAGCTTTCTATAGCTTTCAGCATACAGATCTTTTACATCTTTGGTTAGGTTTATTTTTAGGTATTTTATGCTTCTTGGTGCAACTGTGAATGGGATCGGTTTCTTGACTTCTTTCCTATTGCTTCATTATTAGTGTATAAGAATGCAAATGATTTCTGTACATTAATTTTGTATCTTGCGATTTTGCTGAATTCATGTATCAGTTCTAGTAGACTTTTGGTGGAGTCTATTGAGTTTTCCGTGTATCGTATGATGTCACCTGCAAAAAGTGAAATCTTGACTTCATCTTTGCCAAGTTTGATGCCTTTGATTTCCTTCTGTTGTCTGGTTGCTGATGCTAGCACGTCCAACACTATGTTAAACAACAACGGTGAGAGTGGATATGCCTGTCGTGTTCCTGATCTCAGGGGGAAAGCTCTTAGGTTTTCCCCATTGAGCATGATGTTTTCTGTGGGCTTTTTATAAATGGCTTTTATGATGTTTAGGTATGTTCCTTGTACCCCCACTTTCTCAATGTTTTTTTTCTTACATTTTATTTATTTATTTATTTATTTATTTATTTACTTTTGAGAGAGAGAGAGAGAGAGAGAGAGAGAGAGAGAGAGAGAGAGAGAGAACAAGTGGGGGAGAGGCAAAGGGATAGGGAGACATACAATCCAAAGCAGGCTCCAGCCTCTGCAATGTCAGCACAGAGCCGGATGTGTGGCTCGAACTTACAAACCATCAGATCATAATCTGAGCTGAAGTAGGATGCCCAAACAGCTGAGCCACCCAGGCGCCCCTCTCGTGGGTTTTCATTAAACAAGAATGCTGAATTTTGTAAATTGGTTTTTCTGCATCAATTGACACGATTATATCATTCTTATCTTTTCTTTTATTAATGTGATGTATCACACTGATTGATTTGTGAATGTTGAACCAGCCCTGCAGCACAGGAATGAATCCCACTTGATCATGGTGAATAATTCTTTTTATACGCTGTTGAATTTGATATGCTAGTATTTTATTGAGAACTTTTGAATCCATATTCATCCGGGATATTGGCCTGTAGTTCTCTTTTTTTTACTGGGTCTGTATCAGGTTTAGGAATCAAAATAATACTGGCTTCATAGAATGAGTCTGGAAGTTTTCCTTCCCTTTCTATTTTTTGGAATAGCTTGAGAAGGATAGGTATTATTTCTGCTTTAAATGTCTAGTAGAATTCCCCAGGGAAGCCACCTGGTCCTGGACTCTTATTTGTTGGGAGATTTTTGATAACTGATTCAATTTCTTCACTGGTTATGGATCTGTTCAAGCTTTCTATTTCTTCCTGTTTGAGTTTTGGGAGTGTGTGGGTGTTTAGGAATTTGTCCATTTCTTCCAGGTTGTCCAGTTTGTTGGCATATAATTTTTCATAGTATTCCCTGATAATTGCTTGTATTTCTGAGGGATTGGTTGTCATAATTCCATTTTCATTCATGATTTTATCTATTTGGGTCATCTCTCTTTTCTTTTTGAGAAGCCTGGCTAGAGGTTTATCAATTTTGTTTATCTTTTCAAAAAACCAACTCTTGGTTTCGTTGATCTGCTCTACAGTTTTTTTAGATCCTATATGCTTTATTTCTGCTCTGATCTTTATTATTTCTCTTCTTCTGCTGGGTTTGGGGTGTCTTTGATGTTCTGCTTCTATTTCCTTTAAGTGTGCTGCTAGATTTTGTTTCAGGATTTTTCTTGTTCTTTGAGATAGGCCTGGATTGCAATGTATTTTCCTCTCAGGACTGCCTTCGCTGCATCCCAAAGTGTTTGGATTGTTGTATTTTCATCTTCATTTGTTTCCATATATATTTTTTAATTTCTTCTCTAATTGCCTGGTTGACCATTCATTCTTTAGTAGGGTGTTGTTAATCTCCATGCTTTTGGAGGTTTTCCAGACTTTTTCCTGTGGTTGATTTCATGTTTCATAGTATTGTGGTCTGAAAGAGTGCATGGTATGATTTCAATTCTTTTGTACTTCTGAAGGGCTGTTTTCTTACCCAATATGTGATCTATCATGGAGAATGTTTCATGTGCACTTGAGAAGAAGGTATATTCCACTGCTTTGGGATGCAGAGTTCTAAATATATCTGTCAAGTCCATCTGATCCAATGTATCATTCAGTATCCTTGTTTCTTTATTGATCCTGTGTCTAGATGATCTATCCATTCCTTATGTGGAGTATTAAAGTCCCATGCTATTACCACATTCTTATCAATGAGGTTGCTTTTATTTGTGATTGTTTTATATATTTGGGTACTTCAGAATTCAGTGCATAGACATTTATGATGGTTAGCTCTCCCTGATGGATAAACCTTGTAATCATTATATAACACCCTTCTTCATCTCTTGTTACAGACTTTAATTTAAATTCTACTTTGTCTGATACAAGTATGGTTACTCCAGCTTTCTTTTGACTTCCAGTAGCATGATAGATAGTTCTCCATCCCCTCACTTTCAATCTGAAGGTGTCCTCAGGTCTACAATGAGTTTCTTGTAGACATCAAATAGATGGATCTTGCTTTCTATCCATTCTGAGACCCTATGTCTTTTGGTTGGAACATTCAGTCCATTTAAATTCAGTGCTATTATTGAAATATATGGGTTTAGAGTCATTGTGATATCTGTAGGCTTCATCCTTGTAGTGATGTCTCTGGTACTTTGTGGTCCTTGCAACATTTCACTCACAGAATCCCCCTTAGGATTGCTTGTATGGCTGGTTTAGTGATAATGAATTCCTTCAGTTTTTGTTTGTTTGGAAAAACCTTTATCTCTCCTTCTATTCTGACTGATAAACTTGCTGGATATAGGATTCTCAGCTGCATATTTTTTCTGTTCATCATATTGAAGATTTCCTGCCATTCTTTCTGGCCTGCCAAGTTTCAGTAGATAGGTCTGCTAGTACCCTTATGTGTCTACTGTTGTAAGTTAGAGGCTGTTTATCCCTAGCTGCTTTCAGAATTGTCTCTTTATCCTTGTATTTTGCCAGTTTCACCATGGTATGCCATACTGACGATCAATTCAAGTTACATCTAAAGGGAGTTCTCTGTGCCTCTTGGATTTCAATGCCTTTTTCCTTTCCTAGATCAGGGAAGTTTTCATGTATGATTTGTTCAAGTACACCTTCAGCCCCTTTCTCTCTCTTTTCTTCTTCTGGAATTCCTATGATATGGATATTGTTCCGTTTGATTGCATCACTTAGTTCTCTAATTCTCCCCTCATACTCCTGGATTTTTTTTTATCTCCTATTCTCTCAACTTCCTCTTTTTCCTTAATTTTAACTTCTAATTCACCTAGTCTCTCCTCCGCCTCTTTAATCCGTGCTATGGACGCCTCCATTTTATTTTGCACCTCATTTATAGCATTTTTTAGTTCCTCATGACTATTTCTTAGTCCCTTGATATCTGTAGCAATAGATTCTCTGCTGTCCTCTATGCTTTTTTCAACCCAGGAACTAATTTTATGACTATTATTCTAAATTCTTGTTCCATTATATTGTTTAAATCTGTTTTTAATCAATTCGTTAGATGTTGCTGCTTCCTGGAGTTTCTTTTGAGGAGAATTCTTCCATTTCACCATTTTGGGTAGTCCCTGTGGTAGCTCCAAACTGCAGGGCATTTCCCCTGTTCTGTCCAGAGAAACTTGTGTTCGTGGGCAGAGCCACAGTCAGACCAGATGTCTGCCCCCAGTTTACCACTGGAGCCACAGTCAGACTGGTGTGTACCTTATCTTCCCCTCTACCAAGGGCAGGACTCACTGTGGAGCGGTGTGGCCCCTGTCTTGGCTACTTGCACTCTGCCAGGCTTGTGGTGCTGCTTCAATGGGATCTCACCAAGGGCATTTTAAATGGGATGGATCCACAAGGTGCCCAGGGGAGGGAGGGGCAGGAATAGCTAACTTTGTGTTGGTGGTCCCCTGCGGGAGGGGACCTGCAGCACCAGGAGGGAGGCAGGCCTGTCGGAGGAATGGATCCACAGAAGCACAGCATTGAGCGTTTGTGCAGTGCAAGCAAGTTTGGTGTCGGGAACTGGTTCCCTTTGGAATTTTGGCTGGGGGATGGGAGAGGAAAATGGTGCTTGCCAGCACCTTTTTCCTGCACTGAGCTGAGCTCTGTCTTGTGGGGCTCAACAACTCTCCCATCCGGCGTCCTCTTGCCCTCCCAGCTCTCCTAGAGCATAGCTGTTGACTTTTAACATTCCAGATGTTAAGTCCTGCTGGCTTTCAGAACTCACAGAGTCCGGCCCCTCCACTTTTGCAAGCCAGACTTTGGGGCCTCTGCCTTACCAGGCAGGCTGCCCCTCCAACACCCCAGCTCCCTCCTGCCAGTCCGTGTAGCACGGACCTCCTCTCGGCCTTTCCTACCCTCTTCCATGGGCCTCTTGTCTAAGTTTGGCTCCAGAGAGTCCACTCTGCTAGTCTTATAGCTGCTTTCTGGGTTATTTAGGGTAATGTGGATGGAATCTAAGCAATCAGCACAGGACGAGGTTAGCCCAGCATCCTCCTATGCTACCATCTTCCATCCAGACAGTGGCATCATAGATTGAACTTTTTGTGGCAGGAAAAATTCAGTAGGCTATTGACAAGGGAACAAAATGATAAAAATGATGTTTCAGGATAATTAATTTGGGTTTATGTAGAGGTATTTAAAGAAAAAAGAACTTTCTGAGAGACATGCAGCCTTATGGGCTTGTGACTTGGTTAACAAAGCATCCTTCTCCTTCTATTTTGAATGATAGCCTTTCTGTATAGAGTGCTTTGGTCTGCATGTTTTCCCCATTCAGCACATTGAACATATCATGCCACTTCCTTCTGGCCTGACAAATGTTTGTGGATAGGTCTGCTGCTAACCTTAATTGTCTTCCCTTTAAGTTAGGGACTTCTTTTGCCTCACTACTTTAAGAAATTTTTCTCCATCTCTATAGTTTGCAGATTTAACTATGATGCATGTTGGTGTTGGCGTGCTTTTGTTGATTTTGATGGGAGTTCTTTGTGCCTCCTAGATTTGGATGTCTGTTTCCTTCCCTAGATTAGGGAATTTTTTTAGGTATAATTTGCTGAAATAAACCTGTGACCCCTGTTCTCTTCTTCTTCTGGGATACTCCTATGGTATGAATGTAATTATGATTGATGGAGTAAATGAGTTCTCCAAATCTCTTGGAGAACTACCCTACTTTCATGATCTAAAATTTTTCCCTCTTTTGTTCAGCTTCATTATTTTCCATAGTTGTATGTCCTACATCACTTACTTGTTACTTTTCTTCTTCCATCCTTGTGGTAATTACATCCAGGTGTGTTTTTTTTTAATTGAATTCTAATTACATACAAATTAGCATATAGTGCAACAATGATTTCAGGATTATATTCCTTAATGCCCCTTACCATTTGGCCCATCCACCCTCTCACAACCCCTCCAATAACCCTCTGTTTTTTCTCCATATTTAAGAGTCTCTTATGTTTTGTCCCCCTCTTTTTTTTTATATTATTTTTGCTTCCCTTCCCTTATGGTCATCTGTGCTGTATCTTAGGGTCCTCATATGAGTGAAGTCATATGATATTTGTCTTTCCCTGACTGACAAATTTCGTTTAGCATATACCCTATAATTCCATCCATGTCGTTGCAAATGGCAAGATTTAATTCTTGTTGATTGCCAAGTAATACTCAATCATATATATATATATATATATATATATATATATATATATATATACCATATCTTCTTTATCCATTCATCCATCGATGGACATTTGGGCTCTTTCCATACTTTGGCTATTGTTGATAGTTCTGCTATAAACATTGTGGTGCATGTGCCCCTTCAAGGAAACATACCTATATCCCTTGGATAAATACCTACTAGTGCAATTGCTGAGTCATAGGATAGTTCTACTTTTAATTTTTGAGGAACCACCATACTGTTTTCCAGAGTGGCTGCACCAGCTTGCAATCCCAACAAAAATGCAAGAGAGATCCTCTTTCTCCGCATCCTTGCCAACATGTGTTGTTGCCTGAGTTGTTAATGTTAACCATTCTGACAGGTATAAGGTGATATCTCATTGGAGTTTGATTTGTATTTCCCTGATGAGTGATGTGGAGCATTTTTTCATGTGTCAGTTGGCCATCTGGATGTCTTCCTTGGAGAACTGTCTCTTCATGTCTTTGCCCATTTTGTCACTGGATTATTTGTTTCCTGGGTGTTGAGTTTGATAAGTTCTTTATAGATTTTGTATACTAACCCTTTGCCTGATAAGCCGTTTGGAAATATCTTGTCCGATTCTGTCGGTAGCCTTTTAGTTTTTTTTTTTTTTATGTTATTATTGGCTTTCATTTTTAAATTTTTTTTAATATATGAAAATTATTGTCAAATTGGTTTCCATACAACACCCAGTGCTCATCCCAAAAGATGCCCTCTTCAATACCCATCACCTACCCTCCCCTCCCTCCTACCCCCCAGCAACCCTCAGTTTGTTCTCGGTTTTTAAGAGTCTCTTATGCTTTGGCTCTCTCCCTCTCTAACCTCTTTTTTTCCCTTCCACCCCCCATGGGTTTCTGTTAAGTTTCTCAGGATCCACATAAGAGTGAAAACATATGGTATCTGTCTTTCTCCGTATGGCTTATTTCACTTAGTATCACACTCTCCAGTTCCATCCACGTTGCTACAAAGGGCCATATTTCATTCTTTCTCATTGCCACGTAGTATTCCATTGTGTATATGAACCACAATTTCTTCATCCATTCATCAGATGATGGACATTTAGGATCTTTCCACAATTTGGCTATTGTTGAGAGTGCTGCTATAAACATTGGGGTACAAGTGCCCCTATGCATCAGTACTCCTGTATCCCTTGGGTAAATTCCTAGCAGTGCTATTGCTGGGTCATAGGGTAGGTCTATTTTTAATTTTCTGAGGAACCTCCACACTGTTTTCCAGAGCGGCTGCACCAATTTGCATTCCCACCAACAGTGCAAGAGGGTTCCCGTTTCTCCACATCCTCGCCAGCATCTAGAGTCTCCTGATTTGTTCATTTTGGCCACTCTGACTGGCGTGAGGTGATATCTGAGTGTGGTTTTGATTTGTATTTTCCTGATGAGTAACGATGTTGAGCATCTTTTCATGTGCCTGTTGGCCATCTGGGTGTCTTCTTTAGAGAAGTGTCTATTCATGTTTTTTGCCCATATCTTCACTGGGTTATTTTTTTTTGGGTGTGGAGTTTGGTGAGCTCTTTATAGATTTTGGATACTAGCCCTTTGTCCGATATGTCATTTGCAAATATCTTTTCCCATTCTGTTGGTTGCCTTTTAGTTTTGTTGGTTGTTTCCTTTGCTGTGCAGACGCTTTTTATCTTCATAAGGTCCCAAAAGTTCATTTTTGCTTTTAATTCCATTGCCTTTGGGGATATGTCAAGTAAGAAATTGCTGCGGCTGAGGTCAGAGAGATTTTTCCTGCTTTCTCCTCTAGGGTTTTGATGGTTCCCTGTCTCACATTCAGGTCCTTTATCCATTTTGAGTTTATTTTTGTGAATGGTGTGAGAAAGTGGTCTAGTTTCATTCTTCTGCTTGTTACTGTCCAGTTCTCCCAGCACCGTTCGTTAAAGAGACTGTCTTTTTTCCATTGGATTTTCTTTCCTGCTTTGTCAAAGATTAGTTGGCCATGCGTTTGTGGGTCTAGTTCTGGGGTTTCTATTCTATTCCATTGGTCTATGTGTCTGTTTTTGTGCCAATACCGTGCTGTTTTTTTATGATTACAGCTTTGCAGTAGAGGCTAAAGTCTGGGATTGTGTTGCCACCTGCTTTGGTCTTCTTCTTCAAAATTACTTTGGCTCTTCGGGGCCTTTTGTGGTTCCATATGAATTTTAGGATTGCTTGTTCTAGCTTTGAGAAGAATGCTGGTGTAATTTTGATTGGGATACCATTGAATGTGTAGATAGCTATGGGTAGTATTGACATTTTAACAATATTTATTCTTCCACCTCATGAGCATGGAATATTTTTCCATTTCTTTATATCTTCTTCAACTACCTTCATAAGCTTTCTATAGTTTTCAGCATACAGATCTTTTACATCTTTGGTTAGATTTATTCCTAGGTATTTCATACTTCTTGGTGCAATTGTGAATGGGATCCGTTTATTTATTTGTCTTTCTGTTGCTTCATTGTTAGTGTATAAGAATGCAACTGATTTCTGTACATTGATTTTGTGTCCTGCAAATTTGCTGAATTCATGTATCAGTTCTAGCAGACTTTTGGTGGAGTCTATCGGATTTTCCATGTACAATATCATGCCATCTGCAAAAAGAGAAAGCTTGACTTCATCTTTGCCAATGTTGATGCTTTTGATTTCCTTTTGTTGTCTGATTGTTGATGCTAGCACGTCCAAAACTATGTTAAAGAACAGCAGTGGGAGTGGACATACCTGTTGTGTTCCTGATCAGGGGGAAAGCTCTCAGTTTTTCCCCATTGAGGATGATGTTAGCTGTGGGCTTTTCATAAATGGCTTTGATGATGTTTAAGTATGTTCCTTCTATTCCTACTTTCTCGAGGGTTTCTATTAAGAAAGGATGCTGAATTTTGTCAAATACTTTTTCTTCATTGATTGACAGGGTCATATGGTTCTTATTTTTTCTTTTATTACTGTGATGTATCACGTTGACTGATTTGTGAATGTTGAACCAGCCCTGCATCCCAGGAATGAATCCCACTTGATCATGGTGAATAATTCTTTTTATACGCTGTTGAATTCGATTTGCTAGTATCTTATTGAGAATTTTTGCATCCATATTCATCAGGGATATTGGCTTGTAGTTCCCTTTTTTTACTGGGTCTCTGTCTGGTTTAGGAATCAAAGTAATACTGGCTTCATAGAATGAGTCTGGAAGTTTTCCTTCCCTTTCTGTTTTTTGTAATAGCTTGGGAAGGAAAGCTATTGTCTCTGATTTAAATGTCTGATAGAAATCCCCT
Source organism: Acinonyx jubatus (assembly GCF_027475565.1). NCBI lineage: Eukaryota > Metazoa > Chordata > Mammalia > Carnivora > Felidae > Acinonyx > Acinonyx jubatus. The sequence goes on along the minus strand of NC_069389.1, from coordinate 101,850,021 downwards.
GGGAAGCCATCTTGTCCTGGACTCTTATTTGTTGGGAGATTTTTGATAACTGATTCAATTTCTTCACTGGTTATGGGTCTGTTCAAGCTTTCTATTTCTTCCTGTTTGAGTTTTGGGAGTGTGTGGGTGTTTAGGAATTTGTCCATTTCTTCCAGGTTGTCCAGTTTGTTGGCATATAATTTTTCATAGTATTCCTTGATAGTTGCTTGTATTTCTGAGGGATTGGTTGTAATAATTCCATTTTCATTCATGACTTTATCTATTTGGGTCATGTTCTTTTTCTTTTTGAGAAGCCTGGCTAGAGGTTTATCAATTTTGTTTATTTTTTTAAATAAGTCAACTCTTGGTTTCATTGATCTGCTCTACGGTTTTTTTTAGATTCTATATTGTTTATTTCTGCTCTGATCTTTATTATTTCTCTTCTTCTGCTGGCTTTAGAGAGTCTTTGCTGTTCTGCTTCTATTTCCTCTAGGTGTGCTGTTAGATTTTGTATTTGGGATTTTCCTTGTTTCTTGAGATAGGCCGGGGTTGCAAAGTATTTTCCTCTCAGGACTGCCTTCGCTGCATCCCAAAGCGTTTGGATTGTTGTCTTTTCATTTTCGTTTGTTTCCATATATTTTTTAATTTCTTCTATAATTGCCTGGTTGACCCACTCATTCTTTAGTAGGGCGTTTTTTAACCTCCATGCTTTTGGAGGTTTTCCAGACTTTTTCCTGTGGTTGATTTCAAGCTTCATAGCATTGTGGTCCAAAAGTATGCATGTTATGATCTCAATTCTTATATACTTATGAAGGGCTCTTTTGTGACCCAGTATGTGATCTATATTGGAGAATGTTCCATGTGCACTCGAGAAGAAAGTATATTCTGTTGCTTTGGGATGCAGAGTTCTAAATATATCTGTGAAGTCTATGTGATTCAATGTATTATTCAGGGCCCTTGTTTCTTTATTTACCATGTGTCTAGATGATCTATCTATTGTTGTAAGTTGGGCATTAAAGTCCCCTGGAATTACCACATTCTGGTCAATAAGGTTGCTTATGTTTGTGAGTAATTGTTTTATATATTTGGGGGCTTCTGTATTTGGTGCATAGACATTTATAATTGTTAGCTCTTCCTGATGGATAGACCCTGTGATTATTACATAATGCCCTTCCTCATCTCTTGTTACAGCCTTTAATTTAAAGTCTAGTTTGTCTGATGTAAGTATGGCTACTCCAACTTTCTTTTGCCTTTCAGTAGCATGATAAATATTTCTCCATCCCCTCACTTTCAATCTGAAAGTGTCCTCAGTCTAAAATGAATCTCTTGTAGACAGAAAACAGGTGGGTCCTGTTTTTTTTTATCCATTCTGAGACCCCATGTCTTTTGGTTGGCACATTTAGTCCATTTACATTCAGTGTTATTAGAGAAAGATATGGGTTTAGAGTCATTGTGGTGTCTGTATGTTTTATGCTTGTAGCGATGTCTCTGGTACTTTGTCTCACAGGATCCCCCTTAGGATCTCTTGAAGGGCTGGTTAGTGGTGTTGAATTCCTTCAGTTTTTTTTGGGGGGGGGAAGACCTTTATCTCTCCTTCTATTCTAAATGACAGATTTGCTGGATACAGGATTCTCGGCTGCATATTTTTTTCTGTTCATCACATTGAAGATTTCCTGCCATTTCTTTCTGGCCTGCCAAGTTTCAGTAGAGAGATCTGTCACTAGTCTTATCAGTCTCCCTTTATATGTTAGAGCACGTTTATCCCTAGGTGCTTTCAGAATTGTCTCTTTATCCTTGTATTTTGCCAGTTTCACTATGATATGTCATGCAGAATATTGTTTCAAGTTACATCTGAAGGGAGTTCTCTGTGCCACTTGGATTTCAATGCTTTTTTCCTTTCCCAGATTAGGGAAGTTCTCAGCTATTATTTCTTCAAGTATGGCTTCAGCACCTTTCCCTTTCTCTTCCTCCTCTGGAATAGCAATTATATGTAGATTATTTCTCTTTAGTGCATCACTTAGTTCTCTAATTTTCTTCTCATACTCCTGGATTTTTTTATCTTTTTCTCAGCTTCTTCTTTTTCCATAATTTTATCTTCTAGTTCACCTATTCTCTCCTCTGCCTCTTTAATCTGAGCTGTGGTAATCTCTATTTTATTTTGCAGCTCAATAATAGCATTTTTAGCTCCTCCTGACTGTTCCTTAGTCCCTTGATCTCTGTAGCAATAGATTCTCTGTTGCCCTTTATACTGTTTTCAAGCCCAGTGATTAATTTCATGACTATTATTCTAAATTAACTTTCTGTTATATTGTTTAAATCGTTTTTGATCAGTTCGTTAGCTGTTATTTCCTGAAGGTTTTTTGAGGGGAATTCTTCCATTTCGTCATTTTGGATAGTCCCTGGAGTGGTGCAGAACTGCAGGGCACTTCTCCTGTGCTGTCTTGAATAACTTGCATTGGTGGGCCGGGCCGCATTCAGACCTGATGTCTGTCCCCAGCCCACTGATGGGGCCACAGTCAGACTGGTGTGTGCCTTCTCTTCCCCTCTCCTAGGGACGGGATTCACTGTGGGGTGGCGTGGCTCATCTGTGTTACTTGCACATTGCCAGGCTTGTGGTGCTGGAGATCTGGCGTATTAGCTGGGCTGGATTGGCAAGGTGCACAGGGGCGGGAGGGGCAGCCTCAGCTCGCTTTTCCTTCATGATCCCCTTTGGGAAGGGCCCTGCGGCACCTGGAGGGAGTCAGACCTGCCACCGGAGGGATGGATCTGCAGAAGCACAGTGTTGGTTGTTTGCGAGGTGCAAGCAAGTTTCCTGACAGTAACTGGTTCCCTTTGGGATTTTGGCTGAGGGATGGGCCAGGGATGGCATTGGCGAGCATCTTTGTTCCCTGCCACACTGGGCTCTGTCGTCCGGGGCTCTACAACTCTCCTTCCTATTGTCTTCCAGCCCTACTGCTCTCCGAGCACAGCTGTTAACTTATAACCTTCCAGATGTTTAGTCCTGCTTGCTGCCAGAACACACTCTGTCAGGCCCTTCCACTTTTGCAAGCAGACTCGGGGGCTCTGCTTTGCCAGCAGGCTGCCCCTCTGTCCCGGCTCCCTCCCGCCAGTCCGTGGAGCGCGCACCGCGTCTCCGCCCTTCCTACCCTCTTCCGTGGGCCTCTCGACTATACTTGGCTCTGGAGAATCCATTCTGCTAGGCTTCTGGTGGTTTTCTGGGTTATTTAGGCAGGTGTGGGTGGAATCTAAGTGATCTGCAGGATGCAGTGAGCCCAGCATCCTCCTACGCCACCATCTTCTTCTCCCAGAATTTGGTAGCTTTTTAGTTTTGCTGATTGTTTATTTCACTGTGCAGAAGCTGTTTATTTTGATGAGGTCCCACCAATTCATTTTGCTTTTGTTTCCTTTGCATCCAGAAATGTGTTGAGTAAGAAGTTGCTCCATCCAAGCTCAAAGAGTTTTTTGCCTGCTTTCTCCTGGACGATTTTGATGGCTTCCAGTCTTACATTGATGTCTTTCATCCATTTTGAGGTTTGTGTGTGTGTGTGTGTGTGTGTGTGTGTGTGTGTATGGTGCCAGAAAGTGGTCCATGTTCATTTTTCTGCATGTTGCTGTCCAGTTTTGTCATCACCACTTGCTGAAGAGACTGTGTTTATTCCATTGGATATTCTTTCCTGCTTTGATAAAGATTAGTTGGCCATATGTTTGTGGCTCCATTTTTGGGTTCTCTATTCTGTTCCATTGATCTGAGTGTGTGTTTTTGTGCCAGTACCATACTTTCTTGATGATTACAGCTTTGTATTACAGCTTAAACTCCAGGATTGTGATGCCTTCTGCTTTGGTTTTATTTTTCTAGATTGCTTTTGCTATTCAGGGTCTTTTCTGGTTCTATACAAATTTTAGGATTATTTTTTCTATCTCTGTGAAGAATGTAGTGTTATTTTGATAGAGATTGCATTGAATATGTAGATTGCTTTCGATAGTAATGACACTTAAACAATATTTGTTCATTGTATACAGGTGCATGGAATATTTTTCCATTTTTTAGTGTCTTCAATTTCTTTCATGAGCTTTCTATAGTTTTCAGTGTATAGATTTTTCACCTCTTTGGTTAGATTCATTCCTAGGTATTTTATGTTTTTTTAGTGAAATTATAAATGGGATTTATTCCTTGATTTCCTTTTCTGTTGCTTCATTATTGCTGTATAGGAATGCAACAGATTTCTGTGCATTGATTTTATATTTTGAAATTTGCTGAATCCATGAATCAGTTCTAGCAGTTTTTTGGTGTAATATTTTGGGTTTTCCTTGTAGATTATCATGTCATCTGTGAAGAGTGAAGGTTTGACCTACTCCTGGCCCATTTGGATGTCTTTTATATTTTTGTGTTGTCAGATTGCTGAGGCTAAGACTTCCAATACTATGTTGAATAACATTGTTGAGAGCAAATATCCCTGTCTAGTTCCTGACCTTAGGGGGAAACCTGCCAGTTTTACCCCATTGAGGATGATATTAGAGTTGGGTCTTTCATATATGGCTTTTATGATCTCGAGGTTTGATCCTTCTATCCCAACTTTCCTGAGAGTTATTTTCAAGAAAGGATGATGTATTTTGTCAAATGACTTCTCTGCATCTATTGAGGATTATATGGTTCTTGTCGTTTCTTTTCTTGATGTGATGGATCACATTGATTGTTTCATGAATATTGAACCAGCCCTGCATCCCAGGTATAAATCCCCCTTGGTCATGGTGAATAATTTTTTTTAATATATTGTTGGATCCGATTCGCTAATATCTTGTTGAGGATTTTTGCATCCATGTTCATCAGGGAAATTGGTCTATAGTTCTCCTTTTTAATGGGGTCTCTATCTGGTTTTGGAATCAAGGTAATTCTGGCTTTATAGAGTTTGTAATTTTTCCTTCCATTTCTGATTTTTGGAACAGCTTCAAGAGAATAGGTGTTAACTCTTCCTTAAATGTTTGGTAGATTCCCCTGGATAGCCATCTGGCCCTGGATTCTTGTTTTTTGGCAGATTGTTGATTACTAATTCGATTTCCTTACTGGTTATGGGTCTGTTCAAATTTTCTATTTCTTTCTGTCTAAGTTTTGGTAGTGTGTATGTTTCTAGGAAAACGTCCATTTATTCTGGATTGCCCATTTTATTGACATATAATTTCTCATAATATTCTCTTATTAATGCTTTTATATCTGCTGTATTGGTTGTGATCTCTCCTCTTCCATTCTTGATTTTATTTATTTGGTTCTTTTCCTTTTTCTATTTGATTAAACTGGCTAGTGGTTTATTAATTTTGTTAATTCTTTCAAAGGACCAGCTTCTGGTTTCATTGATTTTTTTCTACTTTTTTGTTGTTGTTGTTTGTTTGTTTGTTTGGTTTGTTTTTGTTTTGCTAGCATTAATTTCTGCTCTAATCTTTATTATTTCCTGTCTTCTGCTGGTTTGGGGTTTTATTTGCTGTTCTTTTTTCAGCTCCTTAAATGTGTAAGGTTAAGTTGTATATCTGAGATCTTTCTCCCTTCTTTAGGAAGGCCTGGATTGTTATATAGTTTTCCCTTATGACCTCCTTTCCTGGATCCCAGAGGATTTGGGTGGTGGCATTATCATTTTCATAGGCTTCCATGAACTTTTCAATTTCCTCTTTAACTTCTTGGTTAGCCCATTCCTTCTTTGGAAGGATGTTCTTTAGTCTCCAAGTATTTGTTACCTTTGCAAATTTTTTCATGTGGTTCATTTTGAGTTTCATGGTGTTGTGGTCTGAAATTATGCATGTTATATCTCATTCTTTTTGTATTTGTTGAGAGCTGATTTGTGTCCCAGTATGTGGCCTATTCTGGAGAATGTTCCATGTGCACTGGAGAAGAATGTATATTCTGTTGCTTTAGGATGAAATGTTCTGAATATATCTGTTAAGTCCATCTGGTCCAGTGTGTCATTCAAGGCCATTGTTTCCTTGTTGATTTTTTGATTAGATGATCTGTTCATTGCTGTGAGTGGGGTGTTGATGTCCACTACTATTGTGGTATTATCAATGGGTTTCTTTTTGTTTGTGATTAATTGATTTATATATTCGAGTTCCATCACATTTGGAGCACAAATGTGTACAATTATTAGGTCTTCTTGGCGGATAGTCCTCTTAATTATGATATAATGCCCTTCTTCATCCCTTGATACAGTCCTTTTTTTTAAAGTCTAGATTTTATGATATGAGTATGGCTACTCTGGCTTTCTTTTGTTGAGTATTAGCATGATAGATGGTTCTCCATCCCCTTACGTTCAATCTGAAGGTGTCTTTCAGTCTAAAATGGGTCTCTTGTAAACAGCATATAGATGGATCTTTTTTTCTTATACTTTCTGTTACCCTACATCTTTTGATTGGAGCATTTAGTCCATTGACATGTAGAGTGAGTACTGACTTATATGAATTTATTGCCATTTTGTTGCTTGTAGAGTTGTAGTTTCTGGTGGTATTCTCTGGTCCTTTCTAGTATTTGTTACTTTTAGTCTTTCTTTCTTTCTTTCTTTCTTTCTTTCTCATTTTTTCTCCCCCCAAAGATTCCCCCTTAAAATTTTTTGCAAGGCTGGTTTTTGGTCACAAACTCCTTTAATTTTTGTTTGTCTGGGGGACCTTTTATATCTCCTTCTATTTTGAATGACAGCCTTGCTGGATAAAGAATTCTTGGCTTCATATTTTTCTGATTCACACACTGAATATATCCTGCCACTCCTTTCTGGCCTGCCAAGTTTCTGTGGATAGGTCTGCAGCAAACCTGATCTGTCTCTCCTTCTAGATTGAGGACTTTTTTTTCCTTTGCTGCATTCATGTTTCTTTCCTTGCCCAAGTATTTTGTGAATTTGACTATCATATGCCTTGTTGATGGACTTTTTTTGTTGAATCTCATGGGCGTCCTCTGTGCTTTCTGGACTTTGATGTCTGTGTCTTTACCCAGGTTAGGAAAGTTTTCCTCTGTGATTTGCTCACATAACCCTTCTACCCCTATTTCTCTCTCTTCTTCTTTTGGGACCCTTATGATTCTGATGTTGTTCCTTTTTAATGAGTCACTGATTTCTTTAATTCTTAAATCATGCTCTTTTGCCTTTATCTCCCTCTTTTTTCTGCTTCATTATTCTCCATAAGTTTGTCCTGTATATCACCGATTCTCTGTTCTACCTCATACATCCTTGCTGCTGTGGCATCCATTTGAGATTGCAGCTGGGTTGTAGCATTTTTATTTCATCCTGACTAGCTTTTACTTCTTTTATCTCTGCAGAAAGGGATTCTAATCTATTTTCGACTCCAGTTAACATTCTTATTATCGTGGTTCTAAATTCTGGTGCAGACATCTTGCTTGTACATGTGTTGGTTAAGTCCCTGGCTGTTGTTTCTTCCTGCTCTTTCTTTTGGGGTGAATTCCTTCATTTCATCATTTTGAAGGTAGAAAAGGATTTAATGAGGTAAATAATTAAAATAAAAAAATTAAAATTAAAAAATTAAAAAGAAACACACACAAAAAAATCGAATAAATGACGCTAGATTCTAGGTGTGTTTTGGCCTGGGTGTTGAAAGTGGCTTTACAGATTAGAGAACAAAGGGAAACCAAAAAAAAAAAGGAAATCATTTGAAGGTTTGAAAAAAATGAATACACTGAAGTAGAATAAAATGAAATTATGGAAGTAAAATAGAATTTGAAAAACTTTACACAAAAGTAGAAAATATAGTAGAAAAAATTAAGAAAATATTTTTAATAAAAATTGAAAATAAAAATGATTTTTTTCTCTTTCTGTATTCAAGGAAAAGAAAAGAAATGAAAAAGAGAAAAAAAAAGAAAAAAAATTGAAGAGATGGACCAGTGAACAGACTGAAATACGACTGAAATTACTTTGTTTTCCCCTAGAAGTCAAAGTATGAAGTGTTTTTATAGTCTATAACCTAAGCAGGTGGAGAGACTTGTGTTCCTGAAGAGCGAGGTTTGCACAGTTGTGCTGGGCTTAGTGTAACAGCTCCTTTCTCCACTAGAAGGTGCTGCTTATCTTACTGGAGTGGATTGTTGTGGCGCTTGTAGGTCTGTGTGCGCATGTGCGTGAGTGGTGAAAATGGCATCATGCAGCTACCCAGTCTCTAGTATAGGAACTCTGTTCTCCCCTATCAATAATTGTGCATCCGTCCTTTGTCTTTGGCTTCTGTCTACTCCCTGCTTTTACACTGTTCCTGAACAAGCCCCAGGCAGCACCTCCCTCCTGAGTTTCATCTCAGATGTGGCTGTTTCCTGACTCCTTACTTCTGAGGGACTTAGGCTTTGACCCATTCTGCCCCTCTGTAGGAGGATCTCACTGAGCAATGGTCAGGTGCTGGCTGCACCCAGGAACATTCATGGGACCATGCTGCTGCTGATGCCCAGAGACTGCAGCTGGGTGCCAGCCTGCCCCAGAAAACGTTCACGCAATTGTGTAGCAGCAGTGTTTCTGGGATTATGACAAATCACAACATGCATCTGGCACCAAGCTTCACCTCCAGCGACCTTGTTCCACCACCAGTGAATGTGGTTGTTCTCTCTCCTGGGTCCACTGGGGTCTTTGCCTTTGGTAGAGTCACACAGCCTCTACCAGGTGTCCTCTCAGCAGGGGAAGCGGCTGTCCCAGTGTGGCCCAAAGATCCCATGACTTCATTCTGCTCCTGGGGATTTGCCCTTAGCTCCAGAGCAGAACCAGGTATTGAGCCACAGAGTTATACACTCTGCACTCCCCCTGTTTATAGAGTCTTAATGGAATTTAAACCCTCTCCTTTCTCTGTTTTTAGTTCAGTCCCTGCGACTGTTTCCACTTTTCCACTTTCTCTCCAGCTGCTTTTGGGGGATTGCTTTTCCCATATTCTCTCCCTACCCCTCTGTCTCTGTTCTCTCTCTGCATGCAAAATGGCTTCCTGCTCTCCACAGCTTCTCTCTCCCCCAGATCACCTCTCCGTGCCACGTAACTGCTGAATTCTGTGGTTTGGGCTGTGCAGATTGTTGTGTTAATCCTAAGATAAGTTTTCTAAGGTGTGGAGAATGGTTTAATGTTGGTCTGGCTGCATTTCATGGATGTGAGACACACACACAAAAAACTTTCATGCTGTTCTGCCATCTTGGCTCCTACCCCCATGTGGTTTTGAATATCTTATTGAATTTTCATTTTGACCAGATTGGTTTTAATTTCTTTTATCTCTGCTGTAAGTGTATACCTGATGTCTTCTAAGCTTTTCTCAAGCCCAACTAGTATCCTTAATTTTTTGCTTTAAATTCTGGATCAGGCATATTGTTTATATCTTTTTTGATTAGATCCTTGGCCATGACCTTTTCTTGTTCTTTTTTTTGGAATGAATTCCTCCATCTTGGCATTTGGTCTAGGTCTCTCTCTTCTTCTCTGTGTTAGGAAAGCCTGTTATATTTCCTGCCCTTGAGACTAATGGCATTATGAAGAATATGTCATATACTGTCCAGGGCCTGGTGCTTCAGTACATGTCTCTGGTGTATGCTGCTTGCACTCTGCAGCTGTGTTATCCCTCAAGTCTGTCCTTTGCAGACTTTCTCCTTCCTTGACGTGGGGGGTGTTTGGACCTTGGCCAGAGTGTAGTGAGTTTGTTTGGGGTTTTTTTGTTTGTTTTTGTGAGAGACAGCAGAGCACAAGCAGGGGAGGGGGCAGAGAGAGAGGAGGGAGACACAGAATCTGAAGTATGCTCCAGGATCTGAGTTGTCAGCACAGAGTCCGAATTGGGGCTTGAACTCATGGACCATGAGATCATGACCTGAGCTGAAGTCAGTCGCTTAACCGACTGAGCCACCCAAGTGCTCCCAGAGTGTAGTGAGTTTTAATTAACTGTGCTCTGTTTTGCTTATTAAATGAGACCTGATGCTATTTCCACTAGAACTCAAACTTTGCAGAACTATATGGTCAGTAGATTTGGTGTGTATAAGGGTTTGTGCTGTTCTTCTGGGAGAAAAGCCCACTGCACTGGTTCTTAGGCACACTTGCCTCAGAAAAGCAGTACCTGCAGAGAACCAGGGAGCCAGACTTGGTGTAAGTAGGATAGGCATCCAGTTTTGAAGCTCTGCTATTTACTGAAGTTGGTTTATGCTGAGGAATAGGAAAAGTAAATGGTGCTAGCCAGCTTCTTTGTCCTTGCAGAGGAGGGCTTGAGTTTGCTGCTGTCAGGGAAGCCCTCCTGGAAGATTGAATAGTTTCCCCTCATGCATCCTAGGCATTTTTAGTTCACTGCTTTCACACTGTCTTTGCCTGCGTTGCTTGCCAGCTTGGTGCAGTGCACTTTGGGCTCTATCCTAGCCAGGCTGGCTGAGTTTTAAAACTTCAAATTTTAGGGGCCTGGTGTGGTGGATACATGCACTGGTCTTCTGGGGGAGGGTCTTGCAATGCTGGGATTCATGCAGGTTTGACTCAGAGGTCAGTTGCACCAGAGTGCAGAGGCATGGTATTTGTAGCAAAGAACACTAAACAGCTAGTGTCCAGGTTAGCCCATCTCAGCAGCTGAGAAGAAGCTTCCCCTAAGCTGAGGGAAGATGGAGGGAAATGACACCTTAGGGGTCTTTTGTCCCTGAGAGGAAATGCCACCCCTCTCACATGTACTCCAAGAAGAGGGAACATTCTCTCCCAGTGCATGTTAGGTGATCTTCAGATCATGCTTTCTGTTCCTGGGTTACCTACCTGCCTTCTCCACAGGAGCACTGCAGTGCTCAGAGGACTCTATACCAGCCACACCATGGACCTCTAAAACTCCAGTCTTTGCGACTCACTGGTTGCAAAAAAATCACAAAAATCAGCCCTTCTCTCTTTTTCAGTCAATGCTTTCAAAAAATGCTCTCCTTATGTGATTGTCTGTGTACTTCTCTCTCTGGCCTTTTACTGTGACCAGGCCTCCCTCACCTCTGCAGTGCAAGCGATCCATTTCTCCCACAAACCACATATCTGCACCTTTCATATTCCATAAAGTGATCCCTTCTCTCCCTCTAGTTGTGTAGTTCTTTCTGCCAGTCCTCAGATCAATTTATTGGCTATTCAGTATGATTTGATATTTATCTAGATGTGTTTGAAGGACAGGCAAGCCTTGGGTCCTCCTACTGCTCTGCCATTCTAATTCCTCCAAACAAGCTTTATTCTTTCATATGTTTTTGTGTTGCTCTATTGTGTCCTTTCATTTTAACTTGAAAAGTCCCCTTCATGTTTCTCATAAGGTAAGTCTAACAGTGATGGACTCCTTCAAATTTTATTTTTCTGTGACAGACTTTATCTCTCCTTCATTGTTGAACAATGATTTTGCCAGATGTAGTGCTCTTTTTTGACATTTTTTTCTTTCTTCTGAGAAATTCATTAATGATTTTATGGTGTCTTTCTTAAATATGATGCATCATTTTTTTCTTATTGCTTTGAAATTCTGTCATTGACTTTTAACAATCTGAGTATAATGTATCTGGGTGTGGTCTTCCATGATTCTTCCTAGTTGGATCTGTTAGGCATGTTGAGTCTGGATGTTAATCACCTTCCCCAGATTTAGGAAGTTTTGTGCCATTATTTTTTCAAATAATTTTTTTTTTGCCTCTATATCTCTTTTCCTTCTGGGACTTACATAATATATATGTTGGTTCATTTGATAGTGTTTCATTAGTTCTTTAGATTTTCTTCACTCTTTTTAGTTCTCTTTTCCTTTTGATTCTCTGACAGGATACTTTCAAATGCCTTGTCATTGAGGTTGCTGATTCTCTTATACTTGATTAAATCTGCTGTTAAACTCTGCTGGTGTGATTTTTAATTGTTATTGTATTCTTCAACTCCAGAATTTCCCTTTGAGTCTGCTTTATAGTATTTGTTTCTTTATTGATATTCTCATTTTATTCATACGTTATTTTTCTGAACTCTTCATTATGGTTATTTTCAATTTGTTGTTGTTGTTGTTACTCGTGTACTTCCATTTTTTGAGGTTTGGTTTCTGTATTTTTTTTTCCTTTATGCCATGTTTCCTTGTTTCTTCATGTGACTTGTAACTTTGGGTTGAAATCCACACATTTGTAAAAACAGTCACTTCTCACAGGGTTTACAGATTAGTTTATATAGGAAAAGACCTTTACCAATGAGCACATACAAAGATTCTGGGGTCCTCTCATATATTTGTCTGTGGATATGTCTTCTTTGGATTTGTGCATGTAGATTAATTACAAAGATATGTTACTTTTTTGTTTTGTTTTGTTTTGTTTTCAGGAGCTGATAATATCTTGCTCTCTCTGCTGTTTGTCTGTGGTATTGTGAATTGTCTGGATCAGCTATAAGTTGTCCAGGTCACTTGTTCTCTGGGGTCCCCTGGCTTCTAGATTATTCTGGTTTCTGTTAGCACTCCAAATTAGAAGAGATAGGAAACACTTCTTTGGGTAGCCCCATGAAAAACAAGAATATGAATGCATACTTCAATGCTTTTCCCCCAGAGAGAAGCTGGGAATTAGGAGTTTTCCACCATTCATTCTGTGCTCAACTGAATGGAGGGATTTTGGCATGTATTAATACATTCATCTTTCATCTCAGTGGCTCCCAATCTGGATCCCTTTCTTTTTAGCATTTAAATTCAGATAAAGCAGAAGTAGTTTTGTCAGAAAAAAAACCATGAGAAGTCAGAACATTGTATATACAGTACAGTCTTCTTTGTCCTTCCCCAAGAAAAAACTAGGAGCTGGGAATCAATTCCCTTCCAATTGCACCCTACTGTGACAGGTGGCAAGAGGCAGTATATGGCAAGTAAGTATCATGAATTTTCCTGCAGGATTTGATACAAGATGTAGTGCAGAAGTCACCTAACTTGTTTCTGGATTTTCACAAGGGGAATTATTTTATGTCTTGTTATATCAGTGTCCCTATGGGAGGGAGGAAAGTATGGAGCTTCCTATTCTCCTTTAAAAATTTTTTTTGGAGTGTAAAGACATTAGCTTTCCAGAAAGTGGGGGAAAAATGATACTCCTCTGAACTGGCATGTAAAAAATCAAAGATTACTGTAAGTTTCTAATGAGCAAAATATTTTTTTTATCTGTAACAAGAAGGAACTATAAATATATTCCAGGCTGATATTCTGATGTATTATAAAGGCCAGAACTATTGCTTTTCTTCACTTTGACCTTTTCAAAGCAAAATCAAGTTTTATTTTGAAAATTCACTCCCTGAATTATGTCTATCTCAAGATCAGAACAATTGCTTCATGAATGCCACTGCCTCCCCCCATCCCAATTTCTTCCTATTCATTTGGAAACTTAACAGAAATATAACTTGAGAACATTTGTTTTAACAATAGATGTTAAATATTCAACCTCCATATGTTGTAATGAACAATTTCACATTAAGCCAGGCATTTTGATTTTCAGGAAATAATATTTTCCTCAAAAAGTTTATTTAAAAATTATCTGTGTCCTGCAAGTCATATCACATTTTTGGTAGTCAAGCAGTATTCTGGAAAACACCAAACACATGTTGACACATTTTATGTGAAACAGTAATGGCTTGTTTTATACTATACTATAAAATTGACAGGAAACTTGCAGAGTAATATATTTGCTAAATATTTATATTTGATCATTTTTTTTACATAATGAAATATTCCAACTACAGGAAAACACACTACTATTACTAGATTCCGTTGACTGTGATTTAGGAATATTTTTCAGAACACGAATCATGCTTCTCATGGATTTAGTATTATTCTTGGGCTGCCTTGTTCAACATTAACTGAAATACTAAAACAGAGTTTTTTTACTTAAGTTTGTGATAATATTTTGTAAGTAAAAGAGAAAAGAGATACTTAGTGCTTTAGATTCAAGTTCAATATTTTGAGGTTCTTATTATGTGTCTGACCTTGATTACAGTAGTCAAAAAATAATTGCATGAATGACTGAGAGGCATGGTATGTGCAAAAAAGTAAATTTATTTATGAATGTATATACAAAAAAAACTATTTAACACTATCCAAGTAATTAATTGAAGACTTGTTAAAAAGATTCTATAAAACTTAAAACAGCTTGATACAACTAATGGTCACTAATTTAATCATTGTATAATGTGGAAATGTAAATATAAGCAAGGCAATTTTAGATAAATTGAGAAATGATCATGTCCCAATTGTTCTTAATTCCTTATATATAAAAGTATATAACTTCCCTCTACTCAGAAAACTGGGAGTCTTCTTACTACTTCCCAAACCCTGACAAGTGCTTTTCTTTGTTTCTTGAATTTGACTCTCTTGTGTACATCATGCAAGTGGTATCATACAATATTGCTTTTTGTGATTGACTTATTTCACTTAGGATAATTTCCTAAATGTCCCTTCATGTTGTATTATATAACAGAATGCCCTTCTTTTGTAGGGCTGAATAATACTGGATTGTATGTAATACCACATTTTGTTTACCAATTCATTCACAGATGGACAGTTGGATTTTTCTATCATTTGGCTATCATAAATAATGTTGCTATGAACATGGGTGAACAAATACATCTTTGAGGGCATGCATTCAATTATTTTGTATATGTACCCAGAAATGAAAATGCTGGATCATGTAGTAACTCTGTATATTTTTTTTAAGGAACACTATCCTATTTTCCATAGCAGCTATACCATTTTATATTCTTGCCAGCAATGCACAAAGAGTTCCAATTTCTACACATCTTCACCAACACTTGTTACTTTATGCATATATAAACATCCTAATGAGTGTGAAGTATTATCTTTTTGTGACTTTGATTTGAATTTTCTTAATAATTAGTGAAATTAAGGGGCATCTAGGTGGCTCAGTCAGTTGGGTGTCCAACTTTGGCTCAGGTCATGATCTCACGGTTCGTGAGTTCAAACCCTGCATCAGGCTCCGGGCTGACAGCTCGGTGCCTGGAGCCTGCTTTCGGTTCTGTGTCTCCCTCTCTCTGTTCCTCCCCCACAAGAACTCTGTCTCTCTCTGTCTTTCAAAAATAAATTAAAAAGTTTAAAAACTAAATAAATAATTAGTAAAGTTGAATGTGTCTTTTCACGTGCTTGTTGCTCTTTTGTATATCTCCTCTGGAAAAATGTCGATTCAAATTTTGGCCCATTTTTTAATTGGGCTGTTTTGTTGTTTTTGTTGTTGTTGTGTTGTAGTTCTCTATATATTCTAAATATTAACTCCTGATCATATATGTTACATTTTCTTTTATCCCATAGTTTTTCACATTTTCGACTGTCCTTTAATGCACAAGATTTTAATTTTGATAAATTCCAATTTGTCTTTTAATTTATTTTTCTTTTGCTGCCTGTGCTTTTGATGTCATATCCAAGAAATCATTGCAAAATCCAATGTCATGTAGTTCTTCCTTTATGTTTTCTAGGAGTTTTGTAGTTTTAGCTCTTAAATTTAAATCTTTGACCCATTTTGAATTAGTCTTTTTAGATGATGTAAGGTAAGAATCTAACTTTATTTTTTTTGCATGTGGCTATCCAGTTTTTCCAACACAATTTGTTGAATTTTTCTTTAAGTTTCTTGAATGCATAAGGCAAACTCTTTCTTCAAGGCCTTTGTACTTACTCTTTCACTTGAAAAGTTCTGGCCGTAGATATTCAAGAAGTTGGTTCCATCTTATCAGAAAGGATCAATTTGATTATGACACTGTCAGATAAGCTTCCTGTTCTCAAAAAGCCCCTCTGTCTTCACCCTAGGATATTATTATTACATTACCTTATTTCACTTTCTTCATAAAAATTTTACTATCAAATGTCATATTAATTTATTTAGGTTTTTGTAGTTTCCTCTAATCTCCTCGCCCCATCTCCATAGAATGTAAGCTCAGTGAGATAAGGGACCCTGCCTATCTAGTTCATCCCCGTGTAACTAATGGTAAGAACAAGAGGCTGGAAACCATAAAAGATCAATAAATGTTTGTTGAATTCTTAGTGAATTATCATTGTCAATAATAAACTATAAAATATCTTGCTGCTTCAGCATTTGTTGAAATGCTGTTGAAAACTGAATGAATTAAGATTTAATGCAGATTCACAATATTATCCAAAACGTGCATCCGTATTTACCCTATATAAAGTAAAAAAAAAACAAAAAAAAAACTGTTTTATCATCAAAAAAAAATTCAAAAATAAAAAATATAATACAAAGTAAAGTAGCTGCTATTTCCTTTTCAGTGTGTCTCTTTTCCTTCTTTGTCCCAATACTTTTGAAGAAAATGCCATATGCTGTAAAGTTTAATGGGATGGCAAAATGACATGAATGTAAATTGTTTTGCATTATTTAGAAAATACATCATTTGGTGATGTAGCTCCCCTGAAAGATGTTTTGGGAAGTATTTTTGTATATTTACTGGAAATACTAATTTAAATTTGACCATATTTCCCAACAGGGTGCAAATATGATTTTCAGCCAGAACAGTTATCAGCATATATTGTTTCAGGCTATTTATTCAAGAAGAAAGAATAGAGGACAATTCTCCAATGGGAGTGAAAAAGTTGCATAATGATGTCATAAAACATTAACCTAACAGTAGGAAGTAGCACTTATGAACCACTGTAAGTTCTGTTCTCTTGGGTTTAATTTCTTTTACAATCATAATAAATCCAACAGATACATAATTTCTTTATTGAGTCAGAAATTGCATTTGTTTTAAAAAAACTAGCAATCTTCTACTGGCACAGGAAAACATTCACACAGACCTATAAACCACACACACAAAATACATGAAATCTCTGGAATATTTTTTGAAATTAAAATACTCAGGGCTTTTTCCTCTCAAGCATTTATTGGAAATTATGGATGAAATACATATTCTCATTGAATCTCAGAATTCCAGGATGTGTGTAAATCCTGATAAGATACTGAATGTGAAAACATACTATTTGAATAGGTGTGTAAGATGACAAATGATAAAAAGGTTTTCAGTCTGAATGAGAAAATGGCCTGCTTGAGTGCCTTCAATGTAGAATGAAGCACAAATGTGTTGTCTTTATCTGCCTTATATATAGCAGCTTGAGATGATAGCACATAGTCTCCTTTCCTCAGAAATCTTAGTGCTAGGAACCCTGAAACTTTCAAGGTAAGTTTCTCTGCAAGTATGGATGCCACAGATTTCAAATTTCACATTTTCACTGGAAGAAATCCTTAGATTCTGAAATGTTTTAGTACTTTATCAGAGTCCCCCTTTCCATGATAGTTAAAGATAATATTCTATGCCTCAATATTTGAAGCTTTATTATTCACAGTGCTTAATTTCTTTTTAAATGAGTTTACTTCACATCTCTAACATTTCTAATATCTCAATTAATTGTTTATTTTTAGTTAATGTTAATTATCTTGTCTTTTTAGCCCTCTCCCCTCCTTTTTTTCTGCTCTGCTTTTGAAGGATATGAGAGACAAATTTATAGTGTTCTCTGTATAACAGAACTTCATGCACTTGAAACCCATTATTAAGTTTCCCCTTAGTCATCTTTTCTTCAGCCAAGATAACTTTAGTTCTTTACATCTATTCCCATGACTTTTATTTTCCAAAATTTGAAATATTTTCAGAAATGTTTTAATTATATTTGAGTTATTTAAACCTACATATTTTTATATTGTTGAATAAATCAAGATGTTTTTACCATGGCTTATTTTCAGTAGTATAACTACAAAACTTTGCCAAATGGTCACAAATCTACAGGTAATTAATGACAGAAATATATTCAGTCATTGAAAAGTAGTTTTATTCTCCTTCCCTTCTTTTTAACTGACTCAGTTATGCTAATTATCCATCTTGGAAATTATTTGGCTTGCTCCAGTGATATCAGTAGACACTCATTGCATTCTATGCCTTATTTCTGAATCATAAAGGACTTAAATCTGCCTTACATGCATGCTCCATGTCACCTAGCTCATCAGTACTAAATAAATTACTAGAGAAAATTGTGAACAAACAAAACAATCATGTCCTCAGTATTTGACTACTAGTCAAATTATTTTACTAAAATAATTTTGTTTGTTAAAAATGTAAATACATGGTCATAAACTTTATAAATAAAAATACTTATTTGTAGATTTTGGAGAGAATGGATAAATATATCACCAGATGTATTTCTTAAACAGACAATTGTGATGTTACATTTCTGAGAAAATTTTCCAACAAGTTGTATTCATCAATAAAGATACTGTCTTAGTCGTGGGAATGCTCCCAATGACAGTCTTTAGGGTTATGCCAAGTGTTTTATTACATCATAGAGTTGGCAACACCACAGTGTTAGGTCTGCCCCATAGTCACCTAATTGTCTGCATAAGTGGTATTCACTAGCATACATGCAGGAATGGTTGCCTTCATTAGAAAAAAAGAGAAAACAGAAATGTAGAAAGAGTAACTTCTATGAAAAATATGATCCTTGTAGTCTAGCCAGCCTTCTCAAAATGTATCCCTGAAGTCATAGAGGGAAGTTGGTAAGAAAGTGAAGATAAGTCTCTTGCCCAGTTAGCTCAAAGGCCTACAAAAACAAGTTGCATTAGTGTAGTTTCACTAATATGAAAAGGTAGCTTCATCAAGATGGAAAAACAGCAGAGTGAAGCTGTGAAGCCACTTTAAGGCAGTGCAGATCCTGACCCTGTCATTAACTGATGCTTTGGGGAAATGTCTTAAATTTTTTTAATGTTTATTTTTTGAGAGAGAGAGACAGTGCGATCGAGGGAGGGGCAGAGAGAGAGGGAGACACAGAATCTGAAGCAGGCTTCAGGCTCTGAGCTGTCAGCACAGAGCCCAACATGGGGCTCGACTTAAAGACTGCAAGATGATGACCTGAGCCAAAGTCAGATGCTTAACTGAGCCACCCAGGTGCCCCAGGAAAATGTCTTATCTTCCATCACTCTTATCTTTTGTAAAATAAGGATAAAAATAGTGCCCGATCCACAGTGTTGCTATGAGTTTTAAAGTTAATGATTATTGCAAAGCCCTAAGAGTAACTTCTGGCCCATAATACAAACTATAAGAAATTGCTAAATAAAAATTCTTGCAAGTCTTGCAGGTATGCTTCTGAGCAAGAATATCTCACACATTCTAGAATCTCCAGAGTTAAAGGTCACAATAGACACATAAAACATCAAAGATGGAAATAACTTTAGAATGCTTCAGTAGAATAGCTTGCAAAATATCTTTTTTAGCAACCAGATCCAGATTTCAAATGAAACTTTTTGTAGAACCCAAACTTATAATAGACACAATAAGAATTTCATTGATTGAAACAAGAATGGTCCTTTCTTCCTGTCTTGGCAGCGATAAAGCCCTAATTCCTTTTTAAAAACAAAAGGCTCATAAAATGTACACCACTAAGAGTAAACTATTATGTAATTTATGGACTTCAGGTCATTATGATGTGCCAATGTAGGTTCACCAATGGTAATAAATGTACCACTCTGGTGGAAGATGTTCATAATGGGGTAGGCTATGCTAGTGTAGGCGCAGGAGATATATGCAAAATCCACACTTTCACCTCAATTTTGTCATCAAACTTAAACTGCTCTAAAAATGTCTGAATAAAAAAAATACAAAAGTCTTTAAATACAAGCAAAAGAAACATTTTGTATTGATAGATTTGCCTACTCTCTAAATGCTATCATCCAAATAAGTAGCTCCCAGGAAATGTGCATAGTCAACTTTGATGATCTATTCTCTCCAGGTGGCAACAGGCCATTGTGCAATGAGTAAAAGTGTTTATCTTTCACAGACCTGAAGACTAAAATGAGTTTTTCAATCATCTGATCAGGGAACAAGCCCCAGGGGAAATGCTTTCTATTTTCTGGATTTTATTCTTAAATTATGCTATTTTGTCCATTTTCAAGTGTACAATTCAGTGGATTTAAGTACACTCCCAGGTTTTTGGTGTTTTTTTTTTTTTTTTGTACACTGACAGTTTTGTGCAACAATCATCACTAATTTTGGAACATTTTCATAACCCACAAAAGAAACCCTGTACTCATTAAATGGTCACTCCTCATCCTCCATACCCTCCCTCCAGCTCCTGGCAAAAATGAATCTGTTTTATTTCTTTATAGATTTGCCTATTCTGGACACTTCAGGTAAATTGAATCATACAATATGTGGCTTTTATTTCTGGCTTCTTTCACTTAGCTTATAATGTTTGTGAAGTTTATCAGTGTTGTAGTATATTCATTCCTTTATAGGAATATATACTATTCCACTGTGTGGATATACCACTTTTTGTTAAGCAACTAATGGACATTTGGTTTGGTTCCACTTTTTGGCTATAATGAAAAATGCTTCTATAAACATCAAACATAAGTTGTTGTAGGAACATATGTTTTTAGTCATCTCAGGAATATACCTAGGAGTATACTCGTACTGCAAACACTAATCATATGGAAATTCTATGTTTAAATTTTAATGAGAAGCCAAAATTTTTTTCCAGAGAAGCTCCATTTTACATTCCTGCCAGCAATGCACAACAGATTCCAACTTCTTTACATCCTTGCCAACTCTTGTTATTTTGTTTTTGTTTTTTATGACTAATCTAGTAAATTTGAAATAATATCACAGTGGCTTCAATTTGTAGTTCCCCAATGACTAAAGATGTTGACTATCTTTCCATTTGCTTTTGGCCATTAATGTATCTTCTTTGCCAAATGTGTATTTACTTAATTTGCCTATGTTTTAGTTTGATAATTTTTGTTTGTTTTTTTGTTGTTGTTGCTGTTAAGTTATAAGTGTTTTTTTTATATATGCTGGATACTACACATTTGCCACATATATGATTTTAAAATATTTTCTAACATTCTGTGGATTGTCTTTTCACTTTTTTGATAATATTCTTGGGTGCACAGAAGTCTTTAATTTTCATGAAGTCCAATTTATCTATTTTCCCTTTCATTGTTTTTGTTTTTGGTGTCGTAGCTGTGTATATATTGCCAAATCCAAGAATATGATTTATTCCCATGTTTTCCTCTAAGTGTTTTATATTTTTAGCAATTACTTGTAGTTCTTTGATCCATTTTGTGTTGTTTCTTTTTAAAAATAGTAGGACGTAATGGTCATAATTCATTCCTTTGCTAGTAAATATCTAGTTGTTGCAGGACCATTTGTTGAAAAGACTATTATTTCTCCATTGAATGGTCTGGACAACCTTGTTAAAATCAACTTGAGATAGGTGTATGGATGTATTTGTGGACCCTGAATTTTATTCAATTGGTCTATAAGGCTATCCTTATGCCAGAACTATTCTGTTTTGATTGCTGTAGTTTTGTTCTGTTTTGAAATTTCAGGAAGTGTGATACCAGCAATTTTGTCTTTTCCAAGATTGTTTTTGCTACTCAGGTCTTTTTGCAATTCTGTATACATTTCTTTTTCTTTTCTTTTTTTTTTAATTTTCTTATTTTAGGGGCACCTGGGTGGCTCAGTCAGTTGAGCGTCTGACTTTGGCTCATGTCATGATCTCGAGGTCAGTGAGTTTGGGCCCTGCATTGGACTCTGTGCTGACAGCTTGGAGCCTGGAGTCAGCTTTGGATTCTATGCCTCCCTCTCTCTCTGCCCCTTCCCTGCTCATGCTTTGTCTCTGTCTCAAAAATAAATATAAAACATTAAAAAATTTAAAAATAAAATAAAATAAATTTTCTTATTTTATAGTTTTTATTTAAACTCCAGTTAGATAACATACAGTGTAATATTAGTTTAAGGTACACAATTTAGTGATTCGACACATACATACAACACCCAGTACTCATCTGAACAAGTGCAGTCCTTAATCCTCATCACCTATTTAACCCATCCCCCCACCCACTTCTCCTCTGGTAACCATTAGTTTGTTCTCTATAGTTAAGAGTTTTTTGTTTTTGTTTTTTTTTTTGGTTTGCTTCTCTCTTTTTCCCCTATGATCATTTGTTTTATTTCTTAAATTGCACAAATTAGTGAAATCATATGGTATTTGTCATTATCTGACTTATTTGTTTAGTATAATACTCTAGATCCCCATCCACATGGTTGCAAATGGAAAGATTTCATTCTTTTTTATGGCTGAGTAATAGTCCATATACATTTTAGTATCAATCTGTTCATTGTTGCTAAAAAAGCAGTTGGGATTTTGATAGGTATAGTATTTAATCTGTGGATCTTTTGGAGAATATTGGAATTTTAACAATGTTAAGTCTTTCAATCAGTGAACATGGGATATCTTTCTACTTTTTAAATCATCTTTAATTTCTTTTATTTTTAGTACACAAGATTTGCACATACTTGGTTAAATTTATTTCTAAGTGTTTTGTTCTTTTTGACCCTATTGTAAATGTAATTGTTTGTCATTTCATTTTTGGATTATTCAGTCCTAGTATATAGCAGCACTACAATAGATTTCTGTGCATTAATTTTGTATCTGGCTACTTTTGTGAATTTGCTTATTAGCCTTAGTATTTTTTGTAGATTCCTTAGAATTTTCTTTTTTTAAATTCTTTAAATGTTTATTCATCTTTCAGAGACAGAGACAGAGCATGAATGGGGGAGGAGCAGAGAGAGAGGGAGACTCAGAATCCAAAGCAGGCTCCAGCCTCTGAGCTGTTAGCACAGAGCCCAACACAAGCCTGAACTCATGAACCACAACATCATGACCTCAACCAATGTTGGATGCTTAACCAACTGAGCCACCCAGATGCCCCTAGTATTTTCAATATATAAGCTCATGTCATCTACATATAGAGACAATTTTAATTTCTTCCTTTACAATTTGTGTATGTAATGTATTTTCCTTGAGTAATCGCCCTCTCTAGAATGTCCAGTACAAAATTCTTAATAGAAGTGGCAAGAGCAGGCACCCTTGATTTATTAATGATCTGAGGCATAAAGCTTTTGGTTTCTCACAATTGAATATGGTGTTAGATGTGACTTTTTTAATAGATAAACTTTAACATGTTAGAAAAATATCCTTCTATTCCTATTTTGTTGAAAGTTTTTATTATAAAAGAATGTTGGATTTTGTTGAATACTTTTTCTCTATTAGGAAGATCATTTGACATTTTTATTTCATTGTTTTATCAATATTGTATATTACATTGGTGATTGTTGTTATTGCGCTTGTGCATGTTGCAACATTATTTTATTCCTAGGAAAATCCCACTTGGTCATGCTTTTAATATACTATTAAAATTGGTCTGTTGGTAATGCTTTTAATATACTATTAAAATTTGTCTGCTAAGAGGTGCCTGGGTGGCTCAGTCAGTTAAGCATCCGACTTTGGCTTGGGTCATGATCTCGGAGTTTGTGAGTTCGAGCCCCGCATCAGGCTCTGTGCTAACAGCTCAGAGCCTTGAGCCTACTTCAGATTGTGTGTCTCCTCCTCTCTCTGCCCCTCCCATGTTCATGCTCTCTCTCTCTCTCTGTCAATAATAAATAAATGTTAAACAAATTTAAAAAAATAAAATTGATCTAATATTTTGGTGTGGAATTTTGCATCTATATTCATAAAGGATATTGTCCTGTAGTTTTCTTTTCCTGTGATATCTCCTCCTGGCTTTAGTATGAGGGGAATAGTGGCCTCACACAAAGTATTCTCTCCTCTTTTTTGGGTGGAGGGGGTAAAAGTTTTAGAAGCATTTATTTTAATTGTTATTTGAATGTTTAGTGCAATTCACCAGTGAATCCATCTGATCTTAGGCTTTCCTTTGTTAGAAATCTTGATTACTTATCCAATATCTTATTATAGGTTTATTCAGATATTCTATTTCTTTTCCAGTCATTTTTGGTAGTTTTTGTTTCTTTAGGAAATTATCCATCTACATTATAGCATTCTTTTGCATTCCCTTTTTCTTCATTGATGTCTATAGTAATTCTCCACTTTCATTTCTAAAGTTAGTAATGTAAATATTTTTATTCCTGGAAATCTACCTGATATTTTGTCAATTTCATGGATTTTTCAAGAAACCACCTTCTGATTTTGTTTTTCTGTTCTCTATTTCATTCATCCCATTCAAATATTTATTATTTTCTTCCATTTATTTGTTTCAGCTTTAAAGTTTACAATTTTACCTCTGTCTTCATTTCATGCTTATACGCTCCTGAAAATCTATGGGAAATGGCAAGTTGGTAGCTTCTCAGGTATTTTGTGAACAAGCAATGAACCCTAGGTATGTGTATGGTCTTCTAAATTCTCAAGATTATGTGGGGAAAATTCAGTTCAAGATAGCAGTGTAGGAAAACTATGAATTCACCTTCTTACAGAAAAAAATGAAATTACACCTTCCCTACTGAAGAACTGAAGGCTGACTGAGCAGCTACCAACCAACTAAAGACAGAGGGAATGGCAAGAGAACTACAAGAGATGTGGAGGCATGGTAACAAAGTGAACCCCCCACCCCCAATACTGTGAACAGCTTTAGGGAGGAATTGTATTGAAGGACCAGGGACAGGTTACTCTGTCCTTGGACACAGGAGAAAAAAAAGCTATGTTTTAAAAGATCAACTAGCATACAAAAGAGACAACACTAGAACTCTGATAAGTGGCAGGGAAGCTGTGGGAATATTCTCCAGGTCAGAGGGACTGGAGGTCGACGTGGTATATGTTCCACCCCACCTTAAAAGCCTAAACCAGAGCAGGGCCTGAACACCACATGGGGTAAGTTCAACACCAAAAATGGTTGGTCCTGAGGCCATAATGGGTGAAGTGGGTCTGATCATCTCAGTGAGATTATGATATCAACAGGCCCAGAGTTTGCAAGCCCAGACCAATCCCATGCATGCTGGGACAAAGAAAAAAAAAGTGCAGCTTAAAAGGGGGAAAGGGGTGCCTGGGCGGCTCAGAATTGTCCAGCTCTTGATTTTGGCTCCATTCATGATCTCAAAGTGTCCAGCTCTTGATTTTGACTCAGGTCATAATCTGACAGTTCATCAGTTTGAGCCCTGAGTCAGGCTCTGTGCTGATAGCATGGAGCCTGTTTGGGATTCTTAATCTCTTCATTTCTCTGTCCTATTCCACTCGCACTCTCTCTCTTTCTCTCAAAGTAAATAAACATTAAAATAATGAAAAAAATAAATAATAAAAATGCTGGAGAACAGAAGAATCATTCTCTCTCCCTCCACCTTAAAATCCCAGACTAGAGCAGGGTCTGGCTCACAGTGAGATTGTGACCCCAGCAAGATCAGTGTCTGCAAGCTCACACAAGTACCCCTGTTGTGCTGGGACACAGAAAATAATCCCCATTTTATTGTTTTGTTTTAATTTAATTTTTTAATTTTTTCTTTATTTTATTTATAATTTGCATTGTTTTGTTTTTATTTTATTTTCATTCTTCTTTTAATTTTTCTTTTTCTCTTTTACTTTCTTTTATTAACTCCTTTTTACTTTTTATTTTTTATTTCATTATTATTTTTATCTTCTGTTTGTAAAAAGCCACAGTTTAAGAATAACTAGCAAATGCAGTCACAGCTCCAGTCAACCAGCAAAAGTCACCAAGCAAACACAGTCTGCATAGGGGACATGATACACAAGACCATTTCTTTAAGTTTAGAAGTAGCTGTTCTAAAAAAGAAAGAAAGAAAGAAAGAAAGAAAGAAGCAGCTGTTCTGCCTAATCAATAGAAACAAAGATGCAAAGTCAAGCAAAATGGAGAGACAGAGGAATATCCTCCAAAAAAAGAACAAAGAAAAATCCCCAGGAAAATAACTAAATGAAACAGAGATAAGAAATATGGCTTTACATTTAGAGCATTTAAAGTAAGGATTATAAAGATGCTCATAAGACTGGAGAAAGGAGTGGAAGAACTAAGTGAGACATTCAATAAAGAGATAGAAAATACTAAAAAGAACCGGAGTTTAAAAATACAATAACTGAAATTAAAAACACATTAGAGGTAATCAACAGTAAATTAGAAGATGCAGAAGAACATATCAGTAATCTGGAAGACAGAGTAATGAATAGCACACAAGCTGAACAGCAAAAAAAGAAAAAAAAATTTAAAATGATAAGAGATTCCTTGGACAACATCAAGCAAAGAACATTTGCTTTATAGGGGTCCCAGAAGAAGAAGAGAGAAGGAAATGTGTCAAAAACTTATTTGAAGAAATAATAACAGAACCCCCCCCCCAACCTAGGGGAGGAAATAGACATCCAAGACCAAGAATCATAGAGAGTGACAAACAAAATGAACACAACAAGGTCTCCACCACAGAATATAAGAATTAAAATGTCAAAAGTTGTAGATAAAGAGGGAATATTAAAATCATCAAGAAAGAAACAAAAAAGTTACCTACAAGTGAAAACCTATAAGACTATCAGCTAAATTTTTCAGGAGAAACTTTGTAGGCCAGAAGGGGATGCCATGATATATTCTAAGTGCTGAAAGGAAAAACCTACAATTAAGAATACTCTACAAGATTTCATTTAGATTTGAAAGAGAGATAAAATTTCTCAGACAAACAAAAGAAAAAAGGAATTTATCACTGCTAAACAAGCCTTATGAGAAATGTTAAAGGGACTTTGTTAAGTGAAAAAGAAATGGCCATAACTAGACATAAGAAAATTATGAATAAAAAGATGTAAAATGTTACAACATATATATAAAACATGGGAAAAGTCATAAAATGGGAAGAGAAAAATAAAAAGAAAAAAGAATTTGTGGTTTTTTTTCTTATTTTTTAAGGTGTATATATGGATTTAAGTGACCATCAATTTAATATAGACTGCTATTTACTTAAGATGTTGTATATGAACCTCATAGTAATCACAAGCCCCAAACCAATGATAGATAAACAAAAAAAAAAAAAAGAAGAAAGAAAAAAAGCCAACCATAACACTATAGATACTCATCAATCACAAAGAAAGAGAGCAAGAGGAGAAAAAAAAGGAACTAGAAAACAACCAGAAAACAAATTTTAAAAAGCATTAATTACAGACCTAGCAATAACTATTTGAATTGTAAATGACCTAAATATCCCAATCAAAAGACATAAGGTGACCGAATGGATTAAAAAAAGAAAAGACCCATCTATAAGCATTCTACAAGACACTCATCTCACACCTAAGGACACATTATGGACTGAAAGTGAAGCAATGGAAAAAACATCCACCATGCAAATGGAAGTAAAAATAAACAAACAAAAAAGCTAAGGTAGCAATACTTATATATCAGACAAAATAGTCATTAAAAGAATGATTGTAGGGGTGCCTGGGTTGCTTAGTCATGTAAGCATCTGACTCTTGATTTCAGCTCAGGTCTTGATCTCACAGTTGTAGGATCAAGCCCTGCATCAGGCTGCATGCTAAGCATGGAGCCTACTTGGGATTCTCTCTCCCTCTCTCTCTTCCCCTCCCCTACTCACATGCTTGCTCTCTAAAAATAAATAAATAAACACCTTACAAAAATAAGAAAGACCGTAACAAGAGACAAAGTAAAGAATTACATAACAATAAATGAATCAATCCAATAAAAGAATATAACAACTGTAAATATCTATGCACCCAATACTGAAGCATCTAAAGACATAAATCAAATATTAACAAAATAAAGAAATATTGATGGTAATATAATAATAGTAGGGGACTTTAAAACTACACTTACATCAATGGATATAAAAAACCAATGGGTCAATGAAGCAAATAATAAATATAAAAAAATATGAAGACAAAGAAAAATGAAAACACAACTGTCCAAAATCTTTGGGATATAGGAAAAATCATTTTAGGAGAGAAATATATAGTGATACAGGCCTACCTCAAGAAAAAAGAAAAAGCTCAAATTAACAATCTAAACTTATACCTAAAGGAACTAGAAAAAGAACAAAGCCCAAGGTGAGTAGAAGAAAGCAAATAACAAAGATCAGAACAGAAATAAATAATGTAGAGGCTAAAAAGCAATAGAAAAGTCAATAAAATCAAGAGCTGGCACTATGAACAGATAAACAGAATTGAGAATCCTTTAGCCTACCTCATCAAGAAAAAAAAAAAGGATTCAAATACATAAAATCAAAAGGAGAAATAACAGCATCTGAGTAATAAAAAAATAGTAAGAGAATACTATGAAAATTATACACCAACAAACTGAACAACCTATAAAGGAAATGGATAAATTTCTAGAAACATAAAATCATCCAAAACTGAGCCAAGAAGAAATAAAAAATCTGAACAAATCAGTTACAAGTAATGAGATCCAATTGGTATAATCAAAATATTACCAAAAAATAGAAATCCAGGATCAGATGAATTCACAGGTGAATTCTACCAAACATTAAAAAAGAGAGTTAATAGCTATGCTCCTCAAAATATTCCAAAAAAAAAAAATAGAAAAGGAAGGAAAGCTTCCAAATACATTCTACAAAGCTAGCATTATCCTGATACCAAAACTAAAGTCACCACAAGAAAAGAAAGCTACAGGGCAATATATCTCTGATGATCATAGAAGCAAAAATCCTCACTAAAATATTAACAACTGCATACAATAATACATTAAAGAGATCATTAATTATGATAAGGTGGAATGCATTCCTGTGATGCAAAGTTGGTTTAATATTAACAAATCAACCATCATACACTGCATCACCTTAATGAAAGACAAAAATTATATGATCGTCTCAAAAGATGCATAAAAACATTTGACAAGATTCAACATCTATTCATGATAAAAACACAACAAAGTGGAATCAGAGGTAACAAACCTCAACATAATAAAGGCCATATATTAAAAACCCACAGCTAACACCCACAGCTAACATCATACTCAATGGTGAAAAACTGAGAGCTTTCTCTCTGTCGTCAGCAACAAGATAAGGATGACCACTCTTTATATGTTTATTCAACATAGTACAGGAAGTCCTAATCACAACAATCAGACAAAAAGAAATAAGACGCATCCATATTAGTCACTAGGCATCTATCTACAGTCACTATTTGTAGATGACATGACACTATACATAGAAAATCCTAGACTCCACCAAAAAAGTACTGGAGGTAATAAAAAAATTCAGTTACGTGGCAGGATACAAAATTAATACCCAGAAATTGGTAGTGTTTTATACACTAATTATGAAATCACAAGAACAGAAATTAAAAAAAAAAACACCATTGGGATGCCTGGGTAGCTCAGTCATTTAAGCGACCAACTCTTTATATCAATTCAGGTCATGATCTCACAGTTCATGAGACCGAGAACCATGTTGGGCTCTGCACTGTCAGATTTTCTTGGGATTCTCTCTTTCTACACCTCCCCAACTGTCATTCTCTTCCTCTCTCTCTCTCTCTCTTTCTCTTTCAATTTCTCTCTCTGTGTCTCTCTCTCTCTAAATAAATACACATAAAAAACACCATTTACAATTGTACCAAAAAGAAAAAAAATACCTAGGAATAAACATAACCAAACAGGTGAAAGACTCTGAAAGCCATAAACAGTGATGAAAGAAATTTAAGATGACACACACACGAAAAATGGAAATATATTCCATGCTCATGGATTAGAAGAATTAATATTGTTAAAATGTCCATAATACAAAAAGCAATCTACAGATTCAATGCAAGACATATCAAATACCAACAACATTTTTCATTCCTGGAACATCAGAATGTCTCCAATAGCTGAAGCAATCTTGAGAAATAACAAAGCTGGAGGTATCATCATTCCAGATTTCAAGATATACTACAAATCTGTGGTAATCAAAAGAGTAAATATTGGCATAAAAATAGACATATAGATCAATGGAGCAGAACAGACACCCCAGAAGTAAAACCACAATTACATCATCAACTAATGTTTAGCAAAGGAAGAAAGAATAAACAGTGAGGGAAAGACAGTGTTTTCAAAAAATGGTGCTGGGAAAACTGGACAGTTGCATGCAAAAGAATGAAACTGGACTGTTTTCTTAACCCATACACAAAAATAAATTCAAAATGGATTGAAGACCTAAGTGTCAGACCTGAAATTATAGAAATTCTAGAAGAGAGCACAGGTAGTCATTTCTCTGACATTAGCTATAGCAACATATATTTTTAAAGATATGCCTCCTAAGGCAAGGGAAAAAAAAGTAAAAATAAACTATTAGGACTACATCAAAATAAAAGGCTAATTTTGCACAGCAAAGGAAACCATCAACAAAACACAAAGAGAACCTGCTGAATGGGAGAAGATATTTGCAAATGATATATCCAATAAATGGTTAATATCCAAAATATATAAGGAATGTATAGAGGCACTTGGGTGGCTCAGTCACTTAAGCGTCTGACTTTTGTTCAGTCATGATCTCATGGTCCATGAGTTCAAGCTCTGTGTCGGGCTCTGTGCTGACAGCTCAGAGCCTGGAGCCTGCTTTAGATTTTGTGTCTCCCTCTCTCTTGCCCCTCCCCCTCTCAAAAATAAATAAACATTAAAAAATTAATAAAAAAGAACTTATACAATTCAGCACCAAAAAGCAAACAGTACAATTTTAGAATATGCAGGGAACCTGAATGGATATTTTTCTAAAGAAGGCATACAGATGGCCAACAGACATATGAAAAGATGCTCAACATCACTTATCATCAGAGAAATGCAAATCAAAACCCCAATGAGATATCACCTCACACCTGTTAGAATGGTTAAAATAAAAAAAAAATAATAAGTGTTGGCAAGGATGTGGAGAAAAAGAAACCCTTGTGTTAGTGGAAATGTAAATTGGTACAGTCACTGCGGAAACCAATATGCAGGTTCCTATTGAAAATAGAATACTGTATGTTCCAATAATTCCACTATTGGGTATTTACCCAAGAAAACAAAATCTCCAACTCAAAAAGATATATGCACCCTTATATTTATTTACAATAGCTGAGACCTAGAAACAACTTAAATGTCCATGAATGGATAAGTGGATAATGAAAATGTGGTATATATGTATACACACACACACACACACACACACACACACACATACACACACACACACACGATAGAATTTTATAGATCCATAAAGAATAAGATCATGCCATTTGCAACAACATGGATGGACCTATATGTTATTATGCTAATTGAAATAAGTCATACTGAGAAAAAAAACATGATTCCACTGATAAATGGAACATTAAAAATTAATAAACACACAAAAATCAGAATCAGATCTATAAATATGGGGAACAAACTGATGGTTGCCAGAGGGGAGGGGGCTCAGGTGTTAGACAAAATAGGTGAAGGAGAGAGGGAGATACAGGCCTCCAGTTACAGATGAATAAGTCGTGGGAATAAATGGCATAGCATAGGGAATATGTCAATGTTGTAATAGCATTATATGGGGACAGATAATAACTACACCTATGGTGAACATAACATAAAGTATAGAAATGTTGAGTCACTATATTGCACACATGAAATGAATATAACATACTCAAAAGCTAGTATATGGGAACTTTTTAAAGTGTTTTTTCCCCTGAAGTATGTCATTACTGGGTTTTCATTCTCAAGTTTTTCACTTTTTCTATTTTTTACCCCAATTTTTATCCTTGCCCTATGTAGCAAAGGCTAATGCACTTACCTTTAAATGTTTCAACAACTACTCCCCAGGGTAGTTACTTCAGCTATTGCTAGGTACTGAGCTGGGAGAAATAAAGGCAAGCCCTTGGAGCTGATCCTTGAAGAAATTACCAGATATAGCAAAACAAATAATTACCGTTCTTGGAGTATATGGTTCATTTTTCTTCTCCATCCCCAGGAACCTATACCAGGATGTAGGCAGAGTTCTTTAAAGCTAACACCAAACCGGTGAATGCAGGCTCAGGTTAAGTTGGGTAAAAATATCACAAAATTCTTTTAATGAGATTAAAGTGTTTTTTTTTCATTGATTAAGGGTTTTTTAGGTTGTTGTAAACTTTTGATTCATTTCCAGAGTTCTAAGGGTCATTATGACAGTTTATGACAATTTACTTGCTGTTTTTGTGGAACAATGAGTATCAGAGTCTCCTATTCTCCCATGTTTGCTGAGGTCACTGGAAATCGACTTTTAAATGAGACATGAATTACCTTAATAGGCCTAGAGACCTATATGTAGTAATAGTACCACATCAACAGGATGAAATCTGGTAATAATCACAGTTGTAAATTTTTATCTCCACTTTATCATGACATTAATTAAATTAAATTTTGTTAATATAGTTAACACCCCAGTGTTTAACTTATTCTACATTTGTATATTAAGGTAATTGTTAGAATACTTTTTATAATGATTAGATTTAAAACAAAACAAAACAAAACATAATTTTCATGTCAAAAATTATCTCCTTGAAACATTTATTTCAAGGTGCCCAATTTAGATTTTTTAATATGCATGATTGCAACATTTTCAATATGTAATGAAAATGTAAAATTATTAATTTCTATAAACAGCTCATGTCTACACATTCAAGTTAACATGGATAATTATAAAAAATATGCAGAAATTCAAACAAAAGTAGTACATTTACTTTGAGCGCATATATTCAACACAAATATGATTGGGTGGATAAGGGAATGCTTGAAATATCTGATCCAATTGCTTTGTTTTCTGTGTAACAGTGTCACAAATAGTGTGTTTACAAATCTAGTATCTCAGTGACACATGATTTTCCTTATTACTTTATTTTTCCAAAGACATAAACATAGCCACTTCCTCTAAAATTTAACAATAGCAATTATATGAATTCCATTCTTTATACTTTACTGAACCTAAAAAAATATTAGATTCCTTTACATCATTTTCAGAACTAATTTACCATAAATATTCTAATTTACAAAAAAATATAGTAATGTATTTCTTTTGATCTCATACTTTTCTGCTCTTTTGGTTAATAAAACGCCCACATTTGCATTTGTATAAGTCAGTTATTGCATCTCCCTCAGTTTCTGGACAGTAAAATGTATGCAAAAGGAACTTGGAAGAAACAAACCCCATCTTCATGTTTATTAATGTTTTCTTATTCTGAGTAACATTACTTTCTTTTTAGAAGCTACATTTAACTAGTATTCAGATGTTGACTAAAATGTTTGGAGGTTTGTAACACAGGTAGAGAAATGAACTTGCTGAGATTTGTCCCATATTGGTTAAAAGCACAGACTTTTAAATTAACCAGATCTAGATTATAATCCCAGTTTCACAACTAAGCTGGGTGAACAGAGACAAATTAAATAACTTTCTTGTCTTA
The DNA here is from genome assembly GCF_027475565.1 of Acinonyx jubatus. Taxonomy (NCBI): domain Eukaryota; kingdom Metazoa; phylum Chordata; class Mammalia; order Carnivora; family Felidae; genus Acinonyx; species Acinonyx jubatus. The sequence goes on along the minus strand of NC_069389.1, from coordinate 101,816,898 downwards.
ATTTTCTCAACAGTAAAATGAAATTATCAGTGTAAACATCAAGAGATGACGGGAGAATTACATAAATTAGCTCTAAGAAATTTGTATTATGCTGTTAAATGTTTTCATCTGAGGATACAACAGGGAGAAATAACAGAAAAAAAACTTTGAAGCCAAACTGTTAAAGATATCTCAAATTTTCAAATATTCAAATATTTTATAAGGGCTTCTTAGTTTGGTTATACATGAGTAAATTGTACTTGGCACATAATTGCTGTTACACAAATGTTGGTTCCTTCCTTCCACTCTTCCATTTGTGGAAGTATTTTTTTAATGGTAGATTTAGATTTTCTGTTATATCAGAGTAACAATTAAATGAGACTATATATGGAGCCCTACATATAGTAGACGTTCAACACCATTTTTGATGATGATAATGATAAACATGATAACATCAATGATAGACAAAGATACCAAGCAATTAGGCTTTGCAAAACAATGGAGGGAAAATCTAGTAAATGATTGCCTTAAAGAAAAAAGCCAAATACCTAGGATATAGAATTTAATGGCTCACAAAATTTGAAGACTGATAACAGAAAGCAAAATTGAACTGAACTACATATTCCATAGCAAATAACTTCAACCATTTTTCTTCTACAGCACAGAAATGCCATTTACATGATTTCCACACTTTCATGGCCATACATAACCTTATACTTGATTCTTCTTATTTTACTTTCCCAAATTCTAACATTTTCTTACATCAGACAAAATGTTAGATTGTGAATGAGAGAGGGAAAATTGAAAATAAACTTGAATTGAGTCTACTTTGTTTGAGTAAAGAAGTATACTCTGCTTCTAGCAATGGAATTCTTCCAGTTTGGGTTCAACACTCTTGATGATAACTAAAAAAGATAAAGAGAACATTGAAAAATAATTCATGTGAAATAACTAGTATCTGGACATTTCAATGAGTTATTGCTCTACCTAGATGTGGAAGAGAAGGAAAGCCCACAGATACAAACTAAGCACTTGGGGCAACTTTTTCCTAGAAGCATCTACTGATTCTGAAAGTTCAACTGAGACACTAAGTTGATCAGTACTTTCAACATATTTACTAACCCTGGGGTGTTTCAATATTTATTATCAGAGCCTTCAAATGAGTAAGCACCTTAACCAGGAAATCTGAGAGACTTTTTTTAAAAAAAAGGAATAAATAACTAGAAATAGACTAATGTTCACAGAAACTGAACTTAATCCATGAATCGTATCAATCCTGATTGGGTTAAATTGATAAGGGATTGCTAGTTTTTTTTAGCTAATTCCTTGTCTGAAATATAAATAAATATAAAATTCTTCTAAGAAGACATATGTTTATTAATATCATTGAGAGCCTCCAGTTATATCTTCAATTTTTGACATATGCTATTTAAAATCCAATAAGAAATTGACAGGCACATAAATGGTTACATCATGTGATCAAAAACTATGAGAAATACTAGAAAATAGTAACAAATTCATGGGTTGTTCAAATAATGAAATTTTTGTATATGGAATCAAAATAATTTTGAATAATAAGACAATCAACTAGAATACAAGATTGAGAATTTTCACATAGAACTGAAAACTACAAATATAAACTAAATCAATAGTATACACACAAAGTAAAAAAAACTTTAATAAAAGATGCAATGGATAGGATTAAAAGCAGATTAGACACTGGTGAGAAGATAGTTAACTAAAAATTAGATTCAAAAAAAATATTCAGACATAAACCTGGAAAGAAAAAAAAGGAAGGAAAATGCAAAATTGCATAAAATGCAAAAAAAGCCCCGCATTTTGTTGTATGATGATTGAAGTCCATCCTAGATGGAAAGAGAAAGAATAAGGCAGAAATAACACAGATAAGAGAAGCCTGAAGAAACATGATGATTAAATAAAAAGTGGTTCTCTAGATGAGATAGTGGAACAGAAAGGGGACAGAGATATGAATTTAAATTTTTACAGGTTTTGTCAGAGTCTTTGGCATTACCTACTACATTTGGAGATATGCATACCCTATGATTCAGCAATTCCACTTCTACAGGTATACCTGACAAAAAGGACTTCACATTTTGTCAAAAAAAAAAGTCAAGAAAGTTTAAAACAGCATTAATAATAATAGCTCCAAATGGGAAACAAATGTTTATCAGTAATATAATGGATACATAAATGTCCATATCACCATAGTGTATAATATTAGTAAAGAAATTTATGTAGTAGTAGCACACATGACAGCAAAGTAAATGAACTTCAAAATCATTATACTGAGTGAAGAATGCCATTATATTGAGTAGAAGAATACAAACTCTATGTATATATAAAGTACAAAATCACACAAAAACCTATTTTATTAGTAGTCAGAAAAATGGTTCCCTTTGAGATATAAGGTGAGGGGGAGCATTTAGAAAGAGACCTAAAGAAGACTTCTAGAATACTGGAATTATTGTTTCTTTAATTTGGTTTCTTTAACCATGGATACAAGGTTTTACATGGGGGTTCCATAATGCTGAGCATTTGAGATTTTTGTGCTTTTCTGAAAATCTTACTTAAATAAAAAAAATTGTTTAATCCAAAGCATTGAAAAAATATTTTTTTACACAATATGACATTTTATCCATCATTAAAAGCAAATTACTTATGACAAAACATGTAGGCAAACATCCTTTTGCTTGGTAGTCAGCTTACATTAAACACTCTGCCTTATTCTGTCTTTCAGGTCTGAGTGGGTAGATGCAGGTATATACAGATGAGTCAATTTTAATTTCTGTACTTAACAATGGAGTATCACTTATAAGTCAACTATCAGCTAACATTATTACCCACATGGTTGTGCTAATGCTTTTGACAATGTTTATATGTGAAGTGATTTATCCATGATGAGAAATTGTACCAGCTTCATGTTTCACTTGGGAAGTAGGGAATAAAAGGTAAAATAAAACAAAATGTTGGCTTAGTATAAATAGATTTAGTAGGAAAAGTCATTCTATTTTGAGTCCCCCAAAGTAAATAACCGGTATAAAAAATAATAAATCAGATGAAAAACTGTTAAAAATTTGCTATGAACTGCATGTTTTCTATTAGTGCCATTTCTTTGGCTGAACTGTCTATAGGTAGGCATACTTGTCTCTGCATTAAACTGAAGATAGTAAAATATTTTATATTTTTATTTACTAATTTTCTTAAATAAAATGGATATGTATATAATTTTAGCCAGTTTCATTTTGCATGTTAAAATAAATAACAGTGTCAAGGGAGAGGTAAGATGGTGGATCAGTAGGAGGACCTGGATTTTCCTCATCCCTCAAACACAAATATATTCAGGTCAGATCACGTGGAACACCCAGGAAATAGATTTACAGAGTGGCAGAAGGATCTCCACAGTTGGATGGAGACAGTTGCAGAATCGAGGTGCATGCATGTGAGTTGGGCGAGGTAAAATGGTGGAGCTATGAAGGAGAGGGAATCCTTTCTGTGGAGAGACAAAAGGAAGAGAAATAGAGAGTGGTTGTGAATGTGCAGAATTAAGTTAGCACAAGAGGAAAACCTCTCTGGATCAAGGACAGAAGAGCAGGAAGTACTGAGTGTTCCAGTTTGTTTTTGCAAATGGCCTTTGGAGCTGAAACTCCAAGGTTTTGGAAGTGTGCAACTTTCTCCAGAGCACCTTGGCACATGCTCCTGGGGAGGAGGGATCTGGCCCCAGAGTGCATAGCATGATTTAGCAATCTCTGGGATGCACTGGGAAAGAAGCGTTCCCTTCCTGGAATACTTTGGGAAGAGGGTTTATTGACTACCCAAGGACAAAAAACCCTGAAGGTGTCAGTCAAAGGCCTTTTATCAGCAGAGTCGAGAGACTCTACTCTGGAGGAGAGATGTGGATTTGCATATTGTCGGGTCCTTCAAGACTTCAGATTTTGAATCCTAGTAGAGTGCCAAGGAAAATGCACAGGAAAATTGTGGCACAGGGCAAGCTGACCACCCCCACTATTCTGTGAGGGCTGCCTGAACAGTGTGGGTTGAGATCCCTGGTCCAGAGAAGAGAGATTAGGATGAAGCCACGTTTCCCCCAAACACCAACATGGTGGGACTTCAGAGAGCAGCATGGCAGCCCCCAGTGGAAGCAGGACACACTTAAACCAAACCCTGCCTCTCCATGCCTGGCAACTGCTTATTTACTGGGGCAAGACTGACTGACCCAATGGAGCCAGCCTGTTCTCCAGACCAGCACAGATATGAACAAGATTTTAGAACAACAGTCATAAAATAATAGCTAGACTTGGAAAAAAAACATAGAAGACACCAGAGAAATCCTTGCTGTAGAGATCAAAGACATAAGAAATGGTCACAATTAATTAAAAAGTAATATAACTAAGATGCAAAATAAACTAGATACAGTGAGAATGGAAGAAGCAGAGGACATAATAGGTGAAATAAAAGATAAAAGTGTGGAAAATAATGAAGTGGGAAAAAGGGAAAGGAAATTTCTAGATCATGAGGGGAGACTTAGCAAACTAAGTGATTCCATGAAATGAAGCAATATACATATCATAGGAGTCCCAGAATAAGAAGTCTGAGAAAGGAGGGAAGAAAGTTTATTTGAACAAATTATAGCTGAGAATTTCCCTAATCAGGGGAAGGAAACAGGCATCCAATAATGGAGTACTCCCTTCAAAATCAACAAAAACAAGTTAACATCATGGCATATCATAGTGAAGCTTGCAAAATACAAAAACAAAGAGATTATTCTTAAATGAGCTAGGGACAAAAGGTCTTAAACTGATAAGAGTAGACACAATAGGTTAGCAGCAGACCTGACCACTGAAACTTGGCAGGCAGAAGGCAGTGGCAGGAAATATTCAATATGCTTAATAGGAAAAAAATATGCAGCCAAGAATTCTTTATCCAGTGAAGCTGACATTCAGAATAAAAGGAGAGATAAAGACTTTCCCAGACAAACAAAAGCTAAAGGAGTTCAAGCCCACTAAACAAGCTATGCAAGAAATTATAAGAGGGACACTGAATGGAAAACAAAGACTACAAATGACCAGAGAACATCACCAGAAACATGAAATCTACAGATATCACAATGCACTTAATACATATGTTTCAATAATCACTGTATAAATGGAATAAATACCACAATCAAAAGACATAGGGTATCAGAATGGATAAAAAAAAATAATATCCATTATTATGCTGCCACAAGAGACTCATTTTAGACTTTAGGATACCTGCAGATTGAATGTAAGGGGATGGAGAACCATCTATCATGTTAATGCAGGTTGAAGGAAAATTGGAGTAGCCATGCATGCTACAAATTAGATCTTAAATTAGATCTACAAATTAGATCTTAAAACAAAGATTGTAACAAGAGAAGAAGGGCATTATATCATAAGTAAGGGTTTAAAATTTTAAATATTTATGTCCCAAACTTGAAACACCCAAATGTATAAATCAAGTAATAACAAACATAAAGAAACTCATTAATAATAATATCATAATAGTAGGAAACTTTAATAGCTGATTACAGCAATGGATCATCTAAGCAGAAAATCAAGAAGGAAACAATGGTTTTGAATGACACATTGGACCGGATAGACTTAACAGATATAATCAGAACATTTCATCCTAAAGCGGCAGAATACACACATTCTTCTAGAGTTCACCTGGAATATACTGGGACACAAATCAGCCTTTGATAGATACAAAGAGATCAAGATCATACCGTGCATATTTTCAGATCACCGTGCTATGAAATTTGAAATCAACCACAATAAAAAATTGGGAAAGCCCTCAAATACATGGAAGTTAAAGGACACCTTAGTAAAGAATGAATGGGTTAATCACAAAAGTAAAGAAGAAATTAAAAAAATACATGGAAGCAAGTGAAAATGAAAACAGCACAGTCCAAACCCTTTGGGATGCAGCGAAGGCAGTCCAAGAAGAAAATTCATTGCAATTCAGGCCTATCTCAAGAAGCGAGAAATATCCCAAATACACAACCTAACCTTACACCTTAAGGGGCTAGAAAAGGAGAAGCAAATAAACCCAAAGCAGCACAGGAGGGAAATAATAAAGATGAGAGAAGAAATAAATGATATAGAATAAAAAAAAAAAAAAACAGAACAGATCAATGAAACTAAAAGCTGTTTTTGAGAGAATAAACAAAATTGATAAAACCCTAGCCAGACTTCTCAAAAATAAAAGAGAGAGGACCCAAACAGATACAACACAAATGAAAGAGGAGAGATCACAACCAATACCACAGAAATACAAACAATTATGAGACTACTATGAAAAATTATATGTCAACAATCGGGGAAATCTGGAAGAAATGGAAAATTCCTAGACACTCACACACAACCAAAACTCAAACAAGAGGAAATAGAAAATTTGAACAGGCCCAGAACCATCAAAGAAATTGAATCATTATCAAAAACTTCCCAACAAATAAGACTCCTGGTCCAGTTGGCTTCCCTAGGGGAATTCTACCAGACATTTAAAGAAGAGTTAGTACCTATTCTTCTCTAACTGTTCCACAAAAAATAATAGAAATGAAAGGAAAGCTTTCAGACTCATTCTATGAAGCCAGCATTACCCTGAATACAAAAACAAAGAACCCACTAAAACGGAGAAGTACAGGCCAACATCCCTGATGAGCCTGGATGCAAAAATTCTCAACAAGATGCTAGCAAATCATATTAAACCGTACATCAAAAGAAGTATTCACCATGATCAAGTGGGGTTTATTCCTGGGCTGTAAGGCTGGTTCAATATTTGCAAATCAGTCAATGTGATATATGACATCAATAAAAAAAGGATAAGAACCACATGATCCTTTCAATAGATGCAGAAAAAGGATATTTTCTTGATAAAAAAAAACCCTCAAGGAAGAAGGAAGTAGGGGATAGAAAGACATTACATTAACATCATAAAAGCCATATATGAAAGGCCCACAGCTAATATCATCCTCAATGGGGAAAAAACTGAGATCTTCCCCCCCCCTTAGATTAGGAACACGTGAGATCCACTCTCACCACTTTTGTTCCACATAGTACTGGAATTCCTAGCCTCAGCAATCAGACAACAGAAAAGAAATAAAATTCATCCAAATTATCAAGTAAGAAGTCAAAATTTCACTCTTCACAGATGACATGATATTCTACATGGAAAACCCAAAAGACTCCACCAAGAAACTGATAGAGCTGATATCTGAATTCAGCACATTTGCATGATATAAAATCAATGTACAGAAATTGGTTGCATTTTTATACACCAATAATGAAGCAGCAGAAAGATATATTAAGGAATCGGTCCCATTTACAATTTACAAAAAAACATAAGATACCTAGGAATAAACCTAACAGAAGACTTAATGTGTGTATGCTGAAAACTATAGAAAGCTTATGAAAGAAATTGAAGACGGCACAAAGAATTGGAAAAACATTCTACGCACATGGATTGGAAGAACAAATATTGTTAAAATGAGGATACTACCTAAAGCAATCTACACATTCAGTGCAATCCCTATCAAAATAACACCAGCATTCTTCAGAGTTAGAACAAAAAAAATCGTAAAATTTGTATGGAACCAGAAAAGAAGCTGAATAGCTAAAGTAATGTTGAAAAAGAAAACTAAAGCTGGAGGCATCACAATTCCAGACTTTAAGATGTATTTAAAAGCTGTAATCATCAAGACAGTATGGTATTGGCACAAACACAGACACATAGATCAGTGGAATAGAATAGAGAACCCAGAAACGGACCCACAAATGTATGATCAACTATTTTTTTTTTACAAACAGGAAAGAGTATCAATGGAAAAAAGACTGTTCAGCAAATGGCTCTGGGAAAACTGGACAGCGACTTTCAGAAGAATGAAACTGGACCACTTTCTTACACTATACAAAAAAATTAATTCAAAATGGATGAAAGACCTAAATGGAATACCAAAAAACATCAAAATCCTACAGGAGAAAACAGGAAGCAACCTCTTTGACTTCGGCCCGAGCAACTTCTTACTTGACACATCTCTGGAGGTAAGGGAAATGAAAAGGAACTATTGGGACCTCACCAAGGTAAAAAGTTTCTGCACAGAGAAGGAAGCAATCAACCAAACTAAAAGACAATCAACAGAATGGGAGATGACATTTTCAAATGACATATTGGATAAAGTATTAGTATCCAAAACCTATAAAGAATTCACCAAACTCAACACTCAAAAATCAAATAGTCTAGTGAATAAATAGGCAGAAGACATGAATAGACACTTTTCCAAGGAAGACATCCAGATGACTAACAGACACATGAAAAAATGATCGACATCACTCATCAGGGAAATACAATCCCTGTCAGAATGGCTAAAATTAACAACTCAGGAAATGATAGATGTTGGAAAAGAAGTGGAGAAAGGTGAACACTTTTTGCACTATTGGTGGGAATGCAAAGTGGTCTAGCCACTCTAGACAACATTATGGAGTTTCCTCAAAATACTAAAAATAGAACTACCCTACAACCCAGCAATTCCACTACTAGGTATTTATCCAAAGCATACACAAATGCAGATTCAAAGGGGCACATGCTCCCCAATGTTTATAGCAGCACTAAAAACAGCCAAACTATGGAAGAATAATGAAATGATGAATAATAATAAAATGTTGCCATTTGTAACAACGTGGATGGAACTAGAGTGTATTATGCTAAGTGAAATTAGAGAAGACAGATTCATATGATTTCACTTATGTTTGGAAGTTGGGAAACACAACAGATGAGAATAGGGAAAAGGAAGGAAAATAAGACAAAACAAAGAGGAAAGAAAACCATAATAGAGTCTTAAATACAGAGAACAAACTGTGGGTTTCTGGAGAGGAGATGGTTTGGGGAATGGGTTAAATGAGTGATGGGCATTAAGGAGGACACTTTTCGGGATGAACACTGGGTGTCATATGTAAGAGATGAATCTCTGGCTTCTACTCCTAAAACCAAGACTACACTCTATGTTAACTAACTTGAATTTATTTATTATTTTTTAAAAAAATAATGTTTATTTATTTTTGAGAGAGAGAAAGAGTGTGAGTCAGGGAGGAGCAGGGAGAGAGGGAGACACAGAATCCAAAGCAGGGTGGAGGCTTTGAGCTGTCAGCACAGAGCCCAACGTGGGGCTCGAACTCACGAACCATGAGATCATGACCTGAGCCGAAGTCGGATGCTTAACCAACTAAGCCACCCAGGAACACCTAACTTGAATTTAAATATAAAAAAAGAAAGAAAGAAACAGTGTCAAGGAATGAACTTCATAACATCTTGTTTAGGAATGTGTCCTGGAACCATGCTCAACATTTAATTTCTCATTAGGTCAGTGGGTCACAATAAATTCCAGATTATAGATTGATCATTTACAACTAATGATTTGTAAAGCAGGAAGCCCATCTTAAAGACCAATCTAGCCACTATGGAGATTTAAATCATAATTTATAACCCATTATTTATTACGGAGATGGTAAACATTTCAGTAAAATAAAGACAATTCTCATATGTTTTAAGTATAAATCTTATCTCCATTCAAAGGCAAAATAATTGAGTAAAGAATACCATCCACTAGTAATCCCAAATTTTCATTTATTTAATGATATTTTTAGTACTTACCAAACATCATATATTTGTAAAATTTAAGAAATGAAGGTATATTCCACACTAAATTGTAAAAAAAAGAAAACTCAGAAATCCTATTATTTTGAGCTTAACTACTTCAAATTCATGATCATTTATTTTAAGAGTTTTATTTATAAAAAATATTTTAACTGTGTGTGAATAATCTCTCAAAAAGTATTCATCTTTGTATCCACCATTCTTTTTTTCACTTATTTATTTAACAAATATTTATCTGCTGTCTATTACATGTCATGTACTCTGCAATGTGTTGAGTGCATAGAAATTAATAAAATGTAGCCCATTCTCCTTAGTCACTCAGAGTAAGGAAAAACATAGATGCAATCAATCGCAACACTGTGAAAAAAGTAGAAGTAAAGTATGTTTCATGAGGAGTGGCAACTATTTTCCTTGTGGTTGGGGTGAAGTGTATTAAATATTCCATGAACAAGTGATGCTTGGGTTTAAAAAATAAAAAAGTAGGAGTTTTCTTTAGTGGAGAAAAGTGCTGAGAACCTCAAGTCTGAAGCATCCAATTTAAATATAGGATGGTGTCATAGACTCTAAGTATAAAGTTCTCTTTAGGCCAGCAAAAGAGTGGACACAGGATTAAAGTGAGAGATGGCTAATGTCCTGGAAAAGACAAGAGTCCCAAATAGGGGTCCTCGCCTCCTTTTTATTCTGTTCAGAAGGCTTAAAAACATGAGCATTCACAAAGAGACAAACTGTGAACATAAACTTGAGGACGTGAGGGGAAAAAAGGGGGTTTTGAAGATATACAGTGCTTGAGGTTTGGGTCAATATAAAACAAAATCCGGGCACTGGGCAGATGGGTAGATGGTTGTTAACAGAAAACAGGAGGCATTGTGCCTGTTTATCTTTGCTAGCCTAGGGGATGAGACAAGTAGGGGGAAGAACCTCAGGGTTAACAAGACACCTTTTCTTTTGTTAACCATCTCCGCTGGAGGCTGCTTTGTCTGCAGCACAGAGGTCCATAGTCCAATTCACCAATTTACCTAATGTGGCCCCATTCTCCTATGAAAGCAGCTTCTGCTATAATACTAAACTTGGGGTGCTTTCAGCCTGAATATCTAATCTTGTTATTCCTATGTGTTGGGCACCTTTGTGCCATTTCTATTTCAAGCCCTTGCCTGTCTCTCTCTATTTTGGGGGGCTCTGCACCTTGTCCCTATTTTGGGTGCCTTGGCACCTCCCTATTCCTGGAATCTTTGTGCCTCCCTATTCTCAAGGTGTCTTTGCACCCCCCTATTCTTGGGGTGCCAATCTGGTTTACCCAAACTGAGGTGTGAGTGTTTTATGGCTTTGTATTTCTTTATGCCTTGTTAACCCATTGGTGTAAGCACAGGGGATTCCTAAGCTTATCCCCTACAGGATGGTATGTTATTGGAAAAGATATGTTGTTTAAAAAAGAAAGCATTTGAGTCAGTAATGAATGATGAGATTGTGAATCTAGATAGTGGTCAGATTAAGAAGAGTGTCATTTATCACAATAAAAATTTGAATCTGAATTCGTAAGTATTGGGGTAAAATTAAAGACTTCTAAGAGAAAAATTGTTTTCCACTATGGAATCTAGACTAGAGCTAGAAGAAATGAGAGGTATTACATAAAGACTTGCAATAATTCACACAAAAATAATGAGGGTCTGAACTCAGGCAGTAAGTGCCTAATACATGTGCAAAAAATATTGCAGATATAGGCCCTCTGGAACTTCTCCCCTTACTGGATCTCTACTTTGAGCAAACAAACATTCCCTGAGCTGCAGAATGTACAAAAGGTACACTTTACAAATCATGGATCTATCCTTTACTAACTGTGTGATATTGGACATGTCAACTTCTTCATTTTTTCCAAAGCTGGAATATGGAGATTATTTATATTTATATTTATTTATATTTATATTTACATATAATGTACATATTCCAGCTTTGGAAAAGGCACAGAGTTTACATATATATGTCTTCCTACACACACACGCACACACACACACACACACATAGACACACACACAAGTATGGATATATAGACAGGGTGATTGCCACAATAAAATGAGATAATACAGGTAACTGTGCATTAAAATTTAATTATTACTCCATGTTAGAAAGACGTGAATCCTAAGAGATGCATGACTTTGGTACTTAAACAAAAACTATAGTATTGGCATAATCAATATCCACATTATTATTAAAATTCAAAGAATAATATCAGCAGTATACTTCCAAAGAGTAACATTTTTGACAAAATGCAACAGTTATGTTATACTTCTAATTGTAAATATTTATATTGAATAATAATATCTCTGGTTTACATCTCCTTGTTAACACAATACTTACCTATTGTTTAAAATATGCTTATTGAAGCATTAAATATCTGTATAATTTTTCTTTTGGATTATTGTTCTAATCTTATTAGGAAAAGAAATTTCCATAGTATCTAGCTATCCTACTCCCACTCCCATTTGTAGAGGCTTCATGACAATATTTTACATTAAATATGTTCAAATTATATATTCAAACTCTAATTGCACTTTGTCTTTTGGACATATATTTCAGTCCAGCTTTCTCTTCCTCTATTGCATTACATTTCATTACTTCTATTACCTTCTGGTTCCATCATTCACTATTTGTGTGGCCTTTGGTGAGTTACTTAATCTCTTTGAAACTCAGACTCTTAGTTTCCTAGAGAAAGCATATTAATAGTATCTAACTCACAAATATGTGATGGAAAATAAGTGTAATAATTTTTGAAAAGTGGTAGCATAATATCTTGCACAGATATTATTTCATGATTCTTTATAGTATTAGCCCCACATTACTGGTCAATAATATCAGTCAGAAACAAGCATCACTTGGTGAGCATTTAGTGAGAGATTGTTGCCATATTTCAGGAAGGAACTTTTGTCTGAATGAAAGGGAGAGAAGTGTGAGAAGTGATAGTTGAAATCTCCCTGACAGTCTATTCTTAGGAGTAATTAGAGATGACTGAGGAAACAGAACTGGATCCCTCTCTTCTAGGTACTTTTGTCACAGAGAGAGAAAGAGAGTAGAACCTTCTGAAAGATGACCATGTGATAGATGGAGACCAATGAAAGTGTGTCACTGAATGGTTTAGATTAAAAAAAAGTAAAGTAACTTAATAATGTAGTAGGTTACATCTGGCTCTGCCATTTACTAATTTTGAGATCTTGGACAAGGTACTTAATCTCTGTAAACCTGTATCCTTATATTTAAAAAGTGAATAGGAATACCATATACCTCAATGGTTATTAAAACCATGAATAGATAATGTATTTGATGTGCAATGACTTTCATATATCAATTATTCAACAAAATACCAATAATATAACTTTTACCATTTCAACCAAGCTATTCATTAAAGAAATCAACACCCTATTAACACACATTTTTTTAGTCATTAATCAAAATCTATGGCCTCGTCTGTTTCTAATGAATCCCTAAGGCATATTGGATATTTGAACATTTAAGAAATTGCATTTATCTAAGAAATTTAAATACATAACATCAATAATGTAACTTTAAATTATGTTTTTGTTAAAATATGTTTTGTCAAAGGACACCAATCGTCAATCTTTTAGTTTCTTTTGAATTACATAATAGAAAAATAATCTATATTTATATAAATATGTTATGAAATTCTGACTTTTTAATTATCCTCTAATATGCCTCACATTGGTAGTCATGTTTGCCATGTTTGTTCACTGCTATATATCTAGAAATTGCAGCAGTGCCTAGCACAGAGTAGGTTCTTAATAAACACTCATCAAATGAACTCATTCAGACTGACCTCTCCCTAATTCATACAAACAATTTCAAAATACAAATATAAAACAATTATGAGAAAACTGATAAATTCCTAGCAAAATAATTGAAGTTACTAGGAATACATGTATATAAAAAAATCAAAAATATATCTTAGACGGCTGTTGATCCATGTTTCTAAGCCCAGTTTCATTGTGGGAATGGGTTTTCCCATACCTCCAACAGGTGATTCACCAACACCAGCTTGGTGTCCTACAATTTAACTTAATTCTGACACTATCTACATAAAGATAGCATAAGATACACAAGTTAAGGTTTCACTCCTATAAGATTTCCCTCCCCACTTCAGACACCAATCCGAAGCCCAGGTTGTCATTTTTGCTTCTGACCAAGTGGCTATAGATCGAAATTTCCAACGACCAATTCCTTGGATTTCTGGTACCAGTCACAAGTCCAGGTTGTTACCTGTCACTTCTGACTGACTAGCTATAAATCAGAGGTTCCCATGACCTCATCCTCAGGTTTGATAAATTTGCTAAAGCAGCTCACAGAACTCAGACAAACATGTTACTTATTAGATCACTGGTTTATTATAAGAGGATATAACTCTGGAACAACCAAATGGAAGAGGTGCATAGGGCATGGTATGGGGAAAGGGCATGGAGCTTTCCTGCCCTCTCTGGGTGTGTCACTCTCTCAGCAATTCCACATGTTCATCAACCTGGAAGTTCTCTTAACCTCATTCTTTTGGGTTTATTTGGATGTCCCATTACATAGTCGTGGTTGATTAAATCATTGACCCTTGGCTCTCAGTTCAAACTCCAGCCCCTCTCTCCTCCAAGGAGTCTGGAGACGAGACTAAAAGTTCCAACCACCTAATCATATGGTTGGTTCCCCTGGCAAACAGCCCCCAGCATTAGGTACAATGCAAAAGGCATCTCATTAACATAAAAACACAGTAGCAGCTCTCTTCACTTAGGTAGTTCCAAGAGTTTTAGAAGCTCTGTTCCAGAAACTGGGATGAAGACTAAATATATATTTCTTATTATGAATCATAATATCACAACTCAATATTTCATTCATTTTTAAAACATGCTGCAAACTTTGAGTGTGTCTTTATGATTTCAGATATATAAAAACCATTAAAGAGAAAGCAGGTAAATCACTGTGACCTTAATTCACAAAACTGAGTGACTAAGAAACTCAGCAAAATTTCTACACAATTATAATTTATCCCCAGAGTGATCCTACAGTGAAACTTCCATTATTTTGAGTGAAAGCTGGCACTTACCATAATAGGTTTCTTAGACCACACCCCATAGGCTCTTACTATTTACTTCCCATCCTCTCATTTATCTGATCTATCCTTTACCATAAGTGTCAAATGCTTTTTCTGCATCCACTAAAATGATCATATGTTTTTTTATCCTTTCTTTTCTTGATGTGATTGATCACATGATTGATTTGCAAATCTATAGCCATCCTTGCATCCAAGGAATAATTCTACTTGATCATGGTGAATTACTTTTTAAATGTATTGTTGGATTTGGATTGCTATAATTTTCTTCAAGATTTTTGCATCTATGTTCATCAGATATATTGACCTGTGGTTCTCTCTATTTTTTAAATGATTTTTGCTGGTCTCATAGAATGAATTTGACAGCTTTTCTTTCTCCTCTATTTTTTGAAATATTTTGAAAAGAATAGGTATTAACGCCTCTTTAAGTATTTGATAGAATTCACCTGTGAACCCATCTGATCTTTGACTTTTGTTTTTGGGAGTTTTTTGATTACTGATTTAATTTCATTGCTGCTAATCAGGTCTATCCTAATTTTCTATTTTTCTAGTTTTGAGAGTTTATGAATCTAGGAATTTATCCATTTCTTCTAGGTTGCCCAATTTGTTAGCATTTAATTTTTTCATAATATCTCTTATAATCTTTTGTATTTCTGTGAACTTGGTTATTGCTTCTCTTCTTTCATTACTGATTTTATTTATTTGAGTTCTCTCTCTCTGTTTCTGAGTTTATCTAGATTTCCCAGCACCATTTTTAAATTTTTTTTTCAACTTTTTTTTTTTAATTTATTTTTGGGACAGAGAGAGACAGAGCATGAACGGGGGAGGGGCAGAGAGAGAGGGAGACACAGAATCGGAAACAGGCTCCAGGCTCCGAGCCATCAGCCCAGAGCCTGACGCGGGGCTCGAACTCCCAGACTGCGAGATCGTGACCTGGCTGAAGTCGGACGCTCAACCGACTGCGCCACCCAGGCGCCCCATCCCAGCACCATTTTTAAAAGAGACCATCTTTTTTCCATTGCATATTATTTCCTGCTTTGTTGAAGATACAGTTGTGGGTCAATTACTGGGTTTTCTATTCTGTCCCATTGTATTTGTGCATATGTATTTGTGCCAGTACCATACTGCCTTGATGACTACAGCTTTGTAGTATAACTTGAAGTCCAGAATTGTGATCCTTCAGCTTTGCTTTGCTTTTTCAAGATTGCTTTGACTCTTCAGGGTCTTTTGTGGTTCCATACACATGTTAGGATTATTTGTTCTAACTCTGTGGGAAAATGCTGGTGGTATTTTTGATAGGGATTACATTAAATGTGTAGATTCCTTTGGGTTATATAGACATTTTAACAATTTAGTTTTTCTAATCCATGAGCATGGAATGTCTTTCCATTTCTCTGTGTCATCGTCAATTTCTTTCAACAGTGTTTTATAGTGTTATGAGTACAGATCCTTTACGTTTATCATAAAGTTTATCCCTAGGTATCTTATGGGTTTGGTGCAATTATAAATGGGATTGATTTGTTGATTTCTCTTTCTGCTACTTCATTATTGGTGTATAGAAACGCAAAACATCTGTACATTGATTTTGTATCCTATGACTTTACTGAACTCATTTATCAATTCTAGCCATTTTTAGTAGAGTTTTTTGGGTTAGGGTCTCTCTGATGTCTTCCATGCTTTTCTCAAGCCCAGTGAATATTCTTATGATTATTGCTTTAAATTCTCCATCAGGCGCATTACATATATCTGTTTTAATTAGATCTCTAGGCATGACCTTTCCTTCTTCTTTTTGGGGGGATAAATGATTTCATCTTGGTGTTTTGTCTAAGTCTCTGTCTTCGTCTCTGTGTTAGAAAAGCATTTATGCTTCCTGTTCCTGAGAGTAATGTCTTTATGAGGAAGAGGTAATATAGTGTTCAGGGCCTGGTGCTTCAGGGCATATCTCTGTTGTGTGCTACATGCACTCTGCTGCTATGTTTTGGCTGCTCTTTCCTTTCAGGTCAGTGGTCTGCCGAGACTCTCATTGCCTGCAGTGGGGAGTGTTGGAACCTTGACCAGAGTGTGGCAAGTTTTAACTAGGTGTGCTCTGGCCTTCTTGTTAAATGAGACCTGGTGCTCCTTCCACTTGAACTGAAGCCTTACAGAACTCTCTTGTTGGGAGATGTGGTGTGTGCAGGGGTTTATGCTGGTCTTCTGGGGAAAGAATCCACTGCACTAGGCCTTAGGCACAGTTGTCTGAGAAAAGCAGTACCAGGAAAATGCAGTGGGGCAGGACTTGGTGTAAGCAGGTTAGGCAGCCAGTGTTGGAACTGTGCTGTTTATTGAAGTTTGTTTATGCTGAGGGAGAAGGGGAGGGAAATGGCACCAACCAGTTCCTTTATCTCTGGAGAGGGGTCTCTGTGCTTACTGCTCTCAGGGAGGCACTCCTGGAAGAAAAAAATAATTTCCCCTCTTGCATCCCAGGCATTTTTCAGATCACTGTATTCACACTGTCTCCAGGTTGCTTACCTGACTGGAGCAGCTCTATGCACTTTGGGCTCTATCTCAGCCAAGCCTGCTGAGTTTTATAACTCTAAACTTTAGGGATGCCCTGTGACAGAGGCCTGCACTGGTCTGATGGAGGAGGGTCTCACCTCACCAACAGTCATGCCAGAGTGCAGAGGCATGTGATTTGAAGTAAAGCAGGATAAATAGCCAGTGTCTGAGTTACGTGCCCTCATCAGGTGTCTCTGCACCTATGCTGAGGGGTTGAAGAGGGAAAAGGTGCCCATCCGCTCCTTTGTCCCTGGAGAGGCTCTCTGTGAATGCCACCTCTTACAGATGTGCTCCAGGAAGAGTGAACACTCTCTCCCCCATATGCCTTCAGCAACCCTCCTATTGTGTTGTCTATCCCAGGGTTGTTTGCCTGCATTCTCTCCAGGAGTAGGGCAGCACCCTCAGGGCTCTATCCCAGCCAAGCCCACCAACCTTTAAAACTTAAGTCTCTGAGCCCTACTGGTTGCAAAAACTCACAAAAATCAGCCCTTCTCATTTTTCCAGCTAGTGGCTTTGGGGAAGTGTTCTCCTTGTGTATATCTGTTTGTACTCCACTCTCTCACCTTTCTCTGAGACCAGGGCTCCCTCCCCTCTGCAGCACCAGTGATCTGTTTCTCCCCTAAACCACATTTCTGTACTTCCTACCTTCCTTGATGTGGCATCTTATCTCCTTCTAGTTGTACAGTTTGTTCTGTCAGCCCTCAGGTCAATTTCTTCAGTATTTAGAATGATTTGATAGTTATCTAGTTGTTTTTGAAGGATGAGACAAATCTACTACATTGCCATCTTAGCTCCTCTACTGTAATACATGTATATTTTTCCTTCTACAAGTTGTGGATGTGTGTTGTTCTTTTCCTAGGTTCATTAGGTGTGAAGTTAGGTTGCTTCTTTGAAAATGTCCTTGCTTCTCCAGGTAGGCCTATTCTCTCTTACAACAGCTTACTGCATCCCAAAGATTTTGGACCACTGTGTTTTTATTTTCATTTGTCTCCATGTATTTTTTTATTTCATCTTTGATTTCTTAGTTGATCCAGTCATTGTTTAGTAGTATGTTATTTAGCCTCCATGTACTTGTGTTCTTGTGTGTGTGTGTGTGTGTGTGTGATTGATTTCTAGTTTCACACTGCTGTGGCTTAGAAAAATGCATCATATAACTTCAATATTTTTTAATTTGTTGAAACTTGTTTTGTGGCCTTTTCTGGACAATGTTCCATGTGCATTTGAAAAGAATGTGGGGCACTTGGGTGGCTCAGTCAGTTAAGTGTCCGACTTCTAGTTTTGGTTCATGTCATGATCTCATGGTTCATGAGTTCGAGCTCCACATGGGCCTCTGTGCTGGTGGCATGGAGCCTGCTTAGGATTCTCCCTCTCCCTTTCTGCCCCTCCCCCGCTGGCACTCTCTCTCTTTCTCAAAATAAATATTTTTTAAAGGAAAAGAATGAGTATTCTGCTGTTTTAGGAAGGAAGGTTCCAAATATACCTGTTGCATCCATCTGGTCCAGCATGTCATTCAAAGCCACTGTTACTCTTTTGATTTTCTGTTTGGTTAATCTATCCATTAATGTAAATTGAGGGTTAAGGTCCCCTACTGTTATTGTGTTACTATTGATTATTTCCTTTATGTTTGTTAATAGCTGCTTTATGTATTTGGGTGCTCCCATCTTGAGTGCATAAGTATTTATAATTATAACTTATAAATTACTTATAAATTTATAACTTATAAATTAAGTTATAAATGGTAACTTCTTGTTGGTTTATTCCTCTTATGACTATTATACAGTATTCCTCTTTGTCCCTTATTAGAGTCTTTGTCTTAAGGTCTAGTTTGTCTCATTCATATATTACTACCCCAGCTTACTTTTCACTTCCATCTGCATGTTAAATTAATTTCTATCCTTTCAGTTTCAGTCTGCATGTGTCTTTATGTCTGAAAAGAATATCCTGCAGGCAGCATATATATGGGTCTTGCATTTTTATCCATTTAGTCATCCTATGTCTTTGTTTGGAGAGTTATTTCATTTACATTCAAAGTAATTATAGATAGGTATGTACTTACTGCCATTTTTCATTTTACAATGGTTTTTGTAGTTCTTCTCTATTACTTTCTTCTCTTGCTCTCTTCTCTTGTCATTTGATGTCTTTCTTTAGATATATACTTGGATTCCTTTCTCTTTATTTTTTGAATATTTATTGCCAATTTTTATTTATGGTTGCCCTTAGGTTTATATATAACGATTTATGCATATAGCAGTCTGTATTAAGTTGATCACTTAAATTTGAACCCATTCTAAAAGCACTAAATTTTTATTCTCTTTCCCTGCACATTTTTAGCTATGTGGTGTTATACTTCACATCTTTTATTTGGTGAATCATTTGACTGATTTTTATAGGTGTACTTGATTTTACTGCTTTTTCACTTTCTAATTTTCTTACTCCTGCTTCTGGTCTTTCCTTTCCACTCAAAGAATTCCCTTTAACATTTCTTATAAGGCTGGTTTAATGGAGATAAATTCTTTTAACTTTTCTTGGTCTGGGAAACCTTTTATCTCTCTTTTTATTCTGAATGATAGCCTTGCTGGATAGAGTATTCTTGGTTACAGGTTTTTGTTTTTTTTTTTTCCTTTCAGCACTTTGAATATATCATGCCATTCCCTTCTGGCCTACAAAATTTCTTCTGAAAAAAAAAACAGCTGATAGTCTTGGAGGTTTCCTTTTTATGTAAATATTTTATTTTCCCTTGCTGCTTTGAAAATTCTACCTCTTTATTTAAAGTTTATTTATTTATTTTGAGAGACAGAGAGATAATGAGGAGGGGATGGGCAGAGAGAAAGAGAGAGAGAGAATTCCAAGCAGCTCTGCACTGTTAGTACAGAGCCTAACATGGAGTTCAATCCCACAAACTACGAGATTATGACTTGAGCCGAAATCAAGTGTCAGACTCTCAACCAACTTAACCACCCAGTCTCCCCTAAAATGCTCTCTTTACTGATACATTTTTTTTTATTATTTTAATCACTATGTGTCTTGGTGTGGATGTCCTTGGGTTGATTTTCGGGGGGTGGGGTGGGCTCTCTGTGCCTCCTCTATCTGGATTTTTGTTTCCTTTCCCATATTATAGAATTTTTTAGCTTATTTCTTAAAATAAATGTGTTGTCCCCTTTTTTCTCTTTTCTCCTTCTGTGATCCCTATTATGTGATAATTATTGCATTTGGTGATGTTACTGAGTTCCCTTAATCTATTCTCGTATTTCGTTTTTCTTTTTTTCTCTATCCTGTTCAGTTTGATTGCTTTCCATTACTCTGTCTTCCCGGTCACTGATTCATTCTTCTGATTCCTCTAGTTTACTATTTATTCCCTCTAGTGTATTTTTAATGTCAGTTATTGAGTTCTGCATCACTGATTGGTTCTTTTTTACTCTTACCTCTTTATTAAGAGTCTCACTGAGATTGCCCACTCTTTTATCCAGTCCAATGAGTAACTTTATGGCCATTACTTTAAATTCTCTAACAGGCATATTACTTACCTCCGTTTCACATAGCTGTTTTGCTCTGATTTTGTCCTTTTCTTTCATTTGTGAAATCTTCCACTGTATCCTCATTCTAACTAACTCTTTGTGTCTGTTTCTATGTGATAGATAAGTCAGATATGTCTCCTTCTCTTGAAAGTAGTGGCCTAATGAAGAAAAATTCCTATAGTGTGATGTCCCTTATTCCCTAGAAACTGGCACTTCAGGGGTGTCTTTTATGTATGTTGTGTGTGCCTTACTATTGGCTAAACAAGGTTTGCCTTCAGTTTAGTTATTTGCAATGGATATCTTTGCCTGTTGTGAGCAGGGTTTGGTCCCTGTGTTGTTAATGTGCCAGTATGAGACTGTTTTGGGATTGAATTGTGTCTGACAGGCATTTGCCAGTGCTGCAATCATAAGAAACTGCAACATGCTCTCCTTGTGTTGTCCCCTGAGAGACTTTTGTTGGTGAGCAAACTTGCATTCATATCATATATCTGACCCTAGCCCACAGCTGGGGTCACAATGGAGCTGATATGTGTGGTTTTCTTCCCCTCTTTTCAACACAGGAAAACTTTGGGGTGACGCTGTTCACTCTCAGGTTTTTTGCACAAGCCATGCTTGTGGCATAACTTTGGATGGACTTCTGTGTTGGACATGTTGGATGGGCAGGTCTGCAGGAGAATGTGGGGCAGGGCTCATGGTGTTAGCAAGGTGCTTGCTGGTCTTTTGTGGGACTGGATCTGGAGCTGCTTTGGAGAACACCTACCAAAGGCAGGTTGGAGGTGGCAGGTACACAGGAGAGTACAGGAGCGGGCATGCTGTTTGTAATATAGATGGAGAGTGTTTCCACTAGTTCCCACAGGTGTCCATATATAGACTTCAGGGGAAGAAAATGGCACCCACCAGCTCTTTTGTTCTTGGAGAAGTCTCCTAAAGATCCTTGCCCTCCAAGCATATGTTCTGAGATTAGTAAATAAAACTTCTTTCCACATACTCTTGGTGTTTTCAAACAAAATTGCTTTTATGCAATTTTATTTTTAGCAGGGTTGCTTGTTATACTATCTCTTTGAGGGAAGCAACTCAGTTTCATATTTTCCTCTGCCTCTCCCAGAAGCAAGCTGTTGATTTTTAGAATCCAGATGCTAAGGGGTGCCCGGGTGGCTCAGTTGGTTAAGCATCTGACTTCGGCTCAGGTCATGATCTCGCAGTTTGTGGGCTCAAGCCCCACTTCGGGGTTTGTGCTGACAGCTCAGAGACTGGAGGCTGCTTCGTTTGGATTATGCGTCTCCTTCTCTCTCTGTTCCTCCCCTGCTCACACTCTGTCTCTCTTTCTCTCTCTCTCTCTCTCAAAAAATAAATAAAGATTTTAAAAAAATTAAAAAAAGAACCCAGATATTAAGCCCCACTGATTGTAGAAGCTCACGAAGTTAAGCCCCATTGGTTTACAAAGCCACATGTTATGGGGATTCAGTTTTCCATTGTGACTCGCCCATGCCTGGGGTTCTTTGGATGGGGTCTTCTCCTCTCCCTTCTCCATACTTGTGATGTCCCTTCATTCAGTGGACAGTCCTGTAGTTCGGTTTGGTCCCTGACCTCATCTATGCCCTTTCTACAACTTTCAATGTGGTCTCTTCTCAATGATTACCTGTGCGGAGTCTGTTCTGCCAATATTTGGGTAGATGTCTAGGTTACTTACACTGATGTGGGTATATCTATGTGTATCCATGCGGTGAGGTGAGCTTAGAATCCTCCTACTTGTCATCTTCCCCAGAAGAGCTATACTTGCATATTATTTTTGAAGATTTGTTTTAAAATATGTAAAAATCTTTAGGTATAAATATTGTCTATAAACAATTTTATTACTCAACCAATTAATGCAGTATGCTATGAAAATAATGTTTAGTTTTCCTCCTTACTTTATTGTGTAACATGGATTAATAATGATTAACAACTACTTATATTAATGACTCATCAAAGAAAGTCCTTAATGTCAGGTAGCAAAAGTAAAAAGGAAGAAGTTTCTTCATAATGTTAAAATAAACTAGTTGAAAAGTGAAGATCACATGAAATTAGAAACCACCTTTGATCTATGTGGTCACCTAATTTGAATATTTTAATAAATTAGATTATTATCTTGGCATAAGAGAGTTATAAAGAATTTTAATGATCTACAGTAAAACAGTTATTAACCAAAAATGTTCATATATTATTCTGGCTATTCAATTTTTATTAGGAAAAGAATCTTAGGAACATAGTGGAGAAGTAGGGGGACCTGAAGTTCCCTCATCCCTCAAATACAACAGTATTGAGGTCAGAATATTGGAATTCCAGGATTTTGAGCTACAGAGTGACAGAAACATCTCCAGGGGCCCACAGGGACAATGTGGCAGGTCATAGGTGTGTGATTATGAACTAAAGAGATAAAATGAGTGGGGTAGGCAAAGAGGGTAGGGATCCCTTTCTGTGGAGAGACAAAAGGAAGAGAAAGAGAGGCTGCAGAAGTGTAGGATTACATTTGGACAAGAGAAAAACCACATACCAGGGAATGGAAAAAATGGAGAAAGAACAAATTTCTAACTGTGAGGCTTTCTCCAACCTGTTCATGTGCCTAGGGAGGTGGGGACCCAGCCCCAAGCTCAGTAGCTAGCTGCCAGATGCAATCAGAGTAAGGAATCTTCTCCCTTGGGTGCTGTGGGAAGAAGGCAAATAGCCATTCCAAGGATAAAAGACTCTGCAGGCCACCCAACCAACCAGAGGCCCTTTGATGGCAGCCTGGGTGGAGTGGCATTTCCCTGGATCCAGGACCCACAGAGCAGGATCCTTTAAGACATCAGGGTTTGAATCCCAGCCAAGAACCTGGGAGGCATGGGAGACTGTGGAGCATAACACAACTGGCCCTCTTGTGCACACATGGCACTGTGAATAAGGCCAGAACAGAGTGATTTGGGGCACCCATTCCAGGGAGGAGAGACTGGGGTGTCTCCATTTTTCTCCCCATCACCAAAAATGTGGGGTTTTAGGGAAGGGGCAATAGGCCTACAGTGGAGGCAGGACTCACCTACACCAAACCACGCCCCTCTGTGCCTGGTAACTGCATATCTAACAGAGCAAGATTGACAGTAACAGAACCAGAAAGTCCCTCCTCCAGACCAGAGCAGCCACCAGCTCCAAGACACTGTCAGATATCGGTCTAGTGGTTTTGCATTCTCTGATTTGATTCTTTGCCAATACTTCTTATTTTATTTAGAGATTTATATTTTTTCATCCTTTTTCTCCTCTTATATCTTCCCTTCTCTAGTCTGGTTATTCTGGTTGTTGGTTTGTTTAAGCAGACACTTTTATCTATTCTTTTTATACTTGTATCTTCTTATTTTCCTCTCTCGGGACTAAGCCATATAGTTTCTCTGATTCTCGGCCTGGTCAATTTTTTTTTCCTTTTCCTTTTCACTGCCCCTGTTATTTATTTTTGTATGGGATAAGGCCTCTTCCACCACCACTATCCCTTTTTTATTTTTTTTCCCCAGGTACACTTCAACAAACAAAGCACACCTGGTGGAAGGTCCAAACCACCACTATTAGTAGGGAGATAAAGCAACCGGAGTCGCAAGAATGGAGAGCATGAAACACACTCCAAAAACACCTTCTAAAGGGCCAGGCCCTGGACAGTGCATGGCCCCTTTTTAATATAGTAGTGCTCACAGATGCAGGACTCTTAACAAGCTATTAAAGCACATAAGGGACAGAAAACTAGCCAATATGATGAAACAGAAGAATTCTCAAAAGAAATTCCAGGAAGAAATGAAAGCTACAGAACTGCTCAAAACATATATAAACAATAGAACTGAGCAATAATTTAGAATAAGAATCATAAGATAAACATCTGGGCTTGAAAGAAGCAGAGAAGACAGCAGAGAATCTATTGCTGCAGACATCAAGGAACTAAGAAATAGTCATGATGAATTAAGAAATCCTATAAATGAAGTGAAAAATAAACTAGTTGCAGTGACAGCAAGGATGGAGGAGGCAGAGCAGAGGTTAATTGAAATAGAAGACAAAATTATGGAAAGTGATGAAGCCAAGAAAAAGGGAGCTAAAAAATACTACATGTACCACAAGGGGAGAATTAGAGAACTAAGTGATTCAATGAAATGTAATACCCGTATCATAGGAGTTTCATAAGTATAAGAGACAGAGAAAAGGGCAGAAGGTTTACTTGAGCAAATTATAGCTGAGAACTTCCCTAATTTGGGGAAGGAAATGGACATCCAAATCCAGGAGGTACAGACAACTCCCTTCAAATTTGACAGGAATAGATCTTCTCCACAGCAATGGACAGATTATTGTGGCAAAAAATCAGTAAAGAAACAATGGCCATGAATGCTGCACTGGACCAGATGGACTTGACAGATATATTCAGAACTTCTCATCCAAAAGCAGCAGAATACACATTCTTTTTGAGTGCACATGGGACATTCTCCAACTTAGATCACATACTGGGTCACAAAACTGTCCTCCACAAATATAAAAGAATTGAGATCATACCATGCATATTTTCTGATCACAAGGCTATGAAACTTGGAATCAAACACAGGAAAAAATTTAGAAAGCCTCCAAATGCATGGAGATTAAATAACATTCTACTAAAGAATGAATGGATCAACCAGACAATTAAGAAGAAATTAAAAAATATATCGAAGCAGATGAAAATGAAAACATGATAGTCCAAACCCCTTTGGGATGCAGCAAAGGCAGTTCTAAGAGGAAAATACATTGCAATCCAGGCCTTTCTCAACGAACAAGAAAATCCCTAAATACAAAATCTACCAGCACACCTAAAGTAACTAGAAGCAGAACAACAAAGAAACCCCACAGCCAGCAGAAGAAGATAAATAATAAAAATTATAGCAGAAATCAACAATACAGAATCCCCAAAAAGAAAAACAGTAGAACAGATCAATGAATCTAAGAGCTGTTTTTTGAAAAAGTAAATGAAATTGATAAATCCCTAGCCAGACTTCTGAAAAAGAAAAGAGAGAGGACCTAAATAGATACAGTCATAAATGAAAGATCACAACCAACACCACAGAAATACAAACAACTATCAGAGACTACTATGAGAAATTATATGCCAGCAAACTGGACAACCTGGAGGACACCACACAATACCACCATTCAAATGGGAAAAATAGAAAATTTGAACAGACACATAAGCAGCAATGAAATTGAATCAGTTATCACAAATGTCCCACAAATAATAGTCCTGGGCCACACAACTTCCCAGGGCAAGTTGACCAGACATTTAAAGCCAAGTTAATCCTTATCCTTCTCAAGCTGTTCCAAAAAAAAAAAAAAAAGGTGGGGGAAGAAACCTTCCAAACTCATTCTATGAAGACAGCATACTATGATTCACAAACCAGACAGAGACCCCACAAAAAAGGGGAATTACAGGCCAATGTCCCCGATGAACATGGATGCAAAATTTCTCAACAAGATACTAGCTAATCAAATTCAACAGTATAACAAAAGAATTATTCACCATGATCAAGTGGGTTTCATTATTGGGCTTCAGGGCTAGTTCAATATTTACAAATCAATCAATGTGATACATCACATTAATAGATAAAAGAATAAGAACCATATGATCCTGTCAATAGATGTAGAAAAATAATTTGACAAAATACAGCATCCTTCCTTAATAAAAACCCTCAAGAAAGTTGGGATATAAAGAATGTGCCTTAACATCATACAAGCCATATATGAAGAGCCCATACCTAATATCATCCTCAATAGGGAAAAACTGAGAGCTTTCCTCCTGAGATCAGGAACACGACAGGGATTTCCACTGTCACCACTGTTGTTTAAATTAGTGTTGGAAGTTCTAGCATCAGCAATCAGACAACAAAATGAAATAAAAGGCATCAAAATTGGCAAAGAAGAAGTCAAACTTTCACTTTTCACAGATGACATGATACTCTACATGGAAAATCTGAAAGATTCCACTAAAAAGCAGCTAGAACTGACACATGAATTTAGCAACGTCACAGTATACAAAATCAATGTACAGAAATGAGCTGTAATCCTATACAACAATAATGAAGCAATGGAAAGAGAAATCCAGAAATTGATATCATTTACAATTACACCAAGAACCATAAAGCACCTAAGAATAAACCTAACTAAAGATGTAAAAGATCTGTATGGTGAAAACTATAGGAAACTTATGAAGGAAAGTGAAGAAGACACAAAGAAATGGAAAAGTATTCCATGCTTATGGATTGGAAACACAAATATTGTTAAAATGTCAATACTACCCAAAGTACTACCCAAAGCAATCTACACATTGAATGCAATCCCATTCAAAATTGCACTGGCATTCTTCTCAAAGCTAGAATAAACAATCCTAAAATTTGTATGGAACCACAATAGACCCCAAATAGCAAAAGTTATGTTTGAAAAAACAAACAAACAAACAAGCAAAAAACAAAGTGAGAGGCATCACAGTCCTGGACTTTAACCTCTACTACAAAGCCTTAATTATCAAGACAGTATGGTACTGGCACAAGAACAGACACAGAGACCAATGAAATAGAAAAAAGAACCTAGAATTGGACCCACCAATGTATGGCCAACTAATCTTTGACAAAGCAGGAAAGAATATCCAATGGAAAAAAGACAGTCTCTTTACAAATGGTGCTGGGAAAACTGGACAGCAGCATGCAGAAGAATGAAACTGGGCCACTTTCTTATACCATACACAAAAATAAACTCAAAATGGATGAAAGACCTAAATATGAGACAAGAAACCAACAAAACCCTAGAGGAGAAAATGGGCAACAATCTTTTTGACCTCAACTGAAGCAATTTCTTGCTTGACATGTCTCTGAAGGTAAGGTAAGTAAAAGCAAAAATGAACTCTTGGGGCCTCTTCTGTACCGCAAAGGACAATCAATAAAACTAAAAGGCAACAGATGGAATGGGAAAGATATTTGCAAATGACATATCAGATAAAGGGCTAGTATCCAAAATCTATAAAGAACTTACCAAACTCAACACCTGAAAAATAATCCAGTGAAGAAATGGGCACAAGATGTGAATAGACACTTTTCCAAAGACATCCAGATGGTCAACAGACACATGAAAAGATGCTTAGTGTCACTCATCATTAGGGAAATGCAAATCAAAGCTACATTGAGATACTACCTCACACCAGTCTGAGGGACTAAAATTAACACCTCAGGAAACAACAGAGATTAGCAAGGATGTGGAGAAACAAGAACCCTCTTGTACTGTTGGTTGGAATGCAAACTGGTGCAGCCACTCTGGAAAACAGTGTGGAGGTTCCTCAAAAAATTAAAAATAAAACTACTGTATGACCCAGCAATAGCGCTACTAGGATTTATCCAAAGGATACAGGAGTGCTGATTCATAGGGGCACTTGTATCCCGATGTTTAAAGTAGCACTTCAACAATAACCAGATTATGGAAATAGCTCAAATGTGCATCAACTGATGAATGGATAAAGAAGATGTGGTTTATATATAGAATGGAGTACTACTTGGCAATGAGAAAGAATGAAATCCTACCATTTGCAACAACATGGATGGAACTGGAGGGTATTATGCTAACTGAAATTAGTTAGTCAAAGAAAGACAGATACCATATATTTTCACTCATATGTAGAACTTGAGAAATTTAACAGAAGTCCATGAGGGGAGGGAAGGGGAAAGAATAGTTTCAAACATAGAGGGAGGCAAACCATAAGAGACTCTTAAATGCAGAGAACAAACTGAAGGTAGGTGGGGGGATGGAGATGGGGGTAAATGGTTGATGGGCATTGAAAAGGGCACTTGTTGGAATAACACTGGGTGTTGTGTGTAAGCGATGGATCACGGCAATCTACCCCCAAAACCAAGAGCACACTGCATACACTGCATGTTAACTAACTGGACAATAAATTATAATACATACATACATACATACTTATCAAAACAAATATTGAGTTCAAAACCTTTTGTTAAAGACCAATTCCAATATATTTTTCCAAGTTTTTGCATTTGTAATATCATGTAGGCAACATATTTTGATACTTTTTTGATGATTGGAGATCTTACAGTTTCTTTGTCTGCACTTATTAGAAGGCCTGTATATTGAGATGGAATAAGAGTCTGAACTGAATGTATTGAGATACTCAGACCTCTCTTGAGCTTTCATTTTTCTACTTTAAGGAAAAAAAATATTTGCATCTAACTTATGAATTTATTATGAAACTTGAGTTAGAAAGGTATGCAAAAACTATAAACTTTTATTCAAATGTAAGGTATATGTTAATTCAATAACAATTACTAATACTCAAGTGTGCCAGATACTCTGCTAGTTCCTATTTGTGTATTAAGTATGAGTAATTGTGTATAGATTATGTAATATTTGCCTTTTAGGCAGAAATAAAACAGAATCAGAAAAACAATTCTAATAAGGAATTGAAGTTTATTTAGCCATGGTTAAGGTTTTGCTGCACTTTGATGTTAGTAATGTTAATTCTATGTCTGTAGAGCTTGAGAAATCTTTAAAGTCTTTCTTGGTTAAGTATATCATCACAACTTGTGACTTTCTCAGATTTTGTCTCTGTGTACTTTAAATTCTTGCAAATTACAAACAAACAAGCATACATGTGCACATAATTATGAGTAACTTCAATTATTATCTAATGTGAGATACTGTGTCACAGATGTGACCTGTGTTACTACATTAATATATGTTTACTAAATCATTCAATCTCTAATCTATAAATTGACTTCCTTAAGAAACAATATGCAATTATTATCCCTTCTGAGATCAGCTACTTTTTCTTTGCCAATGAAAAGGAAGAGGCCATGAAGATTGTAACCAGCCTGAGTCCATTTGCCTCAATCAGTTTCCTGAATTATGTCTATTTATTTGGTAGAGAATAAAGCATCAGCGAATTACATTTGTCTTCATTAAGAAATAGGAAGATAATGGATATTTTATGCAGAAGCCTGTAGTAGATGATAAAACTATCAGATTATTCACATTCTTATCACCAATATCCTTCTGTCTGATGAAATTTTGCAACTCCTCTCATCAAGAGGTGGAATCTGTCTTGAATCCATTTGATTCAAGATCTGGGTTTTGTCATATGACTTAATTTGCTTAATTGGACATTAGCAGACATGACACAAACCAAGGTTTGAAAACTCCTGGGGCAATGTCCTCTCTTGCTGCTCTTGGGAACACTGTAAACATCACTATGTGAAAGAACCTGGGCTATCCTGCTTAATAATGGATAACACATCTCCCAGTTTCCTCCATCACACCTGGTGATAGGCAGCCATTTGCTAGACCTGTGAATGAGAATACCAACCTCTAACTACAAACACATAAGGGAACACAGTTGACACACATAACAGAAACATCTCAGCTCTACCAAGCCAAACTTAACTACCCAAATAATCATGAGTAAACAAATGTGCTGCTCCTTCACACTACTGTTAGGTTGTTTATTTGAACCAAAGTGAATTAATAGAAGTCTATATGGCTATGTCAATACCTCTTGAACTTTCATGGGTGTATGGATTACTTTAGGAGCTTGTTAAAATGCAGATTCTGATTCAATAGATCTGGATTGTGGCTCAATATTTTTATTTTTAAGAGTTCCAGAAGATGATGATAATATTGGTCCATTGAACACATTTTCATTAACAAGGTTCTCTGTGGTAGAAGATATAGAATAGTTAATAAAAACATGAGCTGCTGTTTCCAATAATTTGTATGACCTAGCCAATGAAATAAACACATTTTAAATTTAAATAAATATATATTATCTTCCCACCTAACATAACAATAATAGTCCTTACCTTGTGAGGATTCACACAACATACACATACACACACACACACATACACACAAATATGTATTCCTCATTTCATTACCTGAATGCAATAAGTATAAAGAGAACTTTCAAAGTAGAAGGCTAGAATACTATAATACTATGCAAATGTAACAGTAAGTAATAATTAATAGCATAAATATTTCAAGAAGTAAATTTGCTTTGTAATAAATTTTATTTGAAGTTCTGTTTAAATATCTGAACTGCTTTAAATTAGACTTCTTACTCTCAGTGAACTTACAAAGTGTTGCTTGGTTTAGAGTTTATGCAGTCAAATTTCCATTTATTCATCATCCATTTATCATAAATTAATGAATTGCAGTATTTATAAAGTCTTAAATAGATTTCCCCTAAGAAAAACTCCAAAAAAAATTAATACTGACACAAATTCAGTTATTTTCAGACTATAGGCATCATAGAAAAGGTTGAATTAGAGGATGATTAAGATTATTTCCAATTGTGAGATTCCATGAATTTTCTAAAGAGGAACTTGCTTAACTATAATAAATAATGTGTGATGTTTATTTTTTTAATATGAAATGTATTGTCAAATTGGTTTCCATACAACATGCAGTGCTCATTCCAACAGGTGCCCTCCTCGATATCCATCAACCACCCTCCCCTCCCTCTCACCTCCCATCAACACTCAGTTTTTTGTCAGTTTTTAAGAGTCTCTTATGTTTTGGCTCCCTCCCTCTCTAACCTTTTTTTTTTTCCTTCCCCTCCCCCATGGTCTTCTGTTGAGTTTCTCAGGATCCACATAAGAGTGAAAACATATGGTATCTGTCTTTCTTTGTATGACTTATTTCACTTAGCATACCACTCTCTAGTTCCATCCACGTTGCTACAAAAGGCTATATTTCATTCTTTCTCATTGCCATGTAGTATTCCATTGTGTATATAAACCACAATTTCATTATCCATTCATCAGTTGACAACAACTGATGAATGGATAATGTGTGATGTTTAGAAATTAATGCTAGTGGTATTCTTTATGAAATTTTTTCAAATTTAATAAATAAGAAAATAGTTAAGTTGAAGAATAATTTACTCATTTTTGTTTTACTTCACCAATATTTAGTAAGAATGATTTTAAGATAGTTTAAAAGTATATGATAATTTACTAATCTACAATTAGACACACTTTTTTTTTTCATGTAGAGATTTCATCCCTGCATCCCTACCACCACAACCACTACACACATGTGCACACACAAACCCATGCACATAATAATGGACAAATTTTAGAGATGACTATAAAATTCCTTAACAGCTTTATTGAAATATTACTCACATACTATATAATGCACTCATTAAAACTGTATAACTCAGTTCTTCATATATTATGTTATTAATATTTTTAATTATGGAAGAATACATGTAACATAAAATTTGCCATTTTAACCATTTTAAGTATACAATTCAACAGCACTAGTTACATTCACAATGTTGTGCTACCATCACCACCACTTATTTCAAAAAATGTTCATCCCCTCAAGCAGAAGTTGTGTAACAATTAAGCAGTAACTCCGTATTTTACCCTGCTCACAATCCCCAGGAATTTCTAATATACTTTGTATCAGTATGAATATGTTTATTTTAGATATTGCATATAAATTTATTCACAAAATATTTATTCTTTTGTGTCTGGTTAATTCCACTTAACATAATGTTTCCAAACTTTATCCACGTTATGGCATATATCAGAACTTCATTCTTTTTTATGGCTAAATAATATTCCATTATATGTACGTAACACATATTTTTATGCATACATCTATTGATGGACACAGGTTATTTCCAACTTTTGGCTATTATGAATGAGGTTGCAATGAACGGTGATGTAGAAGTATCTCTTTGAGACCTGATTTCAATACTTTTGGATATATACCTAGGAGTATTGTAGTGTCATGTAGCAATTCTATGAATAGCTGTTTGGGGAACAGCCAAATTGTTTTCTACAGTTGCTATACTATTTTATATTCCTATTAGCAGTATACAAAGGTTACAATTTTTTCACATGCTCAGCAACACTCATTTTTTTGTGTGTGGTAAAAACGTGCAACATGAAATCTATCCTATTAAAGGATTTTTAAGTGTGAACTACAATATTATTAACTAGGTATGTGTTGGGTTCCAACATATATCTGCAACTTTTTCATCTTGGATGACTGAAACTCTACATCCATTGAACAGAAACCTCCCATATGTCCCCCACCCCAACCCCTGACAACAACCATTCTACTTTCTGTTTATATGAGTTTCAAGAGTATATTTACCTCATTTAGCTGCAATCATGAAGTATTTGCCCTTCTGTGACTGGCTTATGTCACTTAGCAAAATGTGTTCAAGGTTCATACATGTTTTAGTATATGATAAGATTGCCTTCTTTTTTTAATCCTGAATAACACAAATTGGATAGATACATGTAGATTACATAGATAGATGCACAGATAGATGATAGATAGATAGATAGATAGATGATAATAGATCATACATTGATGAACATTTAAGTTGTTTCCATCTCTTGACTATTGAGAATAATGGGGCAATAAACATGGGAGTGAAAATATTTCTTTGAGATCCTGTTTTCAATTATTTGAATAAATACCCAAAAGTGTGATTGATAGATAATATTGTAGCTGTATTTTCCATGTTTTAGGGGCCTCCATACTATATCCATGAAAGTAACACCATGTTATATTCTCCCCACCAATGCAGTGCACAAGGGTTCTAATTTTTCAATATCTGTTAATCATATTGAAGATTCCTTATACATGATGAATTTTACTTCACTGCTAACTTCAAAATTCTTTGTCTTTGACTTTAACAATTTGATTATAAAGTGTCTTGGTGTGCATCTCTTTGGATTTTTCCTAATTTTAGTTTATTTTGTGTCTTGGATTTACAGGTTCAGGTCTTTCATAAAATTGTTAAGGTTCTGACCATTATTCCTCAAAAATTCATTTTGCATCTTTCTGTTTTTTCTCCTTCTGAGACTCCCATGATGTGTATATTGGTCATATACTTAACATTTATGTTGGTATACCATAGTTCTGTTAATTGTCCTTCATTCACTTTACTTCCTTTGTTTTATTTCATTCATTTTATTTAATTTCTGTTTACTTCTCTTCATTTTCACTCTTTCTGCTCCTGAAACTCACTAATTCCAAATGTTCTGTCTTCAATTTTGTTGATTTTTATTTTGCCTTCTTAAGGATGCTGTTGAATCCATGTATTGAATTAATTTAAGTTATTATAATTTTCATCTCCAGAATTTCTGTTCTACCCCTTTTATTAAATTACACTCTTCATTCTCATTTTGTTCACACACCAATTTGCTTAGTTTTTTGGTCATGTTTTTCTTTAGATCTTTGAGCATATTTAAGACAATTGTATTAAAATATTTTTTTCTAGTAAGTCTGATGTCTGAAATTTCTCATGGATGAAAAGTATAAATTTATTCTGTTCTTTTGAATAGGCCATACTTTCATATTTTATATGCCTCATAGTTTATATGACTTACAGTTTTTTTATCAAAATCTAGACATTTGAGTAGTTTAATGATCTAACTCTGGAAATCACATTTTTTTTCCTTTCTCCAGGATTTATTTTTGTTGCTGCTGTTGTTTCAGGTTGTAGTAGTCTATTCATTTGCTTAGGTACTTTTCCAAACTCCTTTTTTGCAAAGACTGTGTTCCTTTTCATGTGTGGTGACTAACATCTCTATTCATTTAAGTCACATTCAAGTAATGCATTAACAGATATTCCCTTGAATGCTAATATTAGAAAGAAAGAAGGAGGTAAAGAAAGAAGAAAGAAAGAAAGAAAAAAAGAAAGAAAGAAAGAAAGAAAGAAAGAAAGAAGAAAGAAAAGAAAAGAAAGGAAAAGCAAAGAAGGAAAGGAAAGGAAAGGAAAGGAAAATAAACAACAAATAAACAAAATTAGAAAAAAAAACACATCTCCCAATGTTTGCAAATTAGCTCAGGCTGGAGGATTCATTCAGCACTTAGCTAGCCTTACACCAAGTGTAAGGATCAATCAGAGGTAAAAGCTTAGGGTCTTCAGGGTCTATTATGTTCCTTTTTGAGTATTCATATTGACCTTGGTTTTTGAAATTCTCCCATATATACGAGTGGTTTTCATTTTTATAATTTACCTAAGAATTACTCTCAGCTTCTACTCTGAGCCTTTTGTATGTCTATTGTATGTCTTGACCAGTTATCTTTTGCCCCAGGCATTTTTAGTTTGTGAATTCACCTTGCAGCATTTTTTTTAGAAAATGTATGCTACTTTTCTAGCCTGTGTCCCAAATTAAGGAAAGCAGAAATAAACGCCTCACATCCACCCTTCAGCAAGCCTCTGGACATGTTAGAATAGAAATACACAATAATTTGCAAAAAAAAGATCTACTCTGCTCTCTCAGAAACCAGAGACAAGAGTGTCCTAGTGGGACACAGGATGGCACTGCTCTAATACTTCCACTGCTTTAAAACTGCCAGAGTACAAGGGTAAGAGGGTGGGATGAGAGCAAGTAAAAATGCCACAAAACTTCCCTGCCATTTTCAAGTTACTTTTTTTTTAATTTAGTGTTTATATGGGAGCTATAAAACTTGACTATTTTCCAGCATATTGACAATGTTGGTTCTCACTGTTCCTGCTAGGGTGTTTGTTTGTTTGTTTGTTTGTGTTTATGTTTCTGTGGGGGAATGAAAGTTTGTGCTTGCCTTTTCTGCCATTATGCTAATGTCATTTCAATGTGTAATTTTAATTTGGGTTTCAAGTATCCACATAAAAATAAGCCATATCAACTTAAAGCATAAATATTTCTACCAGATCTCAAACATCCAGAAATAACAAAATTAAGGCCACTAAATCAATAAATAGTATTTAATAAAAGTTTATTGTGTATATAAGAACAATTTGTGAACTGGGAGCTTATAAAATCGGTAACTGAAATGAAGTGACTTGAAGTTACAGGATAGCTTATAAAGTGAAAATAAGGAAGCTGTTAACCTTTACAAAGATTGGTTATTACAATGGAGTTTCCAGATGGCAGGGGAATGGTTAAAAGTAATTACCTCATACCATTTTAAGAAGAGACTTAAGGTTATTTTATGACTGTCAAAGACATTTACAAGAAATAACCGAAGTTAATTTTTGCTTATGTTTATGAAATAAGCTAAATTTAGTTTTGCTTGTGTGGCTTAAATGGCTTTGTATGCATAGAAAAATCTCAAATCCAGTCTCCATTTTGTATTTAATTTTAACAGACTAGAAAATAAATGAACATTTCACTTTCATTTGAGGCAGGTGTGTATCAATATGCATTTTTGTGGGCATAATTTTAGTCATTCATTTCTTATTTTATCAATTTCATCAAATTTGAAAATGATAAATATTTCTTGTTCCTATATGTTACAATTTCTATAATTGTAATTATAATTTTTATAATAAATGTAGGGAAATTTATAAACTACAAAAACTATCTCACCCAGGAGCATTCCTGAGGGGAAAAAAGGCACTTTATTTATTTTATTTTATTTTATTTTTATTTTATTTTATTTTTATTTATTGATTTTTTAAATTTACATCCAAGTTGTTAACATATAGTGCAGTAATGATTTCAGGAGTAGAATCCAGTGATTCATCACCTACATATAACACACAGTGTTCATCCCAACAAGTGTCCTCCTTAATGCTCCTTGCCCAATTAGCCCATCCCCCCACCCAAAACCCCTCCATCAACCCTGTTTGTTCTCTGTAGAGAAAAGTCTCAGTTTGTTTTCTGTATAGAAGAGTCTCTTATGGTTTGTTTCCCTCCTTGTTTTTATATTATTTTTGCTTCCCTTCCCTTATGTTCACCTGTTTTGTATCTTAAATTCCACATATGAGTGAAATTATATGATATTTGACTTTCTCTAATTTAACTTAGCATAATACACTCCAGTTCTATCCACGTTGTTGCAAATGGAAAGATTTCATTCTTTTTGATTGAGACACTTTATTTAAATTCAGTATAAAACCATTTAATGGACTAGTATGTATCAGTCACTATCCAAAATGTTTCAGACTTTATCACACTTACCTTCACAATAACATTACGGCTTTACAGAAATTTGTAATCAAAGAAGTTATGCAACCTTTCCAAAGTTGGTTTCTGGCTATTAAATTGGAAAATCACATACAAACCAGGTTTTATAAATTCAATCTTAATTTATATTCTACAATTGTACAGGTGCCTGTTATTTTCTTAGCTATTTTTAATAGGATTTAATATGAAATTTGAAAATATTATTAAATTATGAAAGCCTGTGGAGAAATGTGAAATAAGGACATCAGCTTAAGGAATGTCTACTGTACATTGTCATGTATACAGAACTTATACACCATATCTTGTTAATCACATTCACTTTTTATTTCATTTTGATGGATATTTCTGTCAATATTTACAATACAGCACTTAAAAGAACAATAGTAAAAAAGAATGAGCCTGAAGATTCAAGATTTTATAACTTGGAATACACATATATGCAATTCATCAGTTTCAGACTCTTTAAACTGACAAGCTACAATTATTTAATTGCTTTTGCCACCAAAATAGTCATAGTAGTATCTGCCTCTACTAATGTAAAGCCATTTAGTTATATTTTCTCAAGTAGGCTACACTTAAATGGCAGCAAAGAAGAAAAATGCACACACACATTGGGAAAATAATGAAATGATAATAGAAATAAGTAGTACATTTTTTCAACATTCCTGCCATATTTGCCCTCTTGAATTTTGCTAATATATTATGGTAGTTTTCTGTGTGAAGCTTAGACCTCACTTCAGAATCCCTCTCAACATAGATTTGCAGACAGCCACTATTCATCACATGAATTCAAGCTTCTCAGTTATCTATCATATAAGATTACCATATATAGTTCTATAATACAAATATCTGTTGCTTTATAGACCAACAAAATTCAGTGTAAAATTAATTTTATTTCCACTTGGAATTTTGTCATGAAAATTGAAACTCTTTATACACAGGGAAGAAAAAAAAACAAACCAAAACTATATATATATATGTATATATACATAAATATATAATTAAGTATGTATAATAAAAAGAATATACTATAATTAAATGAAATAATATAATGTGATATATGATATAATATAAAATATAAGACCTTTTTCCCAAAAGTTGTTTATATATATAAACATATATATAAATGAGGCCTTGCATCTCATTGGCAAAACGTTGTCTAGCAATATTCTGCTGTCAATAGACTAGAACCCATGCTTCCTTTCTTTGTATTTAAATATTTTTTCAAGATGTCATGCTAACTGCCTTTGCTCACACAGTACAACAAGAAATTCTTCATCTTATTGAAACTGAACCACTCTCTTGATTTTTCAAGTTTATCATTCAAAAAGTCACTATGAGTTGGAATTGTGTTAAGAGGAATAAAATTGAGTTATTGTTAGCTTTTAGAAGAATAACATACACGTTTAGAGCCTAGTATAGCTTGATTTTTTTATCAGAGTTTTAGGAACTAACAACTAAAGATCAATATATTTGACTCTACTCACAGCCCAAAATACTATTTTTAGTCAGAAAAAAAACAAACAATCTTCTCTCTGCTATTTCTCCTTTTTCCAGTCCACCATGATGCTGTCCAATACCAGGAGTGAGCTGTTACTTCTGTGTAGTGACTAAGGACTCAAGATGACATTCATAGATAAAGAAAACGCACTATTCTAGTGTGACCACCACCAGTACTAAAATATTGTAAAGGATACTTTGAAATACAACCAAAAGTAGTGCAATTCTGGGTCAATTAACAAGAAACAAAAAGATCGACAACGCTATAAAGATAAACTCAGAGAGTAATTTACATCTACATATGGAAACTCATGTGGCAGTAAATGTTTTACTTTATTTCTTAATGATGATATAAAATGGGGATATTTATTAACTCTGATTATAGTTTTTTTTTAACGTTTATTTATTTTTGAGACAGAGAGAGACAGAGCATGAATGGGGGAGGGGCAGAGAGAGAGGGAGACACAGAATCGGAAGCAGACTCCAGGCTCTGAGCCATCAACCCAGAGCCCAACGCGGGGCTTGAACTCACCAACCGGGAGATCATGACCTGAGCTGAAGTGGGACGCTCAACCAACTAAGCCACCCAGGCGCCCCTCACTCTGATTATATATATACCCAGGTGTCTATGCCCTGTTTCTGCTCAAGTTAGTATGATACCTATAAAGTCAAAACATTCAATTGTCTAATCTCCTTCTTATTCCCAACACTAGGCAAATGGGCTAACTTTATATTCCTTTTAAATTTTGTGACATTTTCGCAATAGCAGTCTACAGGTCTTATGACCAGAAGTTTGCCCAGGTTTTGGCTTCTTTGGGGATCCTGGAAACACACAATAATATGCTAAAATGTCTTCTCACATTATTTGGCACATTTCTATCTGGCTGATAATGCTGTTTGCATTCAGCTTTGTATTCAGCTGCCCTAAAATGTTCTCCATTGGCCACGCGTTGGCAAGGCTTTGACAGCTCTGAGCCAGAACGCACAGCTCCTGAATAACCCTTCACAGTCAACAGCATCTAGGTCAGTAGTTGCCCTTCCTTGCTGATAATTTTTGTTTGGGTATCTAAGAACCTGTTGAGAAAGCTAAGACTCAGCCAGGCTGTTATTGGGATTCTTTGCCCCATTCACACTCCTTTGTGCTTTTATATCACATCTTAGGGAAAAATATTGAGATTCAGCTCCAGTGCCTAGCAATACGATAACTGTCTACAGTATCTAGGAGTGTCAAAGAACTATTAGAGGATCCACTGTATGCCTTTGCATAGTTTATGGCTCAATGACAGGAAATGCTGAGGCTTCTGGACTGTACATGGATTTTCTGCTTCTTAGGCAAATGTAGTTTGCTTGCTTCCTATTTGTTTCTACTTAACACATATTTGATTTATTTTATTTTTTCTTTAAAAAAAACAAGGTTTTTAATTCAATAGCTTATAATTTGATCATCATGTAATCTTATGGAATAAAAAATAATATTAATAGATATACTTATTTAGAAAAATTTAAATTCTGATCATAATAGCACATAAGAAAAAATTAAATTTGTTCCCCTCTTAATAGTGTGTATATATATATATATATAATAGTGTGTGTGTGTATATATATGTATAATAGTGTGTATATATATATATAATAGTGTGTGTGTATATATATATATATATGTATAATAGTGTGTGTGTATATATATATATATATATATATATATATATATAAAGGATCACACTGATAGCTCTATTTTCATTGCTTTTTTTAAATGGTGAATAGAATTTCAGGTGTAAGAAAAATAGTGGATGTGACAAACACCCATATTCCTACTGTTCATTTTAATGGAAACAACAAAAACCTGCATCAATATTGATGTACCCTGTGTATCACTCAAGCAATACTACCCTTTCTTTCTCACTCAGAGATATTCAGAATCCTGAATTTTGTATTTACTGTCTGTCTCCTTGATTTCTTTACAGATTTATCACAAATTTTTCTTAGAAACACTCCTTGATTTTTCATGTTTTGAAACTTATATAAAGAACATATGTTGTGTGAATTTTTCAGTAACTTCTTCAACATTATTTCTTTTTTGCTTAATATAATGTTAGTGAGATCATTCATGTTAATGTGTAGCCATG
The DNA here is from genome assembly GCF_027475565.1 of Acinonyx jubatus. Lineage (NCBI taxonomy): Eukaryota > Metazoa > Chordata > Mammalia > Carnivora > Felidae > Acinonyx > Acinonyx jubatus. The sequence goes on along the minus strand of NC_069389.1, from coordinate 101,776,469 downwards.
ACCTATTATATTAATATAACATGAATTATTTTATCTACTTCCAATTTATTTTTTTTCTGCCAAATACCAATGGTCTTATAAATATTTTTAGACATATCTCCTGGTAGACAGGGGTAAGACCTTATCTAGGATATATACCTAGGAGCAGAATGGTTGAATCTAATGCTATATACACATTCAATATTATTATGTAATGCTAAATTGTTTTCCAAAGATTTGTAGCAATTTACGCTTCCACCACATTGTATAAATGTACAGATTTAATCCATATCCTCACTAATCTTGATAATGATAGGTTTGACATTTTTACCATCACGATGGATATAAAATGACATCTCCTGTTGATTTTAATTTGCATATATTACTATTTAGATAGAACATCTTTTTAGGCATGTATTTACCATTCAGTTTTCCTCTCTTATGAAGTTCCTGCATAAGTCTCTTGTTCAATTTTTCATAAGGTTGGTTGTCCTTGTTATGTAAATTTATGAGTACTCTTTTTAAAAATTTTTTGATGTTTATTTATTTTTGAGAGAGACAGAGACAGAATGCAAGTGGGTCAGGGGCAGAGAGAGAGCGAGACACAGAATCTGAAGCAGGCTCTGGGCTCCGAGCCATCAGCACAGAGCCCAATGTGTGGCTCGAACTCACGAGCTGTGAGATCGTGATCTGAGCCAAAGTTGGCCACTCAGTGACTAAGCCATCCAGGCACCCCAATTTATGAGTACTCTTAATACATTTTGGACGCATGACCTTTTTTGATGATATGCTTTACAAACATCATTCCTCCCCCAGTTTTAGCTTTGTCTTCTCTTATTGGTTACTTTTTATGAACATAGGTTCATAATTTTAATTTAGTTTTATTCAAACATCTTTTTTTGAGATTATTGTTTCCTGTTATTCATAAAAACACCTTTCCTAACCAAGATTGTGCAGATATTCTTCTGTGTTATTGTCTAAAAGCCTTATTTTTTGCCTTTCACAATTTTGTCTACACATTACCTGGTATAGATTATTATGAATGGTGTAGGTAGACGACAGATTTCTTTTATTTTTTTTTCTTTTTAAAGATTATTTATTTATTTTGAGAGAGTGCGAGAGAGAGAATGGGGAGAGGAGGAGAGTGAGAGGAGAGAGAACATCCCAAGCAGGCTCCATGTTGTCAGCACAAAGCCCAAAGTGGGGCTTGATCTCACAAACCATGTGGTCGTGACCTGAGCCAATATCAAGAGTCAGACACTTACCTGACTGAGCCACCCAGGAGCCCCTATTTTCATATTGAAGTGCAATTGAGTTTGAATTATTTATTGAAGGCTCTTTCTCCATGATCTACAGTGACACCTTTATCTATCTATTGATCTATCTATCTATCATTAGCTATCATCTACCTAGCATCATCATCTATCTATAGCAATTATCTAGTTTAATTATAATATGTCTATTCTATTGGTCTATTTGTTTTAATTATAATACCCATTGGTCTATTTGTTTATCCTCGCATCAAATTCAAACCACCTTAATAACTGTAGTTTATAACACATCTGCATACTTAATAAAGGAAGTTTTTTGACCATGCTCTTCCAGAATATTTTGGCTATCCCTGGCCTTTGTGGTTTGCACATAATTTTTTTTATCAGCTAGTCAATGCCTAAAGTATATTTTCCTAGTTACTGTTAAGAGTTTTTATATGATATGAGTACAAGTTCTTTGCCAGTTAAATGTTTTTAAAATATATTCTCCAGTTTAAGTCTTCTCTATTCTCTCTATGATGTCTTTTGATGACAAGAAGTTATTTTTTCATAGTAAAATTATTTCATTTTTTTTAAGTTTTAGCATTTATAAGCTTTTTATCTCCTATGTTTTCTTTTTCCTGAGTTCATAAAGTTATTCTTCTGTATGTTTTTTTCTAAAAGCTTATAGTTTTGTTTTTCACATTTAAATCTTTAACTGACCTAAAATCAGATTTTAAATATATGGTGTGAAATACATGCTGAAATAAATTTTTTAAACATACAGTCAAGAAATTGTCATAATAACTTTACTGAAAATATATCTAATCTTTTCAGATTATTATACATCAAATTTACATATGGTTTTACTCCCAAGCTCCCTATTCTTTTCAGTTTATCAGTTTGTCTCTTTTCAGCCATGACTTATGCTACATGAAAGAGTTTTCTAAAAAGATGGTGGATACCTGGCTAGGAAAATCTTTCTACTATGTTTTTCTTTTTTATGTGTTCTGGCCATTTTTTGAATATAAATTTTATAATCAAGAGATTCAAGTTTAAGATGGCAGAGTATTATCAGGACCCTGAGTTTGTCTCATCCCTGAAATGCAGTTAGATAAATATCAAACCATTTTGAACACCTAAGAAACTGATCTGAAGATTAATGCAACAATCTGCGTAATTTGAGCCACAGACCTTGGCAGGTATGTGATGTGGAGAGGTGAATAAAGGGAAAGAAAAGCCATAGAGCTGTGGAGGGTAGGAAGCCATAATCATGGAAAAAGGGTACAGAGAGAAAGAGAAAGAGAGAGAGTGCATCGCATTGGGCTCACACAAGAAAAGCACTCCTCCCTAAAGTACCTGGAGAGAAAAAGAGAAAAGTGAAAACACTCACAGGAGACTGGACCAAAACTCTGTTTACCAAAATCATAGACAGGGAGAAAAGAGAGGGTTTCAATATCACCAGGATTCTATAAATAGTGGAGTGCAGAGTCTGAATGTTCTAAGCTCAGTGCTGGGCAGTGCTCTGGTGAGGAAGTAGGGCAAATCCCCAGGAACAGACAGCAGGGTCTGAGGGCTCTGTGTGTCACATGAAGAGAAACAGTTCCCCAGCTCGGAGTGCATTTGGTAGAGGCCATATGGCATCCTCACATGCAGGGGTCCTCGTGGAACCCAGAGAGCAGCCATGTTGCTGGTATTGGGACAAAGATGCACAGTGCAGTGAAGCCTGGGGCCAGCTCTGTGTTGTGATTTGCCATAAACTCTGAGCCTCTGGCACTGCACCTTTACATAAATTTTTTTTCTGGGACAAGCCAATACCTGGTTATGGCTCAGCAAGATCCTCCCCCAGAGAGCTGGCCTGGGAGTCTCTGAAGTGTGGAGTTTTAAAACACAGCCCCATTTGAGATAAAACTTTGGAAAAAGGTGCCACCTGGAAGGTGAACAGCTTGGACATGGACAGGATAGAGGCAGTGAGTGGACAGAGGCCTGAGACAAAGAAGGGATGCTTAATTATGGGTCTTTGAGAGCACCAAGTTCCTACACCAGAGACTAGGGAGATGGGTGAAGCTATTTTCACTTCTAGCACATGAGTGCGTGTGCATACACACACAGCTCCACGCCAGTAAGCTTTGCAGTGCCACCAAGTGGATAACAGAGCCGTTACACCAAGAACCACCCAACTGTGCCTTCCAGGCACACCCCCCAGAAGACCAGCACAAATCCTTCCCAGCTGCTTAGTCTGTGGACAATAGTGTGCTTCAAAGTTTCAGTTCTAGGGGAAACTGGATGTAACTTCATTCAGATTTCATTCTGCTTGCTCATTCACTTATTTCTTCATTTTCTTTACTTCTGTTTTTGCTAAAATTGCTTTCTTCTTTTTTTTCTTTTCTTTCTTATTCTTATATAAAAAAGGAGCAAATTCTTATTTATTTTTTATTTTATTTTTTTAATTAATTTATTTATTTTGAGAAAGAGAAAGACAGAAAGAAAGAGAGAGAGAGAGAGTATGGGGAGGACCACAGTAAGAAAGAGAGAGAATCCCAAGCAGGCTCTGCACTGACAGTACAGAGTTAGATACAGGGCTTGAACTCACAAACCATGAGATCATGTCCTGAGCCAAAATAAAAAGTCAGATGCTTAACCGACTGAGACACTCAGGCACACTTATTTTTTTTGGGTAATTTTTTAAAATTAAAAAAAATATATGTATTCTAATTTATTTTCTTTACTTTAATTGTATTCTATTTAATTATTTATTTTTAATTGTTTTAATAATTGTTAAATTGTTTTAATTATTTATTCTTTCCTTTCTCTTTGTTCTCTATTCTATCAAGCTTCTTTCAACAAGAAAACTGAAACACACCTAAGATCTGCTTTTTTTATTTGATATTTTTGTTTTGTCTTTAAGTTTTTAATTTTTATTTTTATTGCATTAACTTTTTATTCCTTTAAAATGGCAAGATGGAGGAATTTGCCACAAAAGAAAGAACAGGAAAAAATGATGGCCAGGTATTTAATCAACACAGATATAAGTAAGATGTCTGAACAAGAATTTAATATTTCAAGGTTTTTTATTTATTTATTTTGAGAGAAAGAGGGAGACAGCAAGTGTGGTAGGGGCAGAGAGAGGGAAGAGAGAGAATCCTAAGCAGGCTTCATGCTGTCAGCACAGGCCTGATGCAGGGATCAAACTCATGAACTGTGAGATCATGACCTGAGCCAAAATTAAGAGTTAGATGCTTGATCAACTGAGTTACCCAGGCACCCCGTAACTAGAATTTAAAACCACAATTATAAGAATACTATCTGGGTTTGAAAAAAAAGCATAGAACACACCAGAGAATCCATTTCTGTGGAGATAAAAGAACTAAACTCTAGTCAGACCAAAATTAAAAATGCTATAACCAAGATGCAGTCTCAGATGGATTCCGGGACTGCAAGGATGCATGTAGCAGAACAGCGAATCAGTGATATAAAAGATAAAATAATGTAAAATAAGGAAGCAGAAAAAAGAGGGAAATAAAGGCAAAAGATCACAAAACAAGAGTTAGAGAACTCAGTTACTTATTAAAAAGGAATCACATCTGGAACATAGGAGTCCCAGAAGATGAAAAGAAAGGAAAAGGGGAAGAAGGTTTAAGTGAGCATATTATAGTTGAAAACATTCCTAATCCAGAAAAAGGCACAGATATCAAAATCCAAGAAGCACAGAGAACTGAGATTCAACAAAAACTGACCATCACCAAGAGATATCAGAGTCAAATTCACAAAATATACAGACAAGGGAAGAATTATGAAAGCAGCAAGGGAAAAAAATGTCCTGAACCTACATGGGAAGACAGATCAGGTTCCCAGAAGATCTGTCCAGAGAAATTTGGCAGTACAGAAAGGAGGAGCAGCACATATTCAATGTGCTGAGTCTGAAAAATATGCAGCAAATAATTATTTATCGAGCAAGGCTGTCATTCAAAATTGAAAAATAGATAAAGTGTTTCCCAGACAAACAAAACCTCAAGGAGCTTGTGACCACTAAACCAGCCCTGCAAGAAATTTTAAGGGGGACTCTTTCAGTGAAAAAAAGAAAGAAAGAAAGAAAGAAAGAAAGAAAGAAAGAAAGAAAGAAAGAAAGAAAGAAAAAGAAAGAAAGAAAGAAAGAAAGAAAACAAGACCAAAAGCAACAAAGACTAAAAAGGTCCAGAGAACATCACCAAAAAACACCAACTCTACAGGCCACACATTGGCACTAAATTCATATCTTTCAATAATCACTCTAAATGTAAATGGACTAAATGTCCCAACATAAAGACATAGGTCATCAGCATGGATAAAAAAAAGACAAGACTCATCTATATGCTACCTAAAAGAGATTCATTATAGACCTAAAGACACCTATAGACTGAAAATACAGGGATGAAGATCCATCTATCATGCTACTGAATGTGTTAAGAATGCTGCAGTCACCATACTTACATCCACAAACTAGATTTTAAAACAGACTATAACAACAGATGAAGAAGGGCATTATATCATAATTAAGGGGTCTATCCACCAAGAAGACCTAACAATTGTAAAAATTTATACCCCCAACGTGAAACCCCAAATATATAAATCAATTAATCACAAACATAAAAAACTCATTGATGATAATGCCATAAGTAGGGGATTTCAACACCCCACTTACAACAATGGACAGACCATCTAAACAGAAAATAAACAAGGAACCATGGCTTTGAATGACATACTGGACTGGATGAACTTAAAAGATATATTCAAAGCATCTTATCCTAAAGCAGCAGAATACACATTTATCTCAAGAGCATATGGAACATTCTCCAGAAAATGGCACAAAGGTCATATCGGTTAATAAATTAGTCCTCAACAACTACAAAAAGATCAAGATCATACCATGTATATTTTCAGAACACAATGTTATGAAACTTGATATCAACCAGAAGGAAAAATTTGGAAAGACCATAAATACTTGGAAATTAAATAACATCCTACTAAACATGAATCAGTTAACCAAGAAATTAAAGAGAAAAATAGAAAGTACATGGAAACCAAAGAAAATAAAAACAAAATAGTGCAAAACCTCTGAGTTGCAATAAAGGAGGTCACAAAGGGAAGTATATATAAATCCAGGCCTTCCTAAAAAGGAAGAAAACAGGCTCCTGGTTGGCTCAGTCAGTTAAGCATCCATCTTCAGCTCAGGTTGGTCTCACAGTTCATGAGTTCAAGCCCCACATTAGGCTCTATGCTGACAGCTCAGAGCCTGGAGCCTGCGTTCAGATTCTCTGTCTCTCTTTCTTTGCCCCTCCCCTTCTCATGCTCTGTTTCTCTCTCAAGAATAAATAAAAAACATTAAAAAATTTAAAAGAAAGAAATGTCTCAAATACACAATTTAACCTTACACTTAAAGGAGCTGGACAAAGAACAGCAAATAAAGCCCCCCCAAAAAAGCAGAAAGAGAAAAATAATAAAGATTAGAGCAGAAATAAATGACAAAAAATTTAAAAAAAAACAACAACAATGGAACAGGGATGCTTGGGTGGCTCAGTCAGTTGAGAATCCAACTTCAGCTCAGTTCATGATGTCACAGGTCATTAGTTTGAGGTAACAGAGTAGAGCCCACTCTGGATCCTCCATTCCCCTCTCTCTTTGCCACTCCCCCACTTGTGCTCTCTCTCTAAAAATAAATAAACATTAAAAAAACACAAATACAACAGATCAGCAAAACCAGGAGCTGGTTCTTTGAAAGAATTAACAAAATCAATAAACCCTTAGCTAGATTTATCAAAGAAAATGTAAAGGACCCAAAGAAATACATTCACGAATGGAAGAGGAGAGGTCACAATCAAAATTGTAGAAATACAAACAATAATAAGAGAATATTAAAAGCAATTTTGTACGAACAAATTGGGCAATCTAGAAGAAATCTAGGACAAATTACTAGAAACATATAAAGTACCAAAACTGAAACAGAAAGAAATAGAAAATTTGAACAAACCCATAAACAGTAATTAAATTGAATCAGTAATCAAAAATCTCCCAACAATCAAGACTCCAGGGCTGGAAGTCTTTCCAGGGGATTCTACCAAACATTTGAAGAAGAGTTAACACCTATACTCTTGAAGCTGTTCCAAAAAGTAGAAATGGGTGGAAAACTTCCAAATGCATTCTATGAATCCAACATTACCTTATTTCCAAAACCAGACAAAGACCCCACCTAAAAGTAGAACTACAGGTCAGTTTCCCTGATGAACATCGATGCAAAAATTCTCAACAAGATACTAACAGGATCCAACAATACATTAAAAGAATTATTATTACGATCAAGTGGGATTTATTCCTAGGCTGCAGGGCTGGTTCAGTATCTGCAAATAAATCAACATGATATATCACATTAATAAAAGAAAGTATGACAACCGCATGATCCTCTCAATAGATGCAGGAAAGACATTTGGCAAAACACAGCATTCTTTTCTGATACACACCCTCAGGAAACTAAGGATAGATGGAACATACTTCAAGATCATAAAGGACATATACAAAAGACCCACAGCTAATATCATCCTCAATGGGGAAAAACTGAGAGCTTTCCCCTTAATGTCAGGAACACGACAGGGATGTCTACTCTCACCACCATTGTTCAACATTGTCTTGGAAGTCCTAGCCTCAGCAATCAAACAAAAAGTAATAAAAGCCATCCAAATCATCAATGAAGAAATAAAACTTTCATTCTTTGCAGATGGAATGGTACTCTGCATGGAAAACCCAAAAGACTCCACCAAAAAACTGTTAGAGCTGATACATAAATGCAGCACATTTGCAAGATATAAAATCAATGTACATAAATCAATTGCATTTCTATACACCAATAATAAAGCAGCAGAAAGACAAATCAAGGAATTGATCCCATTTACAAGTGCACAAAACCCCATAAAATACGTAGGAATAAACCTAATCAAAGAGGTGAAAGATCTGTAAGCTGAAAACTATAGAAAGCATATGAAAGAAATTGAATAATACACAAAGAATTGAAAAAACATTGCATGTTCATGGATTGGAGTAACAAATATTGTTAAAATGAAGATACTACCCAAAGCAATCTACATATTCAATGCAATCCCTGTCAAAATAACACCAGAATTCTTCACAGAGTTAGAACAATCCTAAAATTTGTATGGAACCAGAAAAGACCCCGAATAGCCAAAGTAATGTTGAAAAAGAAAATGAAAGCTGTACTACAAAGCTGTTATCATCAAGACAGCATGGTACTGGAACAAAAACAGACATATGGATCAATGGAACAAATAGATAAATCCAGAAATGTAGCCACAAATGTATGGCCAACTAATCTCTGACAAAGCAGGAATTAATATCCAATAGAAATATTAGTCTCTTCAGCAAATGGTGTTAGGTAAACTAGACAGTGACATGCAGAAGAATGAACCTGTATTACTTTCTTACACCATACACAAAAACAAAATCAAAAAGGATGAAAGATCTAAATGTGAGACAGGAAACCATCAAAATCCTAGGGGAGAAAGCAGGCCACAACCACTTTGGCATCAGCTGCCAGAACATCTTACTGGACATGTCTTAGGAGGCAAGGGAAACAAAAGCATAAGTGAACTATTGGGACCTCATCAAGATAAAAAAAGTTTCTGCACAGTAAAGGAAACAACAAAATTGAAAGGCAACCTTCAGAATGGGAGAAGTTATTTGAAAAATGACATGTAAGATAAAGGGTTAGTATCCAAAATCTATAAAGAACTTCTCAAACTCAACACTCAAAAAACAAGTAATCCAGTGAAGAAACAGGCAGAAGACATGAACAGACACTTTTTGAAGAAAACATCCATATGGCTGAAAGACACATGAAAAGATGCTCAACATCACTCATCATCAGGGAAATACAAATCAAAACTACAATGAGATACCTACCAACTCATATCTGTCGGAATGGCTAAAATGAACAACACAGGAAACAACAGATATTGGTGAGGATGTGGAGAAAGGGGAACACTTTTGCATTGCTGAGAATGGGGAACATTTTTGCATTGCTGTTGGGAATGTCCACTGGTACAGCTACTTTGGAAAATAGTATGGAGGTTCCTCAAAAAATTACAAATAGAGCTACACTGCAACCTAGCAATTACAATAGTAGGTATTTATCCAAATGATACAAAAATGCTGATTTTAAGGGGCACATGCACCCCACTGTTTATAGCAATAGTCAAATTATGGCAACAATAGTCAAATTATGGCAAGAGCCCAAATGTCCATTGACTGATGAATGGATAAAGAAACTGTGGTATATATATTTAATGGAATATTATTCATTCAGCGATCAAAAAGAATGAAGTCTTGTCCTTTGCAACCATGTGGAGGGAACTAGAGTGTATTACACTAAGCAAAATAAGTCCATAAGAGACAGATAAACATCATATAATTTCACTCATATGTGGAATTTAAGATACAAAACAGATAAACATAGGGGAAAGGAAGACAAAAAAATAAAACAGAAAAGGAAGTAAGCCAAAAGAGACAAATACAGAGAACAAACTTAGAGTTGCTGGAGGGGAGGTGGGTGAGGGGATGGGTTAAATGCCTTCTGGGCATTAAGGAGGGCACTTCTTGGGATGATCTATGGGTGTTATATGTAAGTGATGAATCACTAAATATTACCCCTAAGACCATTATTACACTATATATTAGCTAACTTGGATTTAAATAAAATTAAAAAAATTAAAATCTTAAAACAAACAAGTAAATTATTAAGTAGTACCAAAAATATCCTACTAACATTTATATTGGAATTGTATTGAATCATTGAATCTAGAAGTTTTTAAAAATCTATATTCTATGTCCTAAAACAGTGGACTCTGGACCTCATGAAGATAAAAAGCTTCTGCACAGCAAAGGAAGGAATCAACAAAACTAAAAGGCAACCAACGGAATGGGAAAAGATATTTGCAAATGACATATCAGACAAAGGGCTAGTATCCAAAATCTATAAAGAGCTCACCAAACTCCACATCCAAAAAACAAATAATCCAGTGAAGAAATGGGCAGAAAACATGAATAGACACTTCTCTAAAGAAGACATCCAGATGGCCAACAGGCACATGAAAAGATGCTCAATGTCATTCCTCATCAGGGAAATACAAATCAAAACCACACTCAGATATCACCTCACACCAGCCAGATTGGCTAAAATGAACAAATCAGGAGACTATAGATGCTGGAGAGGATGCGGAGAAACAGGAACCCTCTTGCACTGTTGGTGGGAATGCAAACTGGTGTAGCCACTCTGGAAAACAGTGTGGAGGTTCAGCAAAAATTTTTAAATAGATCTACCCTATGACCCAGCAGTAGAACTGCTAGGAATTTACCCAAGGGATACATGAGTGCTGATGCATAGGGGCACTTGTTCCCCAATGTTTATAGCAGCACTTTCAACAATAGCAAAATTATGGAAAAAGCCTAAATGTCCATCAACTGATGAATGGATAAAGAAATTGTGGTTTATATACACAATGGAATACTATGTGGCAATGAGAGAAAATGAAATATGGCCTTTTGTAGCAACGTGGATGGAACTGGAGTGTGATGCTAAGTGAAATAAATCATACAGAGAAAGACAGATACCATATGTTTTCATTCTTATGTGGATCCTGAGAAACTTATTGGAAGTCCATGGGGGAGGGGAAGAAAAAAAAAAGAGGTTAGAGAGGGAGGGAGCCAAACCATAAGAGACTCTTAAAAACTGAGAACAAACTGAGGGTTGATGGAGGGTGGGAGGGAGGGGAGGGTGGGTGATGGGTATTGAAAAGGCATCTTTTGGGATGAGCACTGGGTGTTGTATGGAAACCAATTTGACAATAAATTTCATATTAAAATATAAAATAAAATAAAGTAATATAAAATAAAATAAAATAAAAAGTGGACTCTGCACTCTAGGAACTATCATGTGAGCTTTTAAATTTTTTTTTAATTTTTGTAACATTTATTTATTTTTGAGATACAGAGAGAGACAGAGTATGAGTGGGGGGGAGGGGCAGATAGAGAGAGACACAGAATCTGAAGCAGGCTGCAGGCCCTGAGATGTCAGCACACAGTCCGACACGGGGCTTGAACTAATAAACCATGAGATCATGACCTGAGCTGAAGTCAGACACGTAACTGACTGAGCCACCCAGGTGCCCCTTTAAAAAATGTTTATTTAATATTTTAAGAGAGAGAGAGACAGAGTGTGAGCAGGGGAGGGACAGAGAGAGAGGGAGACACAGAATCCAAAGCAGGCTTCAGGCTCCAAGATGTCAGCATAGAGCTGGACATGGGGTCCAAACCCACAGACTGTGAGATTATGGCATGAGCCAAAGACGGATGCTCAACTGACTGAGCCACCCAATTGTCCCTATGTGAGCTTTGTCAAAACAATGATTTTTTTATGCTGAAAAAAATTATGTTTAAATTTAGCCAGCTGTCTCAGTTTAGGTGCTCCCAATTTTGTTGGCAACATCCAAAACATCATAATCAGAAGCCAGTCGAACGCATGCCTTTTTCTTTCCATCAAGCCTGATCAGGGTTGACCTTGGCCATGTCAATGTCATAGAGCTTTTTCACAGCCTGGTTGTATCTGGTGCTTACTGGCCTTGAAACCCACAATAAACACAAATGTATTGCCTTCTATTTTCCTCATGGCTGACTGGGTTGTCAGGGGGAAATTAATGGCATAGTGATCAAGTTTGTTTTACCTGGGGCTGCTCTTTCAAGGATATTTGGGCTGCATTTGGAAACAGTATCTTGGGCCATCAAAATGTAGATGCAAATCTTTTTGTGTGTGTGACTATGCACACTTTTCAGCATTGCTTTCATGGCCTTCAAAGCCTTTGCTTTGGCTTTGGCTTTGGCTTTGGGAGGGACAGGGGCTTCCTTCTTTGCCTTTGGCACCATTTTCATGAAAGTAAGACAGTGATTTTTATACTTTGTCCACTATTGTATCCTAGGTACTTAAAACAGTGCTCAATGCATAGTAGGGACTCAATAAACATTTGCTGAGTATTGAAGGAAATAATAAATGTACAGAATATTTTTAAGGAAATTTGGTATCTTTATCATTTCAGTCTTTTCATCCATAAATGCTCTGTATCTCACCTGTATTAGTTTGCTAGGGTAGCCATTACAAAATACCACAGACTGGCTAAAATAAGAGAAATTTATTTTCTCACAGGTTTGAAGACTGGAAGTCTTAGTTCAAGGTGCCATCAGGGCTGCTATTGGTTGAGGCCTCTATTTCTGGCTTGAAGACAGCCACCTTATTCCTGTGTCCTCACATGGCTTTTCTTCTGTGTATATGCAGGGAGGGAGGGAGGAAGAGAGACAGACAGTCAGACAGAACGACCTTTCTGGAGTCTCTTGTTCTTCTTACAAAAACACCAGTCCTATGGAGTTAGTACCACAACATATGACCTCATTTAACCTTAATTACCTCTTTAAAGTCCCTATATTCAGATAAAGTCATATTAGTTGTTAGGGTTTCAACATGTGAATTTGGATGGGGGGGGGGACACAATTAAAGCCATAATATTAGCATTTATTTAAATATTCTTTAATCACTTTCAGTAAACTTTGTAATTTCCTCATAAAGGTAAATTTTCTCTTAATTATAATTTATATTTTGATGTAATTGCAAATACCTTTTGTTTTGTTTTGTTTTTTATGCAAATCCCTTTTATTTATTTTTTAATGTAATTTATTGTCAAATTGGCTAACATACAGTATGTAAAGTGTGCTCTTGGTTTTAGGGGTAGATTCCCATGTTTTATCACTTACATACAACACCCAGTGCTCATCCCAACCAGTGCCTTCATCAGTGTGCATCACCCACTTTCCCCTATCCCACATCCCCCATCCGCCTTCAGTTTGTTCTCTGTTTTTAAGAGTCTCTGATGGTTTACCTCCCTCCCTCTCTGTAACTGTTTTTCCCCTTCCCTTCCCCCATGGTCTTCTGTTAAGTTTCTCAAGATCCACATATGAGTGAAAACATATATCTGTCTTTCTGTGAATGATTTATTTCACTCAACATAATACCTTCCACTTCCATCCATGTTGCTGCAATTGTTTCATTCTTTCTTATTGCCAAGTAGTATTCTATTCTATATATAAACCACATCTTCTTTATCCATTCATCAGTTGATGTACATTTAGGCTCTTTCCATAATTTGACTACTGTTGAAACCATTGCTATAAACATTGGGGTACATGTGCCCCTATGAATCAGCACTCCTGTATCCCTTGGATAAATTCCTAGTAGTGCTGTTGCTGGGTCATAAGGTAGTTCTATTTTTAACTTTTTGAGGAACCTCCACACTGTTTTCCAGAGCTACTGCACCAGTTTGCATTCCCACCAATAGTGCAAGAGGGTTCCCATTTCTCCACAACCTCGCCAGCATCTTCAGTTTCCTGAGCTGTTCATTTTAGTCACTCTAACTGGTGTGAGGTGGTATCTCAGTTTGATTTTGATTGCAAATATCTTTTTGAAATTCCATTTTATTCCTGTTAATTTTTGGTATATAGAAATAAAATTTGATTTTGTATAGACATTTATATCCAGCCACATAACTGGAATTCTTACTTAATTCTATGATTTACCCATAAATTGTTTTTTAGCATCTATCCATAAAATCATATTAGTCATTCCAGTTCCTAAAACTAATTTATTTTCTTGCCTTAAATTACTGATTAGGATCTTCAGGGCAATGTTGAAAAAGAATGGTGATAACAATCACTCATGTCTAGATACTAAAGTTTAGGGAACCTAGGTGGCTCAGTCAGTTAAGCATCTGACTTCATCTCAGGTCATGATCTCACAGTTTGTGAGTTCAAGCCCTGCGTTGGGCTCTGTGCTGACAGCTCAGAGCCTGGAGCCTGCTTTGTATTCTGTGTCTCCCTCTCTCTCTCTGCCTCTTTCCCACTTGTGCTCTGTCTCCCTCTCCCCCCTCTCAAAAATAAATAAAATTAAAAAAAATAAAGTCAATGAACTGTACTTTATATTCAATGTGCAATAATTATTAACATAGATCTAGACAAATAAATTATTTTTCACTGTTTCAACTTTAAGGATTATGTTTGTTCTTTTTTATTTGATTCAAGTTTTTATTTAAATTCTAGTTAAGTTTATTTAAATACTAGTAAGTTAAATTCTAGTTTAGTGATTCATTACTTACATATAGTACCCAGTGCTCATCAAAACCAGCATCCTCCTTAATATCCATCACACGTTCAGCCCACCCCTACACACACGCTTCCCCTCCAGCAATCCTCAGTTTGTTGTCAATAGTAAAGAGTCTCATATGGTGTGTCTTCCCTCCTTTCTTTTTCCCCTTACACTATTTTCATCTGTTTTGTTCCTTTAATTCCACATATGAGTGAAATTATATGGTATTTGTCTTTCTTTGACTGACTTATTTAGCTTAGCATAATATATTCTAGCTCCACCCACATGGTTACAAATGGCAAGATTTCATTCTTAATTTTTTTTAATTTATATATTTAAATTCAAGTTAGTTAACATACAGTGTAGCATTGGTTTCAGGAGCAGAACCCAGTGATTCATCACTCACATATAACACCCAGTGCTCATCACAAGTGTCAGCCTTAATGCCCATCACACATTTGACCCATATCCCCACCTACCTCCCCTCCCCTCTGCTTGTTCTCTGTATGTAAAAGCCTCTTATGGTTTTCCTCCCTTTCTGTTGTTATCTTATTTTTCCTTCCCTTCCCCTGTGTTCATCTGTCTTGTTTCTGAAAGTTAACATGTGAGTGAAATCATATTTGTCTTTCTCTCACTGTCTTATTTTGCTTAGCATAATATACTCTAGTTCCATTCACGTTGTTGCAAATGGCAAGATTTCATTTCTTCTTGTTGGATAGATACCTTAATTATGATATAGTGCCCTTAAACCATACAGTCCTTGGTTTAAGTTCTAATTTGTGGGTTACAAGTGTGGCTACTCCAGCTTTCTTTTGATGTCCAACCCATGATAAGTGGTTCTCTAACTGCTCACTTCAATCTGCAGGTGACTTTGGGTCTAAATTGGGTCTCTTGTAGGCACCATATCGATGGATCTTGTTTTCTTTTTTTATTTTATTTTAGAGAGAATACCCATGAACAGTAGAGAGGGGTAGATGGAGAGAGAAAAAATCTTAAACATGTTCCATGCCCAGCATGGAGGCCAATGGGTGGCTCAATCCATCGATCCTGGGATCATAAACTGAGCTGAAATCAAGCGTTGGATGTTCAACTGACTGAGCCACCAAAGTGTCCCAAGATGGGTCTCTCTTTTTTTTAATCCATTTGGATACCCTATATCTTTTGATTGGAGCATTTAGTCTATTTACATTCAGAGTGATTATTGATAGATGTGAGTTTAGTGCCATTGTATTACCTGTACTGTCAGTGTTTCTGGACATTTTCTCTGTTCCTTTCTAGTCTTTGTTGCTTTTAGTATTTCTATCCCACTGAAATGGTCCCCTTAAATATTTCTTGCACGGCTTCTTTAGTGGTCATGAACTCCTTTATTTTTTGTTTGTCTGGGAAACTCTTTATCTTTCATTATATTCTGAATGACAGCTTTTCTGGATAAAGTAATTTAAGCTTCATATTTTTCCCATTCAGCATGTTGGATATGTCATGCCACTCCCTTCTGGCCCATCATGTTTCTGTGGGGACAGCTCTTACTAAACTGATTTTTCTTCTCTTATAAGTGAGGGATTTCTTTTCCCTTGTAGATTTCAGGATTCTTTACTTATCTCTGTATCTTATAAATTTTACTACATTATGTCTTGGTGTTTGCCTGCTTTTGTTAGTTTTTATGGGAGTTCTCTGTAACTCCTATACTTGGATGTCTGTTTCCTTCACCATATTAGGGAAGTTTTCAGCTATAATTTGCTCAAATAAACTTTATTTACTCTTTCCCTCTCTTCTTCTGTAACTCATAAGATGTGAATGTTATTATGCTTTATGTGGTCCCTGAGTTCCCTAAGTCCATTTTTATGACCCAATATTTTTCGTTTCCTATTCTTTTCAGTTTCATTGTTTTCCAAAACTTTATCTTCTATATTACTTATCCATTCCACTGCTTCTTCCATCCTTGCGCTCATTACATTCCACTTGCTTTTGCATCTTGGGTATAACATTTTTTATTTTGGTCTGACTGGTTTCAAGTATTTTATCTCTGTGGAAAGGGAGTCCTTAGTGTCTTCTATGCTTTTCTCAAGCCCAGCTAGTATCCTTATTATTGTTGTTTTACATTGTGGTTCAGGTACATTATATTTGTGTTGATTAGATCCCTGGCTATGATCTCTTCTTATTCTTTCTTTTGGGGTGAATTGCTCCATCTTGGCATTTAGTCTAGGTCTCTATCTTCTGTGAGTTATGAAAGCCTGTTATGTTTCTTGCTCCTGAGAGTAAAGGCTATATTAATAAAAGGTCCTATATTGTCCAGGGCCTGGTGCTTCAGGATGTGTTTCTGGTGTATGCTGTGTGCACTCTTCCATTGTATTTTGTATGCTCTTTCTCTGAAGTTAGTCTTATTCCAAGTTTCTCCTTGCCTGCAGTGGGAACTGTTTAGACCTTGTCCACTGTGTGGTGAGTTTTAACTAGGTGTGGTTTGGTCTGCTTGCTAGAAGAGGTATCTTCTATTCCCTCTAGAGTTGAAACTTTGTAGCACTCTAGACTCAGTAGACTTAGAACATGCAGGGAGGAGGTTTGTGCTGGTTTTCTGGGGGAGGGGCCCACTGCAACTTTGACTGTAAGGCACACTGGCCCTAATTTAGAGCACTTGCAGAATGCAAGAATGTGGGGTGTGGTGCAAGCAGCTAAAGCTTCCACTGTGGGTTCTGTACTGCTCTGTCTGTCCATGTTGAAGGGTGGGGTAAAAAATAGTGTCAGTTGGTTCTCTCTTCCTTGGAGAGGGGAGTTAACCTCTTCCACTATTCAGGAAGCCCTCAGAGAAGAGAGAGAACAATCTCCCCTAACTCTTCCCAGGCGTCCCTCAGAACCCTGTCTTCACCCTGTCTGTGACAGAGCCATCTGCCTACCCGGCTGTTCAGTCCTCTTTTATTTTATCTCAAGCACCCCAGCTGGAATTCAAAACTTTAAATTTTAGAGACCTGGCACAGCACAGACCACTGCTGATCCTCTGGGGAAGTGTCTGTCTGTGCTTGAATGGTGCCCATTTGTCCCAGAAGAACAGCTGTATGAATATGCAAGGGCTTAGAGTTTATGGTGAAGAGTAGCAGAAAGCTGGCATCCAGGTTATCTGTTCTCAGCAGGAGCCTCTGTTACTATGATAATGAACAGAGCAGCACAATGGTGACCACCAGGTGTTTTATCCCTGGAGAGGCAGTGCCACCACTCCCAAAAGCACTCCAACAATGGGAACGATCTCTCCCTGTGAGACCTGGGGAGCCTCAGACCACTCTGTCCACTCTCAAGCTTCTGACCTCCTCAGGAGCACGTCTATGCCTGTTAGTTCCATCCTGGTGATGGTAGAGACTTCTAAAACTTCAGACTTTGAAGCTGCTTGTAAAGACTTGCTATAATCAACTTATCTCGTTTTCCCCATCAATGATTTTTTAAAGGGTTTTTCTTGTGCAATGCTATGCATTTTGCTCTCTCTGTTTTTTTCTCTCTCCATTTCTCTCCTCTATCCCTGATCAGGGCTCCCTTGCCTCCACAACACTGGTTATTCTTCTCTCCCCAAAATTAAATTTCCTACCTCTTACCTTCCACAACATAACCTCCTTTCTTTTTGTAGTTGTGCAGTTTGTTCTCTCAGTCCTCAAATCGATTTCCTGGGTGTTCAGAATGATTTTACATTTATCTAGCTGTTTTCAAGGGATGAGGCAAGCATATAATCCTTCCACTACTCCACCATTAACTCTCTCTGTTCTTGATTTTATAGATACTTATAAATTTTTCTCTGTAAAAAATATTCCTATCCTTATTCTTATTTTTGTCTATCTAAAGAGTTTGTTTAGATGCATTACAAATATGCTAATGTAAGGGAGAGAGCTAAGATTGTGGCATAGTAGAAGGACCCTAGGCTTGGATCATCCCTCAAACTAAGCTATATAACTATAAAATAATTCTAAATAACTATGAAATAGACCTGAATACTGACAGAGCAAACTGCACAACTAGAAGGAGAGAAGATACTACATCAGAAAAGGTAGGAAGTGGAAAAATGTGGTTTAGGGGAGAAATAGACCACTAGTGCTGCAGAGGGAAGGGAGCCTTGGTTGCAGAGAAAAGCAAGACAGAGTGGAGTGTACAGATATTCAAAAGAAGAACACATCCCCAAAGCCAGTAGGTGGGAAAATAAAAGGGGCTAATTTTCATGACTTTTTGCTACCATTGTGGCTCAAAAACTAAGGTTTTAAAGGTCAGTGGGCTTGGCTGGGATACATAACAAAGTGCATTCAGCTTCTGAAGGCAGATAAGCAACTCAGAAATAGTGTGAAAACAGTGACCTGAAAAATCATGGGATCCATGGGGAAATTATTTACATTTCTGATAGTGCTTCCCTGGGAGCAGTAAGCACAGTGACCCTTCTCCATGGACAAAGGAGATGGCTGGTGCCACTTTCCTCCCCTCTCTTCCCTCAGCATAAACTGACTTCAGTAAACAGCACAGCTCCAACACTGGCTGCCTAACCTTATTATACCAAGTCCTCCCCCATTGCACTTTGCTGGCACTGCTTTTCTCAGGCAAATGTCTCTAATACCCAGTGCAGTGGGCCCCTTCCCCAGAAGACCAGCATAAACTCCTGCACATATCACATTTCCCAACCAGAGTGTTCTGCAAGCTTCAGTTCAAGTGGAAGGAACACCAGGTCTCATTTAACAAGAAGACCAGAGCACACCTAGTTAAAACTTGCCACACTCTGGTCAAGGTCCAAACAATCCCCACTGCAGGCAAGGAGAGCCTCTGCAGACCAGCGGCCTGAAGGGATAAAGCAGCCAAAACACAGCAACAGAATGCACACAACACACAACATAGACATACCATGAAGCACCAGGCCCTGGACACTATATGTCCTCTCTATAAAGTCATTATTCTCAGGAGCAGGAAACATAACAGGTTTCTTTTTAACACATAGAAAAAGACAGACTTCAACAAAATGCCAAGACGAAGGAACTCGTCACAAAAAAAAGGAACTCATCCCAAAAGAAAGAACAAGAAAAAGTCATGACCAGAAATCTAATGAAAGCAGATATAAGTAATATGCCTGATGGAGAATTTAAGAAAAAATCCTGAGGATATTTGTTGGACTGGAACAAAGCATACAAGGCTTCAGGGAGACCCTTACCACAGATTTAAAAGAGTTAAAAAACAGTCAGAAATGAAAAATACCATAAATGAGATTTGAAACTGACTAGAGGTAATTACTAAGCATTGAAGAAGCAAAGGAACTAAGTGGTATAGAATATAGAATAACAGAAAATAATACAACTCAACAAAAGAGACAAAGAATTATGGAACTTGAGAATAGATTTAGGGAACTCAGTGACTCCATCTAATGTAATAACATTTGTATCATAGGAGTATCCCAGAAGAATAGAGAGACAAGAGGGCAGAAAATTCATCTGAGGAATTAACATGTGAAAACATCCCTAATCTGAGCAATGAAACAGACATCTAAATCCAGCAAGCACAAAAAACTTCCATCAAGATAAACCAAAACAGGCTAACACAAAGACATTATAGTTCAATTTGCAAAACGCAATTATTAAAAAAAAATCCTAAAAGCACCAATACAAAACAGGTCCCTACCTTAAAAGGAAAGATACTTAAGGCTAACTGAAGATCTCTCTAAAGAAACTTGGGAAGACAGAAAGAAGTGGCATGATATATTAAATATGCTGAAAAGGATAAATCTACGGCCGACAATACTCTAATCAGAAATAGAAGGAGAGATAAAGAGTTTCCCAGACAAACAAAAACTAAAGGAATTTGTGACCACTAAACAAGCCCTGCAAGAAATACTAAAGAGGACTTTTTGTGTGGGAAATATAGACCAACAGTGGTAAAGATGACAGAGAAAATCTCCAGAAACAATGACTTAACAGGTAATATAATGACACTAAATTCATATCTACCAACAATAATTCTGAATATAAATGGACTAAATGCTCTAATCAAAAGACCCAGGGTGTCATAATAGATAATAAAAAAAAAAACAAGTCCTACATATATGCTGCCTACAAGAGGCACATTATAGATCCAAAGATACCTGCAGATTGAAAGCTAGAGATGGAAAACCATTTATCATGCAAATGGACATCAAAAAAAGCCAGAGTAGCAATACTTATATCAGACAAACTAGATTTTAAATCAAAGACTGCAACGAGAGACAAAGAAGAACACTAAATCATAATAAAGGAGTCTAGCCAACAAGAAGATCTAACAACTGTAAATATTTATCCTCCCAAATTGGAAACACCCAAACATATAAGTCAATTAATAACAAACATAAAGAAATCCATTGCTAATAAAATAATAGTAGGAGACAGTAACAGCCCACTTATATCAATGGACAGATCATTTAAGCAAAAAAATCAACAAGGAAGGAATGGCTTTAAGTGACAGATTGGACCAGATTGACTTACCCGATATATTCAGAACATTTCATCCTAAATCACCAGACTAAACATTCTTTTCAAGTGCATATGGCACATTCTCCACAATAGAGCACATACTAGGTCACAAATCAGGCCTCAACAAGTACACAAAAAATGACATAATACCATGCCAATTTTCTGACCACAAAGCTATAAAACTTGAAGTTAACCACAATTAAATATTTGGAAAGACCATAAATACATGGAGGTTAAAGAATATCCCACTAAAGAATGAACATGTCAAACAGGTATTGAAAGAAGAAATAAAAAACAATACATAGAAACAAATGATAATGAAAACACAATTGTCCAAAACCTTTGGGATACAACAAAAGTGGTCATAAGGGGGAAGTATACAGCAATACAGGCCTACCTGAAGAAACAAGAAAATATCAAATAAACAACCTAAACTTCCACCTAAAGAAGCTAGAAAGAGAACAACTAATTAAGGATAAAGCTAGCAAGAGAAGGGAAATAATAAAGATTACAGAATAAATAAATTATATAGAAATCAAAACCAAAAAACAGTTTAAAAGATAATTTTGAAAAAAATTAATAAAATTGCTAAACCCTTAGCATAATAATGCTGCTATAAACATCGAAGTATATATACCCATCAAATCTGTATTTTCATATTCTTTAGGTAACCATATGATTTAATTCATATGTGGAATTTGAGAAATAAAGAAGATTAATACATGGGAAGGACTGGAAAAAAGAAGAGAGGGTAACAAACCACAAGAGGCACTTAATGATAAGTAACAAACTGAAGGGTGTTAGAGGGAGGTGGGTGGGAGATGGGCTAGATGGGTGATGAGTATTAAGAAGGGAACTTGTTGTGATGAGCACTTGGTGCTGTATATAAGTGATCAATTATTGAATTGTATCCCTGAAACCAATATTGCACTGTATATTAAGAAAATTTAAGTAAAAAACCTAATGAACAAAATTAAATAAAAATGATAAATCCCTAGCCAGACTTATCAAAAAGAAAAGAGAAAGGACCCAAATAAATAAAATCACAAATGAGAGAGGAGAAATGACAATCAAGACCACTGAAATGCAAAAATATTAAGAGAATATTATTAAAAAAATATATGCCAACAAATTAGACAAACTGGAAGAAGTGGAAAAATTCCTAAAAATATATAAGCTACCACAACTGAAACAAGAAGAAATAGAAAACGTCAATGGACAGATAACCAGGAAATAAATTGAATTTGTAATAAAAAATCTCTGAAAAATCAAAAGTCCAGTGTCAGATAGCTTCACAGTGGAATTTTACCAAACATTTAAAGAAGAGTTAATATCTATTCTTATCAAACTACTCCAAAAAATAAAACTGGAAACAAACTTGAAAACTCATTCCATAAGGCCAGTATTACCCTGATTAAAAAAACAGACAAGGTTCCACTAAAAAAAGACAATTATAGCTCAATACCACTGATGAAAATGGATGCAAGAATTCTAAACAAGATACTAGCAAATCAAATCCAACTGTACATTAAAAAAATCATTCAGTGTGACAAAGTGGGATTTATTTCTGGGCTGCAAAGTGGATCAATAATAGCAAATCAATCAACGTGATACACCCCATAAGTAGCAGAAAAGATAAGAACCATATGATCCTTTCAATAGATGCATAAAAAGCACTTGACAAAGTACAATATCCATTTATGATAAAAATCCTCAGCAAAGTAGGGATAGAGGGAACATAAACTCAACCTCATGTATTCCACATATGAAAAACTCACAGATAATATCATCCTCAATGGGGAAAAACTGACAGGTTTTCCTCCATGATCAGGAACAAGACAAGGATGTCTACTCTCCCCATTTTTATTTAGCATGGTATTGGAAGTTCTAGCCTACCAATAAAACATAAAGAAATAAAAGGCAACCAAATCAGAAAGGAAGAAGTCAAACTTTCACTCTTTGCAGATCACATGATACTCCCTATATAAAACCCGAAAGACTCCACAAAAAAATTGCTAGAGGTAATAAACAAATCCAGTAAAGTCACATAATACAAAATCAATGTACAGAAATCTGTTGAATTCCTATATATCAAAAATGAAACAGCAGAAACAGAAATCAAGAAATCAATCCCATTTACAACTGCACCAAAAACCATAAGGTACCTAGGAATAATCCTAACCAGAGAGGTAAAAGATCTGTACTCTGAAAACTATAAAACACTGGTAAAAGAAATTGAAGATGACAAAGAAATGGAAGAACATTCCATGATCATGGATCAGAAGAACAAATATTTGTTAAAATGTGTATATTACCCAAAGCAATCTACACATTAAATGGAATCCCTATCAAAATACAAACAGCATTTTTCACAGAGCTAGAACAAACAATTCTCAAGTATGTATGGAACCACAAAAGACCCTGAATATCCAAAACAACCTTAAGAAAGAAAAGTAAAGCTAGAGGCATCACATTCTGGACTTCAAGTTATATTACAAAGCTGTAGTCATCAAGACAGTATGGTAAGGGCACAAAAACAGATACATAGATCAATGGAACACAGGATAGAAATCCCCGAAATGAACCCACAACTATATGGTCAACTAATCTTCGAAAAAGTAGGAAAGAATATGCAATGGAAAAAAAGACAGTCTCTTCTACAAATGGTGTTGGGAAAACTTGACATCGACATGCAGAAAGATGAATCTGAACCATTTTCTTCCACCATATACAAAAGTAAACTCATCCTGGATGAATGACATAAATGTAAGACAGGAAACCATGAAAATCCTAGAGGTGAAATCAGGCAACAACCTCTTTGACGTTGGCCACAGCAACTTCTTACTAGACATGTCTCCTGAGGTTAAGGGAAACAAAAGGAAAAATGAACTATGGGGACCTCTTCAAGATAAAAAGCTTCTGCACAGTGAAGGAAACAATCAGGAAAACTAAAAGCAATCAATGGAATGGGAGAAGATATTTGCAAATGACACATCTGATAAAGGGTTAGTATCCAAAATACATAAAGAATTTATAAAATTCAACACCCTAAAACCAAATAATCCAATTAAAAAAATGGGCAGAAAACATGAAGATACATTTCTCCAAAGGAGACATACAGATGGCTAACAGACACATGAAAAAATGCTTAACATCACTTATCCCCAGACAAATGAAAATCAAAACTAAAATGAGATATCACATCACACCTGTTAGAATGGCTAAAATTAACAACAGATGAAATAACAGCTGTTGGTGAGGATGTAGAGAAAATGTTGGTGGGATGCAAACTAGTGCATCCACTCTAGAAAACACAATGGAGTTTACTCAACAAGTTAAAAATAGAGCTATTGTACAATCCAAAAATTTCACTTCTAAGTATTCACCCAAAAGATACAAAAATACTGATTCGATGGAATACATGCAACCTGATGTTTATAGCAGCATTATCAACAATAGCCAAATTATGGAAAGAGACTATTCATCAATCAATGTATATTTGGATTCTTTCCATGATATGGCTATTGTTGATGATACTGCTATAAACATCGGGATATATATAGATGTGTATATATATACACATATATAAACCATTGAATATTACTCGGCATTGAAAATAATGAAATCTTGCCATTTACAATGATGTGTATGAAGCTAGAACGTATTATGGTGAGCAAAATAAGTCATTTAGATAAAGACAATTACCATATGATTTCACTCATATGTGGAATTTAAGAGGCAAAACAAATGAACATGGAGGGAAGAGAGGTAAACCAAGAAACAGACTCTTAACTATAGAGAACAAACTAATGGTTACTGGAAGGGAGGTGAGCATAGGGATGGGTGAAATAGGTGATAGGTATTAAGGAGGGCACTTATGATGATCACTGCATGTTGTATGTAGGTGATAAATTACTAGATTCTACACTAGAAAGAAATTTTAGACTGCATGTTAACTGTTACTTTTTAAATTTTATAATACTTAGAAAAATAAACAAATATACTCAACCTTGACCCTTCATTAAAAAGTATGCTAATTTAGATAGTTAATTTTCCAAAGTTATGACTACCCCTCTAAATTATCACTCATGTAGTTTACCATTATTTTGGCCTTATCATTATTTCAATATCAATATAGCTTATGTACTGTTTCTGGACAGCTCATAATTTAATCTTCCTATTTTCTCCTTGAGAAGTAAGCCATGCCATCGTCCAAGTTGTACTATTTAATGGGGCAAGTTTCAGCTTCCTTTCACTTTGTATGTGATGTGTTTCTCTGTAATATTTACCTCATGAGAAAATACTTTTTTCTTTAAGTCTCGATATACAGGTTATTTAATATACAGAAGATTTATTTTGCCTACAGAAGAGAATAATCTGAAGATAGCCAGCAGCACTTTCTCCTCATATGACAAGTTAAGGAGAAAAGAGTTTTGTGTTGAAATCAACGTTTATGTCAAAAGCCCCAAGGAGAGGAAGTTTTGTTATGAATACAAGTGACACATATTAATTGAAATTAAAGAGTATATTAAAGTAATCATGGTGGTAAATTCCCTTTCTTTTCTGTTGTTAACTAAATGCATTAGAACAAAGTAAAATTATGATCTTTATTGATAAATTTATTGTTTTTCAATATATGAAATTTATTGTCAAATTGGTTTCCATACAACACCCAGTGCTCATCCCAAAAGGTGCCCTCCTCAATACCTATCACCCACCCTCCCCTCCCTCCCACCCCCCATCAACCCTCAGTTTGTTCTCAGTTTTTAAGAGTCTCTTATGCTTTGGTTCTCTCCCACTCTAACCTCTTTTTTTTTCCTTCCCCTCCCCCATGGGTTTCTGTTAAGTTTCTCAGGATCCACATAAGAGTGAAAACATATGGTATCTGTCTTTCTCTGTATGGCTTATTTCACTTAGCATCACACTCTCCAGTTCCATCCACGTTGCTACAAAGGGACATATTTCGTTCTTTCTCATTGCCATGTAGTACTCCATTGTGTATATAAACCACAATTTCTTTGTCCATTCATCAGTTGATGGACATTTAGGCTCTTTTCATAATTTGGCTATTGTTGAGAGTGCTGCTATAAACATTGGGGCACAAGTGCCCCTATGCATCAGTACTCCTGTATCCCTTGGGTAAATTCCTAGCAGTGCTATTGCTGGGTCATAGGGTAGGTCTATTTTTAATTTTCTGAGGAACCTCCACACTGCTTTCCAGAGCGGCTGCACCAATTTGCATTCCCACCAACAGTGTAAGAGGGTTCCCGTTTCTCCACATCCTCTCCAGCATCTATGGTCTCCTGATTTGTTCATTTTGGCCACTCTGACTGGCATGAGGTGATATCTGAGTGTGGTTTTGATTTGTATTTCCCTGATGAGGAGCGACGTTGAGCATCTTTTCATGTGCCTGTTGGCCATCTGGATGTCTTCTTTAGAGAAGTGTCTATTCATGTTTTCTGCCCATTTCTTCACTGGGTTATTTGTTTTTTGGGTGTGGAGTTTGGTGAGCTCTTTATACATTTTGGATAGTAGCCCTCTGTCTGATATGTCATTTGCAAATATCTTTTCCCATTCCGTTGGTTGCCTTTTAGTTTTGTTGGTTGTTTCCTTTGCTGTGCAGAAGCTTTTTATCTTCATAAGGTCCCAGTAGTTCATTTTTGCTTTTAATTCCCTTGCCTTTGGGGATGTGTCGAGTAAGAGATTGCTACGGCTGAGGTCAGAGAGGTGTTTTCCTGCTTTCTCCTCTAGGGTGTGGATGGTTTCCTGTCTCACATTAAGGTCTTTTATCCATTTTGAGTTTATTTTTGTGAATGGTGTGAGAAAGTGGTCTAGTTTCAATCTTCTGCATGTTGCTGTCCAGTTCTCCCAGCACCATTTGTTAAAGAGACTGTCTTTTTTCCATTGGATGCTCTTTTCTGCTTTGTCAAAGATGAGTTGGCCATACGTGTGTGGGTCTAGTTCTGGGGTTTCTATTCTATTCCATTGGTCTATGTGTCTGTTTTTGTGCCAATACCATGCTGTCTTGATGATTACAGCTTTGTAGTAGAGGCTAAAGTCTGGGATTGGGATGCCTCCTGCTTTGGTCTTCTTCAAAATTACTTTGGCTATTCGGGGCCTTTTGTGGTTCCATATGAATTTTAGGATTGCTTGTTCTAGTTTTGAGAAGAATGCTGGTGTAATTTTGATTGAGATTGCATTGAATGTGTAGATAGCTTTGGGTAGTATTGACATTTTGACAATATTTATTCTTCCAATCCATGAGCAGGAAATGTCTTTCCATTTCTTTATATCTTCTTTAATTACATTCATAAGCTTTCTATAGTTTTCAGCATACAGATCTTTTACATCTTTGGTTAGATTTATTCCTAGGTATTTTATGCTTCTTGTGCAGTTGTGAATGGGATCAGTTTCTTTATTTGTCTTTCTGTTGCTTCATTGTTAGTGTATAAGAATGCAACTGATTTCTGTACATTGATTGTGTATCCTGCAACTTTGCTGAATTCATGTATCAGTTCTAGCAGACTTTTGGTGGAGTCTGTCAGATTTTCCATGTGTAATATCATGTCATTAAAGAAAGATATTTTTAATAAAAATTGAAAATAAATCCTTTTTTTCTCTTTCTGTATTCATGAAAAATGAAACAATTGTAAAAGAGAAAAAGAAAAAAGGAAAAAAAAAGAAAGTGAATAGATGAACCTGCTAACAGATTGAAGTAGGGCTGAAATTGCTTCACTTGCCCCCAGAAGTCAGTCTATGTAGCTCTTTATAGTCCATAAATTAAGCCAGCAGTGAGATTTGTGTTCTTGAAGACCGAAGTTGGCCCATTTGGGCGGGGCTCAGTGTGACATCTCCACTCTCCACTAGATGGCGCTGCTAGCCTAATGGGGTGGATTGTTGCAGTGCTCGTAGGTGTGTATGCACATGCGTGGGAGAAGTGAAAATGGCACCACCCAGTCTGTTCTCCTGGATCAACAATCATGCACCCATCCTCTGTCTTCAGCTCTTGTCCACTCCCTGCTTAACTCTCTGTGACCAGGCCCCAGGCAGTACCTCTCTCCCAAGTTTTGTCTCAGATGCACCTGTTTTCCCCAGCCCCTTACTTCCGAAGGACTGTGGCTTTGACCCATTCTGCCCCTCTGTGGGAATGTCTCACTGAGCAATGGCCGAATGAGTGATGGCCAAATGTCAGCTGTACCCAGGAACACCTGCTGGAACCTGTTGTTGCCAGTGCTCCGAAACTGTGGCCAGGTGCCAGCCCGCCCCAGAAAAAGTTCACAAGACAGTGTAGCAGCATCATTTCAGGGATTATGGAAAATCACAACACACATCTCACCCCAGACTTCACCCTTAACGACCTTGCCCCAGCACCAGTGAATGTGGCCACCTTCTGGGATCTGATGGGACCAAGTGGCTTCAAAAGTCTCTACAAAATATCCTTCCAGCAGTGGAACTGCTTTTTCCCATGTGGCCCAAGAACCTCCCAGCCCCCACTCTGTTCCTGGGGATTCACCCTTCCCACCAGAGCACCGCCAGGTATTGATCTGCAGAGCTGCAGCCTTTGCACTCCCCTTGTTTACAGTCTTAATGGAATTTAAATGCTCTCCTTTCTCCTCCCTCCTTTCTCTGTTTTTAGTTTAGTACCTGTGGCTGTTTCCAATTTTCCACTTCCTCTCTAGCTGCTTTTGGGGAGGGGTGCTTTTCCTGTATTCTCCCTCCCTCCCCAGTCTCCATCTTCTCTCTGTCTGCACAAACGGTTCCCTACCTTTTGCAGCTTCTCACTCCCCAAGTTCAGCTCTCCACGCCATGTACCTGATGAATTCTGTGGTTCAGTTTGTGCAGATTGTTGTGTTAATCCTCCAATCAGTTTTCTAGGTGTGTAGAATGGTTTAGTGTTGGTCTGGCTGTATTTCATGGACGTGAGACACACAAAAAGCTTCCATGATGTTCTGTATCTTGACTTCTCTCCCAGAATTTTCCCAAATTTCTAAATTTCCTAAATTTCCTGTGGGGTTTACAAGGTTACTATGCCATCTAAAAAGTAGAAAAATATTTTAGGTATGTAGTTCTTAGAGTTAGCTGATCAAATTGCAGGTTCATTGGGTTGGTTCTTGAAAGCTTATATTTAGAGGAATATTCACAAAAGGGTTTGTAAGTGTATTTTTACACAATACTATGTCACCACCCAATAGACTAAGAATGAAACTATGCTAAAAAATGTTTTTCTATAAAAAATGTAGATTTAAATTCTGTCATTAGGACAGGCTGCAGAGTGAAAAAATCTTTGAAAAGACTGATTGGACACAATATTTCTACACATATCTGATGGCTGGAGCAGCTCTATTTGGAATCTCCACCTGGCTGTCCCATGTTATAAACGGATATGTAGAAATTCAAACTTCTAAAATTGGTCAATATGTTTTAACTTACTACTGCTTCCTTCTTTTCTACTCAGGAGCCCATACTAGGTTTTACAAACCAGCAAACAAGATGCTGTGCTGTATCATGCCCAATTACTTCAGGCACATTGTGTTCATTATGGACATAGTTTAATGCAAAATGACAGTGTAATCAGATATGAAATATCACTCAATCAAGGATCACCTTGAGTTACCTAAAGAGACAATTTAAAAAAAAATCATTTAAAAGTCAAGAGATTAAAAAAAATCCCAAATGACTCAATTCAGGAATGATATTTCAGGAAAAATTAAGTTATAGAAAAAATTAAAAAGCAAAAACATTTTTAATTTCCCAGATATGAAAAATTTGTAAGGTGAATGTACATGTATGTATGTGTTTGTATGTGTGTCTGAATTTGATGGCAATGGTGAGTTGGAGTGAGCCTTAGTAATTTGATTCAAACATTTAAAACTACTTGTAAAAAAGAAAAGGAAACATTAAATAGAGTTTACAGAAAAATATCTTTGCCCAGTGTATAATACAACCCACAAAAATTTTGTTTAAAACAGTGTTTTATGTGGGCAGGAAATGCAATATAATTATATAGAGTATTTACGGATGATATTTCCAGTATTACTATTATATCTTATGATTATACCAAGAAATATATAACTAATTTAAAAAATTGAGACTAATGCCTGGAAATAAGGAAACACTATCAGTTCACTCATTAATTAGGGTTCCATTTACTGTTCTATTATTAACCAATAATCATTAGTTAGCTTAATTGACTCTCTATATCTTGTTGAAATCTGTCATTCTGGGAATATACTGAATAAAGAGGGTCTATGCTCATGAAACCCCAACAAAACACTGTCATCTTTGAAACTATTATTTTGTGCATACATGTTTGCTTTCAAAAAGAATACTATAAAATCACAAAATATAAAAGCAAGAAGACCACTCAGGGGCTTATTGTGATTATGTCAGTGAGATGCTGAAGGTCTGAAACAAGACCATGACACTGAAGTAGTAGACCTGGGAGAGGTTTTTCATCAATTGTATAATTATAAACATGATTCCTATTAATGGATTGGATAATATACATTATATTTTTATGGACCAAGTTCACTGTGGGAAACATCTACAAATTTATTTTGTTAATGGAGTGCCTACTGGTTAAAAACAAACAGACCAAAAAGGGAAAAGCCACACAGGGAATAAAAACAACAAAATGAGTTACTTACAACCACTCCAAGAGTGAATGAACAGAATAGCTTTTAGAAAAATTTTACAGTCTGAAGTTTATCTTTAAATTTAATTTCATTTTTTATCCAAATTATACTTTGGATATTTTTAAAATTTTGTATATTTTAAAAAATCAAACATTGTTATAAAGTAAAAGACATTGAGCAATCTTTTTCCCTGTCCCTCTTCATAACATTTATTTTCCCAATACAAAAGTTTCAATACCTAGATATTATATTCACAGTCTTTAAAAACATGCTTATACTACTAATATACATTTTTCCTATTTTTATTATTTTCCTATTTTTATTATTTGTTAACTTCCTACTATGAAAGATGAGGATTTAGTTTTATCTTCTCCACTTCCAAAAAATACATTCTCGTCATCCTTTTCTTCAATTATATTTAGAGTATTTTTAATTAAAGAAGTCTTCATTTTGTACATTATGCCATTTTTAAATTTTCCTTGAAATTAAAAAAGGCCTTTAATGTTTAATTTCCTTGAATATCTCCGAACCCACAAGTCTATAACTGCACTCTCTTCTAACAATGAAATCTCTTTCCAAAACATTTAGACATAGTAAATATCTGTTTATTATCTCCTCCACATCCTTCTGTTTTCTCCTTCTTCCTCTCCTCCTCCTCCCTGTCCCCCTTCTTCTCCTTTCTCCTCCTCCTCCTCCTCCTCCCCCCTCTTATTTTTCTTCTTAATTATGGAAGGCATCCCTTCTTGAGCCTTCTGTTCTCTTTGACAATCTGAATTACAATGTAGCTTTTATGAAGTTCTCTTTGCCATATCCTGGAAATTCATTTCAAAATTCACTTTGGTTCCCCTGAACTTGCATTTCCATATCTTGGTTTACATCCCCATTTTCTCAAGTATATTATCAAACTATTTCCTGGAAAAAGTGCATAAATATTTGTTTCTTAACTGGCTTTATGTCTTGAAATGTCTGTATTCCAATGTCATTCCAACTAATAGTATGGTTGGGTATAGAATTCTGTATTGCCAGTCATCTTCCCTGTGAATTTTAAGTTATACTCCTTGCCTTCTAGTTTTCAGTACTGCTATTGAGAAGTCTGATACCATTATTTAAATTATTTTGAATATGACCAGAATGTGGTTCTATTTCTGGAAGCTTTAAGAATTATGTCTGTATCTTTATTGCTGAAACATGTAATAATATTTGCCTTGGTGTGGCTATGTTTTCATTCATTGTAATGAGTATTCAGAATGAGCCACTTTAGTCTAGAAACTCATATTCTTAAGATCTACCCAATATTCTTAAGGTATTTCTTTGAATATTTTCGTTCTATTTTCTTTGTTATCATTTTAATCTTTCTTTCTTTATATCCTTTCTTCCTTCCTTTATTCCTTCTTCCCCCCCCTTTATTCCTTCCTTCCTACCTTCATTCCTTTCTCTTCTAAATTATGAAGAATTACTCCAAATTTATTCTTCTCTCTTTCCGTCTCCAATTAATATAAAATTTAGATGTTCTTTAATCTGAGAAGTGAAAATGAGATAATATCCATATGTATCTTCTCTTAGCTTTCCAAAGATAATTGATAACTTTTAATTTTTTAAATCATGTTAGATCCTTTCTGCAAGGATTTGTTACTTCTTAGCTGTATTTTAATAGTTATAAGGAGGTCCTAAAAACTTGATTGGGAGGGAAATATATATTGCTAAGACTTGTTGATTATAGTACTTCACTGTATGGTGATTCTGCTGAGACAGTTTAATTAACATATCTCCAAAAACCTGCTCCTCAACTTCTTCTTTTTCTTGATATATGAGTTTGTATTGTTATTTTACATTTTTAAATGTTTATTTATTTTGAGAGAGAAAGAGAAAGAGAATGAGCATTGGGTTGGGCAAAGAGAGAAGGAGAGAGAGTTTCAAGCAGGTGTCATACCATCAGTGCAGAGTCCGATGTGGGGCTCACACCCATGAACCACAATATCATGACCTGAGCTGAAATCAAGAGTTGGAAGCATGGGGTGCCTGGGTGGCTCAGTTGGCTAAGTGTCCAACTTTGGCTCAGGTCATGATCTCACGGTTTGTGGGTTCGAGCCCTACGTCGGGCTCTGTGCTGACATCTCAGAGCCTGGAGCCTCCTTCGGATTCTGTGTCTTCCTCTCTCTCTGACCCTCCCCTACTCACACTCTGTCTCTCTCTCCTTAAAAAATAAGTAAACATTAAAAAAATTAAAAAAAAGAGTTGGGAGATTAACTGACTGAACCACACAAGTGCCCCTTATTATTTTACATTGTGATGTAAGCAACTATGATGCAGTCTTCCAACCTGAATGATATTGTAAACGATACAAGATCTAAAAAAAATAAATAGATTTTGTCCTTTAACAACCAATTAAATGCTATTTAAAAAATTATTTATATATGTGAATTAAGTTTCTATGTGTATAGTTATTTCTACAATTAAGAACTTGAAGAAATTTTAGAAAGAATACAGCCCTCTAATTTTATAGAAAATTAATCCGTAGGACACAGAGTTATAATGACTTTCCCATGTTGTGCCTAGGTAATCTGGCTCCTAGTTCAGTGTTTAGGCATACATGATAAATTAAAACATTAATTAATTAAATGTCCCATATAATACCTCAACATTGGGGATAGAAAATAGATAATTAGATTCATAAAATTAACATCCAAAATTTGTTCATATTTCTTATTTTGAATACATATAATGTATTATATAAAACATTTGTTTTCCAGTAAGTGCATGTTAATATGAGCTAGGGGGAAAGAAATCAACTTGAGAAGTGAAGATTTCAGCAGTTTGTCTTTATAGGGCAGAGACTGTTACAATCAATCAATTGAACATTTATTAAGCTGCCTGTAGGAACATGATACTGTTTAGGGTATGAGAAAGTTATCCAAAAAGTGGAAGTTATGGTCTCTGACCTAAAGAAGCTCAACCTATTAATTGTAAGCAATCTTTTAGCATTGTAATTTATTTATATAAAAAATGTTTTATATGTGACTTTTCTTTCTCATGTAAATAACTTAAGTTTTGAAAATTCTCATTCATTATTCTATGCTTTTATATAGATCACAGAGCCAAGGCATGCTCCGTCGTTAGTAAATAACTCCTTCTCCCATATGCCCCAGGGAATTTTCAAACCGCTTCTTCTCTTTTTTTTAATGCTTACATATTTTTGAGGAAGAGAGAAAGAGTGTGAGTGAAGGAGGGGCAGAGAGAGAGGGAGACACAGAATCTGAAGCAGGCTCCAGGCTCTGAGCTGTCAGCACAGAGCCTGATGCGGGGCTCAAACTCATGAGCTGTGAGATCATGATCTAAGCCGAGGTTGGACGCTTAATCGATTAATCCATCCAGGTGTCCCATCAAACTTCTGCTTCTGTGCTGTATCTCCTTGGCCTATCAGTTTCCTATCACCCTCCAGGCCCTCCCAGAGCCCAGCCTAATGATTTTTAAAGTTCCAGGTTTTAAGTCCCTTGGTTGTAAGAACTCATGAAATTGAGCCTCTCTGGTTTTCGAAGATAAATGCTATGGGGATTTGTCTTCCCAGTGTGGACTTTTTGGTGTGATAGTCTGTTTCTCTTCCGTCTACATGCCCACAGCTCTCTCCAGCAGATGGCTCATGAGTCTGTTCAGCTTCCCACCACATCTCTGCCTTTCTACCCTTTTCAATGTGGCCTCTTTACATTTTGTTGTTGAGTTTTTTTCTGCCAGTCTCTGAGTCATTTTCTGAGTTATTTACACTGAAGTGAGTGTTATCTAATTGTATCTATGGTAAAGGTGAACTTAGTGTCTTCCTACTCCACAATCTTCCCCAAAAGTCTCCAATATACACACGTTTTCAATTGAATTCGCCCATTGACCTTTAAGATCTTGTTTCTATGTGAAACTTTGATGATATAACCATTCTTTTGTCAAATTATGTTTCTAACTGAAAACTGATCTAATTGTTAATCCTAGTGCATATTTAATAAACACAAAAGGTCATTTACTGGTCTTTCTAGTTATCAAAGCCCAGTGTGGCACATTACCCACTGTTGTGTGCAACAATTCTGACACAAAATCAAAAGAAATGAGGCTATTTTTCTGTACTGATCTCTTGTAACCATGTCATTTGCAAGTGAAAAGTATCTTAAATCAAGCAAATAAGCAAGTCTGAAACCAATGGCAACTGAGAATTTTTCTTTTCATAAATGAACCTGAGAATTTCATGGACAAGATGCAGAATGTAAAGAAAAGAATAAGAGGGAGAATTATTTACTAATCACAGAGCTTGATAGACTTCACTGGGAGGCTCCTCCAGGAAAAAAGTTGCTGGCAGGTGCCTTTTCCCTCCCCTGCAGCTCGGAATAAACACATGGCCACTTGCAGGGAACCAGCACAGTTCTGGCATTCAATACCTTCCTTGCTTACACTGTGCACCACCCCCTCAAGCTGGGCCTTTCTCAGTCCTGGTGCTGTGAGTCCCCTCCTCCAGAAGACCATCACAAACCATACCAACACTGATCTCCCCACTGTGTGCTTTGATGGGTCTTGGTACTTGCAGTAGTGGCAGCTGGTCACCTGTAACAGAGAATGCACAACCTTGTTAAAACTGCATGCCCCAGCCATGCATGCTTTGCAGATTGCATGCTGGCTGGCCCAAATCTCCATAGAGGCTGTAAATTCTCTCTGGGAATAGACGAGCACAATTTTGTTAAACATCCATACACCACCCACTACTTTCAAGAGCAAGAGATATAGATGACTTTCTGAACACAGAGAGGCTGACACAGAGATAGATATGATGAGGAGACAGAGCAATATGTCCCAAATGAAAGGACAGGACAAAAGCACAGCAGGACACTAAAGTGAAATGGATATCATTAATATGCCTGATAGAGAATTTAAAGTAAATATCATAAGGATACTCTCTGGACTTGAGAAAAGAATGGAAGACATCAGTGAGACCTCCAAAGAGATGAAAAACATAAAACAGAACCACAAATGAAGAACACAATAAATAAAATTAAAAATACCCTAGATGCAATAAATAGAAGGCTATAAGAAACAGAATAAATTAGTGACCTAGAAGACAGAGTAGTGGAAAGTAAACAAACTGAGGAGGGGAAAGGAAAAAGATATGTAAAATGAGAATAAACTTAGGGAACTCAGTAACTCCATCAAGCATAATAATATTTGTATTATAACTAATGGGTAGGATGACAGAAGAAGAAGAAGAAGAAGAAGAAGAAGAAGAAGAAGAAGAAGGTGGCACAAAGTGTATTGGAAGAAATAATAGCTAAAAACTTCCTTAATCTGGGAAAAGAAATGGAGATCTAGATTCAGGAAGCACAGAGATCCAAAAAAAAAAAAAAAAAAAAAAATCAACCCAAGGAAATCCACACCAAGATACATAGCAATTGTATTATCAAAAAGTAGTGAAAATTTTAATAGCATCAAGAGAAAAATGAGACTACTACATACAAGGGAAGCCCCATAAGGCTATCAGTGGATTTTGCAGTAGAAACTTTACAGGCCAGAAAGGAGTGGCATGTAAAGTGCTGAAAGGATATAAAACTACAACCAAGAATACTCTATCCAGAAAGGTTATCTTTCAGAATAGGAGAGATAAAGAGTTTGCAGAAAAACAAATCTAAAAGAGTTCATGACTACTAAACCAGCTCTGCAATAAATGTTAATGGGGACTCATTGTGTTGAAAGGAAAAGCCATAAGTAAGAGTTCAAAAAGTAGGAAATACAAAAACAGTAGAAAACAAAGCAAAACAAAACAAAACAAAGCAAAACAAAACAAAACAACTTATCTGTGAAACCTAGTGAAAAGATTCACAAAATAAAAAAGATGTAAAGTATGACACCATATACCTAAAATGTTCGAGGTGGAAAGAGTAAAGAATGGGTTCAAATTTAGCAACCATAAACTTAAAATAGACTGCTATATGCAGAAGATGTTATATATAAACCTAATGGTAACAAATAAAAAAACCAGTGATAGATATCCAAAAAACTGAAGAGAAAGAAATCCAATTATATCACTAAAGAACAGAACAGAGAAAATATACAAAACAAACATAAAATAAGTAACAAAATGGCAATAAATATGTAACTACCAATAATCCCTTTGTATGTAAATGGACTAAATACTCTAATCAAAAGACATAGGGTGATGTAATGGATTAAAAAAAAAAAACTCGGGGCGCCTGGGTGGCTCAGTCGGTTGAGGGTCTGACTTCAGCTCAGGTCATGATCTCACAGTCCGTGGGTTCGAGCCCCGCATTGGGCTCTGTGCTGACAGCTCAGAGCCTGGAGTCTGCTTCGGATTCTGTGTCTCCCTCTCTCTGACCCTCCCCTGTTCATGCTCTGTCTCTCTCTCTCTCAAAAATAAATAAAGGTTAAAAAATTAAAAAAAAAAACTCATCTAAATGCTGCCTACAAAAGACTCATTTCAGACCTATAGACACATGCAGGTTGAAGGTGAGTGGAGGGAGAAATATTTATCATGTAAATGGATGTGAAAAGAAATTCAGGGAGGGAATATTTATATCAGGCAAAATACATCTTAAAATGAAGACTTTGGTGTGCCTGTGTGGCTCAGTTGGTTAAGCACCTAAATTTGACTCAGGTCATAATCTCATGACTCATGTGTTCAAGCCCTGTGTTGAGCTCTCTGCTGAAAGTTCAGAGCCTGGGCCCTGCTTCAGATTCTGTGTCTCCCTCTCTCTGCTCTTTCTCTTCTTATGCTCTCTCTCTCTGTGTAAAAAAATAAATAAATAAACCTTTAAAAAAATAAAAAATGAAATGAAGAGTTTAACCAGAGACAAAGAAGGACACTTTATAAACACTAAAGAGACAACCAAAAAGTAAGACATAATACTTGTAAATATTTACGTGCCCAACATGAGAGAACTCAAATACATAAAACAGTTAATAACAAATAAAAAGAACTAATTGATAATAATACAATAATAAGAATGGACTTTAGCACCTCACTTGCATCTAAATAGAAACTCAACAAGGAAGAGTGGCTTTGGATGACACACTGAACGAGATGGATTTAATAGATATATTCAAAACATTCCATCTGAAAAAGAAGAGTACACATTCTTTTCAAGTGAACTCAGAACATTCTCCAGAATAGATCACATATTAGGCCGCAAAATAAGTGTCAACAAATTCAAGAAATCAAGATCATACCAATCTTTTCTTACCCCAGTGCTATGAAACTAAAAGTCAACTACAAGAAAAAATCTGGAAAGGCCACAAATACATGGAGGTTAAATAAAATGCTACTAAAGAATGAATGGGTCAACCAAGAGACAAAGCAGAAGTCATAAACTACATGGAGAGAAATGACAATGTAAACACAATAATCCAGAATCTTTGGGATGCAGCAAAAGTAGTTACCTAAAGAAGCAAGAAAAATCTCAAATAAATAACCTATACTTACATATAAAAGAGCTAGAAAAGGAAGAACAAATAAACCAAAAACCAGCAAAAGGAAGGAGATAATAAAGAATAATGCAGAAATAAATGATATAAAAACTAAAATATAAAAAGCAGATCAATGAAACCAAGAGCTGGTTCTTTGAAGAGATCAACAAAGCTGATATACCTCTAGCCAGACTCATTGAGAGAGAGAGAGAGAGAGAGAGAGAGAGAGAGAGAACTCAAATTCAGACACAAAAGAAGAGAAATAACTGACACCACAGAAATACAAAAGATTGTAAGAGAATATTATTAAAAAACTGTATCTCAACTAACTGCACAGCCTAGAAGAAATGGACAAATTCCTGGAAACCTATAACCTACTAAACCTGAAAAAGGAATAAATAGAAAATTTGAACAGACCAATTACCAGCAATTAAATTGAATCAGTAATTTAAAAACTCACAAAAAACAAAAGCCCGGGACTAGATAGCTTCACAGTGAATGCTATCAAACATTTAAAAGAGTTAATGCCAATTATTCTCAAATGTTTTCAAAAAGTAGAAGAGGATGAAAAACTTCCAAATTCATTCTTTGAGGCCAGGATTACCCTGATACCAAAATCAGATAAAGACATCATGAAAAAAGAGAACCTCAGGCCAATATCTCTGATAAACATAAATGCAAAAATCCTCAATAAAATATCAGCAAACTGAGTCCAATAATATATTTAAAAAAAAATCATTCACCATGGGGCGCCTGGGTGGCTCACTTTGTTAAGTGTCCTACTTCACTTCAGATCATGATCTCAGAGTTTGTAGGTTTGAGCTCCACATTGGGTTCTGTGCTGACAGCTCAGAGCCCGGAGCCTGGTTCGGATTCTGTGTCTACCTCTCTCTCTGCACCTCCTCCCCTTTCAAAAATAAACCTTAAAAAAATTTAAAAATCATTCACCATGATCAAGTGGGATTTATTACCATGATACAAGAGGAGTTCAATATTTACAAGTCAAAGTGATATATCCTATCAATTTGAGAAAACATAAAATCCATCTCATCATTTTAACAGATGCAGTAAAAAAAAAACATTTGAGAAAATACAACATCCATTCATGATAAAAATCCTCAACAAAGTAAGTTTAAAGGGAATATACTTCAACATAATAAAAGTCTTATATGGAAAATCAATGATGAAAAAGTGAGAGATTTTCCCCTAAGGTCAGGGATAAGACAAGAATGTCACTCTTACCATTTTATTTAACATAGTACTGAATGTTCTAGCTACAGCAATCAGACAAGAGAAGGAATAAAAACCATCCCAATGGGCAAGGAAGAAATAAAACTCTCACTATTTACAGATGATATACTGTATATGGAAACTCCTAAAGACTCCACCACAAAAATTACCAGAAGTGATAAATGAATTCAGTATGATCATAGGATACAAAATCAATGTACAGAAATCCACTGCATCTATACACTATTAAGAAAGCAGCAGAACGTGAAATTAAGAAAACAATCCCACAGTGTGGAGGTTCCTCAGAAAATTAAAAATAGACCTACCCTATGACCCAGCAATAGCACTGCTAGGAATTTACCCAAGGGATACAGGAGTACTGATGCATAGGGGCACTTGTACCCCAATGTTTAGAGCAGCACTCTCAACAATAGCCAAATTATGGAAAGAGCCGAAATGTCCATCAACTGATGAATGGACAAAGAAATTGTGGTTTATATACACAATGGAGTACTACATGGCAATGAGAAAGAACGAAATATGTCCCTTTGTAGCAACGTGGATGGAACTGGAGAGTGTGATGCTAAGTGAAATAAGCCATACAGAGAAAGACAGATACCATATGTTTTCACTCTTATGTGGATCCTGAGAAACTTAACAGAAACCCATGGGGGAGGGGAAGGAAAAAAAAAAGAGGTTAGAGTGGGAGAGAACCAAAGCATAAGAGACTCTTAAAAACTGAGAACAAACTGAGGGTTGATGGGGGGTGGGAGGGAGGGGAGGGTGGGTGATGGGTATTGAGGAGGGCACCTTTTGGGATGAGCACTGGGTGTTGTATGGAAATCAATTTGACAATAAATTTCATATATTGAAAACAAAAAAGAAAACAATCCTATTTATAATTACACCAAAAATAATACAATAACTAGGAATAAACCTAATCAAAGAGGTAAAAGACCTGTACTCTGAAAACTATAAAACACTGTTGAAAGAAGATGACACCAAGAAATGGAAAGACATTCCATGCTAATGGATTGGAAGAACAAATATTGCTCAAATGTCTGTAACACTCAATGCAATCTACAGATTTAATGGAACCTATATCAAAATATCAACAATGGGGCACCTCAGTGACTCAATTGGTTAAACAACTGATTCTTGATATCTGCTCAGGCTGTGATCTTGAAGTTGTGAGATTGAACCACACATCAGTTTCTGAGCTGAGCATGGAATCTGCTTCTCTCTCTCTCTCTCTCTCTCTCTCTCTCTTCTGCCCCTCCCCTGCTCACACTCTCTCTCTCAAAATAAATAAATAAACTAAAAACATTTTTTTACAAAGCTATAATAAACAATCCTAAAATTTGTGTGAAACCACAAAAACCCAGAATAACCAAAACAATCTCGAAAAAGAAAACGAAAACTGGAGCTTTAACAACTCAAGACTTCAAGTTATATTATAAAGCTGTAGTAATCAAAACAATATGGTCGCTTTGTGCGTGGCAGTGAGAGTGGAGACTGGGCCATGAAGGCCTCAGGCACACTGTGAAAGTACAAAGTGGTGTGTCAATGCCTGCCCACCCTCGAATGCTACATTCCACTCCTCTATTGCATGTGAGTCTGCATGTGATCATATTGTCACCAAGTCCTTCATCCAGCACTTTGTGTCTCAGTTGAAGAATATGAAAAAGTCTTCAGGGGAAATTGCTGTGGACAGGTGTTTGGCCTATTCTCTTGTTATTAAAATTGTGCAATTAGAATTCACTCTTCTAGACTATCATGTCAAGACAAGGGTAAATGTAACTGTAGCACCCAGAGATGTAGAGAATTATAGTTCTAACTGGAATGAATATATGTTGGGAAAACCAACATAGGTATGATTAGAAGGCAGAAAAAAAGGGCGATATGCATAATTCAATATTTACCCTGCCATTGTCAGTCTGATTGCACTTGGCATTGGAAAGGGTGACATTTCTCTTGTAGACAAGAGTGGTTTTCAGCAAACAATGACTACCAAATTTTAGTTTTCTAATTCATATCTGCTCAATCATAGGGACTGGGAGGAAAAAGCCTGCATTATTATGTAATTAATACTTGTTAAAAAAAAAAAACTATACCAAATTTTCAGTGGCTCATGCAAAAGCAAGTGTTCCTGGTTAAACATATCTCTCGTACAGCTCTCCCCCAAGCAGTGACTCAGAGATCCTCTTTCTGTTTAGTGGTTCTGACATTCCAGAGGGCCTCCTTAGAACACTGTGACATTCATCCCTATTTACATTCCATTGACTAGAACAAGATTCACACCACTGCCTATATAAAACAGAGCAGGGAAATGTAGTCTTTTTGTATGTACAGGAGGACAAGGAAATGTTGTAGAACTGGATTCCCAGTATATCACAACAGGACATGGTTTACATAAAATTTAATTATGTCCACAGGGGAAGGCGAAATTATTCCTGATTAAAGATGAAAAATGCAATATAACCATTACATGGGTTGCTTTGCAGGTTTAAGATTGAACTATTTTCACATAGAAAGAAAACGATCAATCAGTTAATTTCTCTGTCAGATACTTCTGCTTGTGTGATGGTGGCATGGTCAAATGAGGACACTGGACCAGGAGTTTAGATACTTCTTGTTGCCTTGATTCTACCGCTAACTAGATATGTGACCTTTGGTATTATCCATAACTATTCCAGTCTATTCCATCTGTAAAATGAACTACTAAGTCTAGCCTTTATACTTCCTAAGTTATTCAAGATCCCTTTGATAGACCTAAAAGTAAAAGTAGCACAATACACACACTATATTAACCTTACCTGCCAAGTGAGGATATCTCCTACACCTTTCTCATTTTCCACCAACTGATTTCTCTCTAGTTTCACTCTTATCACACGAAAGTAGTTGTTGAGTAGAATATGATTGGCTGACAAATAAATTTTTATAATAATTTCCACCTGTATATTTTCTTGTGGTTACCTCAGGGTGGACAAATGAACACTTTATAGAAGAAAGATATGTATCTCACAAGCCATGTCTACTGATGGGTGCAGAAGATAATAAATTAAAATAAGAAACAGAAATAAATTTTGTTTTAACAATCCCTGGTTGAATTTTTAGTTCTTTTAAGATAAAAATAAAGTTTTTAGTAATGGAAACAAAGACAATTGGATTTAAAAGCAGAATAAAAATGGACTCTTTCCCCTAATTCCCCTCCTTCCAGTTTATTTTTAGTTCCACTTTTATGAAAATATATTGATGAAGAAGGGTAGCAGAGTTTCATATTAGCTAATTATAAATACAAAATAGGTAGATAAATAGTTACTAAATAAAAGAATTTAAGTTAGCTGCTGAATAGGTATTTATGATGGAAGTTGAATTGATATTTGGCTTTTTGATATGGAGTCCTTTTAAAATTTATCCTAAATATTTCAAATGAATTTTTACCAGAAGTTTTTAATTTGATCCTAAGACTTTGAGATAAGGGAACTTTCTATAAGGTAAACATACATTTTAAAACCTCAAAGAGGCCAGGCCATTGAATAATAATGGTCTTCTCAGAATATCAATGCAAGACAAACATGGTAAGCTTAATAAAATTATCAGTATCGTTTGCCATCAACTCAATTAAGTTTGAAAAGACAGTTCTTAAGCATAAATTACCAGTTCACAATTATGCTATCATATTACCAATCAACATTAAATCTGACAATTATTGCTATTTCATTGATTTGAGTGAGTGATTTATTTTTCTGAGGATAAAGATAGAGTGGCAATTCAATCTAATTAAATATGTATTTATTGAATATTTGTTGAATATGTGCCAATACACTAAGTAGCTAGAGAAATACACAAGTATACAAGGAATATGCAAGAAGCAAAGCCTTGTACCTATCTCTAAGTTAACATGATTTAGGAGAAGAAAAATGCACCTTTAGATAAGACAAAATAGGTAAATATATGCTGCCAAAAACAATGGTAGATTATTTCAAAGGTGAGAGATCATTGTGCCTTAAGGAGGTGGTGAAGTTTCAGAGATGTTGATAGATTATTGGGGGTTTTCTTGGGGACAAGCTCCTAGAATGGGGAGAATGACATGAGAAAAGATAGAGAAATTAAAATTTGTA
This sequence comes from Acinonyx jubatus, assembly GCF_027475565.1. Classification (NCBI taxonomy): domain Eukaryota; kingdom Metazoa; phylum Chordata; class Mammalia; order Carnivora; family Felidae; genus Acinonyx; species Acinonyx jubatus. The sequence continues at coordinate 101,733,131 of NC_069389.1, read as the reverse complement.
GGAAAAAATAAAGATGTTGACTAGAACTATGGATTCTTACACGTTAGACCAATAGGTCAACAGAGCAAGTGAGCTAGAATATAGCTGCTATGGTCTGAATGTTTGTGTCCCCTCAAAATTCATGTTTAACTCCTCCTAATGCCTGATGTGATAATATTAGTATATTGAACCCTTGGGAGGTGTTTAAATAATAAAAGTGGAATCCTCATGAATTTGGGATTAGTGCCTTATTAAAGAGGTTCCCAGATATTCCTATGAGGACACAGAGAGAAGGCATTGGCTATGAACCAGGAAGAGGACTCTCACCAGAAAATGAGACCATACTGGCATCTTGATCTTAGAATTTCAGCCTCCATAACTTAAAAAAAATAAACTTCTGTTGTTATAAGCTACCCAGTCTCTCATATTTTATTATATCAGCCTAAACAGACTAAGACAAGTTCACTTTGAAAGCCAGGCTGAGCTTTCAAACTTAACTCTATAGAGGAATGTAAGATATTTGCACAGGGAAATTCCATCATGAAAGTGATGTTTGAGGGAGCCATATAAAATCAAATCTGGTATATCTACACAACTTTAACTAATGAAACAGGTTGAAACCCAACTTGCTTCATCATATTATTATATTTTCCATTTTATAATTCTTGCATATTTTGACGGCGCTGACTAGGGGCCTATGTAAAAGCAGTAAGTGTGGTGGTTAAGAGACTGCTTCTTAGATGAAAGTGATTGGCTTTTCATTCTTACTCCACCAATTATTGGCTGAATGATTTTAGCCAAATTACTTAATCTTGTGCATCAATTTCTGTTTGTTAAAGTGGAGAAAATGATATTTATCTCCTAGGGTGGTTATGTAGATTAGAATTCCAAACTATTCCGAAACGTTCTTAGGGTTTTACAATACTTGGGATATAGTAAGCACTTTATAAAGGTTAGCTATTATGTTTATTATTGATGTCCCTTTGCCAGGAGTGGGTGTGGCTGTTGGTGTTTACAAAACGGTTTGAGCCATGTAGTTAAAAATTTACTTTTTCAGGTGAAAGTCAATAAATTGAGAGAATAGACCAAAGATGATGACATGTATTATAAATGTCAACCTGAAAATATACAGCAAAGTTTTCACTAAACTAAAATAAACCCAGAGAATATACTCAATTCTCATTTTAACTCAGCTGGTTTTTACACATTTGTGGATGTTCAGTTTGATTAATTTTTTTTCTTTAACAAAAATAATTTATGCTGTTTTACAGCAGTATTATGAAGCACTGAGATATTCAAAACAAATACAAAGTGTGGGCCCATTTCTTAAGAAGCTGCTTTCATTTTGAACATATCTAAACAACACCACAGGTCAAAATCCATTTTCTCCCATAAAACCCCCTATGAATCACAGTTTAAAGAAACACATGGATCCTACAAAACATGTGTTATTAGTTTTCCCAAATCAGTGATATACAAGAATCAACTCATTTTTTCTCATATATAAGAATATGTAAATCCAGCAAATAAATTCCATTATTTTCTGTGTTTAAAATTGAAGTCTGGGGATATTTAGGACCTAAAAAGCTCCTAAAGTAAACTCATTACATTGATTTTGAGCCAAGTGAGGGAGATTTCCTCAATGCATAAGAAAATGTTATTAACACAATAAATTCTTATTTAGTTATTACGGAATATAATGTTACTTTTGTTGAAGTAAGGCATAGGAATGCTTGCAAGTAACAATAATTACATCTGAGGGTCATTTTTCCTAAGAGTTCTGCATTAGAAATCATAATAACTATGTGATTGTCTTCTCTAGGATCCCCAGTTCGGGGGCAGTGAACAAACTGTCACATGAAATAAAAAATTGTTTTCCATAGCTACAGATGATGTTATAGATTCTACTATCTGCATCTAAAAAATTCATAAATTCAATTGTTTTATTAATAAAATTGAGACTCAATAATCATGTTTTTTTTTCTTTCTGGATCACAGTGTCATAATTTAAGTATAATGAAATCAAAATACACACACACACACACACACACACACACACACACTGGCACATAAACACACACAAATCCTTTGAGGTTATTTGATCTATCTGAAGTTTGAATTTAATGGCTTTATTTACCATTATGTTAATATTATTAATTCTATTTTTCAGAAATGAGGTCATTAGCCTTATTTGTGGTCCTTTAATCTCCACCTTAAGAAAAAAATAAAATCAATGTATTTTTTTAAGTTTATTTATTTATTCTGAGAGAGAGAGAGAGAGAAAGCTCATGAACAGGGGAGGGGCAGAGAGAGAGGGAAAGAGAGAGAATGCCAAGCAGACTCTGTGCTGTCAACACAGAATTCCATGCGGGGCTCAATCCAATGAATTGAGATCATGACCTGAGTCAAAGCCGAGAGTCAGATGCTTAACTTACTGAGCCAATCATACACCCCTGAAAAAAAAAATTAATACTTAAAGAAGACTTTGAAGGTTCAGAGATACCATTCTAGAATTTGACTTATGTTGATACACATATATTATTTGCTAACTTCCAACTTAGACTTTGTCTTCTTAATAGCATTTTAATTTTTTAAAGTTTACTTATTTATATTAGAGAGAGAGAGAGAGAGAGCAAGGGTAGTGGTAGAGAGAGAGAGGGAGAGAGAGAGAATCCCAAGCAAGTTTCCCACTGCCAGCACAGAGCCCAAAGCAGGGCTCAAAATCATGAACCACAAGATCATGACCTGATCCAAAATCAAGAGTTAGCTTCTTAACTTACTGAGACACCCAGACACCCCAGCATTTAAAATTTTTTAAATATAATGTCAGTCTTGCAGTCTTGTCACATTAAACTATAACATTTTGTTGACTTATTCTTAAATCAGTGAAAAATAAGATTTATAAGTTTTTAAGTAATTCATACTATTGTATTCCAAAAATTATTTCATGTATTTATATTCACCATAAAATTTGTTTACCATTTTCTTTTCAAATATATTTTTTCTATTATATCCAAACATATTTATTTCTAAATTGAAATGTTGGTGATATAGTTCTGTCAAATTACATCCATTTAAAGAAACTAGTCAAATTTCAAAAGTCTGGATATACTTTTTTGCCATAAAATGGGTGACACCTTGAGAAATTTCCACATTTAGTGTTGTGTGATAAAACTAGACTGAATTATAAGCCAGGCATGTGAGTTCCAAGGTTCTATTCGTGACATAAACTTGACATGTGACTTTGAGTATGCCAAGAAACCTGTCTCAATGACTTCATCTAAAGAGTAGAGAAGATAATAATATTATCCCAACTTTCCTTCCAATATTTTTTGTGTTGAAATGAGACACTTATTATGAAAACACTTTGGAACATATGAAGTAATATATATATTTAAGATATACTTATCCAATTGACCGTTATAGTTGATTAAGTATACCTCTTGGACATTCCTGTTTTAACTGTTAAAGGCAGAGTTCATGTATCATACATTCTTTTTTTGAGTTTATTTATTTATTTTGAGAGAGACAGAGACAGCATGAGTGGTGTAGGGGCAGAAAGAGAGGGAAAGAGAATCCCAAGCAGGTTCTGTGCTGTCAGTACAGAGCCTGACACAGGGCTCCAACTCACGAAACCATGAAATCATGACCCAAGCCAAAACCAAGAGTTGGATGCTTAACTGACCCAGCCACCCAGACGCCCTTTATCATACATTCTTAATAATTCTCAGCACTACCTAACGCAAGCACCATAACTGGTGCTAAAGGGATGGTTGCAAAAATTTAGAAACTGGATTTATCTGGGCATTGCTTCTTCATTTTTTCCCCAAAATAAATTTGATATTTCTAGGAGAAATTAGAGCAAGAACATAAAGAATTCTTTCATCAGAAAGTGCTGAAAAATGTCCCCTGGAATCTTTGTACTTCATAAAATACTTTTTTGCCTTGATATACACTGTTTTTTTCAAGTATACTCAACAACTTCTCACAAAAGCACATTCCTTAGCAAATTATCGAACCAAATATCATAATGACAGCTATTATGGCATACCTACATTTAATGATTAAAGAAACAACTGTTAGGTTAAATTAAGGTAGTGGTGGTGTGTAATTACTTAACTTTGTAGCTATCAGTTCATTTCAGCTCAGGTTATTTCAACAACATTAATAAATCACTTATTTTGTGGCCATGTTGTGTTACCTACTGAAAACCAAACATGATTAAAACATTGTTCTTTCCCTTCAGAAATTTGGGAGAAGTAATCAAATTATACTTTGAGTGTGTATGTATTTCAAGAAATACATAGATTGTGTCATAGATTGGGAGTAAGTTTTTCCTTGTCTGATATCATAATGGCTCAGCTCTGACAAAAGCTTCTGGAGGCACTCTGTTCACTTTTGTACCAGAAGGATTCTTTCCTTCTAATGTCTTTTCTTTTGATGCATGGCAGGAAGAACTTTATTTTATTTTATTCAGTGCAACAATAAATATAATAATAAAAATAACAACTATTTCTAGTATCGTTTTTCTATCACTGTAGCAATTACCATTTGCTAGTAATTGTGGTGTTCTCAGCACCATATGCATATTAATTAAATTACACCTCAAAAACAACTTGAAAAATCAGCATTTTAAAAGGCCTATCTTTGGGGTACCTGGGTAGCTCAGTCGGTTAAATGTAGGACTGTTGGTTTAGGCTCAGGTCATAATCTCAAGTTTTGTGAGCTGGAGCCCTGTTTTGAACATGCTTGGGATTCTCTTTCTGCCCCTCCCCAACTCTCTGTTTTTCTCTTTCTCTTTTTCTCTCTCAAAATAAATAAATAAATAAAAACAACCAAAATAAAAAGGCCTATATTTATTTTTCCAGGTAAGAAAATCAAGACTCAGTAAGATTGTAACTCAGCTATATAACAAAAATGCTAACAAACACAGATCTGTCTGATAATGAAGTCGATTCTCTTACCAAATAATCATCTCAGGGTCTTTCAAGGTATAAGCTATCACTCTAAACATTAATCTGTACATCATAAAAATAAAATAGGTCTCATTAATTAATGATCATTTAAGAACACAGAGTACATTCAGAAAATCCAATAGTTATGCACTTATATTTACTTCCAGGCCCTGTGCTAAAAATTCTCAAAGTATAAGCCCATAAAATACTCATTTCTGAAAACAGTACTAGTGAGTTCTATTACCAATGAAATAACAGTGACACTTTCCTAATCCACGGTAAAAAAAAATAGGTTAATTAATAGAATTTCCTTCATTTGAACATTTTCCCCACACACCTTTCTTGGACTATCAGCATTTGAAATTGAGGTAAATAATTAATTTATTTTGATCTTTCTATGTGTACTCTTATCCTTTACCTTTTAGTCTGCAGTGTTTTCTTTTTAAATTTTTATTTCACTTCCAATTTGTTTACATACAGTGTAATGAATTAGTTTCAGGTGTACAATGTAGTGATTCAACACTTTCATACAATACCTGGTGCTATACCAAGTTTACCCCTTAATACTCACCTATTTAACCACTACCCAATCCAATCTCTTCTGGTAACCATCAGTTTGTTTTCTACAGTTAAGAGTCTATTTCTTGATTTGCTTCTTTCTATTTTTCCTTTTTCTCATTTACCTTAGTTCTTTAATTCTACATAAGAGTGAAATCATATGGTATTTGTCTTTCTTGACTGACTTATTTCACTTATATAACACTCTCTGGCCCCATTCATGTTGCTGCAAATGACAAGATTTCATCTTTTTGATCGCTGAGAAATATTACAGTGTGTGTGTGTGTGTGTACCACAACTTTTTTATCAACTGATGGACACTTAGCCCATTTCCATAATTTGGCTATTGTAAATAATGTTACTATAAACATCAGGGTGCATGTATCCCTTTAAATTAGTATTTTTGTATTCCTTGGGTAAGTAAATACCTGGTAGTGCAATTGCTAGATTATAAGCTAGCTCTATTTTTAACGTTTTGAGGAACCTCCATACTGTTTTCCAGAGTGGCTGCATCAGTTTGCATTCCCACCAGCTGTGGAAAAGGGTTTCCCTTTCTTTACATCATTGCCAACACCTGTTGTTTCTTGTGTGGTTGATTTTAGCCCTTTGACAGCTGTGAGATAATATCTAATTGTAGTTTTGATTTGCATTTCCCTGATGATCAGTAATGTTGAGCATCTTTTAATGTGTCAGTTGTCCAGCTGTATGTCTTCTTTGGGAAAAAAAATGTCTATTCATGCCTTCTTCCCATCTTTAATTGGATTATTTGGTTTTGGGGTGTTGAGTTTTATAAGTTCTTTATAGATTTTGGATACTAACCCTTCATCAGATATATCATTTGCAAATACCTTCTCCCAATCCATAAGCTGCTTTTTAGCTTTGTTAATTGTTTCCATTGCTTTGCAGTAACTTTTTATTTTGATGAAGTCCCAATATTTCATGTTTGCTTTCATTTCTCTTGCCTCAGGAGACATCCAGAAATAAATTGCTATGGGTGATGTCAAAGAAGTTACTGCCTGTGCTCTGTTTTAGAATTTTGATGGTTTTCTGTCTCACATTCAGGTCTTTCATCCATTTGAAATTTATTTTTGTGTATAGTGTAAGAACATGGTCTAGTTTCATTCTTTTGCATGTTGCTGTCCAGTTTTCCCAACACATCACCATTTGTTGAAGAGACATTCTCTCTCCCATTAAATATTCTTTCCTCCTTTGTTGAAGAATAATTGATCATATAGTTGTGGGTTCATTTCTAGGGTATCTATTCTGTTCCATTGATCTATCTGTTTTTGTGCCAGTACCATAGTGTTTTGATTACTATAGCTTTGTAATATAACTTGAAGTCTGGAATTGTGATTCCTCTAAATATCCCTTTTATTTAAAGGTAGATTTTATTATATTACTTTTTTGCTTGAAACCCAGCAGTAACTTCCAACTGTTTGGGAGTAAAACTCATAATACTCACCCGTTCTCTTTCTCCAAACTTAATTTTGAATTCCTCTTCTCTTTGCTCTATTTTTCAGCCTCACTGCACTTCTCTCATTGTGTGAAATCTGTCATACTTCTAAAAGCCCCAGTACCTTCATACACATTTTCTTCTCTCTTTAAAATATCTCATTCCTCTTTACTTGATTAACACCTATATATTCTTCATGTTTTGACTTTAATACTGCTTCTGTCCTTAATGTTCATATAAGCATTCTTAATTTATATTACTCACCATGAATGTAGTTTAACAATTTCTAGTTAATTATTTTTTTAGTCTTTCTGTCTTCCATATTATACCACAGCTCTGAGAGCAAAAGCCATTCATTTATCCTTTTATTCCCAGTGATTATAACACGCCTAGTACATAGTAGCTTTCAGTAAATACTTATTGAATACATAAATGAGATGCAGAAAATAGTACTGAGAAGATCAACTCTATCTACACTCTTTCATGGGTCTTGTTCTGTACATGTGTGTTTCAGGTAAAAGAACACCCTATATCTGAAAGTAGCAAAGAGAAATAACAAATAAATGCAGTGACCGTTAGTGTATTCTGTATGGAGTTCTACTTGATTAATGTAAATCATACCCATGGATAGTAAAAATCAATTTAGGAATCCTCAAGTATAAACAAAAATTTGCACACATTGTATTTTTATAGGGTCTTAGACTCAGCGGCAATGCAGCAAGGTATCAAAAATTGATGACTAGAATATTATTCAAACCAAGAGAAGATGGCCAAATGGCAATATCACACAATGAAAAATACTTTTGTAATCATTATTTGTTATTATACACTATATACTATTATTACTTTGCAATTTTCTGGGTACCATAATCTAATCTCCACAGCTCTAAAATAATTATCTATGTGTCACTGATAAAGAATTTGTAATTCTAGTAGGTTGAATTATTAGCATGAGCTCAAGAGATTCAAAACCAGTTCAAATTCCAATGCCTGTATTCGTGTAAATATACCCTACTGCCACTCTTGCCCTATGAATTTGTTCAATTTTTATTTCATAGCCACTAACTAATATTTGTTAGATTCACAGTGTTTGGGTACAAATTATAATGATTTCAAAATAATGTTATTTCAAGACTTACTTAGGATAATGGAAAGAGATACTATGCAGTCAAAGCAATTTTGAGAAAGAAGAAGAAAGCTTGAAGTATTCCAATTCCAGATTCCATAATATATTACAAAGGTGTAGTTAATCAAAACAATATTTTACTGGCACAAAAATAGACACATAGATCAATAGAACAGAAAAGAGGGCCCTGGAATAAATCCACAATTAAATGGTCAATTAATCTGTGAAAAGGATGCAAGAATATACAGTGGAGAAGACAATCTCTTCAATGAATGGTGCTGGGAAAAATAGCTACATGCAAAAGAATGAAACTGGACTTCTTTTACCATATGCAAAAATAAACTCAAAAAGAATTAAAGACCTAAATGCGAGAGCTGAAACCATAAAAATCCGAGGGGGGGGGGTGGAAACATAGGCAGTAATAACTTTGACATCAACCATAGAAATATTTTTCTCAATATGTCTCTTTTGGCAAGGGAAACAAAAGCAAAATTAAACTTTGAGACTACACAAAAATAAAAAAAAATTGCACAGTGAAGGAAATCATCAATAAAACAAAAAGAAAACCTACTGAATGTGAGAAGATATTTTCAAATGACATGTCTGATAAAGGGTTTGTATCCAAAATATATAAAGAACATCTACAACTCAACACCCCCTAGTAATCCAATTAAAAAATGGGCAGAATATATGAACAGACATTTCTCCAAAGAAGACATACAGATGGCCAATAGACACAAGAAAAGATGCTTAGCATCATTCATCATCAGGGAAATGCAAATCAAAGCCACAATGATATATTAACTCATATCTGTCAGAATGTCTAAATCAAAAGCTCAAGAAACAACAAGTGTTGGTGAGAATGTAGAGAAAGGGGAGTATTTTTGCACTGATGGTGAGAATGCAAACTGGTACAGCCACTGTGGAATATATTTGGAGGTTACAAAAAATTAAAAATAAAAATATAAGATACACTAATTCCACTACTGGATTTTTACTCAAAGGAAACAAAAACACTAGTTCAAAAGGATGTGTGCACCTCTATGTTTATTGAATAATTATAATAGCCAAGGTATGGAAGCAACCCAAGTGTCTATTTATAGGTAAACAGATAAAGAAGACATATAACTTCTAGGGAAAATGGCAGAGTGGGAGAGTCATAAGCTCATGGATACATCTAGCAAAAACGACATCAGTGGAATTAACACAGAAAATGACCTGAAGATTGGCAGAACAGACTTTCCACAATTAATTCTAGCATGGAAGCCACATCAAAAATGGCAAGAAGGACCAAGATGTGGTTGGGAGCCAAACTAACCTGAAAGATTGACCACAAAATGGAGGGACACCACAAGCATGGAGAAGGGAGAGGAATAGATCCAACTCTAGGCATGAGGGACATGCACTGGGAAGATAAATCCCCATAATATTTGGTTTTGAAAAAAAGAAGGGCTTAACTTCACACATTTTTACAATAAGTGGAATTTAACACCTGGAATTTTAAAAACAGCTCTGGATAAAAGCAGCTCTGGAACTCTAGGAGAGCTGCAGGGTGATAGGAAACATTCCCTGCCTTTAAAGAGCCAACATAACAAACAACGCTGCAAAGACACAGCATAGAAGCAGCACTTTAAAAAACACCTGGGGTAGAGACATCTGGGTGGCACAGTCGGTTAAGCGTCTGACTTGTGATCTTGGCTCAGGTCATGATATCACAGTTTGTGAGTTTGAGTCCCACATCAGGCTGTGCACTGATGGTGCAGAGCATGCTTGGGATTCTGTCTCTCCTTCTCTCTGTCCCCCCACTTTCTCTCTCTCAAAATAAATAAGCTTCTTTTTTAAAGAACATGTGATGTACATGAAGGAGATTAATTTACGAAACTCAGAACACATACAATAGGGGCAAGGATCTTTAGGAGATTTCACCAGAAACAAAAGAGATGGCAGGCACCATGTGTCTCCCTTGTCCCCAGCCTAGAAAGTGGGACACTTGCAGGAACCAGTGCAAAAAGGAACACTCCCACCTACCTCTCTAACACCTCATTCCCTGCTCCTGCAATCTCTTGAGGACTGCCCCATCCAACCTGCCTCATTCAGCAGAAGTCTCTTCAAAGTGGCTCCAGGTCCCTTCCTGGAAGCAGACCAGTATAAAACCTGCTAACACTGCAACCCTGCCCCTGTGTTCTCCTATGGACAGCCATATCAAACATACCACACCCAGAAGGAGCCCATCCGAAGTGGGGACACAAGCATCTGAAACTGACTCTTGCCCTGGGAAGAGAAGATAACCACATACACACACCAGTTCAACTGCAGAGGTAGAGATTTGATGTGACTATGGAGCCACCCACCAACATAAACCTCACAGGGAGCATTACAAAGACCACAATAGTTCAGTGTTACTGCAACTCCAACAGATAGAAGGCTAATGACTGGTCTGACTGCAGGCCCTGCCTACCAACAAAAGACTCAGAGATAACACAGAGAGTCTCCTGTAGTTCAGTGCTAACACTGTTCTGGCATATGGACTGAGAGCAGACATCTGATATGACCCAACTCAAGTCTAAGACATCTCCAGACTGGCTCCTTAACAGCACAGGAACCAATCCTTACCACAACAGGCAAAGAGCCATTGCAGACAACTGGACTGAAGGCAAATATAGCTCAATCACAAGAGTAGGGAACACAAAACACCAAAAAGAGACACCCTTGAAATGCTAGCTTCTGATAAACAGGGGCCATTGCACTACAGAACACAATAGAGTCTCTTCTTCATATGGACATTACTTTCAAGATCAGGATATGTAGCTGAACTTCCTAAAATAAAAACATACACATAAAGTTAGACAAAATGAGAAGACCAAGGAATATGTTCGAAGTGAAAGAATGGGATATAGTCACAGCAAAAGAGCTAAATGGAGCAGAGAGAAACAGTACACTTGATAGAGAATTTACAGTAATGCCATAAAGAGACATACAAGACTTGAGAAAAGAGTGGAGGATCTCAGTGAGACCTTCAACAAAGATAGAAAATATTAAAAAAAAAACAAAGATAGAAAATATTTTTTAAAAAATCAGAAGTGAAGGATGCAATAATTGAAACTAAAAATACACGAGAGGGAAAATGGTAGATCAGAGGAAACAGAAAGGATCAGCAACCTGACAGAGTAACGAAAAGCAAACAAATGCAAAAGGAAAAAAAAAAGAATAATAAGTAATGCGAATTGGTTAAGGGAACTCAGTCTCAACACATCCAAAAAATATTGAAATCATATCATTCATCTTCTCTGACAATACTTAAAACTAAAAGTGAACAAAAAGAAAAAATATGGAAAGAGCAAAAATACATGGATATTAAAAACATGATACTAAATGAATGGGTCAATCAAGAAATCAAAGAGAAAATTTAAAAAAAATTCATGGAAACAAAAGAAAATGAGAAAACAATGGTCCATATTCAGAACATCTCATCCTAAAGCAGCAGAATACACATTCTTCTCAAGTGCACATGGAACATTCTCCAGAATAGATCACATACTTTGGTCACAAATTAGACCTCAACAGGTACAAAAATATCAAGATCACATCATGCATATTTTCAGATCACAATGCTATGAAACGTGAAGTCAAACACAAGAAAAAAATTGGAAAACTCTCAACATGGAGGTTAAAGAACATACTACTATAGAATGAATAGGTTAGGCAGGAAATTAAAGACAAAAAAAAATACATGAAAGCAAATGAAAATGAAAACATTACAGTCCAAAATCTTTGGGATACAGCAAAAGCAGTCCTAAGAGAAAACTATATTGCAATCGAGGCCTATCTGAAGAAGCAAGATGGTCTCAAATACACAATATAACTTTAAACCTAAAGGAGCTAGAAAAGGAACAACAAATAAAACCTAAAACCAGCAGAAGGGAAATACTAAGATTAAAGCAGAAATAAATGATGTAGAAACAAACAAACAAAAAACCAGTATAACAGATCAATGAAACTTAGAGCTGGTTCTTTGAAATAACAAGCAAAATTGATACCCTCTAGCCAGGATTATCAAAAAGAAAAGAGAAATGACACAAATAGTTAAAATCACAAATGAAAGAGGAGAGGTCCCAACCAACACCACAGAAATACAAAAAAATATGGGAGAATGCTATGAAAAACTATATGACAACAAACTTGGAAGTCTGGAAAAAATGGGCAAATTCCTAGAATCTCACAAACTACCAAAACTAAAACAGGAAGAAATAGAAAATATAAGCAGACCCATAACCAGGAAAGAAATTGAATCAGTAATCAAAATCTCCCAGCAAATAAAAGTCCTGGGCCAGGTGGCTTCCCAGGGGAATTCTGCCAGACATTTAAAGAAGAGTTAATACCTATGCTTCTCAAACTACTCCAAAAAATATAAGATGAAGGAAAGTTTCCAAATTCATTTCATGAGGCCACTATTACCCTCATGGCCACACCAGATAAAGAAAGCTGCAGGATAATATTGCTGATGATAATATTGCTGATGAACATACATGCAAAAAATCCTCAAAAGAATATTAGTAAACCAAATGGAACAATACATTAAGAAAATTGTTCATCGTTATCAACTGGGATTTATTCCTGGGATGCTAGCGTGGTTTAGTAAGTGTAAATCAATCAATGACATATATGACATCAGGAAAAGAAAGGATAATGGGGCACCTGGGTGGCTCAGTTGGTTAAGTGTTCAACTTTGGCTCAGGTCATGATCTCACGGTTTGTGAGTTCGAGCCCCGCATCGGGCTTTGTGCTGACAGTGCACAGCCTCAGCCTGCTTCAGATTCTGTGTCTCCCTCTCTGTCTTCCCCTTCCCTGCTCACTCTCTGTCTCTCTCTCTCTGTCTCTCTCAAAAATGAACATTAAAAAAAGAAGAGAAAGGATAAAAAACATACGATTATTTTAATAGATGTTGAAAAATCATTTCACAAAGTACAACATCCATTCATGATAAAAACTCTCAGCAAGGTAGGTTTAAAGGGAACATACCTTAACATAACAAAAGCCATATATTCGAGCACCTGGGTGGCTCACTTGATTAGGCTCTTGGCTTTTGATTTTGGCTCAGATCATGATCACACAGTCGTGATATCAAGCCCCACATTGGGCTCAATGCAGAATGTAGAGCCTGGTTGGGATTCTCTCTCTTTCCCTCCCTCTCTGTCTCTCTCTCTGTCTCTCTGTCTCTCTCTCTCTCTCTGCCCACTCCTGCTCATGTTTGTACACTTGCTCTTTCTCTTTCTCTCTAACTTAAATACATAATAAATAACCTTAAAAAGTGTATTAACAAAGGCGACAAATGAAAAACCTGATGCTAACATCATAGTCAATGGTGGAAAAACTAGGATCTTTTTTTTTCTAAGATCAGGAAAAATACTAGGATGTCCACTTTCACCACTTCCACTCAACATGGTACTGGAAGGTCTACCCACAAAACTATGACAGGAAAAATAAACATAAGACATATAAATTGGTAAGGAAGAAATAAATATTTCATTACTTGTACAAAATATGATACCATATATAGAAATCCATAAAGACTCCACCAAAACTACTAGAAGTGATAAATGAATTCAGTTAAGTCCCAGGATACAAAACCAATATAAAGATATCTGTTGCATTTCTATACACTAGGAATGAGGAGGCAGAAAGATAAATTAGGAAAATAATTCCACTTCCAATTGCACCAAAAATAATAAAATACTCAGGAATAAACTTAACCGATGATGTGAAAGACCTATACTCTGAAAACTATAAAACACTGAAGAAAGAAATTGAAGATGATACATACAAATGGAAATATATTTCATGCTCATGGATTGAGAAAATAAATATTGTTAAAATTTCCATACTGTCCAAAGCAAGCTACACATTTAATGCAATCCTTATCAAAATATCAACTGCATTTTTCACAGAATTAGAACAAATAATTTTAAATTTAATTTTAAATAATTTTAAATTTTAAATTGTGTATGGAAACACAAGAGACCTTAAAAAGCTAAAAGAATCTTAGAAAAAAAATGGAGGTATCACAGTCCCAGATTTGTACATATACTACAATGCTCTAGTAATCAACATAGTTTGATACTGGCACAGACACATAAAACAGTAGAAAAAATATAAAGTCTGGAAATAAACTCAAAATTATATGACCAATTAATCTAAGGCAAAGGAGGCAAGAATATTCAATGGGAAAAAAGACTGTTGTTGTAGTAAATGATGTTGAGAAAACTGGAGGGCTACATGCAAAAGAATGAAACTGGACCGCTTAATTACTCACTATACAAAAATAAACTCCTAAATTAGAGACCTGAAACCATTAAAATTACTTGGGAAAAAAAACACAGGCAGTAATCTCTTTGACATCAGCTGTAAAAATATTTTTCTAGGTATGTTTTCTTTAGCAAGGGAAAAAAAAAATAAAATTGAACTACTGAAACTACACCAAAATAAAAAGCTCTAGCAAAGCAAAATAAATCACCAAAAAAATAAAAAGGCACGGATCCTGAAAATGGCTGCGTAGGAGGATGCTGGGCTCGCCGCACATCCTGCTGATCACTTAGATTCCACCTACACCTGCCTAAATAACCCAGAAAACCACCAGAAGGCTAGCAGAACGGAGTCTCCAGAGCCAAGTGCAGACGAGAGGCCCACAGAAGAGGGTAGGAAGGGCGGCCAGGCAGTGCGCGCTACACGGACTGGCGGGAGGGAGCCGGGGCAGAGGGGCAGCCTGCCAGCCAAGCAGAGCCCCCGGTCTGGCTTGCAAAAACGGAGGGGCTTGATGGAGTGTGTTCCGACAGCAAGCGGGACTTAGCATCTGGAAGGTTATAAGCTACCAGCTCTGCTCGGAGAAAGGGAGGGCTGGAGGACAAAGGGAGGGAGAGTTGTTGAGCCCCAGACAACAGAGTTAAGGTTGGCAGGGAACAAAGGTGCTAGCCAGTGCCATCTCCCTCACCCATCCCCCAGCCAAAATCCCAAAGGGAACCAGTTCCTGCCAGGGAACTTTCTTGCACCTCGCAAACACCCAAAGCTGTACTTCTGCAGATCCATCCCTCCAGCAGGTCTGACTCCCTCCTGGTGCTGCAGGGCCCCTCCCGAAGCAGATCTCCTAAGGAAAAGTGAGCTAAGCCTGTCCCTCCCACCCCCGTTCACCTTGCCTATCCACCCCAGCTAATATGCCAGATCCCCAGCACCACAAGCCTGGCAGTGTGCAAGTAGCCCAGACGGGCCACACCACCCCACAGTGAATCCCGCCCCTAGGAGAGGGGAAGAGAAGGCACACACCAGTCTGACTGTGGCCCCAGTGGTGGGCTGGGGGCAGACATCAGGTCTGACTGCGGCCCCGCCCACCAACGCAAGTTTTTTAAGACAGCACAGGGGAAGTGCCCTGCAGTCCTTCACCACTCCAAGGACTATCCAAAATGACGAAACGGAAGAATTCCCCTCAGAAAAACATCCAGGAAATAACAACAGCTAACCAACTGATCAAAAATGATTTAAACAATATAACAGAAAGCAAATTTAGAATAATAGTCATAAACTTAATTGCTGGGCTTGAAAACATTATAAAGGACAGCAGAGAATCTCTTGCTACAGAGATCAAGGGACTAAGGAACAGCCAGGAGGAGCTAAAAAATGCTATCAATGAACTACAAAATAAAATGGAGACAACTATGGCTCAGACTGAAGAGGCAGAAGACAGAATAGGTGAACTAGAAGATAAAATTATGGAAAAAGAAGAAGCTGAGAAAAAGAGAGATAAAAAGCCCAGGAGTATGAGGGGAAAATTAGAGAACTAAGTGATGCACTAAAGATAAACAATATACGCATAATTGGTATTGCAGAGGAGGAAGAGAGAGGGAAAGGTGCTGAGGTGTACTTGAAATAATAGCTGAGAACTTCCCTGATCCAGGGAAGGAAAAAGGCATTGAAATCCAACAGACACAGAGAACTCCCTTCAGACCTAACTTGAATCGATCTTCTGCACGACATATCATAGTGAAACTGGCAAAATACAAGGATAAAGAGAAAATTCTGAAAGCAGCGAGAGATAAACGTGCTCTAACATATAAAGGGAGACCTATAAGAATCGTGACCGATCTCTCTACTGAAACTTGGCAGGCCAGAAAGGAATGGCAGGAGATCTTCAATGTGATGAACAGAAAAAATATGCAGCTGAGAATCTTTTATCCAGCAAGTCTGTCATTTAGAATAGAAGGAGAGAAAAAGGTCTTCCAAAACAAACAAAAACTGAAGGAATTCATCACCACTAAACCAGCCCTACAAGAGATCCTAAGGGGGATCCTGTGAGACAAAGTACCAGAGACATCACTACAACCTACGGACATCACAATGACTGTAAACCCGTATCTTTCTATAATAACACTGAATGTAAATGGACTAAATGCACCAACCAAAAGACATAGGGTATCAGAATGGATAAAAAAAAAAAAAAAACAAGACCCATCTATTTGCTGACTACAAGGGACTCGTTTTACACATGAGGACACCTTCAGATTGAGAGTGAGGGGATGGAGAACTATTTACCATGCCACTCGAAGTCAAAAGAAAGCTGGAGTAGCCATACTTATATCAGACAAACTAGACTTTAAATTAAAGGCTGTAACAAGAGATGAAGAAGGGCATTATATAATAATCACAGGATCTATCCATCAGGAAAAGCTAACAATTTTAAATGTCTATGTGCCGAATACAGGAGCCCCCAAATATATGAAACAATTACTCACAAACATAAGCAACCTTATTGATAAGAATGTGGTAATTGCAGGGGACTTTAACACTCCACTTACAGAAATGGATAGATCATCTAGACACACGGTCAATAAAGAAACAAAGACCCTGAATGATACATTGGATCAGATGGACTTGACAGATATATTTAGAACTCTGCATCCCAAAGCAACAGAATAGACTTTCTTCTCAGTGCACATGCAACATTCTCCAAGATAGATCACATACTGGGTCACAAAACAGCCCTTCATAAGTATACAAGAATTGAGATCATACCATGCATACTTTCGGGCCACAATGCTATGAAGCTTGAAATCAACCACAAGAAAAGTCTCGAAAACCTCCAAAAGCATGAGGTTAAAGAACACCCTACTAAAGAATGAATGGGTCACCCAGGCAATTAGAGAAGAAATTAAAAAATATACGGAAACAAATGAAAATGAAAATAGAACAATCCAAACGCTTTGGGATGCAGCGAAGGCAGTCCTGAAAGGAAAATACATTGCAATCCAGGCCTATCTCAAGAAACAAGAAAAATCCCAAATACAAACTCTAACAGCACACCTAAAGGAAATAGAAGCAGAACAGCAAAGACAGCCTAAATCCAGCAGAAGAAGAGAAGTAATAAAGATCAGAGCAGAAATAAACAATATAGAATCTAAAAAACTGTAGAGCAGATCAACGAAACCAAGAGTTGTTTTTTTGAAAAAATAAACAAAATTGATAAACCTCTAGCCAGGCTTCTCAAAAAGAAAAGGGAGATGACCCAAATAGATAAAATCATGAATGAAAATGGAATTATTACAACCAATCCCTCAGAGATACAAGCAATTATCAGGGAATACTATGAAAAATTATATGCCAACAAACTGGACAACCTGGGAGCAATGGACAAATTCCTAAACACCCACACGCTTCCAAAACTCAATCAGGAGGAAATAGAAAGCTTGAACAGACCCATAACCAGCGAAGAAATTGAATCAGTCATCAAAAATCTCCCAACAAATAAGAGTCCAGGACCAGATGGCTTCCCAGGGGAGTTCTACCAGACGTTTAAAGCAGAGATAATACCTATCCTTCTCAAGCTATTCCAAAAAATACAAAGGGAAGGAAAACTTCCAGACTCATTTCATGAAGCCAGTATTATTTTGATTCCTAAACGAGACAGAGACCCAGTAAAACAAGAGAACTACAGGCCAATATCCCTGATGAATATGGATGCAAAAATTCTCGATAAGATACTAGCAAATCGAATTCAAAAGCTTATAAAAAGACTTATTCAACATGAACAAGTGGGATTCATTCCTGGGATGCAGGGCTGGTTCAACATTCACAAATCAATCAATGTGATACATCACATTAGTAAAAGAAAAGATAAGAACCATATGATCCTGTCAATTGATGCAGAAAAGGCCTTTGACAAAATTCAGCAACTTTTCTTAAAAAACCCCTCGAGAAAGTCGTGATAGAAGGAACGTACTTAAACATCATCAAAGGCATTTATGAAAAGCCCACAGCTAACATCCTCAATGGGGAAAAACTGAGAGCTTTTTCCCTGAGATCAGGAACACAACAGGGATGTCCACTCTCACCGCTGTTGTTTAGCATAGTGCTGGAAGTTCTAGCATCAGCACTCAGACAACAAAAGGAAATCAAAGGCATCAAAATTGGCAAAGATGAAGTCAAGCTATCACTTTTTGCAGATGACATGATACTATACATGGAAAATCTGATAGACTCCTCCAAAAGTCTCCTAGAACTGATACATGAATTTAGCAAAGTTACAGGATAAAAAATCAATGTACAGAAATCAGTTGCATTCTTATACACTAATAATGAAGCAACAGAAAACAAATAAAGAAACTGATCCCATTCACAATTGCACCAAGAAGCATAAAATACCTAGGAATAAATCTAACCTAAGACGTAAAAAATCTGTATGCTGAAAATTATAGAAAGCTTATGAAGGAAATTGAAGAAGATATAAAGAAATGGAAAAACATTCCATGCTCATGGATTGGAAGAATAAATATTGTCAAAATGTCAGTACTACCCAAAGCTATCTACACATTCAATGCAATCCCAATCAAAATTGCACCAGCATTCTTCTCAAAACTAGAACAAGCAATCCTAAAATTCATATGGAACCACAAAAGGCCCCGAAGAGCCAAAGTAATTTTGAAGAAGACCGAAGCAGGAGGCATCCCAATCCCAGACTTTAGCCTCTACTACAAAGCTGTAATCATCAAGACAGCATGGTATTGGCACAAAAACAGACACATAGACCAATGGAATAGAATAGAAACCCCAGAACTAGACCCACACACGTATGGCCAACTCATCTTTGACAAAGCAGGAAAGAATATCCAATGGAAAAAAGACACTCTCTTTAACAAATGGTGCTGGGAGAACTGGACAGCAACATGCAAAAGATTGAAACTAGACCACTTTCTCACACCATTCACAAAAATAAACTCAAAATGGATAAAGGACCTGAATGTGAGACAGGAAACCATCAAAACCTTAGAGGAGAAAGCAGGAAAAGACCTCTCTGACCTCAGCCGTAGCAATTTCTTACTTGACACATCCCCAAAGGCAAGGGAATTAAAAGCAAAAATGAATTACTGGCACCTCATGAAGATAAAAAGCTTCTGCACAGCAAAGGAAACAACCAACAAAACTAAAAGGCAAGCAACAGAATGGGAAAAGATATTTGCAAATGACATATCAGACAAAGGGCTGGTATCCAAAATGTATAAAGAGCTCACCAAACTCCACACCCGAAAAACAAATAACCCAGTGAAGAAATGGGCAGAAAACATTGATAGACACTTCTCTAAAGAAGACATCCGGATGGCCAATAGACACATGAAAAGATGCTCAACGTCGCTCCTCATCAGGGAAATACAAATCAAAACCACACTCAGATATCACCTCACGCCAGTCAGAGTGGCCAAAATGAACAAATCAGGAGACTATAGATGCTGGAGAGGATGTGGAGAAATGGGAACCCTCTTGCACTGTTGGTGGGAATGCAAATTGGTGCAGCCACTCTGGAAAACAGTGTGGAGGTTCCTCAGAAAATTAAAAATGGACCTACCCTATGACCCAGCAATAGTACTGCTAGGAATTTACCCAAGGGATACGGGAGTACTGATGCATAGGGCACTTGTACCCCAATGTTTATAGCAGCACTCTCAACAGTAGCCAAATTATGGAAAGAGCCTAAATGTCCATCAACTGATGAATGGATAAATAAATTGTAGTTTATATACACAATGGTGTACTACGTGGCACTGATAAAAAATTAAATATGTCCCTTTGTAGCAACGTGGATGGAACTGGAGAGTGTGATGCTAAGTGAAATAAGCCATACAGAGAAAGACAGATGCCATATATTTTCACTCTTATGTGGATCCTGAGAAACTTAACAGAAACCCATGGGGAGGGAAGGAAAAAAAAGAGGTTAGAGTGGGAGAGAGCCAAAGCATAAGAGACTGTTAAAAACTGAGAACAAACTGAGGGTTGATGGGGGGTGGGAGGGAGGGGAGGGTGGGTGATGGGTATTGAGGAGGGCACCTTTTGAGATGAGCACTGGGTGTTGTATGGAAACCAATTTGACAAAAAATTTCATATATTGGAAAAAAAAGAACCACAATAGAAAAAAAAAAAAGAAAAAGGCAACACAGCATATGGAAGAAGATATTTGTAATGATATAGCCTATAGGTGGTTAATATCCAAAACATATAAAGAACATATACAAATAAACATATAATTCCATTAAAAATGAGCATAAGTCATGAAGAAACATTTTTTTGAAAAAGATGTCCAGATGGCCAACAGACACATGAAAAGAATGTTCAAAGTCATTTGTCATTAGGGAAATACAGATCTAAACCACAATGAGATATAACCTCAAATGTGTTAGAATGGATAAAACAAAAAACAAAAGGAATCAAGTGTTGGCAAAGATATAGATAAAAATAAACCCTAATGCACTGTTGGTGTAAATACAAATGAATCAGGGCTCAGCAAATTCAAATGATTGTGAACATACTATGCATATTTACATATCACCATGGTAGGATACATGAAGTCAACAAAAACAAAAAAAATAAGAAAGTCCATAAATATATGGAGGTTAAACCACATCCTCCTAGGCAATGAATGCGTCAACAGGAAATCAAAGAAGAAATTTAAAAAAATACAATGAAACAAAAGAAAGTGAAAGCATGATGGTCCAAAACCTTTGGGATGCAGCAAAAGAAGTCCTCAGTGGGAAGTATATAGCAATACAGGCCTATCTGAAGAAGAAAGAAAAATCTCAAACAACAGAGAAAAAATACAACAATTGCAGCCTAAAGCCAGCAGAAAGTTAATAATAAAGATTAGGGGAGAAACAAATGATATAGATATAAAACAACAATAGCAACAACAACAAAACAAAACAGAACAAAAACACAATAGTATTTATCAATGAAACCAGGATCTGGTGCTCTGAAAAAATTAATAACATTGATAAACCTCTAGTCAGACACAGGAGCCACACAAATAAAGTAACAAACAAGAGAGGAAACATAACAACCAACACCACAGAAATGCAAACAATTATAAGAGAATATTATCAAACACTGTATTCCAACAAACTAGACAACATGGAAGAAATGGATAAATTCCTACAAACTATAAACTACCAAAACTGAAATGGGAAGAAATAGAAAATGTGGACAGACTAATTACAAGGAAAGAAATTGAACCAGTAATCAAAAAAATCTCCCAACAAAAGAAAATCCAGGGCCATAGAGCTTCATAGGGGAATTCTACCAGGCATTTAAAGAAGAGTTAATATCAATTCTTCTCAAACTATTCCCAAAAACAGAAATGGAAGGAAAACTTCCAAATCAATTCTATGAGGCCAGCATTACCCTTATACCAAAACCAGACAGACTCAACTGAAAAAAAAAAAAAAAAAAAACTACAGACCAATATCCTGATGAACATGGATGCAAAAATTCTCAATAAAATACTAACAAATTGAATCCAACAGTACATTAAAAGAATTAGTCACCAAGAATAAGTGGGATTTATTCCTGAGGCAAGAGTGGTTCAATATTCTCAAATCAATGAATATAATATACCACATTAATAAAGGAAGGATAAGAACCATATGATCCTATCAATAGATGCAGCAAAAGCATTTGGCGAAATACAGCATCCATTCTTATTAAAAAATCTTCAACAAAGTCAAGTTTGAGGGAACATACCTCAACATTATAAAGATAATATGTGAAAGACACATAGCTAATGTCATCTTTAATGGGGAAAAACTGAGAACTTCTCCTGTACAGTCAGGAACAAGACAGAGATATCCACTCTCTCTCTCTCTCTCTTTTTATTTATCTTAGTACTGGCAGTCCTATTCTCAGCAATCAAACAAAAATAAATAAAGGTATCCAAATCAGCAAGGCAGAAGTCAAACTTTCAGGATGCACAAATGACTTGATACTTTATGTAGAGAAACCCCATAAGACTCCACCAAAAAATTGCTAGAACTGACACATAAATTCAACAAAGTCTCAGGATAGAAAATCAACATACAGAAATCTGTTGCAATTCTACACACCAATAATGAATCACCAGAAAGAGAAATCAAGGAATCGATTCCATTTACAATTGCACCAAAACACAGAAGATACCCAGGAATAAACCTAGCCAAAGAAGTAAAAGATCTGTACTCTGAAAACTATAAAACACTTATGAAGGAGACTGAAGATGACACAAAGAAATGGAAAACATTCTATGCTCATGGATTGTAAGAACAAACATTGTTAAAATGTCTATACTATCCAAAGCAACCTGCAAATTTACTGCAATTCCTATCAATTTTTCACAGAGCTAGAACAAACAATCCTAAAATTTGTATGGAACCAGAAAAGACCCTGAATAGTCAAAGCAATCTTGAAAAAGAAAAGCAAAGCTGGCAACATCACGATTCCAGACTTGAAACTATATTACCAAGCTGTAGTAATGAAGACACAATGGTACTGGCATGAAAATAGACACATAGATCTATGGAACAGAATAGAAAACCCAGAAATGGACCTACAACTCTATGATCAACTCATCTTTGACAAAGCAGGAAAGAATAACCAATGGAAAAAAAGAGAGTCTCTTTAGTAAATGGTGTTGGGAAAACTGGACAGCAGCATGAAGAAGAATGAAACTGGCCTACTTTCTTACACCATATACAAAAATAAATTCAAAAATGATGAAATACATAAATAGGAGCCAGGAGGAAATAAAAATCCTACAGGAAAACACAGGCAGCAACCTCTTTGACCTCAGCTGGAGCAATTTATTACTGGACACGTCTCCAGACTCAAGGGAAAAAGAAGGAAAAATTAACCATTGGGACTTCAAGATAAAAAGTTTCTGAATACCAAAGGAAATAATCAACAAAACTATAAGGCAGCCTACAGAATGGGAGATGATAGATGCAAGTCACATATTTGATAAAGTATTATTGTCCAAAAAATATAAAGATCTATCAATATTGACACCCAAAAACAAATAATCCATTTAAGAAATTGGCAGTATATATGAATAGACATTTTTCCAAAGACATCCAGATGGCCAGCAGACAGATGAAAAGAGGTTTAGCATCACTCCTCATCAGGGAAATACAAATCAAAACCATGATGAGATACCACTTCACACCTGTAAGAATGGCTAAAATTAAGAATACACGAAACAGCAGATGTGGGTGAGGATGTGGAGAAAGGGGAACCCTCTTGCGCTGTTGGAGGGAATGCAAACTCGTGCTTCCATTCAGGAAAACAGTATTGCTGTTCCTCAAAAAGTTAAAGATAGAACTACTGTACAATCCAGAAATTGCAGTATTTGGTATATACCCAAATACACAAAATGACTGGATGATCCTTCATGAATGCACCCCAATGCTTACAGCAGCATTATCAGCAATAGCCAAATTATGGAAAGAGCCCAAATGTCTATTTAGCCTAAGTTTCTCTGAATGGAGAAAGAAGATTTATATATATATATAATGGAATATTATTCAGCATCATAAAATGAAATCTTGCTATTTTCAACAACATGGATGAAGCTAGAGTGTATTATGCTAAGTGAAATAAGTAAGTCAGAGAAAGAAAAATATATTATTTCATTCATGTGTGGAGTTTAAGAAATCCAATGAACATAGGGGAATGAAAAAATGTGAGAAAATCAAATCAGAAGGAACTCTTAACTATAGATAACAAACTGAGAGTTGATGGAGGGGATCTTGTTAGGGGATGACCTAAATGTGTGATGGATATTAAGGAGGGCATTTGTGTTGGGCACTGGTTTTTGTATGTAAGTGATGAGTCACTAAATTCTACTCCTGAAACCAATATTACACTATATGTTAATGAATTATAATTTAAAATAAAATTTGAGAAAAAATTTAAAATACCTGTATCCTGGCTATGGGAGACAATATGCAATATATTGGCTGTTCATTCAGAGCATATATAACCTCCCAGAGAACTTAATCACAGCCCTGTAAAGTATTACCCCCCCTAACTGGCACTACAGCTGTGGCTTCAGAAAGCCATTCCACCATTTCATCAAGCTAACTGCTTCAGGATGGTGGGAACTATGATAAGACTAACAAATTCAATGATCCACACTTCATTAGCTCTGAAGTTAGTTCTTTGTTCAAACATGATGTTGTGTGGAATACACACAAAGATAATGGGCACCATTAAGTCCACATCTAGTAGATTTTGCAGAAACATTACATGTGAGAAAGGCAAATCCAGACACAGAGTGTATATTCCAGTAATAATGAAAGAACTGACCAAACTCCAACACCTGAAAAACAAATAATCCAGTGAAGAAATGGGCAGAAGACATTAATAGACACTTTTCCAAAGAAGACATCTAGATGGCCAACAAACACACAAAACGATGCTCAACGTCATTCATCATCAGGGAAATACAATTCAAAACCATACTGAGATACCACCTCACACAGGTCAGAGTGGCTAAAATGAACAAATAAGGAAATATAGATGTTGGCAAGGATGTGGAGAAACAGGAACCCTCTTGCACTTTTGGTAAGAATGCACACTTGTGCAGCCACTCTGGAAAACAGTGTGGAGGTTCCACAAAAAATGAAAAATAGTTCTACCCTATGACCCAGCCATAGCACTGCCAGGAATTTACCCAAGGGATACAGGAGTGGTGATGCATAGAGGCACATGTACCCCAATGTTTATAGCAGCACTTTCAACAATAGCCAAATTATGGAAAGAGCCTAAATGTCCATCAACAGATGAATAGATGAAGATGTGGTTTATATATACCATGTAATACTACTTGGCAGTGAGAAAGAATAAAATCATGCAATTTGTAGCAATGTGGATGGAACTGGAGGGTATTATGCTAAATTAAATAAGTCATACAGAGAAAGACAGATACCATATTTTTTCACTCATATGTGGATCTTGAAAAACTTAACAGAAGACCATGGGGGAATTGAAGGGGAAAGAATAGTTACAAACACAGAGGGAGAAGGCAAACCATAAGAGACTCTTAAATACAGAGAACAAACTGAGGGTTGATGGGGGTGGGGGAGAGGGGAAAGTGGGTTATGGACATTGATGGGACATTTGTTGGGATGACCCCTGGGTGTTGAATGTAAGCCAATCTGACAATAAATTATATTAAAAAGTAAATGAATCTATCTTTCAGATTTGGCTATAAAAAATAATAATGAAACACTTCCCCTTCCATGATGGAAGTGGTCCAATGTAGCCAACCTGCCGCAGGTGTCTGATCACCCTGGGGATGTTGGAGACTTAGGGTTGGTCTCTGCTTTGGGCAGATTGGGCATTCAGCAGTGGTGAGCTGAAGTCCATATTGCTGAGCTCATGCATAACTTCTATCCTTGCCATCATGGCCATTGTTATAAGCTCACTGGATAGTGACAGGAGAACCTGGGGAAAGAGTCTACTATCCTCAGAACATGTCATCCTATCCACTTTTAATCTTCTTTTGCTGAAGTCACTCATTAGTCAAATTCAAATGGGCCACAGATATCTTAATTTTGTTGTTGTTTTGCCCACTCAGGAAGGTCTATTCACATATCTTTACCCTATACCTCCTTGTCACCAGTTATCCAACCATGTTTTTTCCCAAGTCCCTCTCTATCCAGCCAAATCATTGACCACAGCCCATAAATTTGTATACCTTAATGCCTCTGGGAATTCCTCTTTCCATGAAAATTAAAAACCAGGCACACAGCTTAAATTTCTGCCCACCAGGCGAATTTGTTTTCAACAGTGTCGTTCAGGGATGTATCAGAAAGGAGCTATAGTACTACAGCTGTCCACTTACGGGTGGTGCCTGCATATTATACAGAACTACCTATAAATCAGGCCTGAGCTTTTTCTTATAGAGAACTCCGCATAAGGACATAGGTGCAGGCTGGGTGAAAGGAGTTAATATAGCAGGACGGGGTGGGGCATATGCATCAGGGTCACTTTGTTATATAACTTAATTGGGCCTCCAGTGACTGTTCAATCCTGATATTGTATAAGTCACTTTCATTTGGGGATGAAGTGCTGCTATGCACTACCAACTTTATGGCTTATGGGTCATATAACACCCAGTTCATAATGGGCAACTTAGATAGCATGATAACATGGTATCCCACAGCTAAGAACTATCTCTACAAAGACTTAGTAGCAAGCCAAAAGTTGTTTCTCAAAAAAATCAGTAATTCACAGAGGATGATAGGACTTTACTCCAAAATCTTAAGAATCTACTCAGTGATTCACTGACAGTGGCCTGCCAAACCTTCAAAGAACACCTCTATTTGCCACTGACATTTCAAGCACCCTTGGATCTCTTGGATCAAGTGACAGAGAAGTTTTCAAGACAGCCTGGACCTATTGGAAAGTGTTCTCTTATTCTGGATCCCACTGAAAACTAGGAGATTTCATATCACTTTGGTAAATAGAACAGAATACCACACGCCAAAGAGGAATATGCTGTCTCCAATATACAAAAAAGCCCACTAGGAATTATGTTTATTTTTGTTGTACAAGGTGCCAGATGCTACAATCTATCTGACACCTTAGAAACTATACCTCATTGTGCCCTATACCACTGAACTTCTAGAAGTTTGACTGAAATTGAAGGCCTCTAAACTTTTTTAAAAAATTATGATTTTTATTAATACAATTTTTAAGAGCAGTTTTAAGTATGTAGCAAAATTTAGGGAAAGGCATTGAGATTTCCCATACATCCCTTGCCCCCTACACATGCATAGCCTCTCCCATTATCAAATTCACCACCAGAGTGGTAAAATTGTTAAAATCAATGAACCGATGTCCCTGAAATTTTGACATATTTTTCCCACTTTCTGACATAAAAGAAGTCTTACAAATAAGTCTAGAATATTTGTACCTCTTGTTCACTAGTTCTAATTTGCATTATGTCATACCATAATGGACTGGTATAATGTTTTGTGAAAGGGAAAGGTGATCAAGTCCCTATCATTCCTATGATGACATTAGGCTGAAGAGTTGATATGCTCCTGAGGCAGGACAGTAAAGTTGTACTGATGGCTTTGTAAGCTGAAAGGCAACTGCTTCTGGTGATCTTTATCACCAGGTATAGAGAAAAAAAAAAGCTTTTGCCAGATCAATAGCTGCATACCAGGTGCCAAATATGTTAAATTGCTCAAACGATAAAACCATACCTGGTACAATAGCTGTAATTAGAATCATCACCTGGGTAAGTTTATGATTATCTGTTCTTATACTTCAAGATTCATCCATTTTCTGCACAGGTCAAATAGGTGAGTTAAATGAGGTGTGTTGAAAGTCACCATCCCAGCATTCTTCATGTCCTTGATGGTGGCATTGATTTCTGCAATCCCCCTAGGAATGTGGTACTGATTTTTTTCTTTGCTATTTTCCTAAGTAGATGAAGTTCTAGTGACCTCCATTTGGCCTTTCATCTCATTACAACCCTTACTCCACAGATCAGGGACTAATGTGGCAATTCTGCCTGTTGCTCAGCGCTCCTATCCCATTTATGCATTCTAGAACTGGGAAAAATATCAAAATATCAGTTTGGGGACACACTGGACCCAAAGTATGATGTTCCATTACCTGATTTGTATAAACCGTTATTTTGAGTGATGGTCCATAGGGCCATTTTGAGTCTCGAGGAATTATCAGTTTAGAGCCAGGAGCCAGTGTCCATTAATTCCTGATAAGTCTGATTTTTCTGTTTCTTTAATGTACAGTCACTCTGGTAAAAAGGCTGTAGGTCCCTTTGGGGAAAGCTAGGATAAAAATTAACATTATAAAAAGAGCAACTACAGAGTTCCTCAGAAATTCTGAGGCCTCACAAGTTAATTTTGCACAATTATAGAGGAAGGTGTGTCCTCTGGACCCTCCTGCTACTAGTATGCAGAGTTTACATAATAAATCCACCATAACATTCCAATCTCCCTAAGTCTTTGGATACCTTCCTTTTCAGTGTATTAAGTTTTGAAATTTAAACTTCATTTAGTGTAAGCACTTTTTGGTCCATATTTCAGCCACCCAACCAATCAAATTTATAGAGACCTCTATCCTCTTGAGCTGCAACATTTAATAAATTCTTAGTGGGTCTATATTAATAATTTAAGCCTGATCCAACTTTATACCTCTTCCACCATTATCCAAAATCCTTACTATCTATTCCCATATATCTTTTCAATATTTCTATGTAAATTGAAAAAAAATCATGCCATTATTTTGGAGTCTAGTGCACTTCCTCATGGGTCTCACCTTGTACCTTACCATTCAGGGTCTGCTTGGACTTGCATCAAGTAATAGGCTGAGAAATAAAGAGAGAAACTTGGGATAGGTCCTGAAGAGAATCTACAAGGTACTTACAAAGTAACTACCTCAGGGATGGACACTCAAAAGTCCTTAGGCTAGTCAGGATTAAACTTGTCTGACAGGGGTGGTAGAGCTGGTCCTCCTGGCAAAGAAGACTCAGAATTTGGAAGTTCTTTATCCTCAGCTTCATCAGGATCTATCCATATGCCTCCATTACAAATTTCAGTATGCAAATAATTCTAAATTAATTTTTTTTATTTTAACAGATGAGACCTTACAAGTTTGGAAAATCAAATCATCCACTCACAGTATGATTCTCTGAATTTTGTTTTCAACAATCTCAGACCTTTCATTACAGGAAATATGGGTTTCTTTCAAGGAAGGTACAGAAATTTTCAGGTAGTTTATGCAGAAGTTGATCTAAGAATTAGACGCCCTGAGCTCACCATCTCCCCCTATTTCCTCCAATGCAGTCAGTAGCAACAAGCCAATCTCATTATATTCATTAGTTTGACAAGAATACTTTGGGGTATCAAATATGTAGTCACCCAGAACGTTCCTTTTTATAAGTATTTGATTAAAATTATCCAATGGTGATATTTTGCATATCTCTGTTGCCACATCACACCATGGGTATCAATGTACAGTGTCTTCTTTACCACTGAAAATAGAGTCATTAGTGCCTTAAAATATAATCAGATTAGAAAACCAATACATGAAACCAGTACAAGAAATATACATACACTGACACACATAAGATAGAAAAAAAAACAGAAAAGTAAGAAATTTTAGAAACTGTCTCATGTGATTAAATAATGTATAGCTGATACCCACCCTAATCATAAAAATAATCTCAATCAAATAGACACCAAAAATTCTTCTTACATGGGTATATGTAGTCTTTCAGTGGGTTTCCGTTTACAAGAAGACAGATCCATTTCTCTCACATTTTATATTCCCCACAGTGCCTAGAAGAGTTCTGAGCATATAATAATTGAAGTGAATCATTTATAAACAGAGTGGCTGCAAGATATTTGATTTTTTTTTATTTTTTAAATATGAAATTTATTGTCAAATTGGTTTCCATACAACACCCAGTGTTCATCCCAACAGGTGCACTCATCAATGCCCATCACCCACTTCCCCTCCTTCCCACCCGCCATCAACCCTTAGTTTATTCTCAGTTTTTAAGAGTCTCTTATGGTTTGGCTCCCTCCCTCTCTAACTTTTTTTCCCCTTCCCCTCCCCCATGGTCTTCTGTTAAGTTTCTCAGGATATACATAAGAGTGAAAATATATGATATCTGTCTTTCTCTGTATGACTTATTTCACTTAGCATAATACTCTCTAGTTCCATCCACATTGCTACAAAGGCCATATTTCATTCTTTCTCATTGCCAAGTAGTATTCCATTGTATATATAAACCACAACTTCTTTATCCATTCATCAGTTGATGGACATTTAGGCTCTTTCCATAATTTGGCTATTGTTAAAAGTGCTGCTATAAACATTGGGGTACAAGTGTCCCTATGCATCAGCACTCCTGTATCCCTTGGGTAAATTCCTAGTAGTGCTATTGATGGGTCATAAGGTAGACCTATTTTTAATTTTTTGAGGAACCTCCACACTGTTACCCAGAGTGGCTGCACCAGTTTGCATTCCCACCAACGGTGCAAGAGGGTTCCCGTTTCTCCACATCCTCTCCAGCACCTATAGTCTCCTGATTTGTTCATTTTATCCAGTCTCACTGGCATGAGGTGATATCTCAGTGCGGTTTTAATTTGTATTTTCCTGATAAGGAGTGTGTTGAGCATTGTTTCATGTGTCTGTTGGCCATCTGGATGTCTTCTTTAGAGAAGTGTCTATTCATGTCTTCTGCCCATTTCTTCACTGAACCCCCTTGTTTTTTGGGTGTGGAGTTTTGTGAGTTCTTTATAGATTTTGGGTATTAGCCCTTTGTCTGATATGTCATTTGCAAATATATTTTTTCCATTCCATCAGTTGCCTTTTAGCTTTGTTGATTGTTTCCTTTGCAGTGCAGAAGCTTTTTATCTTCATGAGGTCCCAAGAGTTCTTTTTTGCTTTTAATTCCCTTGCCATTGTAGATGTGAATATTTGATTTAAACAGATTGCTGGCACAAGATTGCTTCCCTTCAGTATCCCACATGTCATGTATCACAATCATACACACACACACACACACACACACACACACACACACACACTTAATGGAAACTTGTCCTCAAAACTCAAAAAGGACCATGGTGGGAGTGGAAAGGAGAGAAGAAAGGAAAATTTCAAGAATGGCAGGAATCATTCCATTAGATCTTATGACAGATTCATGTTTACAAGGTGCTAAATAGTAAAAGCAGCCTGAACTAAATGAAATAATTTTGTTCTTTGGTGTGTGCTAAATCCCTAAACTCATCAGACCCAGAATTCCACTTCTCTTATGCCAAGGCAGAAGGCTCAACAATGAAGCTGAGTAAGCAGCATGGAGTTTCCTGCCACAAAAGGCAATTTCCAGCTTTCACAAAGCAAATAACTTGTAGAGGTACAGGTGTGTCTGTATTTCCCCATGAGCTCAGCAAGTTATTTACATTTTTACTTGAATCTCTATTTCTATCAGCACTAGCTACCTAATCTGTACTAGCAACACAATTCTCTCGAATAGGGCAACTACATTAAGTTCAAAGGTTTCAACATTTGTCAAATATTAGATGTCATTCCAAATCACATTGTACTTAAAATTGTGTGGGATCTTTTTACCCCTGAAAATGGGTAATATGACAGCTCTGTGTTTAGCAGCTTTCCTGGAATATTAGCAACTCCATGTTGTGGACTATTTGGGCACATCTGATATTTTAGTTTCGATTGACTTAATTGAAAATATATAACACACTGAAATCTCAGCTTTAATTCTGGCCTCCTGGGAGAAGTTTTGAAAATAACCTCTTTTCCTTCCAGTAGATATCTCTTGCTCAGCTATCTAAGCTCACTTACCACCCCAGAAAAATTTGGGATAAAGCCTAGAAATAAAAATTGTTTCTACAGGGTTTAATAGCTCCATGGGTAATCCACACTAGTTAGTTCAAGGATAATGAGATATCTGGGAAGCTCTTATAATCAATGTTATGTTCCAGTGTTACTTTTAGTAAACAGTAATCTCTCATAGTGCATCACTTGTTATGTATATACTTCCACAAAGATATTTCCTTCAAAATACTTAACAACTTTACAAGTTTCCCTATATATACTAATTATTTCGTCAGGGCCAGAGAAAATGTCAGTAAATACTCAGTTACATTGACGTAATCTCAAAGAGATGTCTTAATGCTCTAAATGGAAAACAAATAATGAATTCAGTACTTAAGAATATTCTAAATTGCACTGCTACTTGTTACTTTTGAAAAACACCTTCACATCAAGGCACTTAGCAATGCTAGAAAGAATAATACCATGTAGTGACAAATTATAACTATTTTACCATGGTGTCTAGCCATTTTGGATAATAAATATAAATCAGTATCCTATCTGTTCATGTGTTGCAAATGGCATCTTCATTTCATATCTGCAATTATAATATGACAGTTATTCCCTTGTGTTCTTATTAGTTCTATATTACATGACTAAATAACAATATACTTAGGGACTTGAAGGTAGTAAATATACCCTTATTGTTGAAATTCATTAGTATTTAAAAATAGTTTATTTATATATATGGGAGTTCACTAATTCTTAATGATAATTCTGGGTACAAAATGTTTTGGTTTAACTATCCAGAATTAGGAAAAAATATAAGCTGCAATATCTGGCACTGAGACTAAGGCTAGTATTAGGACAGTTAGAACCTTTATTCCAGATTAATCATTTTAGTAGAAAAATAAAGATTTCCAGGTCAATGAGATTCTTTTCCAGTATTTACTCTGTGAAGTGGATAGAAATGCATCAGGATATGGTTGGGGATATATGTAATTGATACAAGATTCATAAGAAATATGTAATATAGTTGTATAAATCTAGCATGTATAAATAAACCAAGTTGTAAATATTTACCTGAAATGACTTGCAGATATAAGGTGTTTTATAAATCAATAAAAGAATCAATGTCCAGTGAAGAATAGAAAACTAAACCAACAGTCAAGAGTCCTGAGGCAGGTGGATGACTCTATCACTTGAATGTCTGACTTCGGCTCAGGTCATGATCTCATGGTTTGTGAGTTTGAGCCCACATCAGGCTTGCTGCTGTCAGCCTGCTGTCAGTGCAGAACCCACTTTGGATCCTCTTTCTTCCTTTCTCTGCCTCTCCCCCACTCACACTCTCCAAAAAATAAATACATATTTAAAAAAATAAAGAGTCAAGAGTCCTGGATTCTGGTCCCAGTTGTCTGACCAATAGAGGCCTCAGTTTCTTCTTACATAAGTAATTATGATACTAGCTACTATATATTACAAGAGATGATCAAATGAGATAATGTATTTGAAAGGATTTGAGAAGAATTAAGTGCTAAGTGTTAGGAACTTTCACATGGAATATTCAGAAAAGTTAAATTGACTAGTATCAAAAAGTGTGACTAAAATATTAACAGATTTAAAACCACTACAGATGTAAATATTGAACTGTCAAGAGAGAAGTAAATTTTCCTAAAAATCAATGATCACAGATGTCTATCATCTATCTATCTATCTATCTATCTATCTATCTATCTATCTATCATCTATCTTCATTATCATCATCATCATCTATCTCCCTAAACCCTAAATAGTCCAGAAGTGGCAAATAAAAAAAATGCTATCTAAATTTCTAAATTTTAGATGTCATAGTATATGATATACAAGATCAAGTTAGGCTTTACTATCAATCAATTTGGTCAGTCTTCCTAAATAACCATTTGCTGGATTCGTGTGTTCAATACCATAGTGACACAAAGCATCTTGATTTATTTTAAATACATCTGTGATCTGTGACACATGATATAGTGCCAAATGATATCTTTGTTAAAACCTGACAGCAGAACACAATGTAAGTAGTTCACATCACCTAATCTGAAATCAGTTCTTTATATGAAAATATAAAGGTAATGTCCATTTGCTAGCAGTGATTCAAAAATGTTTTTAAGCAGAGTTTATTCAGTTTTTTAGTAATTGAAAACTGATAAATATTGGTACAAATTTGACCAAGCATATAATAGAGATAATTAAATATAACTTCTTGTTTGTGCTATCAGAGCTAGTTATGTTTATTTAATCAGTTATTTAATTATTTGTTTACTCCTCTGTTTTTAATCATAATTGAAAATATACTTTTTTAAATTTTTATTTAATTTATTTTTTTAAATTTATATCCATGTTAGCATATAGTGCAACAATGATTTCAGGAGTAGATTCCTTAATGAAAATATACCTTTAATGGATTATACCTAATTCTCCAAATATATAGCTTCATTTTGAAATTCATGCATGATAGGTATCAAGAAATAACTTCAGACTTGGAAATGTACGTTTTATGTGAACTAGAAATAATGAATCTTCAGAATTTGAAATAGGGATTCAGTCCCCAGAGGAATATTTGATTTTTTTAAAAAGTTCTTTTTTTGTGTTTCTACTTGGACTTTTATTTCCCACTGTAAATACAAAACAAATTTATGATTGATTTAAAGTATTAACAGATGAACCAGTGTCTCAATATTAAAATGGGTCACAGGAATTGTATTATTCTCTATAAAAACGATTCTGATAAAGTAGTGTCTGGGGAAAATCATAAAGTATACAAATTATATAATTTTGTGTGGTGGGTGTATCCTTATTTTCTAGAGTAGAAAAATCATTTTAATTTCTCTGGGAGCCTCTCATACTTGAAATAAAAGGTTCCATTCCTTTTGTTTTTGAGACAGAGTGTGTGAGCAGGAAAGAGGGGCAGCATGAGAGAGAATCTTAAGCAGGCTCCACACTCAGCATGGAACCTGATATGGCGCTAGATTCCACCACCTGGGATCATGACCTGAGCTCAAATCAAGAGTTGGAAGCTCAACTGACTGAACCACCCAGGTGCCCTTATTTAAATTAAAAAAACAAAACAAAACATATTTTTGTTGATATGTTCTATTGTTTTTCTGGTCTCTAATTATTACTGCTCTGATCTCTGTTATTTCCTTTCTTCTGCTTACTTTGTGTTTAATGTGTTCTTCTTTGCCTAGTGACTTGTGATGTAGTTAGGTTGTTTATTTGAGTTTTTTTTTCCTCCTTAGTGCAAATGCTTACCACTATAATCTTCCATCTAGAACTGTTATTGCTGCATCACATTCAGTTATGTTGTGTTTTCATTTTCATTTGTTTTAACTTTTTCTAAATTTCCCCTTTGATTTCTTCTTTGATCCATTGATTGATCAGAGTGTATTTAATTCCCACACATTTGTAAATTGTCCCATTTTCCTGTAATTGATACAAGTTTCATACCATTGTGATCAGAAAAGAAACTTGGTAGGACTTAAATCTTCTTAAATTTGCTTTGAATTGTTTTGTGAACATTTCGTATCATACAGAGTATTTTTGCACAATTGAGAAGAATGTATATTCTGGTGCTGTTGGATAGAATGCTCTGTATATGTCCATTAGGTGGTCTAAAATATAGTCTAAAATATAGTTCAAGTCCACTGTTTCCTTATTGGCTTTCTCTCTGCACAATCTATCATGCATTCCTGAAAGTTAGATATTGAAGTCCCCTACTATTATTGTATTGTTATCTATTTCTTTCTTCAGATCTTTAAGTACTTGCTTAATATGTTTTAGTGCTCTGATGTTGGGTGCATATATATTTATAATTGCTATATCTTTCCCTTTGTCACTGTACAGTCTTCTTTGTCTCCCTTTACAGCTGTTGACTTAAAGGCTACTTTATTTGATATAACTGTCTCTGCTCTCTTTTGTTTCCATTTGTGTGAATATCTTGTTAGATTCCTTCAATTTGATCCTATGTGTGTTCCTAAAGCAAATGTGAATCTCTTGTAAGCAGCATACTTTTTTTTTTTTAATCCACTTAGCCATCTATGCCTTTACAGTTAAAACACTTATTGGTAGGTAAAAACTTACTGATACCATCTTATTGCCCCCGACTCTTTCATAGTTCTTTTGTTCCTTTCTTTCTGTCTTTCTGAGCTAATTATTTTTTATAGTGGTATGGTTTAATTTCCTTCTCTTTGTGTTTTGTGTATGTACTGCAGGTTTTTGCTTTGTGGTTACCATGACACCTATGTAATATATCCTATAGTTACATTTACAGCAGCCTATTTTCAGCTATAACAACATAATTTCAAGTGCATACAAAACCTTTTCTCTTCTTCCCCATATTTTATGTTTTTGATATCCTAAATTACATCTTTGTATATAATGTATACATTAACTAATTTAGCGATTTTTATTTTTAATACTTTTGTCCTTTAATCTTCATATTAGAGTGAAGTGACTACTAAAGCACCATATTACAATATTGGAGAATTCTGAATTTGACTCCATATTTACCTTTACCAATCCGTTTTACATTTTCCTGTTTCCATGTTACCAATTTGTGTCATTTAATTTTAGCTTTAAGAATTTCTTTTAGTATTTCTTTTAAGGCAGGTCTAGTGGTGATATATTATTTCACCTTTTATTTGTCTGGGAATGCCTATATATTCCTCCTTTATTTTCAAAAGATGATTTTTCAGGATTAAAGTAATTTTTGTTTTTTGAGTTTTTTTTGTTTTTTGGTTTTTTTTAATTTTTTTTTCTTCCAGCACTTTGAACATATCACCCCACTGTCTTCTGGCCTACAGGGTTTCTCTTGAGGAAACCACTGATAGCTTTCTGGGAGATTGCCTTGTATGTGAAGAATTATTTTTTCTCTTGCTGCTTTTAAAATTGTCTTTCTGGGGGCTCCTGGGTGGCTCAGTCGGTTGAACTTCTGACTTCGGCTCAGGTCATGATCTCATGGTTCATGAGTTCGAGCGCCATGTCAGGCTCTGTGCTGACAGCTCAAGGCATGGAGCCTGCGTCAGATTCTGTGTCCCCCTCTCTCTCTGCTCCTCCCCTACTCACACTCTGTCTCTCTCTCAAAAATAAATAAATATTAAAAAAATAATAAATAATAAATAATAAATTCTCTTTCTGGGGCACCTGAGTGGCTCATTTGGTTAAGTATCCAACTCTTGGTTTCCACTCAGGTCATGATCTAATCTTTTGTGAGTTCAAGCCCCTTGTAGGGCTCCGTGCTTACAGCATGAAGTCTGCCTGGGATTCTTTCTCTCCCTCTCTTTGCCCTTCCCTTGTTCTCTCTCTCTCTCTCTCTCAATAAACAAAAGATTTAAAAAATAAAATAACAATATAATTATCCTTGTGTCATCAATTTTATATAGTTTTATTATAATAGGACTGTCATCAATTTTATATAGTTTTTTATAATAGGACTTAATTCTCTTTGTCATCAATTTTATACAGTTTTATTAAAATAGGACTTGGAGAAGATCTTTTTGAGCTGAAACATTTTGTGGACTTATGAGCTTCATAAACTTGGAAGTCCAAATCTCTTCCCATATTTCAAAAGTTGTCCACTATTATTTCTTTAAGATTTCTGACTGTTTCTCCATCTCTTCTCCTTCTGGAACTCCAATAATACATAGATTATTTGTTAATGCATAGATTCCTTTTTAAAAAAAAATTTAAACATTTATTTATTTTTGAAAGAGAGAGAGAGCATGAGTGGGTGAGGGGCAGAAAGAGAAGGAGACACAGAATCCAAAGCCGGCTCCAGGCTCTGAGCTGTCAGCACAAAGCCCGATGTGAGGTTCGAACCCATGAACTGTGAGATCATGACCTGAGTCAAAGTTGGATGCTTAAACGACTGAGCCACACTAGTTGCACACTAGGTGCATTAGGCGCACCTAATGCATAGATTCTTTTTAATGATATTCTATAATTTATGTAGGCTGTCTTCATTCTTTTTTTCTTTTTTATTCTTCATTCTTTTTTCTTCTATTACTTGGTAATTTCAAATGATCTGCCTTCTTCCTTATCTTGATTGAGTTTGTTGTTGAAGCCCTTTATTGAATTCTTCAGTGCAGGCAATGTGTTTTTCCATTCTAGATCATTTTTTTAAGGTTTCTATTTCTTTGTTGAACTTCTCATTTTGTTCATGTGTGTTTTCCTAGTTTTACTTAGTTGTCTATCTGTGTTTTCTTTTAACTCACTGAATTTCTTTAAGATGATTATTCTGAGTTATTTGTCAGTTCATAAATCTCCATGTCTTAGGGTTCATTATTCAAGCTTTGTTAGTTTCCTCAGGTAGTGTCATATTTACCTGCTTCTTTGTAATCCTTGTATACTTGCATTGGTATATGCATATTTGAAGAAGCAGTCTCCAATTTCAGCCTTTTTCAGCAGTTGAGTGGGGTCATTTCCTTGCTTCCCTGCCCAGGTGTGCCATACCATGTGCTCTGCAGTTTCCTTACATCTCTGGGCAGGCTTACTGGTTTGGTTGGGAATGGAGTCTATGCTCAGAAGTTGGGAGATGCCAGTGTCTTGCTTCCCTGACCAGGACGAATCTGAGATGGTCCACCAACAGGGGGACCCAAACCAGGCAGAACTGCTGATTGAGCTCCCTAGGCAGATAGGACCACCAACTCAGCTCTGCAGATGAGCAAAGATCTTAGTTGTAATCTGTTAGTTCGATGCTGTCACAGACAGGAGCGCTGTTTGTCATGATCCACATTCTTGTTGCTGCAGGCCCCATTGCCCCTCCAAGTGATCCCTGTGTGGTAACACGTAGGTGGGTCTCTCAGGAAGCATCTCTGAAATTTGAGACAGCTGAATGTCTACCTTGTAATCTTCTTTTCTCGCTGGAGAAACTGTAAGCCCAAAGTGAACCCTTCAGTATAGCACTGCACTGGTATAGGGGAGAGATGAGTTGCTTAAAGTAAAACCATTCCTCTTACCTTTCTAGTAGTTTTTTTTTCCCTCAATTTTTGTGGTTCCAAGGGGTTGAGCCAGGCTTACTCCTGTGTTCTGAGATCTTCATAAAGTTGTTCTATGAATAGTTGCTAGTTTTTCTTTCTGTGAGGGAGACTAAAATCGGAAATCACCTGTTTGGCTATCTTGCTGGTGTTTTTCTTCCCAGAAAGATTAAACCCTTTAATATGGCACAAAGTCACCATTAATTCCACTGGTTCTCAGGTATGAGCCTGAGTCAGGATGAACTGATGAGTTTTTTTTTTAATAGAAATTGCTAGGCCCCACCATCAGAAGATATCACGTAGGTGAGCCTTGGTTATTCATTCTATGTGATCTTGTAGTGAGAGAGGAAGCCTGGGGTGAGTCTCAATGATTTTCATGTCTAACAAGTTTCCATGTGATGTGACTACTGTTGGTCTGGAAATCACATTTAGATCCACTTGTCTAGATCTGTCAGCAACTTCTTGGCTAGCAAAGCAATGTTGATTATTCTGGTTTCAAATCCTAGTCACTGAGTTGTTATACCTCTCACTGAGTTCTCACTTTCAATCCTTCATGATTCCTCTAATTCAGTTTTTTTCCCACAATTTTTCCTAAGATAAAAACACAGGTTTGTGCTTGTTACAACACAAAATACCAAGTCCATCTCTCTGATTCAGTAAGTCTAGGGGTGGTCTCAGGAATTTGTATTTTTAAGGAAGGCTTTACTTTCCTCAAGTAAATTTTAGAAACACTAAGCAAATTTTAGTTTATTTAAAGCGTAAAGCAAAAGTGAAACGACACAAAACAAACAACATAAAGAGTGAAGTGATCCCCTTACTCTAAGCAATAGTGTGATGAAACAGTTTATTAATTTCTTCCCCTTCCTCTATAGGAGGAATCCTTAACCTCTTGTCACATCATTCATCTCTTAGGCTGCTTGGGAAAACTGATAGACCCCTTTTACAGAATAATATTTTAAGATGTATAAAATGAAATACAAATGATTACAAAGAAAACCAACTATATTCAAATGCAGTTATCAAAATATTCTAAAAATAAACAGATATTATGGCAATATATGCACTTCACTATTAACACATAAAACAAAACTCTAGCAGTGGGACTAACAGCTAACACAACTTGAAAGTAATGATAAATATAATGATTTTGGTGACATTGACAAAAAGTGTGATGTTATATAATATTTATAGTTTATATTGGTGACCAAATTGAGATTCTGGTAATAACACTTTGAATTATTGCCAACAATAACTTAGGGAAATGATGAATTTCAATGAAAGATTAGTGAAAATCAGATGTATTTTTTAATCCAAGTTCAAGGACTCATTAACCCTAACTTTAAGAAATTTCACGTTAGATTTTCTTCTTGTAATCATTCAGATTATCATAGAAAGGTAGGGCTACAGAACATTAGTAGGATTTAGAAGAGAGATTGAGTAAATTAAACCATAATCTCAGGGAAGGATGTGTGGGCTTGTACCAAACACGGTGTCAATGACTGACAATTTTTTGGATTGTGGGTTCTCACTGGGTGTTTCTGGGGTCCAGTCACCTAGAGAAGGAAGAGTCTGGATTGGAACCAGGAACCACTAGCACCACTGTTTTCTTGAGTTATTTGGTTCTGCCTGAATTTCTTTTTAAAGCTTTTGCAAATTTATTCCCATATTTTATCTTCTTTTTCTGGACCTATCTTCTTCATAGCCTGAACTGCAAAGCTGTTTATGCGTTAAAGTGACATACATTGGGGGCTGTCCTCTAAGCTTATATATTTTCTTTGCCGAAGAAGGCAAATAAATTCTAGCTGGATCATCAATTTTTGAAATCACAGGTCAGCTCATCCCTGGCCTACAAAACGTAATTTCCAGGGAAGTTGGGGTAAATCTAGAATTCTCTCCCTTTATCTTTCTCTACTTATCCATGGGGCAATGCATTTATTTTCAGTCATAAATAAATTATAGAAACAGCAGATGAAGAAAATTTCCTAACTTACCATATATTATAATCATACTTTAAAAGTATTTGTAAGAATGAGGAAAGAACCATGATAATGAGCAAAACTGTTCATGCATCTCTACATTTTATTCATAATACTACTCCTATACAAGGTGTTTTTTTGAATGAGAAGATTCAAAAGGTACTTTCTTTGTATATTTAGGATACTGACCCTTATCTAATATGTCATTTGCAAATATCTTCTCCCATTCATTAGCCTGACTTTTCATTGTTGGCGGTTTCCTTCACTCTACAAAAGCTTTTTATTTTGGTGTAGTCACAGTAGTTCATTTTTGCTTCTGTTTCCTTTGCATGAGGAGACATATCTAGAAAAATGTTGCTAAGGTCAATAATAAAGAGATTACTGCCTATGTTTTGTTCTAGGAGTTGCATCGTTTCAGGTCTTACATAAAGACCTTTAAATCATTTTGAGTGTATTATTGTGTATACTATAGGGATCAACACACCAAACCCACAAATAACCCAATTAAAAATGGGCAGAAGATCTGAACAGACATTTTTCCAAGAATATATACAAAAGACCACCTGACACATGAAAAGACACTCAACATTACTAATCATCAGG
Organism: Acinonyx jubatus; assembly: GCF_027475565.1. NCBI lineage: Eukaryota > Metazoa > Chordata > Mammalia > Carnivora > Felidae > Acinonyx > Acinonyx jubatus. The sequence continues at coordinate 101,691,813 of NC_069389.1, read as the reverse complement.
GAAATGCAAATCAAAACCACAAGGAGATATCACCCTATACCTGTCAAAATGGCTAGAATCAAAAAGACAAGAAATAACAAGTGTTGGCAAGGATGTGGAGAAAAGGGAACCTTCATGTACTCTTGGTGGGAATTTAAATTGGTGCAGCCACTGTGAAAACCAGTATGGAGTCTCCGCAGGAAGTTAAAAATAGAATTACTATATGATCCAGTAATTCTACTTCAGGGCATTTACCCAAGGAAAATGAAAATACTAATTTAAAAAGATATATGCACCTGTATCTTCATTGCAACATTATTTATAGTAGCCAAGATATGGAAGCAACTCAAGTGTTTATCCTTAGTTGAATGGATAAAGAAGATATATATATATATATCTCCAATGGAATATTACTGAGGCACAAAAAACAATGAGATCTTGGCATTTGCAACTAGACCTAGAAGGTGTTATGTTAAATAAGCCAGACAGAGAAAGGCAAATACCATATGATTTCACTTATATGTGGAATCTAGGAGAAAAAAACAAAACAAAACAAATGAACGAAGAATCAAAGAAAAACAGACTCTTAAATACAGAGAAAAAAACTGCTTGTTGCCAGCAGGGAAGTTGGTGGTGGGATGAGTGAAATAGACAAAGAGGATTAAGAAGTACAAACTTCCAGCTATAAAATAAGTAAGTCATGTATATAAAACGTCCAGCATAAGGAATATAGTCAATAATATTTTAATAATGTTATATGGTGACAGATGATGACTACAATTATCATGGTGAGCATTGAGTAATGTATAGAATTATTGAATCAATATGTTGTACACCTGAAGCTAATACAATATTATGTTCATTATATATCAATAAAAATAAAAACAAGACAAAACAAAAGACACTTTCTTGAGGCTCTTCACCAAAGTAAATCTTTTTACATTATATTGAATCAATTATACAGAGACATCACCCTTTCAGAGACAGGCAAATTTATCTCTTAAATGTTCTCCCCACCAATATATGTATATTGGCATGACAGGGACATCTTGAATAGGGAGTATGTTCAATTTAGACCAAGGAGTGCATTTTGTTAAGCTGTTGAAATAGAATGTGCATTCTTTTCTTCTAAGAGCCTGACTGGGCAGTAATCCGACTGGAAACTGTCAACAAATGCTGCCCTGTAACATTCTACACAACTCGGTTGCCATGGCAACTGGATCCTCTATTGACAAGAAAGAAAGAGAAACATATGGTTGGGTAACAGTCTTGCTTCACAAAACCTAAAACCTACTTTAGGGTCATCATTCTTTCTGACAGAAATAAGATACTCAAAACCAAAGGTAGCTTTAATCAAATATTCCAATGGACTGTTGAAAATATTGTTTTTTGCATTAATATAAAAAATAGCAACAAAAAGGTTGGACTGTAACATTATCAGAATGTTTTATTTTCAAAAAGCTACATAAACCAAGTAAAAGTCCATTTACAATCAAAATGCATTGCACATTACATACTTATTGTCTATTAAAAAGTATTCACGTGACATTTATGAAGTATCCACCGTGTGTATTACAAGATACTAGGCTCTCTGGTCCAAAATAAAGTCCTTGTTATTCAATTGCTTATGAGTTATTAGAAGAGGTAAATTCATAAACAAATAACTACAGAAGATGAAGGATAAAGAATATGTGGTATAATAAAGTATAAAGAGTAATATAGGAGCACAGAAAAAGAACTATTAATTAGATGATCTTTTTTCTAAGTTTCCATTGAGCCTTGTCCACTCTTCCAGCAGCAGTTACCACACTGCTTATTACAGTGCCTTATACATGGCGTTTGACTATTAAATGTATGCTGCTTACTAACCATTTCATTGATCTTTTTTATATATCTGTTTTTACTCATTAGACTATAATCAAATTATACTCTAGGTATATGGAGCTACAGCCTAGCATTGTGCCTAATACATCACAGACCTTCAGTTAAAAAAAAAAAAATTAAATGTGTGAATCATTTTCAAGGTTGAATTTTTATCTGGGACTTTAAGAATCAATACTTCTACCTGTATAAGTAGGATATAGATGGGGTGCCTGGGTGGCTCAGTTGGTCAAGCATCCAACTCTTGATTTCAGCTCAGGTCATGATCTCGCAGTTCGTGAGATTGAACCCCACATCGGGATCCACGTTGACAGCATGGAATCTGCTTGGGATTCTCTCTCTCTCTCTCTCTCTCTCTCTCTCTCTCTCTCTCTCCCCCCTGCCCACACTGTCTCCAAATAAATAATTTCACTTTTAAAAAATAAAATAGAGGGACCTGGGTGGCTCAGTCAGCTAAGCGTCCTACTTTTGATTTCAGCTCAGGTCATGATCTCACCCTTCATGAGATCGAACCCTGTGTCAGGCTCCATGCTGACAGTAAGGAGCCTGCTTGAGATTATCTCTTTCCGTCTCTCTCTGTGTCTGCCCCACTCATGCTCTCTGTCTCTCAAAATAAATTAATAAACTTAAAAAAATAAAATAAGCAGGATATAGATAGATTGTTAATTATTTTCTATTTCAATCACTCTGAATTTTCCAACAGATTAAATGGGTAAATTTGTAAATTTCTATTCAAGTTCATTGCTTCTTGTCAAAATTTTCAGCATATTTGAATATCCAAAGAATAGTAAAAGTGATCCCTTTAATAAAAAGTCTAGCCACCTGGGTGGTTCAGTTGGTTAAATGTCCAACTTTGGGTCAGGTCATGATCTCTCGGCCCGTGTGTTTGAGTCCCGTGTCAGGCTCTGTGCTGATAGCTCAGAGCCTGGACCCTGCTTTGGAATATGTGTGTGTGTGTGTGTGTGTGTGTGTGTGTGTGTGTCTGCACTTCCTCCCCTCGCATTCTCTCTCTCAAACATCAGTAAATACTAAAAAAATAATAAAAAAATAGAAATTCTAAAGGTTTTATCAACAAACTATACACAATACATTCATGGCATAGCTACTAACAAAATAAGTCTTTGGTGTCGTATGGGGAGAAACATAGGCAAGGATTTTACTAATTGATACCAAAATCAGGAATGAAACTCAAGTATTTCCGTTCTTGGTTCTATTAATAATATCAATAACATTTAAAATCCAAATTTTGTTTGCAAGACTTTCCTCACCTTTTAGCCTTAGTATCCTTTTTTTGCAAAATGGAAGTTTTGAATCACTAATGTTTTGCACAACTCTGATGGACTGTGGTTTAGATTCAAGTTAAACTTAAAAATTGTGTAGAATTAAAAAATGTAAAATGCATCATTTGTTTATGTGCCATCACTAAATGCTGCTATTTAATACACGTTTTTTTCTTTAAAGCATAATTACTGGATTAGAGCTTGGCTAGGTTTTAACACTGTGATATCTTTAAATAAACATTAACAAAAGTGAAGACTCCTGGGTGGCTCAGTTGGTTAAGTGACTGACTCTAGTTTCAGCACAGGTGATGATCTCACAGTCGTGAGAGCAAGCCCTGCATGGAGCATGCTTTGGATTCTCTCTCTCCCTCTCCCTCTCTGCCACTTCCCAGTTCATGCTCTCTCTCTCTCTCTCTCTCAAAATAAATAAATAAACATTTATAAAAAAGCACTGATAACTATGAATAAAAGTTTTGCTAAATAAAGGTATAAATAAGTTTGTTGGGAGAACTAAGACTATTTAGAGTAGCACTGTCCAACAAAATCCCTCTCTGTAAACACACACATACACTCACAGGCACACCCCTATACTCATACATCCATGTGTTTTTTGACTGGTAAACTCACCCACCTTTCAAGTTCCAACTGAAATGTTACCTTCTGTCTATACAGTAGCCCTGAACTGTAGAATTTTTTATGACAAGGGAAATGTTCTATATCTCTACTGTAAAATTTAGTAGCCTGTAAAATAGAGTAGTACTGTAAAATAAAACATTGGTATCGAGCACTGGAAATGTAGTTAGTATAAATGAAGAATTTAATTTTGTTCTTAAGTTTTATTAATTTTAATATAAGTAACCACATGTGGCAACCACAGCTCAATTTTAGACTTTCAAGAGGAGAAATATTTCAATGACCTTAATAAACATTTCCCTTTACAATGAAGTGTTAATTATAAATTATTCTTAACCATTCATTATACTGGTCAATAAGGTGTAAACCTAGTGTGAATTACTTCCTACACTTGAAAATAATCAAATTGTATTACCTTAAAATTATTTAGAATTTATAACTTTTGCTATTTCTTAATTGTTTTCCCCAAATTCAATTAAAAATAATCTCATATTCAGGTATTTTACTTAACAGCTTTAAATACATGATTATATTTTGAATTTCATATGATATTCATAACAGCCTATGAAAATGGGCAAGTAAAATATTTTCTTGATTTTACATACGAGGAAATTAAGAACCAGGAAAGGTTGTGTCCTACACTAGGACTTCAATATGCAAAGCCCAAATCATACTTCAGGGCTTCCAAATTTTGAAACTCAGCATTTTTTGTATTACTATCTGAAAGTAAAGTAGTTAGTGTGTTGGTGAAACTCCACTTAAAATTCATTAGGACTTTCTTTCATTAAATTTCTATCAAAGGTGTTTGGATGTTAGGTAGCTGTTTGCCACACTAATCAGTAATTGCAAAATTGAGCTTCTCAGAGTAAAGAAAGAATGAGAGTGAGATATTTTAAATTATTCTAGCAGATATTTATTCCCATTAGTTATGAATGAGGTTGTTAGACAAAGCAAAATAGTGCAGTAACATCTTTGTGTTGTTTGATTCAGGCAATACTATATTTTTCAAGTACATTTTCAGAATGGCAGTAAGAATACTATGGGAAGTACTTCTATTTTGCAGTTGAGATTTTACAAGTTTTTAGACAGGATTTAACACCAAGTAGTGTTGCTTGCTACATTTATTTGCTTGGGAATGTGGAGGGTAGAAAAATAATATACTATTGAGTGGGTCAGAAGTATGTGTTTGCTCATTTTGAATTTCATATGGATAACACACTACAGAAATCTAATTTTATTTCATTCGTACAAATGGTACCTTCACTGACAGTTACAAAGCTTTGCATTATTATTAACCTGTGGAGTGCTCCCTTAGGAATCTGCTTCCCCAAGATGTGGTATCTTGGTTTCCCTTGATAGACTAAAGTGACAGATATGTCTTTGTACCACCTTCTGCTCCTGGAAGGATTTTTGAAAGTTATGTTGGTTCCTCACTCTTAGTGCAAGAATAGCATATGAAAGCAATGGATAGTTCAGAAAAGTACAGTTTTCTAGAGTTACTGATAGAAAATTTTTGAAATACAAGTGGACAAATTTCTAGAAAACAGAGGAGGCACAATTTCCAAAGTAGTTTAATTGATCAGAATTTCAAATTCCATTTTTAGAGGTATACCAATTAAAGAAATATTTGCTAAAATGATTAGATAAGGCATAATTTCAAAGATGTGAAAAACAATCCTAGCTTAAGTCATTGGCATTAGTTTTATAACAATACTGTCCCCACATTTGTCTGAAATTCTTGTGAACTGCCACAAATGTTTAATTGGTGTGTTCAGTGTCTTTTTGGATTGGTGAGTTATGACACTTGTTCTGTAAAATGAAGATTTTAATACATTCTTAAATACTTGTTATGAGGACTAATACATCCTTAAATACTTGCTAAATATGTTGTATGTTCTTATTAGCTGTCATTATTCAGAGTAGCTCTACTGAAGTAGGTTTCATAAATATATATTCAATAATAAAAATATGCTGCCATATAGAATATAAGGCAGGAAATTGACTTAATATATAGTTTTTGAAGACCTATTTTGCCAAATGTTCAGATGCTTTTTGTCTTATGCTTCATTGAAATTTTTATTTCCCAAGATTTTATTTACAGCCATTAGTGAGCCAAAAGCTTTACTGTATTTGTTTTTATAATTGTTGATGGAATCATTGGGTTAGACTCTCTTTCCTCTTACCTCCAGCCTAAATAATTGTGTCATTACTAAAATCCAGAAACACTGAAAAATATTGGAAAACAAGTCCCAGTAAATCATATAGAAAATTTCATTCTCCTACTGTCCTATGCAGATTTGGTACAAGACAATACTTTTCAATCTTGTGTTTTCTATTAATTGTGACTCTCATTGGTGTTTTTATTTTTCTTTTTAGATCAGGAGGCAGTTCAATGTTTAATCAGTCAGGCCCAGGTTCTGGTCACTGCTGCATACATCTGCCTCCTGTATGGCCTTGGAAAGTTGCATATTAGTTGAGCTTCAGTTTCCTAATCTAAAATAGAGAGAGGGTAATAAAACCTATCTCATAGGATTTTTGTGAAGATAAATATACATGTGAATCTCATAGCACAATACCTGGAAATTGATAAGTGGTAACAGTTATTACTCAATGGAAAACAAACCATATGGTTCATATGTTGTAATTGATTTTTGTATAATATTTCAAGAAATAATCCCTTTTACTCAATCAGCTTTCAGTGGGTACTCACAATATATGAAATATTTTTGTTGGTTGCAACAGAAATAAAGAAAGATGAGTCATACCTGGTTCCTTTCCTCAAAGTGTATACTGGTATTTACTTTGGTGAAATTAAATAAAAGTTCCATACGTGTTGCATGGTTCTTTGTCTAGGACACACATTTGAATATTCTAGAAGAGAAAAACATGTTATGAGTTTAGAGGATAAAGGAGAAAATATCTTATAGGCTTATTTGGTTTGTATTTGCTTATGTATAATTTACCACATGCAGAAGAAGCCTGGAGACCTAAATTAAGGTACTGTATCTGTCACTTATTTGATGTAGTGACCTTATACAAGTTATTGCTTACTCTAGACCTGTTTAGCCATACGTAAAACAGTGATTTTGGACTAGAAATCTTTAAGACCTTCTCTCTCTTCTAGATGAATTTCAAGCACATTCCACCTCAAAAAACATAATAATATTGGACTGGAAAAGAATATATCCTTTAAAAATAAGGAATATTTCCATTGGAAGCATAGCTTTATAGCCAACCAACAGAAAAAAAGAATACATGTATGTATATATGTGTGTAGCTCTGTGTGTGTATTTGTGTACTGCATTTTGTATCTCTAGAAATGGAAACATGAACTGAATCAGCCAAAGCCTTTTCAGCACAGTCTCCATGAGAAAATGTCCAAGAATATTATATTAACAATATTACATATTGTTGTCTCTAAGTCTCCTGAAGTCATAAAATGTCTCTGGTCATAGTTTCTTCCAACTACCTTTCACATCATTCTAGTCAGTCCTCCCAAGTTTCAGTAGCTTGTGATGCATTTTATAATGTCAAAGGGCTTCCCAAATCCCTGTTTGTTTTCTTATTGTTATCTTATTTCCTCCACCATTTGACTGAAGGTAACTTTGACCATCATAAAACTTATATGTTAATAACCAGCTTAATAATAGTTTTTTTTTCCCTTGGGACTGTCCTAATACTATTGCTTTAAATGCTTTTATCAAAACTGTTGACCAGAACCTAAAATAAAGGGTACAAAGGCCACAGTAGAGTAAACATTCTTGAAGCTCTCATTCTTGAGTATGTATTAGAGAACTCAGAGAATTTAGAATTTAGGAGGGAGAGAGAGAGAGAGAGAGAGAGAGGCAGAGAAGCAGAGGCAGAGAACATCTGTAATAGATCACTCAGGACTTTGGTGTGTCCAAAACTTGGGTGTGAAGTCAGTCTTGGGGCCTGTTCATTTCACTCAATCCCTAGGTGATCACATCAACTTTGCATGGTTTTAAAATACCATTTTATCTCATCTCATTGTTTATAACTTTGTTTCCTCTGCCTGTAGTGCTCTTCCTCCAAATAGTTGCTTATACAGCTCTCTCAAATTTCAAATATTTTCTCAACTTTTACCTTACTGAAGCTTGTGTTGAATATTGTATTTAAAATATCAGACCTCTCTATTTCTTTCTTGCTTAATTTTTCTTTGTAGTATTTATCATTACTTATCATGCCACATGTTTTAATTCCTTATTTATTTATTGTATGTTTCTCCCAATGAAAGTATTTTTGTTTGGTTTGTTGCTAGCTCTATCCTCAATACCTAATTCAGTACTCTTATGAGTAAATTAATATGTAACACACACACACACACACACACATACACACACAGAGAAGCTATTTCAGAAAAAATGGCATTGTAATAAATCAGCATTATGTACTTAAGCAATGCCTTTATCTTAAATTGAAGACTTGTGGTTGATTAAATCAGTAAACAAATCAAGAAATATCTGAGTTCCTACTACATATAAGGTACTGTTCTAATTGTTATACTTTATGAGATTCTCAAGTTGGATGTTAAGGGACAAAAAGTAAGAATTTCCCTAAATTTATTCCCTATATGAGTCTAGTTAGGGAAAGCAATGTGCCCAGATTGTTGTATAGAAAAGCTCTTTTGGTACCACTTTTCCTTCAAATATAGCTCTAATATACAATACTATCAGTGACTGTCTCTGATTCTCTGATATCTTTGTCTTCCTCTGTGATTTCTTCTCTCCCTTGCTTCTCTATGTAAGGTTTGCTTTAGTATATCCCACTGAGTTTATCATCCTCAGTGTTTTGGCTTATAAGACTAGGTCTGGCTTAATGGATCTTTGGTACAATAAGACAAAAGTATTAATGACACCAAAATGCTTGCAGTAGTATTAACAACTGCATCATTGTATCAAAACCTCATATAAAAATTTTTAATCTTATTTAATTAAAAAATTTTAAGTCTTTATTATTTTAATAAAGAAATAGAGTTCTACCTAAGTATAATATTGATTTTTCTTGCCATAATACCTAATCATAAACATACAAATGCAAAATTGTATTCATTATCATTACTAAATAGTACAGAAGTCCCTTAATTTCAATGGAGAAAAAAAAAGACACTTTCTTTTTAGTGTTAACTCTGTTAGATGTTTTTTTTTAAATTATATATCCTTTGTCTTTTATATATTGTAGTGTGTTGTTGTTTTAATTACCATAGTCCAAAAATACATCTGTTGTACTGGCACATTGTTTGCCGTTTAACTGTTCCTTACAGACTGATAACACTTCTGCCAATTTTGAGAACTATCTCATGTCCTTCAGGAATATTCCTTTTCCAATTTAAAAGCTTTCCCTTTACATCTCTTTTTGCCAACAATCAATTATGTGCACGCTAAACAGCCAGGTGGCTATCATTTATATTTTGAACTGTCTTGAAGGGAACCAACATGGTCTTTGGCAGAAAGTTAAAGTAAATTGAAGACTCATTGAATCTCAGAAATTGAATGGGTTATTTTTAGTTAGTTGTTTTCAGAAACATATCTAAACAGCTTAAGTTAATAATTTAAGAAATTACTGATTAACAATAAAAAATGAAACTGAAATTGAAGAATATTTAAGGAGGGATACCTGGGTGGCTCAGTTAGTTAAGCATCTGACTCTTGATCTCGGCTCAGGTCATGATCTCATGGTTTGTGAGTTCAAGCCCCAAGTTGGGCTCTACACTGACCGTGCAGAATTTGTTTTGGATCTCTCTCTCCCTCTCTCTCTCTCTTAAAATAAATAAAGAAACTTAAAAAAAAAGAAAGACTATTTAAGGAAATAATTGAATACTGTTGCCATCATTACCATTATTAATCTTTAGATGCAGGTTTGGTTTTGTACCATGCATATATAAGAGAGAAAACTATGAATTACATGGGTTAGTGTGAAATGATGATTGAAATAAATAGTGCCTTTGGTTTTGAAGGTATTCAACTTTTTGTCAAGAAATAGATACAATGCACAATAAATGGATACCATCCACACATGTGTAGATCTTTTCCCCATAGCATAACATCTTGTGGAATCATTCAAAATGTTTTTTCTTCAATGATGAACAAATAAATCAAGATCATATTAAAATATGGCTTGAAAAAAGTTTCAAGGCACAAATACCTTGTCATCTAGTAAATGTTCTTTCTTTTATTTTTTTAATGTTTATTTACTTTTGAGAAAGAGAGAGACAGAGCATGAATGGGATAGGGAGAAATAGAGAGGGAAACACAGAATCTGAAGCAACCTCCAGGTTCTGAGCTGTCAGCACAGAGCCCGATGTGGGGCTCAAACCCACGAACTGGGAGATCATGACCTGAACCAAAGTCAGACACTTAACAGACTGCACCACCAGGAGCCCCTAGATGTTCTGATCATATCATTTTACTGTGCATCTAAACTTCTCCCACAATATTCAAGCGAACCTGCAGAGTTGAAACAGGTTCTGGTTTCTCTATAAGAACTTCTTTATCATGCTTCCTATCCAGAATTTGTCTGCAGTACATGATTTGATTAGTCTAACACATTGTGCTATTTTATTATCAAAAGTGTCAGAAGGAGTTTTGAAGTGAAAGTGCTACATGTGGAATATTTACATTCATTTTTAAGATTCATAGTAATGTAGGTATTTAAATGGAGAAATAAAATTGTTCTGTATATATGTAAGCCACTTTAGATTTGAAATGTTCATTCTTGAGAATACTGTTTGCTGTTGTCTTGAAAACATTCTATTCTTCAATAGTTTTAAAATAGTTCCCAAAGAACAGCAGAATAAATACTTATTTATCCCCAATTCCTTTGTATGACAGAACAAATTATTTTCTTAATAATAAATAAATTTATTTGTCTTAATCTTTACTTCTCATGCCGCAGGTAAAATATGTTACCTTGTGTTGTTTGCCTTTAGAGAGTCATAAATAAGGGCCACTGATTCAAATAATATCCTTTCAAATATCATTAATCTGTACAAGAATGAGGTGTAGATACTCATCAACTTTATATCAGCATTATTTTTTTTAAGTTTTTGTTTTAATTCCAGTTAGTTAACATACACTGTTATATTAGTTTCAGATGTAAAATATAGTAATTTGATACTTCCATACATCACCCTGTGTTCATCACAAGTGCACTCCTTAGTCACCATCACCTGTTTAACACACCCCTCCACCCACCTTCCCTCTAGTACTACCAGTTTTTTCCCTATAGTTGAAAATCTGTTTCTTGTTTTACCTCTCACTCTTTTTTTCTCCCCCTACTTGTTTGTTTTGTTTCTTAAATTCCACATATGAGTGAAATCATATGGTATTTGTCTTTCACTGACTAACTTTTTTTACTTAGCAAAATACTTTCTAGATCCAGCCACATCATTGCAAATAGCAAGATTCCATTCTTCTTTATGGCTAATATTCCTGTGTGTGTGTGTGTGTGTGTGTGTGTGTGTGTACCTCACCTCCTCTTTATTCATCAGCCAACACTTGGACTATTTCCATAATTTGGCTATTGAAGATCATGTTGCTACAGACATTGGGGTGTGTGTATCCTCTGAATTACTATTTTTGCACTCTTTAGGTAAATACCTAGTAATGTGATTCCTGGATTGTAAAGTAGTTTGATTTTTCACTTTTTGTGGAACCTCCATACTGTTTTCCATAGTGGCTGTAGCAATTTGCATTCCTACCAACAGTGCAAGAGGATTCCCTTTCCTCCATATCCTCACCCACATCTGTTGTTTCTGGTGTTGTTAATTTTAGCCATTCTGACATGTTGAGGTCATATCTCATTGTAGTTTTGATTTGTATTTCCCTGTGATAAGTGATGTTGAACATCTTTTCATGTGTATGTCTTCTTTGCAAAAATGTCTCTTCATGTCTTCTGCCCATTTTTTAATTGTACTATTCATTTTTGGGATGTTGGGTTTTGTATCAGCATTATTTTATTTGTTTATTCACTCACAAAGTTCTGTAGGGACAATCATCTACTATTAGATGATTAACTAGAAATGAAGAGCTCCAAGTACACATATCACTAGAAGCAACATTTAGGTTTGAAGTTCTTGAGGAACATAATCAGAATAGATCATTACATCTCTTTAACAAAGAGCCACTAAACTTAACATAAACTAACATATTCTTCAAAGTTACTGAACCAAATTAGGAGCCTTCTGACATGATGCTTTAGTGTTCTATCACTTTGAGAAAGCATAGTGACTAATTAAATGCCTTTAAATTTTCTCAATAATTATATTAGGGTCTGTTTACAGCAAAGTTTTTAACCTAAAGGAAATACAGCTATTTGGTCTCTTGATGCTTTAGATAACCTTAAGGTCAGACAATTTGTATGAAATATAGGCAAATGGCCAAAGTCTTTGTCTTTATAGTAATTTTTAATTAATGTTAGACTGTGACCTTTATATGTAGACTTGAAGGCAATTTTGTTTAGAACAATTAGGTGATATTTTGTTAGTGAACTTAAGCACAACATAATTATTCCTAAAAGTCATACTTAGTATAGATGAGCACAGAATTAGGAATTTCAGATTTATATATATTTTATTTGTATTTAAATTGATTAATGCAACAACAGTAGATAATGGAATCTACCATGAAAAGGGGAAAAGTACTTTCATAGATCACTTTTTAGTACCATCTTTCAAAAAGCTGTGTGGGGATGCTGGGTGGCTCAGTCGGTTAAGTGTCTGATGTCAGTTCAGGTCATGATCTTACAGTTCATCACTCGATCCCTAAGTTGGGTTCTGTGCTGACAGTTCAGAGACTGGAGTTTGCTTAGGATTCTGTCTACCTCTCTCTCTACCCCTCTCCCACCCGCGCTTTGTCTCTTTCTCTCTCTCAAAAATAATATTTAAAAATAAAAATTAAAAAAAGCTGTACATGCCCTGTTGCTTTACAAGCATAAAATTAAACAAGTCCATGGAGAGGCACTAAAAAAAGTAAACAAAATTTATTTTTAATAAAATATTAAATGGAATATTTTTTAAGAGACAGAGCAGGAGAGGGGCAGACAGAGAGAGAGACAGGGGATCTGAAGAGGGTTCAGTACTAAAAGTGGAGACCCAGATGAGCTCAAACTCATGAATCGTGAGATTATTACCTGAGCTGAAGTCAGACACTTAACCGACTGAGCTACCCAAGTGCCCTTAAATGGAATACTTTGAGTAATCTCTGGATATGATTTAAAGTAAACATTACTGGGGCACCTGGGTGTCTCAGTGGGTTGAGTGTCTGACTTCGGCTCAGGTCATGATCTCACGGTTTGTGGGTTCGAGCCCTGCGTTGGGCTCTGTGCTGACAACTCAGAGCCTAGAGCCTGTTTCTGATTCTGTGTCTCCCTCTCTCTCTGCCCCTCCCCAACCTGTGCTCTGTCTCTCAAAAATAAATAAACATTAAAAATTTTTTAAGTAAGCATTACTACACCACAAATATTTATAAAAGGAGAAAGTAGGTGTGGGAATTGGGTGACCTGAGACAAAATTAGTGCTATAAGGAAATGATGAGTTCTTAGAGATCCTGATAAACTTCAGACACTTGAGAGTATATGATGGTTGAGGAAATGATTATAGAGGAGAAATGAAGATAATTTCTTCTATTCCTATTTTGGCCAACGCATGGCCTAGATTTGATTTCATTCCATAAAAGTAGTTTCTCAGTGTTGATCACAAAATTCATCTTAGCTCCGTGCTGCTTAAAAAGTGGTCTGTGGACTATCAGCATTGGTATCATCTGGAAACTGGTTATAAATACAGAATTTTAGGACTCATCTCAGATCTATTTACTGAACACAATCCTGCATTTTATAAGATCCCCAGGTGATTCCTATACACATTAAAGTTTGAGAAGCATTGATCTGATTCGTTTCATGAAGTATTAGTAATAACTATGCTTCTACAATATGGGTAAAAATTCTTTAATTGTAGTCTTCATTGGGATTGTTTAAAAAGCAATATCCATTTTTGTTTGTATTTTATTGTTAAATATTTACCTGGAAGGAGTATGTCATTGTGAGTGGTAAGTGGTTCTGAGTGGGCTTTTTCTCTTTAATAAAAATGCTTCGGAAGAACCTGGCAACATGGCTGAGTAGAAGGATCCCAAGCTCACCTTGTCACACAGATACACCTAGATAACAGCCACATCAGTGAAACTAAATCAGATAATAATGTGAATACGGGTAGAACAGGCTCTCTACAGCTAATCATAGAGAAGAGGCTACAGATAAATGGTAGGAGGCATAGAGAATGGATTAGGAACTAAAATCCCAGAGAGACTAATCACAAACTGGAGGGACACCACAAACACAGAGAAGGGAGAATAACAGACCCTGCCAACAGGCAACTTAGACATGCGGGACCTGCACTAGGAAGACAAGTTCTCATAACATTTGGCTTTGAAAACCAGTGGGACTTAACTTCATAAGTTTTTTAAATCAGTGGGACCTAACTCTGGGCACTTTAAAAATCAGTAGGCTTAGCTCTGGGAGAGCCAGAGGGCAATAGGAAACTGAATCTCAGCCCTTAAAGAGACAGCATAACAAGCAACCCCACCAATATACAGCGTAAAAGCAGTTTGAAAGGTGTCTGGGGTATACCAGAAGGAGATTTATTTACTAGTATCAGAATAAGCACTGGAGGGGCAGGGCTTTAGACTTCTGCAAAGACAAAAGAACTGGCAGGTGCATTCCTCTCCCTTGGTCCCCAGCCTAGATACTCAGACTCCTGCCAGAAGGAATTCCAATATTCTCCACATTGCTAACACAGGACCCACCCCCCCCCCCGTTATCCTACAGACCCGCCCCCACCCAACCCAATCCACTTGGCAGGAGGCCCTCCAAAGCTGCACCTAGAATATCTCATTCTGCAAGCAGCTGCAACAATGACCAGTGACACTCCAAAGTGATTCTTGCCCTGGGGAGAGCAAAAGATAAACACATACACACCAGTGTGACTACAGCTCCAGAAATGAGCTGGAGGCAGCTATCTGATCTGACTGCCAGCCCCACCCACCAACAGTAAACATCACAATGGTCAGCACAAAGAGAGAGCCTTGTAGGTCAGGGTCATTGCATCTCAACGAATGGACTCGGAGCAGACATCTGGTCTGAGTGCAGACCCTGCTCACCAGCAAAAACCTCTTAGGGGACAACTTAGAGCAAGCACTTTACAGTTTAGAGCAACTGCAGCCCCCTAAAATGGTCTGAGGGTAGGCATCTGGTCTGACCCAACTATGGTAGGAAAAGTTAGGATTCAGCAGGCAGAGAGGGAAAGATTAGGACCTGAGGTCCCTGGGTGGGGAAAAACACATATTTTGGGAAAATGCTGGGAGTGTCTGACCACAGCAAATCCTCTCAGGTGTAAGGTTCCTCCTAAAAGTGTAACAGACACCACGTACTCCCCCTCAGATTTCTCTCAGGAATTTGGCAAAAGACCTAACTAAAAATAAGTAGTAGACCATAAAATGACCCACAAGGAATGATATGGCCATAGACCACCTTCATACAATGGAATCCAGCTGATCAGGAATGGACAATCCAGCACATAGAGTCATCAAGCCAATAAGGGTAGGACCTGAGAAGGAATGAGGGGGAAGGGAAGAGAGGGTAACCTTGTAAGACAACTTTATAAGGTTGACCAGAACCTTATAAAACAAGTACCCTTGCCTATAGTTGCAGGTATTCACTTTTTAATGCTCCCTCTCTGTAAACAGAGCTTTCATACTATTCTTCCTCTCTGATGTTATACTCTAATAAACTTTTGCCCACTGCTCATTTTGTGTCCACCTCTTCATTCTTTGGAGCAGTAAGACAACGAGTCCTGGGTTTTGAAATAAAGAATCCTGCAACACAACTACAAGTTCAAGGCGTCTGTGGACTGGCCACTTAACAGCACAGGGACCAAAATGTGGGGCAGTGCAGCTGACTTGACTTAAGGTAAGTGCAGAGCAACCACAACAGTAGTGTACATGGAACCCACATAGGAGACATCCCAGAAGTCCCTGATTGTGGTGGAGAAGGGGCATTGCATTACAGGGCACTATAGGACCTCTTCATAAGGCCACCACTTTCAAGATCAGGAAATATAGCTGGCTTTCCTAATACATAGGGGGAAAAAACAGAGTTATATAAAATAAGGAAACAAGGGAATATGTCCCAAATGAAAGAACAGGACAAAATCACAGGAAAAGAGCTAAATGGAATGTAAATAAGAAATATGCTTTATAAAGAATTCAAAGTAATGGTCATAAAGATACCTACTGAACTTGAGAAAAAAATGGAGCATCTCACTGAGACCTATAACAAAAGGTAGAAAATACTTAAAAAGAACCAATTGAAGATGAAGAACTTTAAAATTTAAAATACACAAAAGGGAATAACTAGTAAACTAGAGGAAGCAGAAAAACAGATAAGCAAGCTGGAAGACAGAGTAATGAAAAGCAACCATGTTGAACAGCAAAAAGAAAAAAAAAAAGAATAATAAAGATATCAGCTGATATTTTGGGCAGAATCTTTGTAGGCCCGAAAGGAATGCCATGATATATTCAAAATCCTGAAAGGGAAAAAAAAACCTGCAAGCAAGAATACTCTATCCATCAAGGCTATCATTCAGAATAAGAAAAGAGATAAAGCATTTCCCAGACAAACAAAAGTTAAAGGAATTAATCACCACTAAACCAGCCTTACAAGAAATGTTAAAAGGCATTCTTTGACTGGAAGGAAAAGACCATAATCAAGAGTAAGAAAATTAGAAAAGGAAAAAACAATCACAGATAAATACAAATATAATAGAAGTAGATTAATTGCTTACAAAATCAGTACAGAGGTTAAAGTATAAAATCTATAAAATAAATTATATCTATAACAATCACTTAAGGGATTCACAAAATAAAAGGATGTGAAGTATGACATCATATACATAAAATGTTTGAGGGGGAGTAAAAAATTTATTGCTTTTAAAATGGATTCAAACTTAAGTGATAATCAATTTAATTTAGACTGTTATATGAATAGGACGTTACAACTTAATATAGACTATTATATAAATATTGAGTTATATATGAAACTAACAGTAACTACATACCAAAAATCATAAAAAAGTAAAAAGGAATCCAAGCATATCACTAAAGAAAGCCATGAGACCACAAAGAAGAGCAAGAGAAGAAACGAACAGAGAATAACTACAAGAACACCCATAAAAAAAGTAACAAAATGGGAATAGGTTCATACTTATGAATAATTACTTCGAATGTAAATAGACTAAATGTGCCAATCAGAAGACATAAGGTCACTAAATCACTAAAAAGGCAAGACTCTTCTATATACTCCTTACAAGAAACTCAATTCAGACTTAAAGACAAAAAAAGATAACTTATTCCATGACACCTGCATTACCCTATTACCAAACTCGATAAAGAGACTACAAAAAAAAAAGTAAGAGCCATTATCTCTGATGAACATTGATGTAAAGATACTCAACAGAATATTAACAAATCAAATCCAACCATACACTGAAAAAATAATTTGCCACAATCAAGTTGGATTTATTCCAGAGATACAAGGGTGGTTCAATATTTACAAATCAATCAATGTGATATATCACATTTACAAGAAAAAAATGATAAAAAACATGAGATTATCTCAACAGATGCAGAGAAAGCATTCAACAAAGAACAACATCCATGCATGATAAAACTCTCAATAAAGTAGATTTGGAGGGAACATAGCTCAACTTAACAAAAGCCGTATATGAAAAACTCACAGCTAACATTATACTCAATGGTGA
The DNA here is from genome assembly GCF_027475565.1 of Acinonyx jubatus. Classification (NCBI taxonomy): domain Eukaryota; kingdom Metazoa; phylum Chordata; class Mammalia; order Carnivora; family Felidae; genus Acinonyx; species Acinonyx jubatus. Next base: position 101,674,215 of record NC_069389.1, on the reverse strand, counting down.
AAAACCTGGAGATTTTCCTTTAAGATTAGGAACAAGACAAGGATGCCCACTCTCACCACTTTTATTCAAAATAGTACTGGAAGTCCTAACCACAGCAATCAGATAAGAAAAACAAATATAGGCATCCAATTTGTAAGGATGAAGTAAAAGTGTCACTATTTGCAGATGACACAATATGCTATATAGAAAATCCTGAAGACTACCAAAATATCTACTAGAACTAATAAATGAATTCAGTAAAGTAATAGAATACAAAATGAATATACAGAAATCTGTTGCATTTCTATACACAAATAATGAAGTAGCTGAAAGAGAAATCTTTAAAAAATCTATGATTGCACCAAAACGAAAAAAAAATACTAGGAATAAACCTAAACAAGGATATGAAAGACCTGCACTCTGAAAACTATATAACATTGATGAAATAAATCAATGATTAATACAAAAAAATGGAAATATATTCCATTCTCATGAATTGGGAGAAACAATATGTCCATACTACCCAAAGTAATCTACATATTCAATGCAATCTCTATCAAAATACCAACAGCATTTTTCACAGAACTAGAACAAACAATCCTAAAATTTGTAGGGAATCACGAAAGACCCTAAATAACCAGAGCAATCTTGAAAGAAAAGAAAAGGGACGCATGGGTGGCTCAGTCAGTTTAGGCATCTGACTTCAGGTCATGATCTCACGGTTCATGAGTTCGAGCCCAGTGTCAGACTCTGTGCTGACAGCTCAGAGCCAGGATTATGATTTGGATTTTGTGTCTTCCTCTCTCTGCCCCTCCCCTTCTTGTGTTCTGTTTCTCTCTCTCTCTCTCTCAAAAATAAACATACATTAAAAAAAAGAAAAAGAACAAAACTGAAGGTATCACAAGAGGGGAAGTGGGTGGCGGGATGGATGAAATAGGTGATGGGAATTAAAGATTCCCCTTATGATGAGCCCTGAGTAATGTATACAATTATTTAATCAGTATGTTGTACACCTGAAACTAATATAATGTTGTATATTAATTATACTGGAAAAATTTTAAATAATTTTAAAAATCAAAAAATTAAAGAAAAAACCTAAGTGTATCACAATACCAGATTTCATGATATAGTTCAAAGGTTGGGGCACCTGAGTGTCTCAGTCGGTTGAGCATCCAACTCTTGATTTTGGCTCAGGTCGTGATCCCAGGGTCATGGGATGGAGCCCCACTCGAGGCTCAGTCCTGAGCATGAAGCCTGCTTGAGATTCTCTCTCTCCCTTTGTCTTTCTCTCTCTCTCTGTCTCTATCTCTCTCATTCAAATAAAAATAGAAAAGAATAAAGTTTCATATTTAAAAAATATAATACAAAGCTTTAGCAATAAAAACAGTATAGTACTGGAACAAAAGAAGACACATCAATGGAACAGAAATAAACCCACATGTTTTTGGTCAATTAATCTACAACAAAAAAAGTCAACAATATACAGTGGGAAAAAGACAGTTTCTTCAACAAATGGTGTTAAGAAAACTGGATAGCTACATATAAAAGAATGAAACTGGACCACTTTGTTGCACCATTCTCAGAAATAAACACAAAGTGAATTAAAGACCTAAATATGAGACCTGAAACTATGAAATTCCTAGAAGAAAACATAAGCAGTAATCTCTTAGATGTAAGATGTGGAAACATTTTTCTATGTATGTCTCCTTTGGAAAGGGAAACAAAAGCAAAATTAAACTATTGGTATCACACCAAAACAGAAATGTTCTGTACGGTGAAGGAAACAATCCACAAAATAAAAAGACAGCCTACAAATTGGAGAAGATATTTCCAAATGATACATCTGTTAAGAGGTTCATATCCAAAGTATATAAGGAATTTATACATGTCAACACCAAAAAAATAAATAATCCAAGTTAAAAATGGGCAGAGGACCTGAATGTTTCTAAAGAAGACATCTAGATGTCCAAAAGACACATTAAAAGATGCTCAAAATCACTAATAATTCGGGTAGTGCAAACCAAAACCACAAAGAGATATTACCTATACCTCTCCAAATGGCTAAAATAAAAAAGACAAAAAATAACAAGTGTTGGCAAGGATATGGTTAAAAAGGAACACTCATGCACTGTTGGTGGGAATGCAAGCTGGTATAGCCACTGTGGAAGACAGTATGAAGGTTCTTCGAAAATTTGAAAAAAGAATTATGATATGAACCAGTAATTCCACTCCTTGGTATTGACTCAACCCAAAACACTAAGTTGAGAATATATGTGGGTCACTATGTTGATTGTAGTACTATTTATAATAATTATATATGTGTGTATATATATATACATATATACATATACACACAATGGAATATTACACGTTAGACATAATCTATTTATTCACCATTATTATTTTCCTTTATAGTTGTATAATACTTAAGCATTCTGTGATTTACATGTGTGATCTCATTTGATTGAATATACTATTCCATTTTATTTTATTTTATTTTTTAATGTTTGTTTATTTTAAGACAGAGAGAGCATGAGCAGGGGGAGGCAAAGAGAGGGAGAGATACGATCCCAAGCAGGCTTTATGCTCAGCACAGAGCTTGATGTGGGGCTCAATCTCACAACCATGAGATCATGACCCAAGCCAAAATCAAGAGTCAGATACTCAATTGACTGAGATACCCAGTCACCTCAATATAATACTCCATTTTAAAAAAGGAAATAAGATCAGAAAAGCTAGAGATAAGCCAAAGATTATATAGGTCTTAAGTGGGTTGCTAAAACATGAAACATGACATTGAGCTTCTAATGCAGGGTGGTTTCTCCCCTCAATATAACACATGATTTTAAAGTAATAGGAAGAGGGGCACATGGGTGGCTCAGTCAGTTAAACATTTGACTCTTGATCTTAGCTCAGGTCATGATTTCATCATTCATGAGTTCAAGCCCTGCATCAGATTCTGCACTGATGGCATGGAGCCTGCTTGGGATTCTGTTTCTCCTTCTCTCTGCCCTTCACCTGCTTGTTCTCTCTCTCTCTCTCTCCCTCTCTCTCTCTCTCTCTCTCTCTTTCTCTTTATCTCTCTTTTTCAAAATAAATAAACTGAAAAAAATAGTAGGAAGACCCTAGCCATTGGGTTCAGACAGACCTGAGTTCTAATATTAACTCCTTTATTTAATAGTGATGTAATTCCAAGCAAGTTATTTCACCTCTCTGAGACTCAGTTTTCTTGTAATAGTCGTTAGAGTGTGAATTACATTGGTAGTTACTTCAGAGTATTGATAAGAGTACTAAATAAAATTCATATAAAGTACTTATAGGCATTCACTAAATCCCTCCTTGTTATTATCATCATTGCTGTGATGACTGAAGATTGCAAATATAAAGCGTTTAATGCAGTGCTTGGAAACTAAGTGGGTCGAAAAATATTAGGCATAAGACATTACTATAACTAAAATATATCTTTTCATGCATAAAAAAACCTAAAACTGACACAAATCAAATAGAGTAGCCTAAACCCTTGAACAACATGGGGTTTAAGTGTGTGGGTCCATTTATATGTGGATTTTTTATAGTTGCAGTACTGTAAATGAATTTCTTCTTCTTTACAATTTTCTTAATAACATTTTATTTTCCCTAGCTTACTTTATTGTAAGAATAACAAAATACAGTACATGTAACATACAAAATATGCTGTTTATTTTACCAATAAGGCTTCTAGTCAGTAGGAGGCTATGAATAAATTTTTGAGGAGTAAAAAGTTATACATGGATTTTCAGCTATGTTGGGGGTTGACACCCCTTACCCCACATTATTTAAGGTCACCTGTACTTCTTTCTTACATATAGTATAAAATGTATAAAGCTTATTAACCTTAGTAGTAGGAATAGAAAAATCAGTTGACTTATACAGGATCAGATATTACTTCACAGTTATTCAGGAAAACTAGAAATTATCGTGATTTTTTTTTCTGGCCCTTGATATATAAAAGATAATTGTCTCTTTCTTTAATATATATTTGTGCTGTAAAAAAAGGCAAAATTCTGACTAGGCATTCTAATATTTTAGTAAGGAAGAATGGAGAGGCAGTTTTGAGACTATTTAACTGGATCCTTAATGAATTTCCTGGGTTACTACTTAGAGCTGCCTAAACCAAATTCCACATATATCTATGATCCTTTGGGATACACATAGACTGTGGTATGATTTCAAAAACTACTTGGTAATTTCCTTTCCAAGGGACAAATAAATTAGAAATCATGAACTTCCAAAATGATTCACAAAATCCCAGAGGTATAGAAGTGTGATTCTTACCCTGTTGTATTTTTTCTTTGTCTAGAGGAATAAAAAAAGAGGCAATGGTTAGCTTTAAACACATATTTCTTAAGCACAGGAAAAACTGAAAATACCTGGTTAACTGAATCCACTTTTGCAGCATAGAATTTAAGATTCAGTATAGAATCAATAAGATTTGCTAACTACATAAATAACAATATTGTATATTTTGTAAGTTTGTCATTCATAGTGTATGGGTAACAAATTTTTGTGCTTATATGAACTTACTGAGGTTTCCTTTCCAGTGGGTACTTAAATTTTTCAGGCCTTTACTGTCAGTTTTTAATAAATCCGGGAACACAGTTAATGAAGATAGCTTTTGTATTCCTAAGTAGGAATAATGAAGATAATAGAAATATTGACCTCTATACATTTTATAATGAGCAGATCATTTGTGGATCAAATATATCATCTCTCCTTGCCAGTACTCCGACTGAAATTTTATCATGGCCACTCATTTGCTTTTAGCCTTTGCACTTTCTAAAAATGTGTCAGATATAGCAATATATGAGAGAATGATGAAAAGTAGAATCTACACATTTGAATTGTTAATCAACACATGCCTTAATTTCCACAGAATACCTTAGAAAGTAATAAAACTTCAAAACTAATAGTCTACTGCATGAAAATGAAGATGTTTTCATTGGCTGGAAGTGAAATTAGAAAAGCAGGGATAATGTAAGATGTTTTACATAAAACTAAAATTATTCACTTTATTTTGTTTTATTTCAGATGTTATGTCTCTCCTATTCTTTGGATGTTAAAATAGCATTTCTCTTGGGAAATTATGTGGTAGTCAACATGTTTCTAACAACCCAATTTAGGCCCATCTTATTTTTTTCCTTAAAAATAAATTCAAAGTAGAGAGCCCAGAAATAGACTGTCATAAATATCGTCAGCTGATCTTTGACAAACAAGTTAAGAGAACACAACGGAGAAAAGATAGTGTTTTCAAAAACTGGTTCTGAAACAATGGGACATTCAGATGCAAAAAAAAAAATGAATGCAGATGCCAACCTTACATATTTCACAAAAAAAAAATACTCAAAATGGATCACAGACCTAAACATGAAATGTAAAATATAAAACTCCCAAGAGATAACATAGGAGCAAACCTACATGACTTGGGTATGGTGATGTCTTTTTAAATACAAAGTCAAAGGCACAATCCATGAAAGAAATAATGGACAAGTTGGACTTCATTAAAATTAAAAACTTTTGCCCTGCAAAGACAATGCTAAAATACTGAAAAGACAAGCCACAGACTGGGAATAAATATTTGCAAAGGATAGATCTGATAATAGGTTGTTATCCAAAATACACAAATAACTCTTAAAATTCAACAATAAGAAAACAATCCAATTTAAAAATGGACCAAAGACCTTCACAGACACCTTACCAAAGAAGGTATACAGATGAGAATAAGCATATGAAAAGATGCTCCACATCATATGCCAATGCAAGTTAAAATAACAAATAGATGTTGCCACATGACTGTTAGAACATTGGCAACACCAAATCGTGAGGAGGATGTGGTACAATGGAAACACATTTGCTTCTGGTGAGAATGAAAAATGGTATATAGACACTTTGGAAACAGTTCGTTGATGTCTTACAAAATTAAACACACTCTTACCATAAATCTAGCAATCATGCTCCCTGGTATTTACTTAAAGGAGTTGAAAACATGCACACAGATATTTATAGTAGTTTATTCATAACTGCCAAATCATGGAAGCAGCCAAGATGTCTTTCAGAAGGTAAATAAATACATTTTGGTACATCTAGACAATGCATTAATTTTCAGTGCAATAATGGAATTAACTGTTAAGCAATGAAAAGATATGGAAGAAAGTTAAATGCATATTATTAAGTGAAAAAAGGCCAATCTAAAAAGGCTATCTATTGTGTTATTCCAACTATATGACATTCTGGAAAAGGCAAAACTATGGAGACAAAAATATCTGTGGTTGTCAGGACGGAGGAGGTGAACATACTAAGCAGAGCACAGTGGATTTGGTTGTGTAGTGAAAATATTCGGTATGATATTTTAATAATAGACTTATGTCATTATACATTTATCCAAACCACAGAATGTACAAGACTGGACCCTAAAATAAACTATGGATTTTGAGTGATTATGATGCATCAATGTGGATCCATCCTTGATAAAGAATGTACCATTCAGATGAGTGATGTTGGGGAAAGCTATGCATATGTGGGTTCAGGGAATATATGGGAAATATCTGTTCCAACCCCTCAATTTTGTTGTAAATCTAAAACTGCTCTAAAAAATAAGGTCTCAAATTCTTTAAAATATTCAACCATTCAACCATTCTACATTCAAATATTCTACATTCAACCATTATGTAGATCATAATTCACCTAAAATTTAAAAAATAAAATAAAATAAAGTAAAATAAAATAAAGTAACTGCTCAATGAAATCCAATAGCCTAGAAACCACTGGCCTAGAAAACCAAAGCTGATAATAAAATATCTCCCCCATTTCATAATATATTATCTAGATATCTCTCGAATCTCAGTAATATAAAGTATGTTCTATAACAATCAATACCTGCATCTGAATTGAGGAAAACATGCATACAAATAAAGTGAGTTAAAAGAACAGCTGGATTTGTGCAAATTCTGAACTAAACACAATTCTTAATGACATAGAGTTTTATTACTTTCCAGTACATTAAAAACTTTAAACTCATGATAGCAAATTGTTACCAACTAGAGGAACTGTGGATCTGATTTCTATGAATAAATGAGCCATTTATAATTATCATATTAATTATTCATATAAAAATGCATACTTTTTCAATTCTTGTACAAGCTAAAATATATGCCCCCTGCAGATTTATTTCCAACTATAAACCCACATTCAAGATAATAATACTTAGGTTATGTGGTATTCTGGTTAATTGAAATTTATAATGAGCTGGGAAAAATCCTAAACTCCCTTTTCTGATTCATCTTAACATTGAAAATGTTTCAGTTGAGCTCATTTTCTTTATTGTATGGGTACTATTTTTCTTATTATTTGAGTTTATCAGCTGTTGGTCATTATTATAGAATTTGTTTAGATACAAAAAAGGAGATACAATGTAAGATGGTGTTGACTAAGTTTAAAAAACATTCTTTTCAAAGGCTTTTGTTTCTATTTTAAGTAATTTCCTGGTATCAGCTTGGCATGACTTAATATGCCCATCATACTAGTGAAGATGCTAATTAATTCAAGTTTGGGGGTTCAACTTTGGTGATTTTATGACATACTCTGAATTTTGAAAAAATGTCTGAATTGATAGTTAATTTTAATTTCTGCAAGATCTAAAATTTAGAGAACACAGGATAAAATAGCAAAATTTCATTTGTCTGTCAAAATTAATGAATGCTAATATTTGTCACTTTGCTTCAGACATTTTCCATTACAAAAGTAGTAGAATATTTAAATGAAGTTGAGGCTTTCACAGTTCTATTTATACTATCTGTGCATGGTTATTAACATCATGACTAGATGTATATCATTCTAGAATGTGTGTGTGTATATGTGTGTGTGTAGTAAAACCTTCGTTTGCAAAAATAATCTGTTCCAGAAACATGCTTGTAATCCAAAGCACTTGTATATTAAAACAAATTTCCCCATAAAAAATAATGGAAACTCAGATGACTCATTCTGCAACCCAAAAATATTCATAACAAATGATTACAATATGGTAATACAATACAAAATAGTAAAGAAAATACAAAATATAAAGAAAGATGAACAAATTAACCTGCAGTTACCTTTGAAAACCTTTGTGAGTGGTATGAGGGAGACAAAAGAGAAGTGGGTTGGGGGTCAAGATGGCGGAAAAATATGGAAGGCTTATTTTGCATATCTCGTCCCTGAAATGCAGTCATATCAATATTAAACCATCTTGCACACTTAGAAAATTGATTTGAGGATTAACACAACAATGAGCACAACCTGAACCACAGAACTCTGCAGGTATGCTGCATGTAGAGGTGAACTGGGGGAGAGAGAAGCCGCAGAGAGAAGGGAGCAGTTTTTGCTTGCAGAAAGAAGACAGAGACAGGGTGGGGGGAGTAAGGGAAAACACCCCCCCTACAGTAGCTTGAGAGAAAAGGAAGAGTACACAACGTACTGAATGAAAAAGGGAGAAAGGAGAGGGTTTAATTTCAATTAAGACTCTATAAACAGGGGGAGCACAGAGTCTGAAATACTGCAGCTTTATACCTGCTGGTGCTCTGGTGGGAAGGGTGAAACCCCAGGAGCAAAGAGCGAGGTCTGACGGGTCTGCAAGCCACACAGGGAGTGGCAGTTCTCCTGCTTGGAGGACATTTGGGAGAGGCTGTGTGTCCCCTCGCCCCACAGGCAAAGGTCCCAGTGAACCCTGGAGAACAACCAAATTCACTGGTGCCAGAACAAGGACCTTAAAGGGGAAACCTGGTGCCAGATATGTGTTGTGATTTACCATAAACCATGAAATGTTGTTGCTACAAGGTCCCGTGAACTTTTTCTAGGGTGAGCTGGCATCCAGCTGCAGTCTCTGGGCATTGGAAGCATCATGGTCTCTTGAATGTTCCTGGGGGCAGGCTGGCACCCAACCATTGCTGTGTGAGTCCCTCCACCAGAGGGTCAGAGTGGGTCAAAACTGCAGTTCTTCAGAAATGAGGGGCTGGGAAACACAGCCACATCTCATAAAACTCAGGAGGGAGGTGCTGCCCAGCATCCTGGGGGAGGTGCTGCCCAGCATCCTGATGGATAGTCATGGACAGTGTAAAGGCAGGAAGTGGATGGAAGCCAGAAACAAAGGGGGGTCCTTGAATGCGATCAGGGAGAGCACAGAGTTCTGATACTAAAGACTTGGTAGTTGGGTGATGCCATTTTCACCCCTGGCGCACATGCACATAGATGCCTACATGTGGGACAACAATCCACCCCAGTAAGTTTAGCATCGCCATCTAGTGGATAACTGAGCCGTTACACTAAGTCTGCCCAACTGGGCCAACCATGCTCTTCAGGAACACCACAAGTCTCTCTGCCTGCTTACTTTACGGACTATAAAGTGCTTCATAGTTTCAATTATAGGGGAAACTGATGTAATTTAAATCATATTTAGTCTGTTCACTGGTCCATGTATTCAATATAATTTTTTTATTTTTCCTTTCTTTCCTGTTCTTTTCTTAGTCATGAATACAGAAAGAGAAAAAATTATTTCTATTTTATAATTTTATTAAAAAGACTTTAATTTTTTCTGCTGTATTTCTTCCTTTTTAAATCTACTTTACTTCCATCATTTCATTTTTTTCTATTTCAATGTATTCATTTTTCAAATTTTCAAACGTTTTCCCATTTTTTTCAGTTTTTTCCTTTTTTTTGTTTTTCCATTTTTTTTCTTTTCTAAACTTTCCCTTTTTTCTCTAATCCATCAAACTCCTTTCAAAAACCAAACCAAAAACACCTAGGATGTAGCATCCTTTATTTTATTTTTTTTGTTCTTTCTAACTTTTTAATTTTTATTTTTTTTACTTCATTTCCTTTCTCCCTTCAAAATGATTAAATGAAGGCATTCACCCCAAAAGAAAAAAACAGGAAGAAATGACAGCCAGGGACTTATCAACACAGATACAAGCAACATTTCTGAACCAGAATTTAAAACCATGATAATAAGAATACTAGCTGGGGTTGAAAATAGATTAGAATCCCTGTCCATGGAAATAAAAGAAGTAGAAGCTAGTCACGGTGAAATAAAAAATTCTATTAAGAGCTGCAATCTTGAAAGGTGGCCAGGGTGGCAAGGATGGATGAAGCAGAGCAGTGAATCAATGATATAGAGGACACACTTATGGAGAACATAGAAGCAGAAAAAAAAAAGAGGGCGATTAAGGCAAAAGAACACCATTTAAGAATTAGATAAATCAATGACTCACTAAAAAGGAACAACATCAGAATCATAGGAGTCCCAGAAGATGAAGAGAGAGAAAAAAAGGTAGAGGGGTTATGTAAGCAAATCATAACAGAAAACTTTCATAACCTGGGGAAAGAAACAGATATCAAAATCCAGGAAGCACAGAGGACTCTCATTAGATTCAACAAAAACCGACCATCAACAAGGCATATCATAGTCAAAATCACAAAATACTCAGGCAAGGAAAGAATCAGGAAAGCAGCAAGGGAAAAAAAAGTCCTTAACCTACAAGGGAAGACAGATCAGGTTTGCAGCAGACCTATCCACAGAAACTTGGCAAGCCTAGAAAGGAGTGGCAGGATATATACAATGTGCTGAATTGGAAAAGTATGCAGCCAAGAATTCTTTATCTAGTAAGACTGTCATTCAAAATAGAAGGACAGATAAAAAGTTTCCCAGACAAAAAAAATTACAGGAGTTTGTGACCACTAAGCCAGCCCTGCAAGAACTTTTAAGGGGGACTGTCTGAGGAGAGAAAAGATGAAAACAAAAACAAAAACAAATACAAACAAAAAAAAAACCTAAAAAGACCAAAAGCAACAACAACTAGAAAGGACCAGAGAACACCACCAGAAACTCCAGCCCTACAGGCAACATAATGGGAATACATTCTTATCTTTCAGTAATCACTCTAAACATCAATGGACTAAATGCTCCAATCAAAAGAAATAGGGTAACAGACTGGGTAAAAAAACAAGATATGTCTACATACTGTTTGCAAGACACATATTTTAGACCAAAACCACTTGCAGGTTGAAACTGAGGGGATGGAAAGCTATCTATCATACTACTGGAAGTCAAAAGAAAGCTGGAGTAGCCATACTTAATCAGACAATCTAAAATTTAAAATAAAGACTGTAACAAGAGAAAAGAAGGACATTATATCATAGTTAAGGGGTCTATACACCAAGAGGACCTAACAATTGTTTACATTTTTGCTCCAAATGTAGAACACAAATATATAAATCAATTAATCACAAACATAAAGAAACTCATTGATAATAATACCAAATAGTAGGGTACTTCAACATAACAATGGACAGATCATATAATCAAAAAATCAACAAGGAAACAATGGCTTTAAAGGACAAACTGGACCAGATGGATTTAACAGATATATTTAAAATATTTCATCCTAAAGCAGTAGAATATACATTCTTCTCCAGTGCACATGGAACATTCTCCAGAATAGATCACATAGTGGGACATAAATCAGCCGTTAACAAGCACAAAAATATCGAGATCCTAACATGCATACTTTCAGACCACAACACTATGAAAGTCCAAATTAACAACAAGAAAAAATTTGGGAAGATAACAAGTACTTGGTGACTAAAGAACATCGTACTAAAGAATGAATGGGCTAAACAAGAAGTTAGGAGGAAATTAAAAAGTACATGGAAGCCACTGTAAATGATTACACCACAACCCAAAACCTCTGGGAAGCAGCAAAGGCGGTCATAATAGGAAAGTATATAGCAATCCAGGCCTTCCTAAAGGAGGAAGAAAGGTCTCAGATACACAACCTAACCTTACACCTTAAAGAGCTGGAAAAAGAACAGCAAATAAAATGCAAAAACAGCAGAAGACAGGAAATAATAAATATGAGCACAGAAACCAATGCTATCTAAACCAAAAAAAAAAAAAGTAAAACAGATCCATGAAGACAGAAGTTGGTTCTTTGAAAGAATTAACAAAATTGATAAACCCTAGCTAATCTGATGAAAAAGAAAAAGGAAAGAACCCAAATAAATAAAATCAACAATGAAAGAGGAGACATCGCAACCAACACAGCAGAAATAAAAATAATAATAGAATATTATGAGCAATTATATGCCAATAAAATGGGCAATTTGAAAGAAATGGACAAATTCCTAGAAACATACACACTACCAAAACTGAAACAGGAAGAAATAGAAAATTCGAACAGGCCCATAACCAGTAAATAAATCAAATTAGTAATCAAATATCTCCCAAAAAACAAGACACCAGGGCCAGATGGCTTTCCAGGGGAATTCTACCAAAAAAAATTTTTTTAAAGCTAATACCCATTATCGTGAAGCTGTTTCAAAAAATAAAAATGGAAGGAAATTTTCCAAAGTCTTTCTATGAAGCCAGCATTACCTTGGTTCCAAAACCAAAGACTCCACTAAAAAGGAGAACTACAGACCAATTTGCCTAATGAACATGGATGCAAAAATCTTCAACAAGACACTAGCCAACTGGATCCAACAATTCATTAAAAAAAATTTCACCATGACCAAGTGGAGTTTATACCTGGGACGCCAGACTGGTTCAATATCTGCAAAATAATCAATGTTATATATCACATCAATAAAAGAAAGGACAAGATCCACGTGATCCTCTCAATAGATGCAGAGAAAGCATTGACAAAGTACACCATCCTTTCTTCATAAAAACCACCAAGAAAGTAGGGATAGAAGGATAATACCTCAAGATCATAAAAGCCATATATTAATGATCCAATGTTAAAATCATGCTCAATGGGAAAAAATTGAGAACTTTCCCCTAAGGTAAGGAACAATACAAGGATGTCCACTCTCACCACTGTAATTCAACATAGTATTGAAAGTCTTAGCCTCAGCAATCAGACAACACAAAGGAATAAAAGGCATCTAAATCAGCCAGGAGGAGGTCAAACTTTATCGCAGGTGACATGATACTCTATGTGGAAAACCCAAAAGATTCCACCAAAAATGTGCTAGAACTGATCCATGAATTCAGCAAAGTTGCAGGATATAGAATCCATGCACAGAAATCAGTTGCATTCTTATACACCAATAATGAAGTAACAAAAAGAGAAATCAAGGAATAGATTCCATTTACAATAGCACCAAAAAACATAAAATACCTAGGAATAAATCTAACCAAAAAGGTGAAATATCTGTACACAGAAAATATACAAAGCTTATGAAGGAAATTGAAGAAGACACAAAAAAAGAGGAAAAATACTCCACGCTCCTGGATAGGAAGAGCAAAAATTATTAAAACATCAATAGTACTCAAAGTAATCTACATATTCAATCCAATACCTGTCAAAATAACACCAGCATTCTTCACAGAGCTAGAACAAGCAATCCTAAAATTTGTATGGAAATTTGTATTCGGGAAAAGACCCCAAATAGCCAAAGCAAGCTTGAAAAAGAAAACCAAGCTGGAGGGATCACGATCCTGGACCTCAAAGCTGTAATCATCAAGACAGTATGGTACTGGCACAAGAACATACACTCAGATCAATGGAACAGAATAGAGAGCCAAGAAATTGAGCTACAAACTTATGGCCAACTAACCTTTGACAAAGCAGGAAGGAATATCCAATGGAATAAAGACAGTCTCTTCAGCAAGTAGTGCTGGGAAAACTGGACAGCGACATGCAGAAAAATGAAAGTTGTAAGGACCACTTTCTTCCACCATACACAAAAATAAACTCAAAATGGATGAAAGACCCCAGTGTAAGACAGGAATCCATCAAAATCCTCAAGGAGGCAGCAGGCAAAAACTTCTTTGATCTTGCCTGCAGCAACTTCTTAACACGTCTCCAGACGCAAGGGAAACAAAAGCAAAAATGAACTTCTGGTACCTCATCAAAATAAAAAGCTTCTGCACAGCAAAGGAAACCATCAGCAAAACTAAAAGGCAACCAACATAATGGGAGAAAATATTTGCATATGACATATCAGATAAAGGGTTAGTATCCAAAATCTATAAAGAACTTATCACACTCAACATCCAAACATCAAATAATCCAGTGAAGAAATGGGAAAAAGTCATAAAAAGACACTTCTCCAAAGAAGACATCCAGATGGCCAACTGACACATGAAAAAATATTCAACGTCACTCATCATCAGGCAAATACATATCAAAACCACTGAGATACCACCTCACACTTGTCAGAATGGCTAACATTAACAACTCAGGCAACAACAGATGTTGGCAAGGATGTGGAGAAAGAGGATATCTTTTGCACTGCTGGTGGGAATGCAAACTGGTGTAGCCACTCTGGAAAACAGTACAAAGGTTCCTCAAAAAATTAAAAAATAGAACTGCCCTATGACCCAGCAATTGCACTACTAGGTATTTATCCAAGAGGTACAGGTATGCTCTTCTGAAGGGGCACATGCACCCCAATGTTTATAGCAGCACTATCCACAATAGCCAAAGTATGGAAAGAGCCCAAATGTCCATAGATGGATGAATGGATAAAGAAGATGTGGTATATATATACAGTGGAGTATTCCTTGGCAATCAAAAAGAATGAAATCTTGCCATTTGCAACTACATGGATGGGACTAGAGAGTATTATGCTAAGCAAAATTAGTCAGTCAGAGAAAGACAAATATTATATGAGCTCACTCATATGAGGACTTTAAGATACAAAACAGATAAACTTAAGGGAAGGCAAACAAAAATAATATAAAAACAGGGAGGGGGGTCAAACATAAGAGACTCTGAAATAGGAGAACAGAGCATTACTGGATGGATTGTGGGAGGGGGATGGGCTAAATGGGTAAGGGGCATTAAGGAATCTACTCCTGAAATTATTGTGGCACTATATGCTAACTAAGTTGGATGTAAATTAAATAAATTAATTTTAAAAAGAATATGTGTATATAATATATTATATTATAATACAATATAGTATAATAATATATAATGGAATATTATTCTTCGATAAAAGGAGGAAATCTTGCCATTTGTGACAACATGGATGAAACAGAAGGAAGGGGGAATTAAGATGGTGGAGGAAGAGAGTGGTCCTAAACTTGCCTCCTCCCTAGAAAACAGCTAGAGAAATATCAAATAATTCTGACGCTGAAGAAATTGATGTGTGGGCTGAGAGAACAAAGCTGCACATCTATAAGCAGAAAAAATGGCTCCCTATGGCAGATAGGAGCTGCAGACAGTTGATACAGGGGAGAAAAGAACCACAGATGCTGTGGAGGAGAGGGATCCCTGTTGCAGAGAGAGAAGCAAGAGAGGAAGAGGAAGAGAGAAGGAGTGAAAAAAGAAGGAAAATACCTGCAGGGAATTGCACAAGAAAACTTTTCCCTAAAACCTTTGGGTGGGAGAAGGATAGGGTTTAAATACTGCAAGTTAGTTTATAAACAGCAGGGCACAGAATCTGGTCTCAGAGGTCAGTGCCATCGTCAGGATTGTGCCTGTCAGCATTTAGTGGTGCTCCACTGGGGAGCAAGAGCAGAGATCTGGGAGTGGGCAACATGGTCTGAGGATCCCCGGGGTTGCACAGGGAGAAACAGTTTCCCTGCATGGAGTGTATTTGGTAAAAGTGGTATGGCCCCTCCAGGTGCAAAATACCCTATAGGCACCATTGAGCTGCCCCAATCACAAGCATAGGAATAAAGAAGCCGGCTGAGGGCAGCAAACCTTGGTGTCCACTTTGATTTACCATAAACTCCAAACCACTGTGCAGGGGCCCTACCATTTTCTGGGACAAACCAGCAAGAGCAACAGCACTAAAAGAACCTCCCCAAGAGGATCAATGCAGGTCTGTGCCTCAGGAGTCTCTGAAGTTTGAGGTTTTTGAAACACTGCAGAGCCTGAGATAAAATACAGGAGTGCTGTGTTGCCTGACAGGCAACAACTTGGATACAGGCAGGGTGAAAGCAGGGATCTGATGGAAGCCAGGGATACAGGAAAGATGACTGTTTGCTAATCTGTGAGGGCTTCCTGAGGAGTGGTGGATGTGTGCTCCACACTCTGGATACGAGAGAGCAGGGCAAAGCCATTATCACACCCTGCCCAACACCACTCAGTGAGAAAAACAGCACCACCAAACTGGAAGCTGGAGTCACTTACACAAATCATCACCCCTTTGCACCCTAAGGGGCATCTCTACTAGGACAAGTTAGCCTGAGGATCAGAGCAATAGACCCCTCCCTCAGAAGACCAGTGCAAACTCCTCGCACACACTGAGTCTACTGATCAGAGAGGCCTTCAAACCTTAAGTTCTAGAGGAAACAGGATCTAGATTCCTTTCTGCTTTTTTTATACAGAAAAGCAATTTAATTTAATTTAATTTAATTTAATTTAATTTAATTTATTATTATTATTTCTATTTTTATTTTTAATTATTTTTTTGAATCAAGCTTCTCTTAACAAGCAGACCAAAACACACACCTAGAATCTACCTTACTTTTCTTTAACCTCCAGGATGACAAGACAGAGGAATTAATCTGAAAAGAAAGAACAGGAAAAAGTGATGGCCAGGGTTTTAATCATTATAGACATAAGTACGATGTCTGAACTAGAATTTAAAACAAAAATTATAAGATAATAGCTGGGCTTTAAAAAAAAAAGCATACAATACACTAGATAATCCCTTCCTGCAGAGATGAAAAAAAAAACTAAAAACTAGTCATGCCAAAATGAAAAATGATAGAAGTGAGATTCAAACCCAAAAGGATACAACTACAGTGAGGATGGATGAAACAGAGAAACAAATTAGTGATATACAAGATATAGTTATGGAAAATACTAAAGCTGAAAAGAAGAGGGAAAGATAGGTATTGGATCACGAATGTAGACTTAGGGAACTCAGTGACATCGTAAATCACAATAACATTCCTACCAAGGAGCCCCAAAAGATGAAGAGAGAAAAAAAGGGGCATCAAAATCCGAGAAGCCCAGAGAACTCCCATTAAATTCATCAAAAGCTGGCCATCACCAAGACGTATCATAATTAAATTCACAGAAGTCACAGACAAGGAAAGAATCCTGAAAATAGTAAGGGGGGAAAATATCCTTAACCTACAGGAAAAACAGATCAGGATCGCAACATATCTGTCTACAAAAGAGTGGCAAAGGCAGAAGGGAGTGGTGTGATATATTCAACATGTTGAATGGAAAAAAATATGCAACCAATAATATTTACCCAGCAAGGCTATATTCAGAATAGAAAGAGAGATAAATAACTTCACAGACAAACAAAAACTAAAGCAGTTCATTACTCTAAACCAACCCTTCAAAATATATTGTAGGAGAGTCTTTGACTCTTTTGTGCCAAAAGCAACAAAATCTAGAAAGGAACAGAGAACATCAGCAACAACACTAATTCTATAGGTAACCCAATGGCACTGAATTCATAACTATAAAAAATCACTCTGAATGTTAAATGGAGTAAATGCTCCAATCAAAAGACACAGGGTAACAGAACGGTAAAAAGAAAGAGAGAAAGAAAGAATGAAAGAAAGAAAGAAAGAAAGAAAGAAAGAAAGAAAGAAAGAAAGAAAGAAAGAAAAGAAAAGAAGGG
The DNA here is from genome assembly GCF_027475565.1 of Acinonyx jubatus. Lineage (NCBI taxonomy): Eukaryota > Metazoa > Chordata > Mammalia > Carnivora > Felidae > Acinonyx > Acinonyx jubatus. The sequence continues at coordinate 101,656,629 of NC_069389.1, read as the reverse complement.
AATGAAATAAAATAAAAGCAAAGAAAAACCATCTGTATGCTGCCAAAAAGAGACATTTTACACCTAAAGACACCTGAAATTTGCGAGGGGATGGATAAACCGCTATCATTCAAATAGTTGTAAATAGAAAAATGGAGTAGTCATACTTATATCACACAAACTAGATTTTAAAGCAAAGACTGTAACTGAGATAAAGAAAGGCAATCCATCATAATTAAGGGGTCTATCCAACAAGAAGATTAACAACTGTAAATATTTATGCCCCCAATTTGGTATGGCCCAAATCTATCAATATTAACAACCAGCATAAAAAAACTCATTGATAATAATACAATAAGAGTAGGGGGTTTAAACACCCCACCGACAGCAATGGACAGATCACTTAAGCAGAATATCGACAAGGAAACAATGGTTTTGAATGACACACTGGACCAGATGGACTTCAGAGACATATTCAGAAGATTTCATCCTAAAGCAACAGAATACAGATTCTTCTCAAGTGCACATGGAAAATTATCCAGAATAGATCACATACTGGGACACAAATCAGCCCTCAACAAGTATAAAAATATTGACATCATACCATGCATATATTTAGACCAAAAGGCTATGAAAATTGAAATCAATCACAAAAGTTTGGAAAGACCACAAATAGATGGAGGTTAAAGAACATCTACTAAAAAAAAGAATGGGTTACCCAGGAAATTAGGGAGGAAATTAAAAAAAAATACATGAAAGCAAATGAAAATTTAAAAAGCACTGTCAAAAACCCTTGAGATGCAGCAAAGGCAATCCTAAGATAGAAGACCTAACAGGTCTACACAAGAAGCAAGAAAAGTCTCAAATACATAGCTTAACTGTACACCTAAAGAAGCTAGAAAATGAACGGCAAATAAAGGCTAAAACCCTTGTAAGAAGGAAAATAATAAAGATTATAGCAAAAATGAATTATATAGAAACAAAAATACCACAATAGAACAGATCAATGAAACTAACAGGTGGTTCTTTGGTAAACTTGATACATCCCTAGCCATATTTAACAAAAAGAAAAGAGTAAGGATCTAAATAAATAAAATAACATATGAAAAAAGAGACATCACGACCAAAACCACACAATTACAAAAGAATATTATGAAATATTATATGCCAAAAACTAGGCAATCTGGAAGAAATGGACACAATCCTAGAAACATACAAACTGCCAAAACTGAGACAGAAAGAAATAGGAAATTAGAATAGACCCATAACCAGAAAAGAAATTGAATTAGAAATTAAAAATCTCCCAACAAACAAAAGTCCAGTTATGTGCCTTCCCAGGGAAGTTCTACCAGACATTTAAGAAGAGTTAATACCTATTCTTTTCAAACTGTTCAAAAAAAATAGAAATGGAAGGAAAAATTCCAATCTCCTTTTAAGAGGCCAGCAATCCCTTGATTCAAAAACCAAAGAACCCACTCAAAAGGAGAATTTCAGGCAAATATTTCTGAAGAACACTGATGCAAAAATCCTAAATAAGTTATTAGCAAACCCAATCTAAAGGTACGTCAAAAGAATTATTCAACATGATCTAGTGGGATTTATTCCTGGGATGCAGAGGTGGTTCAATTCACAAATCAATCAGTGTGACACACCACAGTAATAAAACAAAGGATAAGAAACATGATCCTGGGAGGGAGCCAAGATGGTGAAACAGCATGGAAGTTTTTTGTGTGTCTCACATCCATGAAATACAGCCAGACCAAAACTAAACCATCCTGCACATATAGAAAATTGACGTGGGGATTAAAACAACATTCTGCACAACCTGAATCACAGAATTCAGCAGGTATGCAGCACGGAGAGGTGAACTTGGGGAGAGAGAAGCTGCGGAGGTCAGGGAGGTGCTTTTGCATGTGGAGAGAGGATGGAGACAGTGGGAAGAATACGGGAAAAGCACCCCTCCCCAAAAGCAGCTGGAGAGAAAGTGGAAAATAGGAAACAGCCACTGGGAGTGAACTAAAAAGGGAGAAAGGAGAGGGTTTAGATTCCATTAAGACTGTAAACAGGAGAAACACAGAGAGTCTGCAACTCTGCAGCTAGATGCCTGACAGTGCTCTGGTGGGAAGGGCAAATCCTCAGGAGCAGAGTGGGGTCAGGGAGGTTCTCAGGCCACATGGGGAGAAGTGGTTCCACTGCTAGAAAGACATTTGGTAGAGGTTGTGAGGCAACCTGGGCCCAGCTGACCACAGAGAATGGCCACATTTGCTGGTGCTGGAACAAGGTCATTAAGGGTGAAGCCTGGTGCCAGATGTGTGTTGTGATTTTCCATAATCCCTGAAACGCTGCTGCTACAGTTTCTTGTGAATTTTTCTCAGGCGGGATGTCACCTGATTGCAATCTGGGCTTTGGCAGCAGCACGATCCTGCGAACTTTCCTGGGTGCGGCTGGCATGAGTCTATTGCTTGGTGAGACCCTCCACAGAGGGGCAGAATGGGTCAAAGCATCAGTGCCTCAGAAGTAAGGGGCCAGGAAAACAGCTGTATCTGAGACAAAACTTGGGAGAGAGGTACTACCTGGAGCTTGGTCACAGACAGTGTAAAAGCAGCGAGTGGATGAAAGCTGAAGACAAAGGACAGGAGTGCGATTGCTGACCAGGGAAAACAGAGTTCGGATACTAGAGACCACATAGCTGGGTGACGCCATTTTCACCACTCCTGCGCATGCACATAGGCACCTACAATCACCACAACCCACCCCAGTAAGCTAGCAGCGCCATCTAGTGGACTATGGAGCTGTTACAGTAAGCCCCGCCCAACTGGGCCACACTCACTCTTCAAGAACACAAGTCTCACCACCTGCTTACTTTATGGACTATAAAGCGTTTCATAATCTGACTACTAGGGGAAAAAGAAGTAATTTCAGTTGTATTTCACTCTGTTAGCAGGTCCATCAATTCAATTTTCTTTTTTTTCCTCATTTTTTCGTTTTTGCTCTTTTTTATTTCTTTTCTTTTTCTTGAATACAGAAAGAGAAAAAATTCATTCTTATTTTAAATTTTTATTAAAAATATTTTTCTTTAATTTTTTACTATGTTTTTTTCTTTTGTGTAAATTTTTTTCAAATCCTATTTTACTTCCTTTATTTTATTTTAGTCTACTTCAGTGTATTCATTTTTTCAAATTTTCAAATGATTTCTTTCTTTTTTCTTCTTTCTCCTTTTTCTCTAATCTACCAACACACAGACCAAAACACACCTAGAATCTAGCATCATTTATTCCATATCTAGCATCATTTATTCCATTTGTGTGTGTGTGTTTTTAATTTTAATTTTAATATTTTTTAATTTTAATTTTTTTATTTCAATTTTCTACCTCATTAATTCCTTTTCTCCCTTCAAATGACAAAACAAAAGAATTCACCCCAAAAGAAAGAGCAGGAAGAAACGACAGCCAGGGATTTAACCAACACAGATACAAGCAAGATGGCTGAACCAGAATTTAGAATCATGATAAGAATACTAGCTGGAATAAAAAATAAATTAGAATCCCTTTCTGCAGAGATAAAAGAAGTAAAAGCTAGTAAGGATGAAATAAAAAATCCTATAACTGAGCTGCAATCACAGATGGATACTGCGGCAGCAAGGATGGATGAAGAAGAACAGAGAATCGGCAATAAGAGGACAAAGTTACAGAGAATAACAAAGCAGAAAAAAAGAGGGAGATGAAGGCAAAAAAGCACGATTTAAGAATTAGAGAAGTCAGTGACTCATTAAAAAGGAACAATATCAGAATTATAGGGATCCCAGAAGAGGAAGAGAGAGAAATAGGGGTAGAAGTATGTGAGCAGATCATAGCGGGAAACTTTCCTAACCTGGGTAAAGACATAGATATCAAAATCCAGGAAGCACAGAGGACCTCCATTAGCTTCAACAAAAACTGACCATTAACAAGGAATATCATAGTCAAATTCACAAAATACTCAGGCAAGGAGAGAATCATCAAAGCAGCAAGGGAGAAAAGTCCCTAAACTACAAGGGAAGACAGATCAGGTTTGCAGCAGACCTATCCACAGAAACTTGGCAGGCAGGAAAGGAGTGGCAGGATATATTCAGTGTGCTGAATCAGAAAAATATGCAGCCAAGAATTCTTTATCCAGCAAGGCTGTCATTCAAAATAGAAGGAGAGATAAATTTTCCCAGACAAACAAAAATTAAAGGAGTTTGTGACCACTAAACCAGACCTGCAAGAAATTGTAAGGGGGACTCTCTGGTAGGAGAAAAGATGAATATATATATATACACACATACATATATATGTGTACATACATATATATATACATATACATATTATACATATACATATTATATATATATATGTATGTACATATATATATATCTCAAAAGCAACAAAGATTAGAAAGGACCAGAGAACACCACCAGAAACTCCAACTCTACAAGCATCATAATGGCAATAAGTTCATTTCTTCCTATAATCACTCTAAAGGTCAATGGACTCAATGATCCAATCAAAAGAGATAGGGTAACAGAACGGATAAGAAAAAAAGATCCATCTATATGTTGTTTACAAGAGACCCACTTTAGACCTAAAGACACCTTCAGACTGAAAATAAGGGGATGGAGAACATCTATCATGCTAATGTTCAACAAAAGAAAGCCAGAGTAGCCATACTTATATCAGACAATCTAGACGTTAAAACAAGTACTGAATCAAGAGATGCAGAAGGGCTTTATGTCATAATCAATAGGTCTATCCACCAAGAAGACCTAAAAATTGTAAATATTTATGCGCCAAATGTGGTGGCACCCAAATATATATATATATATCAATTAATCACAAACAAAGAAACTCATCAATAGTAATACCATAATAGTATGAGACTTCAACTCCCCACTCACAACAATGGACAGATCATCTAATCAAAAAATCAACAAGGAAAAAATAGCTTTGAATGACACACTGGACCAGATGGACTTAACAGATATATTCAGAACATTTCATCCTAAAGCAGCAGAATATACATTCTTCTCCAGGCACGTGGAATGTTCTCCAGAATAGACCATATACTGAGACACAAATCAGCCCTAAGTAAGTACAAAAAGATCAAGATCATACCGTGCATATTTTCAGACCACAATGCTATGAAACTTGAAATCAACCAGAAGGAAAATTTTGCAAAGGTAACAAATACTTGGAGACTGAAGAACATCCTATTAAGGAATGAATGGGCAAACCAAGAAGTTAAAGAGGAAATTAAAAAGTATATGGAAGTCATTGAAAATGATAACACCACAAACCAAAACCTCTGTGATGCAGCCAAAGTAGTCATAAGAGGAAAGTATATAGCAATCCAGGCCTTCCTAAAGAAGGAAGAAAGATATCAGATACACACTGTAACCTTATGCCTTAAGGATCTGGAAACAGAACAGCAAATAAAACCCAAACCAGCAGAAGACAGGAAATAATAAAGATTAGAGCAGAAATTAATGATACTGAAACCAAAAAAACAGTAGATCACATCAATGAAACCAGAAGCTGGTCTTTGAAAGAATTAACAAAATTGATAAACCACTAGGCAGTTTGATCAAGAAGGAAAAGGAAAGGACTCAAACAAATAAAATCAAGAATGAAAGAGGAAAGATCACAACCAACACAACAGAAATAAAAATAATAATAAGAAGAGAATATTATGAGCAATTAAATGACAATAAAGTGGACAATCCAGAAGAAATCGACAAATCCTAGAAACATATACACTACCAAAACTGAAACACGAAGAAATAGAAAATTTGACCAGACCCATAACCAGTAGGGAAATCAAATTAGTAATCAAAAATCTGCCAAAAAACAAGAGTCCAGGACCAGATGGCTTTCCGGGGAAATCTACCAAACTTTTAAGGAAGAGTTAATACATATTCTCTTGAAACTTTTCCAAAAGATAGAAGTGGAAGGAAAACTTCCAAACTCTTTCTATGAAGCCAACATTACCTTCATTCCAAAACCAGACACCCCGCTATACAGGAGAACTATAGACCAATATCTCTGATGAACATGGATGCAAAAATCCTCAACAAGATATTAGCCAATCGGCTCCAACAATACATTAAAAAAATTATTCACCACGACCAAGTGGGATTTATACCTGGGATGCAGGGCTGATTCAATATCTGCAAAACAATTAACGTGATTCATCACATCAATAAAACAAAGGACAAGAACCGTATGATTCTCTCAATAGATGCAGAGAAAATATTTGACAAAATACAGCATCTTTTCTTGATAAAAACTCTCAAGAAAGTAGGGATAAAAGGAGCATACCTCGAGATCATAAAACCATTTATGAACAAGCCAACGCTAATTTCATCTTCAATGGGGAAAAACAGAGTGCTTTCCCCCTAAGGTCAGGAGTAAGACGGGGATGTCCACTCTCATCACTGTTATTCAACATAGTATTGGAAGTCTTACCTTCTGCTATCAGACAATACAAAGAAATAAAAGGCATCCAAATCAGCCAGCAGGAGGTCAAACTTTCACTCTTCGCAGATGGCATGATACTTTATATGGAAAACCCCAAAGATTCCACCTAAAAACTGCTAGAAATGATTCATGAATTCAGCAATATAAAATCAACACACAGAAATTGGTTGCATTCCTATACACCAACAATGAAGCAACAGAAAGAGAAATCAAGGAATCTATCCCATTTACAATTGCCCCCAAACCATAAAATACCTAGGAATAAATCTAACCAAAGAGGTGAAAAAACTATACACTGAAAATGATAGAAATTTATGAAAGAAATCGAAGAAGACACAAAAAAATGGAAAAATATTCCATGCTCCTGGATAGGAAGAAGAAATATTGTTAAAATGTTAATACTACCCAAAGCAAACTACATATTCAATGCAATCCCTATCAAAATAATACCAGCATTTTTCACAGAGCTAGAACAAATAATCCTAAAATTTGTATAGAACCAGAAAATCCCTGAATAGCCAAAGCAAGCTTGAAAAAGACATCCAAAGCAGGAGGCATCACAATCCCTGACTTCAAGCTACACTACAAAGCTGTAATCATCAAGACAGTATGGTACTGGCACAATAACAGACACGCAGATCAATGGAACAAAATAGAGAACACAGAAATGGACCCACAAACATATGGCCAACGAATCTTTAACAAAGCAGAAAAGAATATCCAATGGAATAAAGACAGTCTCTTCAGCAAGTGGTGCTGGGAAAACTGGACAGCAACATGCAGAAGAATGAACCTGGACCACTTTCTTACATCATACACAAAAATGAACTCAAAATGATGAAAGACCTCAATGTAAGACAGGAAACCATCAAAATCCTCAAGGAGACATTAGGCAAAGACCTCTTTGATCTTGCCCACGTCAAAATATTACTCAACACATCTCCGGAGGCAATGGAAACAAAAGCAAAAATGACTAGTGGTACCTCATCAAAACAAAAAGCTTCTGCACAGGGAAGGAAACCATCAGGAAAACTAAAATGCAACTGACAGAATTGGGGGAGATATTTGTAACCGACATATTAGATAAAGATTTAGTATCCAAAATCCATAAAGAACTTATCAAACTGAACACCCAAAAAACAAATAATCTAGTTAAGAAATGGGCAAAAGATATGAATAGGCACTTCTCCAAAAAAGACATCCAGATGGTCAACTGACACATGAAAAATGTTCAACATCAGTCATCATCAGGGAAATACAAATCAAAGCCACAATGAGATATCACCTCACAACTGTCAGAATGGCTAACATTAACAACTCAGGCAACAACAGATGTTGGTGAGGATTCTGAGAAAAAGAATCTCTTTTGCATTGTTGGTGTGAATTGAACCTGCTGCAGCCGCTCTGGAAAACAGTATGGAGGTGCCTAAAAAAACTAAAAATAGAACTACCTTATGGCCCAGCAATTGCACTACTAGGTATTTATCCAAGGGATATAGGTGTGCTGTTTCAAAGGGACACATGCAACCCAATGTTTATAACAGCACTATCAACAATAGCCAAAGTACGGAAAGAGTCCAAATGTCCATTTATGGATGAATGGATAAAGATGTGAGATAGATATATATATATATATATATATATATATATATATATAATGGAGTATTACTTGGCAATCAACAAGAATGAAACCTTGCCATTTGAAACTACGTGGATGGAACTGGAGGATATTATGCTAAGTGAAATTAGTCAGTCAGAGAAAGACAAGTATCATATGACTTCACTCATATGAGGACTTTAAGAGACAAAACAGATGAACATAACAGAAGGGAAACAAAAATAATATAAAAGCAGGGAGGGTGACAAAGCATTAGAGACTCATCAATATGGAGAAGAAACAGAGGGTCACTGGAGGAGGTGTGGGTGGGGAGATTGGCTAAATGGTTAAAGGGTATTAAGGAATCTACTCCTGAAATCATTGTTGCACTATATGTTAAGTAATTTGGATATCAATTTTAAAAAATAAAATTAAATATTATGATGAAAAAATAAAAATTAACATTAAAAATAAAATTAAAAATAAATAAATAAAAAGAAACATGATCCTGTCAGTAGATGAAGAAAACTCATTTGACATAATATAGCAATCTTTCTTGATGAAAATCCTCAACAAAGTAAGGATACAGGGAACGTACCTCAACATCATAAAATCCATATATGAAAGACTCACTGTGAATATCATCCACAATGGGGAAAAACTGTCAAGAACAAAACAGGAATGTCCACTATCATCATTACCATAAAACATAGTACTGGAAGTGTTAGCCTCAGCCCTCAGAGAACAAAAATAAAAAAAAAAAAGATCTCCAATTTGGCAAGGAAGAATTCAAACTTTAAGTATTTGCGAACAACAGGATATTCTACGTAGAAAACCCAAAAGACTCCACCAAAAAATTGCAAGAACTAATAAACGAATTCAGCAATATTGCAGGATATAAAATCAATGTACGCAAATCTTTGCATTTTATACACCAATAATAAAGCAGCAGAAAAAGAAGTCAAGGAATTGATCACACTTGCAATTGCACTGAATCCCATAATATACCTAGGGGTAAACCTAACCCAAGAGGTAAAATACTTGTAGACTGAAAACTATAGAACACTTTTGAATGAAATTGAAGAGTACACAAAGAAATGAAAAAAATACTTCGTGATCATGGATTGGAAGAAAAAACACTTTTAAGTTGCCCATCTACACATTTAATGCAATCTCTATCAAAATACCAAGAGCATTTTTCACAGAACTAGAACAATCTTAAAATTTGTGTGGAACAACAAAAGACCCCAAACATACAAAGCAATCCTGAAAAAGAAAAGAAGAGCTGGAGGCATCACAATGCAGGATATCAAGCTATATTACAAAACTGTAGTTGTCAAGACAGTATGGTACTGGCACAAATACAGACACATAAATCAATGGAACAGAAGAGAAAACCCAGAACTGGACCCACAACTATATGGTCAACTAATCTTCAACAAAGCAGGAAAGAATATGAAAAAAAAGACCATCTCTTTAAACAATGGTGTTGGGAAAACTGGACAGCAACATGCAGAAGAAAATAACTGGCTCACTTTCTTACACCATAAACAAAAATAAATCCAAGATGGAGGAAAGACCTAAATGTGAGACAGGAAACCATCAATATCTTAGAGGAGAACACAGGAAGAAACCTCTTTGACCTCAACTGTAACAACTTCTTACTAGACACATCACCAGAGGCAAGTGAAACCAAAGCAAACATGAGCTATTTGTACTTCATCAAGAATAAAAGATTCTGGGAAAAAAACAAAAACAAAAGCTTCCGCACAGTGAAAGAAACAATCAACAAAACTAAAAGGCAACCTTCAAAATGAGAAAATATATTTGCAAACGACATATCAGATAAAAGGTTAATACCCAAAATCTATAAAGAATTTAACAAACTCAACACTCAAAAAACAAATAATCCAGTGAAGAAGTGGGCAGAAGACGTGATTAAACACTTTTCCAAGGAAGACATTCAGCTGACCAACAGACACATGAAAATATGTTCAACATCACCCATAATCAGGAAAATACAAATCAAAACCACGATGAGATACCACCTCACACCTGTCAGAATGGCTAAAATTAACACAGGAAAGAACAGGTGTTGGCAAGGATGCTTAGAAAGGGGAACACACTTGCACTGTTAGTGGGAATGCAAACTGGTGCAGCCACTATGTAAAATCACATGAAGTTTCCTCAAAAAGTTAAAAACAGAACTATTCTACAACCCAGCAATTGCACTGGTAGTGTATTTAACAAAAGGATACAACAACACAAAATCAAAGCAGTACATGAACCCCAATGTTTATAGCTGCATTATCAACAAGAGCCAAAGTATGAAAGTGCACAAATGGCCATCAACTGATGAATGGATGATAAAGTGTTTTATTATTATTTTATTATTATGTACATATTTATAAAGTAAGATCTACCCCCTCTGGGGCTTAAACTGACAATCCCAAGATTGTCACAATAAAAAAAAAAATTGGTGAAAAAGTAATCATGGGTAAAACTGATAAGATCTTAGCACAACTCCAGGCAAACTTACCAAACTACCATTGTAATAGTCATTTTAACTTTCACTGTTGCACACTCACAGTAAATATATAAATAATTTAAAGCCAAAAAAAAAAATAAGCTGGAGGGCACATGTCAAGTAAAATAAGCCAGAGAAAGACAACGCTTGGTATCAGTCATATGTGGAATCTAAAAAGAGAACAAAAAATTCATAGAAACAGAGACTTACAATAGTGATTGTCAGGATCTTGAAGAGAGGGAACTAGAAAATATAGGTCAAAGGGTACAAGCTTCCAGTTATAAAAACGATAAGTATTAGAGATTTAATGCATAGCATGGTGACTGTACTTAACAATATGGTATAATAGATTTGTAAGTTGCTAAGAGTAGACTTTAGGCATTCTTACCACACACACACAGAAGATTTAAGTATAGGGGTGCCTGGGTGGCTCAGTTGGTTAAGCTTCCGACTTTGGCTCAGGTCATGATCTCCCAGTTTCTGAGATCAAGCCCTGCATCAGGCTCTATGCTGACAGCTGGAAGCCTGGAGCTGCTTTGGATTCTGTGCCTCCCTCCCTCTATGCCCCTCCCCTGCTTGCACTCTGTCCCTCTCTCTTTCTTAAAAATAAACAAACATTGAACAAGTTAAAAAAAATAATATATAGTTCATTTGAATAAAAGTTTTATTGAAGTATAATTAACATTAAAAGTTACATTAGTTTGAGCTGTACAAAATATTGATTTAACAATTCTATACACAATTCTTTAGTTAAATAAGCTTCTTTAGTGAAAAAAAATGAGTCCATTTGTTAAATTAGGTTTTTTTGTCTCATTGTTATAATGTATAATGATATTTTCTGCATATCAGCCATTTATCAGAGATATATGTTAGCAAATGCTTTTTCCATTTATGGCTTACATTTTTCATTTCATTTCACTAACTATGCCCTTTGAAATGCAAAATTAATAATTTTGTATAAATCTCAATTTATTTTTATTTTTTTTAGAGAGAGAGAGTGTGAGCAGGGGAGACAGGCGTAGAAAGAGAGAGAGAGAGAGAATATTAAGTAAGCTCCACACGGAGCCCAACAAAGGGCTCAATCTCATGAGAGTGAGATCATGACCTGAGCCGAAATCAAGAATAGGATGCATAACCAACTGAGCCACCCAGATTCCCATCAATCTCAATTTATTGATTTATTTTCTTTGATTCATAATTCTTGTTTCTTTTATAAACCTATCCCTATACCAAATGCCAAGAAAGTTCTTTCTATGTTAACTTAAAGGGTGTAGTGTATTTTTATTTTGGGGTAGTATATTTTTACTTCTATCATCATTTTTATGACCCATTTCAGAATAATTTGTAAATAATTTCATGCAAAATTTGAGATACTCCATTATTCTTTTAATTTAATTTTACTTTTTTTCATAAAGATACTTCTTTTTAGAAAATTTTGTTTAAATTAATACTCTTTTCCTCTTGAATAATTTCAGCTATTTTATTGACAATGAATTGACAATTTTTAAACAAACAATAAAATAATGTTTGTGGGTGTCTGGGTAGCTCAGTCAGTTTAAGCATCCAACTCTTGATTTTGGCTCAGGTCATGATCTCACAGTTTGTGGGATCGAGCCCTGTGTGAGGCTCTGAGTTGACAGAGCAGAGCCTGCTTGGGACCCTCTCTCTGTCTCTCTGTCTCTCTGTCTCTCTCTGTCCCTCCCCTGCTTGTTTTCTCTCTCAAAATGAATAAACATTTTAAAACTTTGGATTTTTTATTTATATGCATATGGAAACTATGAAATCCATTATCTCTGACCTACTCTTCATGAAGTCATAAAGGTTATACCAAGTGTTCATGTGCCTCAATTTTTTTTAGTCCTCATCTTCTCTCCTGCACTGTTATACAAGTGTATGCCTTCAACGTCCTACTGTTTGCTTTATCTTAATTTTAAGCGTTGCAAAAACTAATAACCTAAGGGGACAATGAAGTAGAGGAAAATATACTTCTCTATATTGAGTGAAATTGCTGATAGAGTTCAAAGATTTCTGTTGGGACTCCTATAGGCTTCCAAGTAATTTTCACAATGCAAAATCCCACTTTAAACTAATTTTTCTCTGAGTCTAAGGGATGTGTTCTAAGAGGGTTTCAGTACCAAAACAAAAATAAATAAATCCAGTACATATAAAGTTTAAGTAAAATACAAGTTGATCTTTTGTTTGTTTAATACCATAAAGACTTAAAACATATATACCTAAAGAAAAACAGTTTAATATCTGGTTTAAGGATACATGATAAAAATTTGTACTCAACAAAATACTGTACAACAGTAGCAACAAGAAAAAAATATTGTTTCAATAAATTCAAACTATGTCTCTCTGACAATTATTAAATGGAGGTTATAAAAATAAGGAATTGGGGGGAAAGTTTGCCTAGTTTAACTTTCACTATGGTAAAGAAAATATTACCCAGATGTAGTAAAGAAAACCTGTCCAAGATCACATAATACAAAATGTGACTTATAGCCACTTAGCTCAGAGTTGCTTATCTGAGGCCAATTTCCTTTTATTCAATGTCAGACCTGAATATCCAGGCTGTCATTTGGTTTGCTTTCATATTGGCATTGAATTATGGGGTATGGTCTGGGGAGATATTTTTTTTTCTTTCCTGTTCTCTTTCATTCTCATTTCAGTAAAAGGGCATGTGGAGGAATATCTACTGCTGTAAAGTGATAGTAACATAGATATGAGAATTTATTGTAGAAATTGGTGATCTTTGAGCTTTGGGGGGGAAATGACTTCTTTTTGGTAGATTGTTTTGGGTTTGGATTTGAGGTCAGATTTAGAAGTGAGGAAATCGGTCATCTTAGAATTGGGAGGGGGTCATTATATTCTCCTGAGAAGTCTATTCAACATATATATATATATATAGAGAGAGAGAGAGAGAGAGAGAGAGAGAGAGAAAGAGAGTTCTCCTTTGACAAAAAGGAAAAAAAAGGAAATAAGAAAGAGAAATGCTAATAATAATGACAACTTGTTTTTACTGAGCACTTGATCTGTTCTAAAAGATTCACAATTATTTTTATATTATCTAATTTTTCAATTTGTATTATTAATTTTTTAATGCTTTTATTTATTTTTGAGACAGAGAGTGACAGAGCATGAGCAGGGGAGGGGCAGAGAGAGAGGGAGACACAGAATCCAAAGCAGGCTTCAGGCTCTGAGCTGTCAAGCACAGAACCCAATGCAGGGGTCAAACCCATGAGCTGTGAGATCATGACCTGAGCTGAAGTCGGACGCTCAACCGACTAAGCCACCCAGGCGCCCCTCAATTTGTATTTTTGAGACAGAAAGAGAGAGGCAGATCATGAGAGGTAGAGGGGCACAGGAAGAGAGAATCTTAAGCAGGCTCCACTCTCATCGTGGAGCCCATCGTGGGGCTTAATCCCATGACCCTGGAATCATGACCTGAGCTGAAATCAAGAGTTGGACATTCAACTGACTGAGCCACCAAGGCGCCTCTTATCCAAATTTTACAAAAGAAGTGTCACAAAACAATAAAGTAACTTGCCCAAGGTCACACAGCTAAAATGTAAAAACATCTGAATTCAAACTCAGTAGGCATAACTCCAAAGGTCTTGCTCTTAAACTCTATTCTATAATACCTTCCAGAGAATAACCATTAGTTGAAATGCATATTTATGATTCAGGTTTTAAAATACATTATGAAATACATCAAAATACCATTGTTATAAAAAGAAGAAAATATGGTTTCTTTGTATATTACAAGTTTCTCTTGGGGTGATAATGTATGTAGTACCAAATGTCGAATTTTTGGTACATTTATTTTATTTTATTATTTTTGTGTTTGTTATTTTTTAAAATTTAAATTCAAGTTACTTAAATAGTGTAGTCTTGGCTTCAGGAGTAGAACCCAGTGATTCATCTCTTACATGACACCCGTGCTTATCCCAAATAGTGCCCTCCTTAATGCCCATCACCCATTTAACCCATCCACTCACCCACTTCCCCTCCAGCAACCTTCTGTTTGTTCTCTGCATTTAATAGTCTTTTATGGTTTGCCTCCCTCTCTGTTTTTATCTTATTTTTCTTTCCCTTCCTTCCCCTGTGTTCATCTATTTTGTTTCTCAAATTCCACACATGAGTGAAATCATATGATATCTGTCTTTCTCTGACACACTTAATTTCACTTAGCATAATACACTGTAGAACTAAAGTGTATTTTATTATTTTTTTAATTTAAATTTTAGTTACCCAACATACAGTGCAATATTGGTTTCAAATTTTTGGTACATTTAATGCTAAATGTGGGGCATCAATCTAGCTAGAAATTGTGAAATTTATGATATTTTTTCTGATTATCAGTAGTTATAGCATAGTCATGTGTAATAGCTTTTGCTGAAAATATTTTCTGTTAAACATTTACTAAGTTCAGTCTACAAAAAGGAAAATTTGTTAATGTCACTTAATAAAAGTAAAAACTTTAGCACTTTTAATGACACCATTAAGAAAACAAAAATATCAAATTATACACAGAATGGAAGAAAATATTTGTTTATCATGTATCTAAAAAAAATGACATACCCAGAACATATAAAGAACTTTTTCAACTCAATTATAAGAAGTCAAAAAACTGCAATAAAAGATGGATAAAAAACCTGAATAAACATTTTTCCAAAAAAAATATTTGATTGGCCAATAAGCACATGTAAAGACACTCATCATCATTAGTTACTAAGAAAATATGAAACAACATCAAAATGAGATAACACCACACACACACTAAAACTACTATAATCAAAATGATGGGTAATAACAAGTGTTGGTGGAGATGTGGAGAAATTAGCACACTCACACATTGTCTGTGGGAAGGTAAAATGATACAGTCACCTTCAAAGATAGTTTGGCACTTCTCCAAGGGGTTAAACATAGTTATCATATAATTGAGCAATTCTGCCCTAAGGTATCTACCCCCCCTCAAAAAAAGAAAGAAAATATATCTATATAAAAATATTCACATGAATGTTCACAGAATCACCGCTCACAATATAACCAAAGTGGAAAGAACCCAAAATGTCCATTAAGTAGTGAATGAATAAACAAAATGTTGTATATCCGCACAATGGAACATTATTCAGCCATAAGAAGAAATGAAGTGCTGATGCATACTACAACATGGATGGACCTCAGAAATATGTTAAGAAGCCAGACACAAATTTCCACATATTATATTATTGCATTTGTTTGAAATGTCCAGAAAAGGAAAATTTATAGAGATAGAAAATAGATTAGTATTGCCTGGGTCTGGGAGTAGGAGTAGTGATCAACTGTACCTTGGCATAAGGAATTATATATGATGGAAATGTTCTAAAATTAGATTGTTTTGATGGATGTATAACTCTGTATATTTGCCAAAACATATTAAATTGTACTCTTAAGACATGTGAATTTCATGGAGTTCAACTTATGTTTATATATTAATTTTATTTACTTATCTATTTATCTTCCACTAACTTCTGATCTTTGACACCATCTCTCAATGAACACACTTGAGGAGAGGGACGGTAAATGTCTTGTCCTTGAGAATATCCTCAGTATCTAGATCAGTATCTGGAACAAAGTAGCCATATAAAATGTACGCATATACATGTGTATGACTCTATACAGCAATATCTCTCTATATTTTCCTAATCAAAAAGGTTGTTTATATTTCCCAACTTTTTATTATTATGAAAATTTTTACACAGAATAGTACAATGAATACCTTTAAACTTACCATCTAAATTCAACAATTGTCAACATTTTGCCATAGTTTATTTACCTTTCCATTTGTGTATGTTACGGAACCATTTGAATATAAACTGCCTATATCTTAATAGTCCTCCCCTAATTACTTCCACACGCATCTCCTTACTAGCCATAATGTCATTTCCTCTAAGAAAATAACAATAATTCCCTAATATTATCTACTATCCAATCTATATTCAATATTTCCCAATTGGTCATGAAATATTTCCATTTTTAAAAAACCAACATCTGACCAAGATTCACATATTCTATTTGGCTGTTATCTCTCCTTAATATCTTATAATCTAAAATAGCCCCTCAGTTTTTTCATGATAGTAAACTTATGAAGAAACCAGAGAAGTTGCCCTATATTTTGTCAAACATTCTAGATTTCTTCTTTTTCTCTGTGGTACATTTAAGTTGCTCCTCTATCTCATCCATTTCCTCTTAAGTAAAAGTTGCTTCTAAAGTTTTGATTAAATTAAATTTAATCTTTTTGCATTGGATACTTTATAAGTTATGTTTTGTGGCTCAGTTAAATATTTTAATGAATAAATTTTATTCTGATTTTGAGTGAGAAAATGGAATAAACAAGACAAAAGGACTTTCAAGAAAAAAATTAATATAGCACATTTTCACTTTTGAAAATTTTGAATAGGGTAGACAATACTTAAAAACAGTTTTTAGACATTGTATTTTTGAGTGTATCAAATTTGCCTTTTTCTGAATATGGGCTATGATTACTTTTCTGAAAAAAATTCTCTTTTTTTTAAACAAAAACATTGAAAGTTTTTTTTTTAACTTGGGCTTTTTTTCTTAGCATAAATTCAAGCTTTTATTCTGCATTTTAATTTCATATGTGCAGTAAAAGACCATAGTCATTTTCACTGAGGGCAAAGAACTAGTAAAAAAAACAAAACAAAACAAAACAAAACCATTTATGAGCCATAGTATCTATTTCAACACTGTTGATTTCCCCTTCATCTTTTTCCTTTTTACTCACTTTATATTATTATTTTTTCATTGAAAAGAAGATACCCATGAATAGTCTTTCCCAGTGTCATCAATTGTGCTAAATAATTGTCTTGTCTTTGAATAGTCCTGACCTCTTTAGGAGTATGCTCTGAGGTTATACATAGCTAGGGCTCTGCATCCATGTTAAGTACCTTGGACAGTGGCTTTGTCTGTGACAATCCCTGATTTTCTTTAGCAAATTATTGGATTGTAAAACCTAAAGCTCTGCAAAATTTTGATTATTTAAAATCTGGCTAAGTATAATTGGATAATTTAGAAAATGTTTATTGAACACTTTATATATAAAAAACATTGGGAGAGTATAATTTTCTTTGTGCACTTAAAATGAATTTTTTTTTTGTAGATTTGTCTTCTATGTACCTCTCTGTCTTTCTTTACTTATATTTCATATATGCTTCAGGGAAGTTATTGGAATACACAAAAATGATGTTCTCTGAATTGTGTGAAGAATGCTATTCTTATAAATTTCATTATCAAGTTTGATAGCCAGAACAGATCCAATTGATGGAGCCGGAGATCAATGATAGCAACTTTTCAGAAAAAGAACTAAACCAATAGCTGGCAGGCTTGGCTTTAAAATACTTTTTTGGGGGCGCCTGCATGTCTCAGTTGGTTAAGCGTCTGACTTCAACTCAGGTCATGATCTCGCAGTTAGTGAGTTCAAGCTTTGTGACAGACCCTGTGCTAACAGCTCAGAGACTGGAGCCTGCTTCAGATTCTGTGTCTCTCTCTTTCTCTCCCCAATTCACATTCTGGCTCTCTCTCACTTTAAAAAAAATAATAAATATTAAATACTTTTTAAACTCTGTCAGTGTCTCATTACAGATACAGGGATTAATAGTGGTTTGATTTTTATAATAACCCACAGGGATCAAACTGAGGGTCTGAGAGAAATATTGAGCCCGTATTTTAGTGAGAGAAAAGAGAAATAATTTAGTTAATAATAGAGTTAGCATTTGTTTGGTTTAGATTTATATTATCTCAGTGTTCTCTATCCTCCTTAGATAGTATATGAGAAGTAGGCTGTATTCATGTCAATAGAAGAGTTGATGAAATAATAAGGAACACTGATCACACCAATTTATTATAACATTTGTAATGCAATTAGTTCATTTTTCAGCTTTAGGAGTTATAATTAATGTAGTTTAGCTTCAACTAAATCTTCTCTTACCTTTTATATGATTCCTTTTGAGATGAGTCTACTTCTTTATCTAGCACAAATGTATGAAATTGAAAACAATTTAAGAGAGTTTGACCAGTTAAATGATGCCTAAACAGTTATTAGCATTTTATTTTGTTGCATTATGGAGAAGGGTTGTTCTACTGCATTTCCCCCCTTACTTTCATTCTCATATAGCTTCATAATGGCTTAATGGTCCATCTGGATCATTTCTTCTACAAGAGTTTAATTCTATTTACTAGTTTTGTCATCTGTAGATTTACAATTTAAATATTTAGAAACATCATATGATGTCATCTTGCTTAAGTGGTTTAGTGTAATTGTCTTGAAAGCATGAAAAAACATGTATCATATCTTATTTTTACAAAATTTAAATGGAATTTAATGTATTCAGAAGAATAATGAAACCCCTGCAGATATATGTATCATTCATATATCCTGCTCTGCATGGGACATCAAACATGAACAACTGAAAAATGTGTCTTCCCTTTACCCTGCTTATGTTAGATTTAAGATTTGTGCATAATATGGCTCATCTTACACAATTGTTTCCTAATTATATACTCTAGGAAGATAGGAAACTCAAGAATATCAAATGTCATATGTTTCTTGGATTTTTCTGGAAAATGGGATGAAAGTCACATTTAAAAGTAGTAATAAAAATGCTCACTCACATTTCTTGCTGTACTATGAAGATAAATAAGTCTTCATCAAGGAAACATTATCTCCTGGGCCTAGGAAAATCCAAAAAATAATCCAACTTTGATGTATTAATTCTAACAATTTGAAGTAGGGTGTATGTGATTAAATACAGTAAGGCATTAATGAAAGAAAGATATGGTAGTTGCCCTCAAGTATTTAAAAGTTGTTCTGTAGAAAGGAATTAGACTATTTTCTAATTCTCTCAATGGCAGAAATAGAAGTCACAGATAAGGCAGAAAAATGTTGACTTTTTTAAGGAAAATGCTTTCAGTGGCATGCATTTCCAAAGAATGAATTGACGTTCTGCAGAAGGGATTGACTGTACATTGCTGAATCTGTCTAACTAGAGACTTAATTCCCTCATGGTAGTCAGCTGTATAGAAATTCATGTATTTGGAGAAGATTGGACCAGATGATCTCTAATATGTTCCTCCAACCTAGAGAATCCAAGATTTTTTACTCCTAAAAACAACCAAGGAAAGCAAACAAAAAGGATCCTTCAGAGAGGAGATCCCATGCGATACCTACTGGGACACTTACCTTTGACCTGTTTATACTGATATTGGGAAGTCAAACATCTGCCTTTAAATATCTCATCTGGCTTGCTTCAATGCATAGGATTTTTATCATAGTGTTTACCTCTTTGAAAACTTCTAGATGTATGCACATTTGAAATGGACACAGGAGGAAGAATTTCTATGTGAATTATGGAACCGTTCTAAAGGTTTTAGTTTACTTTATGAAAATCCTACCTATTATCCCTCACCACAAGGTTGAGCATGATACCTTACATAGTGCCATATAATTAATTCCCCATTCTTCACAGATAAGTACAAACCACTTTGATGTGATTTCACAGACCTTTATAACCTGATTTGAATTTACCTCAACTCCTGTTGTTCAATCCATATGTTCTAAGTCAAGCTACTTGTCATTCCTCCAAAACTTCTTGTCCTTCCATATCTCTAAGGTTACATACACACTATTCCCCCTTCCAGGAATGCCAATTTACCTCTTTATTTGCTAAGTAAATGACTGCTATTCTCAAAAACTTTCTTCAAATACAAAATTTGCTCTGGCGACTTTTCCAATCTTCTAGCTAAACTTAGTCATTTCCTCTTCTATTCTCCCATGGCATTTTGTAATAGTTCAGCTATAACAGATGTTATATTGGATGACCTCTGCCTGTTTTTTAGTTTCTCTGTTATACTAAGTTTCTTCAATGAACAGTGTTTTTGTCATCCTCTATATCTCCAGTGATTAGTACATAGACTTACAGAGAATTGATAGTGAATTTTTGTTGAATACTGCATGTGTGATGTGAACAATCTAATTGATAAATTGGTTAATTGACTATAACACACACATCTCTGTAAGACATAAATGTATGGACATGTCAAGTGCATTATTTTGAACTGAAATTCTGGCTGTATCTGAAAAATAGAGTGATTATACTGGACAAATAACTGGGAATGGAATAAAGTGGAAAGTGAGGACCAAAAGAAAGCTTAGAAAAGGAACACTAAAATGAAGGGCTTATGAAGGGAATACCATAGAATAAGAATTTGGGCATGATCAGTTCTTAAGAACTAGTTTTTTGAGAAGCTTTGAACTAGAAGACTTTTGAATTTCTTCATTCATAAAGAAAGGTATACCATTTATATCTGGTTGGGAAATTGACTCACTTGATTTCTGCGTACCTATAGTTCTAAATTCAGGACTTCTTTAAGAACTATGATGAAGTGCTGAAGTTAAATTGAAATTATAATTCTGTTTTGCCTATCTCACAGTCATACTTTTTGATTCCTAGTCTAGTAGTGACTAAGCAACTAAGCCAGAGATCAATGCTGTTAAAACACAATGCCATCAGAGTTACTTTTCTATTCAAATCTAAGCTAACATGTTTTATTTATTTATTTTATTCTTTTCAAAATTTTATTTAAATTCTAGTTAGTTCACATACAGTGTAGTATTGGTTTCAGAGTAGAATTCAGTGATCATCACTTACATACAACACCCAGTGCTCATCACAACAAGTTCCCTCCTTAATAACCATCACCCATCTGGCCCATCCCCCATACCCATCTCTCGTGCAACCTTCAATTTGTACTCTATCAAGAATCTCTTATGGTTTGGGGCATCTGGGTGGCTCAGTTGGTTAAGCATCAAACTCTTCATTTTGGCTCAGGTCATGATTTTACGGTTCCTGAGTTTGAGCTCCCTTTGGGCTTGGGATTCACTCTCTGCCTCTCTCTCTGTTACTGATATTTCTCTCACAAAAAATAAATAAATATACATTAAAAAAGAGTCTCTTATGGATTGTTTCCTTCTCTATTTTTGTTCTCCTTCTCATATGTTCATCTGTTTTGTTTCTTAAACTCCACATATGAGTAAAATCAAATGTCATTTTTCTTTCTCTGACTGACTTACTTCACTTAACGTAATACACTTTACCACCATAAATGTCATTGCAAATGGCACCATTTTGTTCTTTTGGATGGCTGAGTAATATTCCAAATATATCTGTTCATCAGTTGATGAACATTTGGGCTTTTCCATATTTTGGCTAGTGTTGATAATGATGCTATAAACATTGGGGTGCACATACACCTTAAAATCTGTATTTTTGTATACTTTGGATAAATACCTAGTAGCACAATTGCTGGATAATAAAGTAATTCTATTTTTAACTTTTTAAGGAATCTCCATACTTTTTTCCAGAGTGGCTGCACCAGTTGGCATTCCCATCAACAGTGCAAGAATGTTCCCCTTATCTGCATCCTTGCCAACATTTGTTGTTTCTTGTGTTGTTAATTTTAGCTATTCTAATAGATGTGAGGTGATATCTCATAGTGCTTTTGATTTGTATATTCCTGAACATGAGTAATGTTAAGCATTTTTCATGTGTTTGTTGGCCATCTGAATGTCTTCTTCAGAAAAATGTCTATTCATAACTTATGCCCATTTCTTAACTGGATTATTTGTCTTTTGAGTGTCAAGTCGATAAGTTCTTTATAGATTTTCAATACTAATGTTTTAGCACGTATGTCAGTTACAAATATCTTCTCCCATTCTGAAGGTTGTCTTTTACTTTTGTTTATTGTTTATTTCTCTGTGCATATTTTTATCTTGATGAAGTCTCAACAGTTCATTTTTGCTTTTGTTTCCCTTGCCTCTGGAGGCATGTCTAATAAGAAGTTGCTACAGCTGAGGTCAGAGGTTTCTGCCTATGTCCTCCTCTAGGATTTTTATGGTTTCTTGTCTCACATTTAGGTCTTTCATCCATTTGGGATTTAATTTTGTGTATGGTCTAAGAAAGTGGTCCAGTTTCATTATTCTGTATGTTGCTGCCCAGTTTTCCCAACACCATTTATTGAAGAGATTGTCTTTTTTCTTTTTCTCTTTTTTTTAATCTTTTTTAACGTTTATTTATTTTTGAGACAGAGACAGAGCATGAACGGGGGAAGGTCAGAGAGAGAGAGAGGGAGACACAGAATCTGAAACAGGCTCCAGGCTCTGAGCGGTCAGCACAGAGCCCGACGCAGGGCTCGAACTCACGGACTGCGAGACCATGACCTAAGCGGAAGTCAGATGCTCAACCGACTGAGCCACCCAGGCACCCTGAGACTGTCTTTTTTCTATCAGACATTCTTTCCTGATTGTCGAAGATTAGTTGTCCATACATTTGTGGGTCCATTATTTGGATTCTCTATTCTGTTCCATTGATTTATGTGTCTGTTTTGTGCCATTACCATACTGTCTTGATGACTACAGCTTTGTAATACCATTTAAACTCTGGAATCATGATGCCTGCAGCTTTACTTTTCTTTTTCAAGATTGCTTTGGCTGTCCACAGTGTTTTTAGGATTGTTCTAGTTCTATGAAAAATGCTTGTGGTATTTTGATAAGAATTGCACTAAAATGTAGATTGCTTTGGGTAGTATATATGCTTTCACAATGTTTGTTCTTCCAATATATAATCATGGAGTATTTTTCCATTTCGTTGTGTCTTCTTCAATTTCTTTCATAACTGTTCTATGTTTTCCATCTACAGGTCTTTTACCTTTTGGGATAGGTTTATTCCTATGTATCTTAGAGTTTTGGGTGCAATTATAAGTGGGTTTGGTTCCTTGATTTTTTTTTCTGTTGTTTCACTAATGGTGAATAGATGTGCAACAGATTTCTGTATATTGATTTTAAATCCTGAGATTTTTCTGAATTCATGTATTATGTCTAAATTAAGCTAACATGTTTTAGTATATGTCCCTCTAGATTTGGCCTTTCAATCACATTGAATTAATTACCAAAGAAAAAAACATCACTTCTTTGGCAAAAACAAACAAAAAGGCTGCAAAATATCAAGTTTAATATAGAGCTATTTTGTTGTAGGTTTAATCAAAAGATGTTATTTAAATAGTATGCTACGTCCATTCTATAGAGACTGGAGCATTGTTAAAGTATGGAATAACAACTCTTATCATTATAAGAGCAGGATTTGCTTTTTGTTTTTTTATATTTTCCATTGCTGTAGATAAAAGATATATCTGGAATATTACTTCATGTGTGAATTTTTAAATTTTTATTTTTATTTTTTGTTTTTTTTATTTTTATTTTTTTAATATATGAAATTTATTGTCAAATTGGTTTCCATACAACACCCAGTGCTCATCCCAAAAGGTGCCCTCCTCAATACCCATCACCCACCCTCCCCTCCCTCCCACCCCCATCAAACCTCAGTTTGTTCTCAGTTTTTAACAGTCTCTTATGCTTTGGCTCTCTCCCACTCTAACCTCTTTTTTTTTTCCTTCCTCTCCCCCATGGGTTTCTGTTAAGTTTCTCAGGATAAACATAAGAGTGAAACCATATGGTATCTGTCTTTCTCTGTATGGCTTATTTCACTTAGCATTACACTCTCCAGTTCCATCCACGTTGCTACAAAAGGCCATATTTCATTCTTTCTCATTGCCACGTAGTATTCCATTGTGTACATAAACCACAATTTCTTTATCCATTCATCAGTTGATGGACATTTAGGCTCTTTCCATAATTTGGCTATTGTTGAGAGTGCTGCTATAAACATTGGGGTACAAGTGCCCCTATGCATCAGCACTCCTGTATCCCTTGGATAAATTCCTAGCAGTGCTATTGCTGGGTCATAGGGTAGGTCTCTTTTTAATTTTCTGAGGAACCTCCACACTGCTTTCCAGAGCGGCTGCACCAATTTGCATTCCCACCAACAGTGCAAGAGGGTTCCCGTTTCTCCACATCCTCTCAGCAATCAGACAACAAAAGGAAATCAAAGGAATCAAAATTGGCAAAGATGAAGTCAAGCTTTGGCTTTTTGCAGATGACATGATATTATACATGGAAAATCCGATAGACTCCACCAAAAGTCTGCTAGAACGGACACATGAATTCAGCAAAGTTGCAGGATACAAAATCAATGTACAGAAATCAGTTGCATTCTTTTACACTAACAATGAAGCAACAGAAAGACAAATAAAGAAATGGATCCCATTCACAATTGCACCAAGAAGCATAAAATACCTAGGAATAAATCTAACCAAAGATGTAAAGCATCTGTATGCTGAAAACTATAGAAAGCTTATGAAGGTAATTGAAGAAGATTTAAAGAAATGGAAAGACATTCCCTGCTCATGGATTGGAAGAATAAATATTGTCAAAATGTCAATACTACCCAAAGCTATCTACACATTCAATGCAATCCCAATCAAAATTGCACCAGCATTCTTCTCGAAACTAGAACAAGCAATCCTAAAATCCATATGGAACCACAAAAGGCCCCGAAGAGCCAAAGTAATTTTGAAGAAGAAGACCGAAGCAGGAGGCATCCCAATCCCAGACTTTAGCCTCTACTACAAAGCTGTAATCATCAAGACAGCATGGTATTGGCACAAAAACAGACACATAGACCAATGGAATAGAATAGAAACCCCAGAACTAGACCCACACACGTATGGCCAACTCATCTTTGACAAAGCAGGAAAGAACATCCAATGGAAAAATGAGAGTCTCTTTAACAAATGGTGCCTGGAGAACTGGACAGCAACATGCAGAAGGTTGAAACTAGACCACTTTCTCACACCATTTACAAAAATAAACTCAAAATGGATAAAGGACCTGAATGTGAGACAGGAAACCATCAAAACCTTAGAGGAGAAAGCAGGAAAAGACCTCTCTGACCTCAGCCGTAGCAATTTCTTACTCAACACATCCCCAAAGGCAAGGGAATTAGAAGCAAAAGTGGATTACTGAGACCTTATGAAGATAAAAAGCTTCTGCACAGCAAAGGGAACAACCAACAAAACTAAAAGGCAACCAACGGAATGGGAAAAGATATTTGCAAATGACATATTGGACAAAGGGGTAGTATCCAAAATCTATAAAGAGCTCACCAAACTCCACACCTGAAAAACACATAACCCAGTGAAGAAATGGGCAGAAAACATGAATAGACACTTCTCTAAAGAAGACATCCGGATGGCCAACAGGCACATGAAAAGATGTTCAACGTCGCTCCTTATCAGGGAAATACAAATCAAAACCACACTCAGATATCACCTCACGCCAGTCAGAGTGGCTAAATTTTTATTTTTATTTTTTAATGTCTGTTTGTTTTAAGAGAGAAAGATACAAAGAGTGCAAGTGGGGGAAGGGCACAGCATAAAGCCTTATGCAGGGCTTGTACCCACCGAGTGTAAGATCATGACCAGAGCCAAAATCAAGAGTCAGACACATAACTGAGCCACCCAGATGCCCCAAATTTTTACATTTTAAAATGTATTTTTCTATTTTTAGAAGAATTTTATAATTTTAATTAATTTTGTAAACTGTAAATATTTCCTTACACTTACATTTAAAATTGAAAGATAAATGTGTAAAAGTCATGATGATTTTGCTTTTTCTGCAGACTATAACTTGAAGGGAAAGAAGATGCTGGTGAGACATATGCTCACTTGAAAAAGAAATCAAAAGAGTAAAGAATGGATGGTGGAGGGGAGTTAAGATGGCAGAGTACAATGGGTACCCTGAGCTTGTCCAGTCCCTGAAACACAGCTATTTTAACCACTAGGAAATTGATCTGAGGATTAACACAAGAATCTGCATAATTTGAGCCGAAGAACTTGGCAGCTTCTCTCAACAAGCTGACTGAACACACCTAGTATCTACTTTCCTTTATTTGATTTTTTGTTTTGTTTTTAATTATTAATTTTATTAATTTTTTTAACTCCAAAATGACAAGACAAAGAATTCACTCCCCTCAAAAAAATAAAAATAAAAGGAAGAAATGATGGCCAGGAATTTACTCAACACAGATATAAATAAGATGTCTGAACTAGAATCTAAAACTACAATTATAAGAATACAAACTGAGGTGAAAAGGAGCATAGAAGACACCATAGAATCCCTTTCTGCAGAGATAAATAACTAAAATCTAGTCAGGCTGGAATTAAAAATGTTATAACTGAGATGCAATCTTGAATGGATGCCATTATGGCAAGGATGGATGACGTGGAGAGGCAAATCAGTGATATAGATTAAATTATGAAATATGATGAAGAAATAAAAAAGAGGATGCAAAGGCAAAAAATCACAATCCAAGACTTAGAGAACTCAACAACTCATTAAAGAGGAATAACATTTGTATCATATGAGTCCCAGATGATAGAGAGAATAAAGGGCAGAAGGTTTATGTGAGCAAATTATAGCTGAAAACGTCCTTAATCTGGGGAAGGACACAGACATCAAAATCCAAGAAGCACAGAGAACTCCAATGAGATTAAAGAAAAACCAACCATCACCAAGGCAGATCGGTCAAATTCACAAAATAAGCAGACAAGGAAAGGTTCATGAAAGCAGCAAGGGAAAAAAAGTCCTTTAACCTACAATAGACAGATCAGTTTTGCAGAAGATCTGTCCACAAAAGTTGGAAGGTCAGAAAGATATGGCAGGATATAGTCAATGTGCAGAATGGAAAAATATACAGCCAAGAATTCTTTATCCAGCAAGGCTGTCATTCAATATAGAAGGAGAGATAAAGACTTTCCCAGACAAACAAAAATGAAAGAAGTTTGTAACCACTAAATCAGCCCTGCAAGAAAATTTAAGTGGAACTCATTAAGCAGAGAATAAACAAAACAAAACAGAACAAAAATAAAAGCAACAAAGAATATAAAAGACCAAAGAACATCACCAGAAACACCAACTGTATAGGCAACACAATGGCACTAAATCCATATTTTTCAATAATCACTCTGAATATGAATGGATTAAATGTTCCAATGAAAAAACATTAGGGTATCGGGGGGGGGGGCTGCATGGCTCAGTTGGTTATATCTAACTTCAACTCAAGTCATGGTCTCACAGTTCATGAGTTCAAGCCCTGCATCAAGCTCTGTGATGACAGCTCAGAACCACAAGCCTGCTTCAGATTCTGTATCTCCCTCTCTCTCTCTGCCCCTCTTCCACACACACTCTATCTCTCTCTTTTTGAAAATAAAATAAAATAGGGCATAGGGTATCAGAATAGTTGGGGGGAAAAGATACATTTATATGCTGCCTACCAGAGATGCATTATAGACCTAAAGACCCCTGCAGATTGAAAGTGAGGGGATAGAGAACCATCTATCATGCTAATGGATATCAAAAGAAAGCTGAAGTAGTCATACTTATATCAGACAAACTAGATTTTAAAACAAAGACTCTAACAAGAGATGAAGAAGGACATTATATAATAAGAAGTCTATCCACCAAGAAGGTTTAACAGCTGCAAATATTTATGCCCTCAACTTGAAAGAGCCCAAATATATAAATCAATCAATCACAAACATAAAGAAATTTATTAATAGTAATACAATAACATTAGGGGACTTTCGCTCCCCACTTACAGCAATGGACAGGTCATCTAAGCTGAAAATCAACAAGGAAACAATGGCTTTGAATGATACACTGGGCCAGATGGACTTACCAGATATATTCAAAACATTTCATCCTAAAACAGCAGAATGCAAATTCTTCTTGAGTGCACATGGAATATTCTCCAGATGTGATCACATATTAGGCCACAAATCAGACCTCAACATGTACAAAAAGATTGAGATAATACCATGTGTATTTTCAGAACACAAGGCTAAGAAACTTGAAATCAATCATAATAAAAAAATTGGAAAGACCACAAATATTTGGAGGTTAAAGAGCTCCCTACAAAAGGATGAATAGGTAAACCAAAAAATTAAGAGGAAATTAAAAAGTACATGGAAGCCAATGAAAATGAAAATATGACAGTCCAAAATCTTGGGATGCAGCAAAGACAGTCATAAAAGACAAGTATATAACAATCCAGACCTTCCTAAAGAAGGAAGAAATGTATCAATAACACAACCTAAACTTTCACCTAAGGAAGTTTGAAAAAGAACAGCAAATAAAGCCCAAAACCAGTGTAATAAAGGAAATATTAAATATTAGAGCAGAAATCAATGATATCAAAATTTTAAAAAAAGTAGATCAGATCAATGAAACTAGGAGCTTGTTCTTTGAAAGAATTAACAAAA
The DNA here is from genome assembly GCF_027475565.1 of Acinonyx jubatus. Lineage (NCBI taxonomy): Eukaryota > Metazoa > Chordata > Mammalia > Carnivora > Felidae > Acinonyx > Acinonyx jubatus. Next base: position 101,627,756 of record NC_069389.1, on the reverse strand, counting down.
CTGATAAACCCTTAGCCAGCTTTATTAAAAAGAAAAAGGAAAGGAACCAAATAAATAAAAACATGACTCAAATAGGAGAGGTCACAACCAACACCACAGAAATACAAATGATTTTAAGAGATTATAAGAAATTATATGACAACAAATTGTGCCACCTAGAAGAAATAAATAAATTTCTAGAAACGTATAGACTACCAAATGAAACAGGAAAAAGAAATAGAAAATTTGAACAGACCCATAACCAGATAATTTCAGTTATCAAAAATCTCTCAGAACAAGAGTCCAGGGTTGGATGGTTTCCCAGGGGAATTGTTCTTTATTTAAAGAAGACTTAATACCTATTTTTAAGCTGTTTCAAAAAATATAAAAGGAATAAAAACTTCCAAACTCATTCTATGAGGCCAGCATTACCTTGATTCCGAAACCAAAGACCCTAATATAAAGGATAATTACAGATCAATTTCCTTGATGAACCTGGATGCAAAATTCTAAACAAGATACTAGCAAATTGAATCACATAATATATTAAAAGAATTATTCATCAAGATCAAGTGGGATTTATTCCTGGGCTGTATGGGTGGTTCAATATCCTCCAATCAAGCAACATATCACCACATAAATGTAAGAAATGATAACACCACAAGGTTCTCTCAACTGATGCAGGAAAAACATTTCACAAAACACAGCATCCTTTCTTGACAAATACCCTAAAGAAAGTATGGATAGAAAGAACATACCTCAACATCATAAAGGCCATATATGAAAGCCCCAAAGCTAATAATGTATTCAATGAGCAAAAACTGAGATCTTTCCCCATGAGGTCAGGGTCAACTCTGTTGTTCAACATAGTACTTGAATTCCTAGCCTCAGCAATAAGACAACAAAAATAAGTAAAATGCATTCAAGTCAGCAAGTAAGAATCAAACTTTCACTCTTTGCAGATGACAAGATGCTCTATGTGTAAAACCCAAAAGACTCCACCAAAAAGAGTTAGAGCTGATACATGAATTCGGTGAAGTCACAGGATATAATACCAATGCACGGGAATCAGTTGCATTTCTGTATAACAATAATGAAGCATCAGAAAGAGAAATCAAGGAATAGATACAAAATTTAGAATTGCACCAAAAACCATAAGATACCTATGAACAAACCTAACCAAAGAGGTAAAAGATTTGTACTCTGAAAGTATAAAAAGCTTATGAAAGAAATTAAAGAAGACATAAAGGAATGGAAAAACATTCCATGCTCATGGATAGGAAGAACAAATATTGTTAAAAATGTCAATAGCACCCAAAGCAATCTACATATTCGGTGCAATACTTATAAAAATAAGGATTTACAATCACACCAAAACCCATTAAGTACTTAGGAATAAATCTAACCAACGAGGCAAAAGATCTGTATGCTGAAAAGTATAGAAAACTTATGAAAGAAATTGAAGGGGACACAAAGCAATGGAAAAACATTTCATGCTCACGGATTGGAAGAACAAATATTGTTAAAATGACAATAGTACCCGAAGCAATCTACACATTCAATGCAATCGTTATCAAAACAACACCAGCATTCTATACAGAGCAAGAACAAATAATTCTAAAATTTGTATGGAACCAGAAAATACCCCAAATAGCCAAAGTAATGTTGAAAAGAAAAACCAAAGGTGGAGGCATCACAATTCTTGACTTCAAGCTGTATTACAAAGCTGTACACATCAAGACACTATGGTACTGGCACAAAAACAGACTCATATATCAATGGAACACAATAAAGAACCCAAAAATGGACCTACAAATGTATGGACAACTAATCTTCTACAATCAAGAAAGAATGTCCAGTGGAAAAGAGACAGTCTCTTCAGCAAATGGTGTTGGGGAAACTGGATGGCAACATGCAGAATCATGAAACTGGACCACCTTCTTACACCATACACAAAAATAAATTCCAAGTGGATTAAAAAACCTAAATGTGAGACAGGAAACCATCAAAATCCTAGAGGAGAACACAGGTAGGACCCTTTTTGACCACGGCCAGAGCAACTTCTTACTCCATATGTCTCCAGAAGCAAGGGAAACAAAAGCAAAGATGAACGTTTGGGACTTCATCAAGATAAAAATCTTCACACAGAGAAAGAAACAATCAACAAAAGTAAAAGACAACCTTCAGAATGGAAGAAAATATTTCCAAATGACGTATCAGATAAAGGGTTAGTATTCAAAATCTGTACAGAACTTATCAAACTCAACACCCAAAAAACAAATAATCCAGTGAGGAAATGGAAAGAAGATATGAAGAGACACTTCTCCAAAGAAGACATCCAGATGGCTAAAAGACATATGAGAAGATGCTCAACATCACTCATCAACAGGGAAATACAAATCAAAACCACAATGAGGTATCACCTCACACCTGTCAGAATGGCTGAAATGAACAATTCAAGAAACAACAGATGTTGGCAAGGATGTGAAGAAAGGGAAACACTTTTGCACTGTTGGTGGGAATGCAAACTGGTGTAGCCACTCTGGATAACAGTATAGAGGTTCCTCAAAAAGTTAAATCTGGAACTACCATATGACTCAGCAGTTGCACTACTAGGTATTTATCCAAAGGATACAAAATTGCTGATTTGAAAGTGTACATGCACCCCAATGTTTATAGCAACATTATAAACAATAGCCAAATTATGGAAAGATCCTAAATGTCTACTGACCAATGAATGGATAAAGAGGAAGTGGTATATATATACAATGATATATTAGTCAGCAATCAAAAATAATGAAATCTTGCCATTTGCAACAATGTGGATGGAACTAGAATGTATTACTCTAAGTGAAATAAGTCAGAGAAAGAGAAATATCATGATTTCACTCATATCTGGAATTTAAGAAACAAAACAGAGGAATACAGGTAAGGGAAGGAAAAACAAGATAAAAACAGAGAGGGAAGCAAACCATAGAAGACTGTTAAATACAGAGAACAAATTGAGGTTTGCTGGAGGGTTGTTGGGTGGGGGGATGGGCTAAATGGGGATCAATATTGAGAAGAGCACCTGTTGCAATGAGCACTGGGTATTATATGTAAGTGATGAATCACTGAATTCTACTCTTGAAACCATTATTACACTATATGTTAACTAACTTGGATTTAATTCTTTTTTTAAAAAAGGATAATAACTATAAAAAGATTGAAGCAACACCAATTGATCTCTTGTAAAGATTCTAATGTTATTTTTCATGTCTAAATACAATGAGACTTTTGCATACTTCCAGTGTGAAAATAACCAAGGTCACCTAAGTATTTTAGGAAATAAAGGAATGAAAACCTCATCCCTCTCTTCCGAATGGATGCAATCTAATAGAGGAAAAAATTCCATATTTCCAAATAAGCATTTTTGTCTTACTTAAATGCTATAAGTCAAATGGCCATAACATGCTAAATGTCTATTCATTTGCTATAGTAAAAACCATGCTATTTTTACAAAGAATGTTCTCTCTCTCTCTCTCTCTCTTTCTCCTGCATCATTAACCAGGTAAGCAAACTTCTCAAAAACAAAAACATAGAATTTTTAGATCATATTTTCTTAGCATAAAATATAGTAGCAAAGAGTTAATGAGTTATAAATATAATGGATAGTTTGGAGTAAGGCTGCTTTAGTAATTTGTGGTACAGATTCTAACTTTCTAACTTAACCTTGCACATGAATAGAATGACCACAATTTTTTTAGCAGGAGAGCACTAAGCCACTTTAAATTACTAAAAATTTAGTAAAGAAGCTATGAATCAAGTTATTTCTTCAGTGGGAAGTTTACTGTTTTAATTTTCTCATCATAGCCATTGTTTCATATTTCAGGCTGAACATCCTACAATCAGATAAAATAAGATCAATTTCACTGTCTATCAGAGAGTCTAGGTAATCTTTCCAGACCAATATTTTATTTGTATCAGGGATTCCAAATGGCAGTAGATGATAAATTTCCTCAGTAATTGATTAAGTATGTATCTTTAATAACATTATTATGAATACATTAAAATAAAACAGATCCAGTTGAAATCTGACCTCTGTCATCTACTAGTTAAATGCTTGGATGAGTCATTTATCTTAAGTCTCAGGTTCTGTGTCTATAAAAAGGAGATAATAATTTCCATTTAGCAAAAGTATTTTATTTTTTTAAACCTTAAAACATCAAGTACATTTCCTGGGATATATTAAGTATTTAAAAATGTTAGTTACTTTTTATCCTTCTGATTTGCACTGTACCTGCTGTATAACTAGTTTCATTTTCTTTTAGTTCATGGTATCACACTGTTTCCTTAACCTAGGGGGTCATCTTGAAAATATATACCTTTTGTTCAAGGTACACTGGACAAAAAATACAAAACCTTCAGTGCAAAGTCATGCCACTAATGGAGCCACAAATATAAATGTATCTCTCATTGATAGTGAAATACTAAGATAGTCTTGAAGCATTAAAGTTAAGATGATATTGGTAATATGGTTTGTAGCGCAATGATTAAGTATTTGATTCAAATCCTTACTACAAGGCCTATAGAAACATAAAAGCTAGGAAAAATCACTTAAAACTTAGATACCATGTGTGGTTTATCCATTTTCAGAGACACTAATAATTCCTGCTCACTACAAACATAATATTAGCATTTTATAGTCTAATGAAAAAAGCTTGCTAAAGTATTAGTGTTGCTATTATTTTTAAAATCATTCAGTAACTTGTATGGTGTTTCCAAATAATTAAATTAGATTTTAAGAATTCTTCAAGATAAATACAAAATGAATTTCTCGAGGGAGGAGGGAAGATGGCGGCATAGGAGGACGCTGGGCTCAACTCGCGTCCTGCTGATCACTTAGATTCCACCTACACCTGCCTAAATAACCCAGAAAACCGTCAGAGGATTAGCAGAACGGAGTCGCCGGAGCCAAGCGCAGAGGAGAGGCCCATGGAAGAGGGTAGGAAGGGCGGCGAGGCGGTGCGCGCTCCACGGACTGGCGGGAGGGAGCCGGGGCGGAGGGGCGGCTCGCCGGCCAAGCAGAGCCCCCGAGTCTGGCTGGCAAAAGCGGAGGGGCCTGACGGACTGTGTTCCCACAGCAAGCGCAACTTAGCATCTGGGAGGTCATAAGTTAACAGCTCTGCTCAGAAAGCGGGAAGGCTGGAGGACAAAGGGAGGGAAAGCTGCTGAGCCCCCGGACGACAGAGCTCAGTTTGGTGGGGAACAAAGGCGCTCGCCAGCGCCATCTCCCCTGCCCATCCCCCAGCCAAAATCCCAAAGGGAACCAGTTCCTGCCAGGGAACTTGCTCCCTCCGCGCAAACACCCAACTCTGTGCTTCTGCTCCGGCAGCGGATCTGACTCCCTCCTGCTGCCACAGGGCCCCTCCTGAAGTGGATCACCTAAGGAGAAGCGAGCTAAGCCTGCCCTTCCTGCCCCTGTGCACCTTGCCTACCCACCCCAGCTAATACGCCAGATCCCCAGCATCACAAGCCTGGCAGTGTGCAAGTAGCCCAGACAGGCCACGCCACCCCACAGTGAATCCCGCCCCTAGGAGAGGGGAAGAGAAGGCACACACCAGTCTGACTGTGGCCCCAGCGGTGGGCTGGGAGCAGACATCAGGTCTGACTGAGGCTCCGCCCACCAACTCCAGTTATACACCACAGCACAGGGGAAGTGCCCTGCAGGTCCTCACCACACCAGGGACTATCCAAAATGACCAAGCGGAAGAATTCCCCTCAGAAGAATCTCCAGGAAATAACAACAGCCAATGAACTGATCAAAAAGGATTTAAATAATATAACAGAAAGTGAATTTAGAATAATAGTCATAAAATTAATCACTGGGCTTGAAAACAGTATAGAGGACAGCAGAGAATCTCTTGCTACAGAGATCAAGGGACTAAGGAGCAGTCACGAGGAGCTGAAAAACGCTTTAAATGAAATGCATAACAAAATGGAAACCACCATGGCTCGGATTGAAGAGGCAGAGGAGAGAATAGGTGAACTAGAAGATAAAGTTATGGAAAAAGAGGAAGCTGAGAGAAAGATAAAAAAAATCCAGGAGTATGAGGGGAAAATTAGAGAACTAAGTGATACACTAAAAAGAAATAATATACGCATAATTGGTATCCCAGAGGAGGAAGAAAGAGGGAAAGGTGCTGAAGGGGTACTTGAAGAAATAATAGCAGAGAACTTCCCTGAACTGGGGAAGGAAAAAGGCATTGAAATCCAAGAGGCACAGAGAACTCCCTTCAGACGGAACTTGAATCAATCTTCTGCATGACATATCATAGTGAAACTGGCAAAATACAAGGATAAAGAGAAAATTCTGAAAGGAGCGAGAGATAAATGTGCTCTAACATATGAAGGGAGACCTATAACTCGTTACCGATCTCTCTACTGAAACTTGGAAGGCCAGAAAGGAATGGCAGGAGATCCTCAATGTGATGAACAGAAAAAATATGCAGCCAAGAATCCTTTATCCAGCAAGTCTCTCATTCAGAATAGAAGGAGACATAAAGGGCTTCCGAAACAAACAAAAACTGAAGGAATTCATCACCACTAAAGCAGCCCTACAAGAGATCCTAAGGGTGATCCTGTGAGACAAAGTGCCAGAGTCATTGCTACAAGCATGAAACCTACAGACATCACAATGACTCTAAACTCTTAGTAACACTAAATGTAAATGGACTAAATGCTCCCAACCAAAAGACATAGGGTATCAGAATGGATAAAAAAACAAGACCCATCTATTTGCTGTCTACAAGAGACTCACTTTAGACCTGAGGACACCTTTAGATTGAGAGTGAGGGGATGGAGAACTATTTATCATGCTACTGGAATCCAAAAGAAAGCTGGAGTAGCCATACTTATATCAGACAAACTAGACTTTAAATTAAAGGCTGTAACAAGAGATGAAGAAGGACATTATATAATAATCACAGGGTCTATCCATCAGGAAGAGCTAACAATCATAAATGTCTATGCGCCGAATACCGGAGCCCCCAAATATATAAAACAATTACTCATAAACATAAGCAACATTATTGAGAAGAATGTGGTAATTGCAGGGGACTTTAACACCCCACTTACAGAAATGGATAGATCATCTAGACACATGGTCAATAAAGAAACAAGGGCCCTGAATGAGACATTGGATCAGATGGACTTGACAGATATATTTAGAACTCTGCATCCCAAAGCAACAGAATAGACTTTCTTCTCGAGTGCACATGGAACATTCTCCAAGATAGATCATATACTGGGTCACAAAACAGCCCTTCATAAGTTTACAAGAATTGAAATTATACCATGCATACTTTCAGACCACAATGCTATGAAGCTTGAAATCAACCACAGAAAAAAGTCTGGAAAACCTCCAAAAGCATGGAGGTTAAAGAACACCCTACTAACGAATGAGTGGGTCAACCAGGCAATTAGAGAAGAAATTAAAAAAATATATGGAAACAAACGAAAATGAAAATACAACAATCCAAACGCTTTGGGACGCAGCAAAGGCAGTCCTGAGAGGAAAATACATTGCAATCCAGGCCTATCTCAAGAAACAAGAAAAATCCCAAATACAAACTCTAACAGCACACCTAAAGGAAATAGAAGCAGAACAGCAAAGGCAGCCTAAAGCCAGCAGACGAAGAGAAATAATAAAGATCAGAGCAGAAATAAACAATATAGAATCTAAAAAAACTGTAGAGCAGATCAACGAAACCAAGAGTTGGTTTTTTGAAAAAATAAACAAAATTGACAAACCTCTAGCCAGGCTTCTCAAAAAGAAAAGGGAGATGACCCAAATAGATAAAATCATGAATGAAAATGGAATTATTACAACCAATCCCTCAGAGATACAAACAATTATCAGGGAATACTATGAAAAAGTATATGCCAACAAATTGGACAACCTGGAAGAAATGGACAAATTCCTGAACACCCACACTCTTCCAAAACTCAATCAGGAGGAAATAGAAAGCTTGAACAGACCCATAACCAGCGAAGAAATTGAATCGGTTATCAAACATCTCCCAACAAATAAGAGTCCAGGACCAGATGGCTTCCCAGGGGAGTTCTACCAGACGTTTAAATCAGAGATAATACCTATCCTTCTCAAGCTATTCCAAGAAATAGAAAGGGAAGGAAAACTTCCAGAGTCATTCTATGAAGCCTGTATTACTTTGATTCCTAAACCAGACAGAGACCCAGTAAAAAAAGAGAACTACAGGCCAATATCCCTGATGAATATGGATGCAAAAATTCTCAATAAGATACTAGCAAATCGAATTCAGCGGCATATAAAAAGAATTATTCACCATGATCAAGTGGGATTCATTCCTGGGATGCAGGGCTGGTTCAACATTCACAAATCAATCAACGTGATACATCACATTAACAACAAAAAAAAGAGAAGAACCATATGATCCTGTTAATCGATGCAGAAAAGGCCTTTGACAAAATCCAGCACCCTTTCTTAATAAAAACCCTTGAGAAAGTCGGGATAGAAGTAACATACTTAAAGATCATAAAAGCCATTTATGAAAAGCCCACAGCTAACATGATCCTCAACGGGGAAAAACTGAGAGCTTTCTCCCTGAGATCAGGAACACGACAGGGATGCCCACTCTCACCGCTGTTGTTTAACATAGTGCTGGAAGTTCTAGCATCAGCAATCAGACAACAAAAGGAAATCAAAGGAATCAAAATGGGCAAAGATGAAGTCAAGCTTTCGCTTTTTGCAGATGACATGATATTATACATGGAAAATCCGATAGACTCCACCAAAAGTCTGCTAGAACGGATACATGAATTCAGCAAAGTTGCAGGATACAAAATCAATGTACAGAAATCAGTTGCATTCTTTTACACTAACAATGAAGCAACAGAAAGACAAATAAAGAAACTGATCCCATTCACAATTGCACCAAGAAGCGTAAAATAGCTAGGAATAAATCTAACCAAAGATGTAAAGGATCTGTATGCTGAAAACTACAGAAAGCTTATGAAGGTAATTGAAGAAGATTTAAAGAAATGGAAAGACATTCCCTGCTCATGGATTGGAAGAATAAATATTGTCAAAATGTCAATACTACCCAAAGCTATCTACACATTTAATGCAATCCCAATCAAAATTGCACCAGCATTCTTCTCGAAACTAGAACAAGCAATCCTAAAATTCATATGGAACCACAAAAGGCCCCGAAGAACCAAAGTAATTTTGAAGAAGAAGACCGAAGCAGGAGGCATCCCAATCCCAGACTTTAGCCTCTACTACAAAGCTGTAATCATCAAGACAGCATGGTATTGGCACAAAAACAGACACATAGACCAATGGAATAGAATAGAAACCCCAGAACTAGACCCACACACGTATGGCCAACTCATCTTTGACAAAGCAGGAAAGAACATCCAATGGAAAAAAGACAGCCTCTTTAACAAATGGTGCTGGGAGAACTGGACAGCAACATGCAGAAGGTTGAAACTAGACCACTTTCTCACACCATTCACAAAAATAAACTCAAAATGGATAAAGGACCTGAATGTGAGACAGGAAACCATCAAAACCTTAGAGGAAAAAGCAGGAAAAGACCTCTCTGACCTCAGCCGTAGCAATCTCTTACTCGAAACATCTCCAAAGGCAAGGGAATTAAAAGCAAAAGTGATTTACTGGGACCTGATGAAGATAAAAAGCTTCTGCACAGCAAAGGAAACAATCAACAAAACTAAAAGGCAACCAACGGAATGGGAAAAGATATTTGCAAATGACATATCGGACAAAGGGGTAGTATCCAAAATCTATAAAGAGCTCACCAAACTCCACACCCGAAAAACAAATAACCCAGTGAAGAAATGGGCAGAAAACATGAATAGACACTTCTCTAAAGAAGACATCCGGATGGCCAACAGGCACATGAAAAGATGTTCAACGTCGCTCCTTATCAGGGAAATACAAATCAAAACCACACTCAGGTATCACCTCACGCCAGTCAGAGTGGCCAAAATGAACAAATCAGGAGACTATAGATGCTGGAGAGGATGTGGAGAAACGGGAACCCTCTTGCACTGTTGGTGGGAATGCAAATTGGTGCAGCCGCTCTGGAAAGCAGTGTGGAGGTTCCTCAGAAAAATAAAAAGAGACCCACCCTATGACCCAGCAATAGCACTGCTAGGAATCTATCCAAGGGATACAGGAGTACTGATGCATAGGGGCACTTGTACCCCAATGTTCATAGCAGCACTCTCAACAATAGCCAAATTATGGAAAGAGCCTAAATGTCCATCAACTGATGCATGGATAAAGAAATTGTGGTTTATATACACAATGGAATACTACGTGGCAATGAGAAAAAATGAAATATGGCCTTTTGTAGCAACGTGGATGGAACTGGAGAGTGTGATGCTAAGTGAAATAAGCCATACAGAGAAAGACAGATACCATATGGTTTCACTCTTATGTGGATCCTGAGAAACTTAACAGGAACCCATGGGGGAGGGGAAGGAAAAAAAGAAAGAGGTTAGAGTGGGAGAGAGCCAAAGCCTAAGAGACTGTTAAAAACTGAGAACAAACTGAGGGTTGATGGGGGGTGGGAGGGAGGGGAGGGTGGGTGATGGGTATTGAAGAGGGCACCTTTTGGGATGAGCACTGGGTGTTGTATGGAAACCAATTTGACAATAAATTTCATATATAAAAGAAAAAAAAAGAAAAAAAAGAAATAAAACAAAAAAAAAAACAAAATGAATTTCTCACAACAAAAGAGTTTACATTACCAGAGTTTTGTCAGTGGAGGGAGGAAACCATTATTCTGGTCATACAAAAAACAGTTCTTAGAGTCTACAACAATTATTTTTATAATAACAAAAAATATGAAGAACATTGTGATATAACTTTAAATAACAATAGCCAAAATAATTTTCTTATGTAAGGAAGCATTCAATATAACACATTAACAAGTTGCCTACTATGTAATCCTATGTAATATTGAAGGTATGGAAGGAAGAATTCAAAGGAAACACCATACACATTATCTACCCTTAAGAAGTTTGAAATCTAATTAGAGAGACAAGGCTAACATGCATGAATCAATAGCTTATAAAATCAGATAGGCTATAATTCAGAACTAAGCTATATATTATTAGCACTTAAGTATTGGATAGGTTATGGGAAGAAAGATGATTTGTCTTTGGAGTAATTGAAGATGATTTCCAGCAGGGGGGTAAAATTTGACCTGGATGCCAATGAAATTTAGACAGGTAGAAGAGGGCTGCATCTATAACCCTGACTGCAATCATTGCAAAAGCAAAGTAATTGAATAATGAATGAGCATGACATACAAGTGGGAAATGAACCAGAGGACACATTTTAGTGAGGATGAAGTCCTTAGAGTTAGAATAGGTCATGTTTAAGCCTTGAAACACAGGCAGAGCTATTTGGACTTGATGCCATAGGAAACAATATATAATAGTATCACTTGCTAGAAATTTCCTGTATGTAGTAGATGGGAAACTGGATGCAGGGATACCAATAAGTAGTCTGTTGTAGGCATTTGATTGTTAACCTGAAGGAAGAATTAAGAAGACTTAGTAATTGTCTACAAAGCTAAATGTTTTCTGATGTAAGTTTACATATTTTGTTTATATAATGAACTTCCAAGATGCTTGCATACTCCTTAAAATAATTGAAATTTCAATTAGAGTATACCACGAGTAGATTATAAAGTGGCCTCAGCCACAGTAATGCAGGCTGAAGAATAGGCTAAAAATAATGCTGCTTTACCTAAGATTGAGATAAGCAAGTTTTCCTGAATTTGTAAAAAAAAAAAAATAGAATGTGCTGTTAAAAGAACCAAAATTGAACATTAATCATTAGATACATTTTTATTATGCAATATGTTAATGCCTACTATTTGATGAATTTCTTGCTGATTTGCCTATTACAAAATTTATCCTGATCTAGCCCCTAGTTTTTATTTCTAGATTTGATTTAGAATACTTTGTTCAAACTTATTGTAAATCATTACCTTGGAGTGTGCTTCTTCTATGTCAACTGTACAAAATCAAGCCATCTTAGCATCAAAGACCTTTCCAGTTTCTTGCAGTTGTTTGTGGCCTAATTCTGTCTTAGCCAAGGGCTGTTTATCCACCTTTTTCAGATAATCACAAAGATGATTTTAGTTCCCCTTCTGGCCTCCAATAATATAGGAGGGTCTTTTGTTTTGATATTGGATTCAAATATATTCAACTTGGCTAGAGGAGTAGGTAATTAAAATAACTGGCTATGTCTCAATTTTAGCGTGAAACCCAAATATCTCCATTTTGAGATCAGAAAAAATGACTACATTATTGACAATGAGCCAAAATTTACTTCTAAAATACATTCTTATTGCTAGGTAAAGTAGGTGTTATTTTAAATGAAATATAACAATTTTCTTAGCAGTACTGAAGCACTCTCTTTTGGAACAGCTTATCTTTGATATTTTTCTCTTCACTATATCATAAACCTTTCAAGTTATTGCAAAGTTCCTATTATCTGGAATATTGGCCTTCAGGTTTGACACGGAAAATTTCCTACTTAATGTAATATGCTTTTTATATAACAGATTAGTTTATTTGGTAGCTATTTATTGAAACCAAACTATGCATCAAGGGCTATGCTATGCTCCGAGGAGACAATAGTAAACAAGGGAGGCCAGGCAGAGGTCCCAAAGAAACACCCAGCCTTGTGGATGGAGAACACTCCTTGATATGGACACAAGGAAGCACAAAAAACTTAAGTGCAGCAGCTGCCATCAAAGAGACTAAAAGATGTATGAGCATTCAGAGCATAGGGAGCTAAACTTCAATGTTACTAAAGCGTGATTTTATTGCAAGACACTTTACTGAAAGGCATGATAGCTCCATAAAATATATTCTGACACATTTTAAATAGGAAACAACTTATGGGGTGCCTGGGTGGCTTAGTCGGCTAAGTGCCCAACTTTGGCTGTGGTCATGATCTCACAGTTGATGAGTTGGAGCCCCACATTGGGCTCTGTGCTGACAGCTCAGAGCCTGAAGCCTGCTTTGGATTCTGATTCCCTCTCTCTCTGCCCCTCCTCTGCTCACGCTCTCTCTCTCTCTCTCAAAAATAAATAAATATTTAAAAATTAAAAAAAATAAGCAACAAATTTTATACCAAAATATAAAGTGGTTTAATCTATTCATAAATGTAAAGCAGCATCAGTAAAGCCAAGGAAGACCAGAATATCAAACACTTCAAACTGTCAAATGATGATTAGATATTGAGAACAGAGAAAAGTCTGTTAGATTTGGTGACCTTCTAGACAATGGCTTTCAGCAGAATTATGGGATTCTAAACCAGATTCAGGGAATAAAGAGTGTGGGTGGTGAGAACATGGAGGACAAGAGATAGAAACTAAACATTAGAGAGTTTTGGTAGAGAGAATAAAAGACATTTCTAGAATGGGTGATTATGCTAAGTGAAGTTATTATTTGTTGCTGTTTTCCTAATTAAGAAAGACCTAGATAAGTTTTAAGATCTGCTTTTAAATAGACATACAATTTTTGATTGGAAAACTCCAATACTTAACATGTGTATTTTCATGAAAAATATATTATAGAAACAACAGCTTCATGATTATAAATACTAAACTTTACATTCCTCAGGGAATGCTCTTCCCAGTGGTCATTAGTTCTCTGATCTAAATAGTACATTATGGCAAAAGGTATGTAACCATGTAATAATGAAATCAAGACTACTAGTTCTAGAAATGAGACTGTTTAAGAAAGATTAAGTTAATGCAGAAGTTATTTATTCCCTGAATAGTTTTGTCTGGAGAACTTGCAGCTAGTGTACTTTGAATATCACCATGACTTTTGAACTATTAACTGTGATCCATTTGCTTCAATGCCATCACTACTTATAAACTAGGTTATATTTGGAAAGGAAGACTAGTAACAAAAGCCACCACTATTTCTAGTTTTTCTATGAAATTTTGCTTAATGTTCATAGATTTCTTCCCCTAACATAACTTACAATCTGCATAATTCATCTGTCTGTACTTTTACTTCTGTAGTTCATCATAGGAATTTTGGTAATGAATTTTTGGTAAGAAAGAGAGAGGAGCAGAGAAAATCCCAAGCAGGTTCCATGCTCAGAGTGGAGCCTGATGCAAGACTCTGTCCCAAAACTGCGAGATCATGACCTGAGCCAAAATCAAGAGTTGGACACTCAAACAACTGAACCACTCAGGCTCCCCATTTTAAACATTTTTAAATGTTGATCTTCCTAATAAGTTACTGAGTTAGAAGGAGAGGTATGTAGTATTTTATAATGTTTTCTTTTTATTTGAAATTTTAGTCTACTTACCATTTTGAGTCAGATAACTATATGGTAAAAACTAGAGTCTTAATACTGTAGATGTACACAAAATTGAACTTGTAATGTGATAATATTTCAAATTCAAAAATATAGGGAAAGGAATAGAGAATAAAGAATACCCCTGAAATACAGACCCTATTCTGCTGACTTTTCCTGTTCAATTCTGGGGTCCACATAATCTGCAATTCTCTTGAAAAGAAACAATGGAAAGATGAATTCATTTGTCAAATGAATTCTAGGCCCTATTCAATTAGAATCTTTGCAACCATGATTTGTTTTTTATAAAACTCATGTGCCCATGAAAAGAATATCTACCAAACTAAATCAATGGAAGAATTAAGGGGCTTTCTTTAATTTTAGTTATTTTTCAAAAACAGTGATCACAATATGGTAGATAACATTTTTTTTTACTTATAGAAAGTGTTAATTTTATTAAGGATTGCTAAAAGAATGAGTAGAATGTTAAATCATTTACATCACTGAGTACCATGTTAAAGATAGAGTCGTGAATATTTTTGAGCAAACACTGTGGTGATATTGTGATGCATAGGCAGGTGTAGATGTGAGATACTGTTTCCTTAAAACTTTATCATTATATGACACTTTAATTTCCCAGTGATTATGATTAATACTACTTGGAAATAATTTATCACTAATACTAATTCAAATGGTGGATCATTTCTAAGAATCAGTTGGCAATGAAGCTGAATCCCGCTGATATCCTACTAGTTTAATGCATTACATAGTCTTTCATTAATACCATGTTTATCCTTGTTGACAGGTATCACATTTGCTGATTTTTTAAAAAAGTGTCCCTTCCAGTTCAAAGACATTTTGGTCTTTAAAAAACTAAATTATGCTAAAGCAAAAAAAAAAAAAAAGATACATACAAGCTTTTTCTTAGCCATATGTTTAAAGCAATCAAAAAGTTGAAGTTGCATCTCTGCAGTGCTTATTCTGCTATAAAAGGACTAATATAATGAATCATGTGGCACTGCAGAGAAGAAAGTTTTCCTTTTTTGTCTTCATTTTCTATTAAACTTGGCTTTCAATTTCAATGACACTGAAAGTAGGTTATGCATATAAGCTGAAATCAGGAATTACTTGCCAAGAAATCTACCTTGTGTACATGATTTAAATATGTCATGCTGTTTACCTTTAGAAAATAAACTTTTCTTCTTGCTTCCACCCAGAAGGTTGGTCTTTTTTTTAAATATCAATATACATTATAAGGTGTCTCATTTCATAAGACAAAGATTCTCTGAAAATGCCATGTTTCCAAAATCCATTTGCAAAGGAAGCATCCTGTACAATATTAGCAGTAATAGACAATAATGTCAGTCTGATGCAAAAATAAGAAAAGGCAAAAGGAACCATATTGTAAGGTTAACTCATTTTATTTTCATGTATATGACATTCAGTTGCAATGCTTTTTTCTGCCCATGTGGAAACCTCAGTCATTTATATGGTAGTGCTAGCTATAACAAGTCCACTAGAGGTGTCATGAAGAAACTGAGACCCGGCACCTTCGATCATTATTTCTAGATATTGGTATTAACTGTTATAGTCAGTATGAATATCAAAACCATGGAAGGTCTGCCTTCCTCTCTCACAGTAATGCCAATGATTTTATTGTAGTTGTGACATTTCCACCTTTTAACAAACATGCTTTAAGTGCTTTCCATGTACATAGCACTGTGTTAGTTGTCAAGGATAATAAAACAATTACGATATAGTCTCTGATCTTAAAGAGTTATCTGATATCTAACTGTTCCTAAAACTGCCTAATGATGGAGTAGGAATACAAGTGCTCAAGCAATATTAACAAGTGGCTTACTATGGGATTTAAAACCATGTTATGGTCTTCTGGTTAAGTCTCAACCCCCTCCCAAAACATACTCACCAAATGCAATTCCCTTTTCTGCAATACATTACAACATGAAGGCACTTGGGAAAGGGAATCCACTTATTAGGCACCATGTTATTTTCTTCTAAATATCATGCAGCAATGCCTATTCACACCACCTAAGGTGAATTGGATTAGAATTCCCAGAGAGTTATCTTGAATTTTGGGTGTAAAATGAGCTGATCCATATTGAAAGATGTTATATGACTGAAAGTTAAGTACCACTGAGTCACAGAAAAATCTGAGCATCAGCACAGCTGGATCTAGCCTGCAGGGCTCAGAAGAGAATACTTGATAGGTGAGGTCTAATAAGAATTAATCACTGGTGGGATTCCTGGGTGGCTCAGTCAGTTAAGCATCCAACTCTTGATTTCGGCTCAGGTCATGATCTCTTGGTTTGTGAGTTCGAGTCCCTCATCAGGCTCCATGTGGATAGTGCAGAGCCTACTTGGGATTCTCTGTCTCCCTCTCTCTCTGTCCCTCCACTGCTCACTATCTCTCTCAAAATAAATAAATAAACATTAAAAAAAAGAATTAGTTACTGGGGGTTCCATTTAATAAAAGCATATGCTGTGAGAATTTCTGAAAACTTACTGGGAATGTCAATATTTGGGCAATTCACACAGGAATGTGAAAGACTAGTCTTTGCTAGGATATACAGTTAGCTCTTCCTCATTTATAACCCCTAAAATAAAATAGGTATGTCACACAGAAGAGATGTTTAACTTCCATTTATTTCAGACCTATTTTCTTTTTTAAAAAAATAATATTATTTACTTTTGAGAGAGAGAGACAGGCAGACAGAACGTGAGCCCGGGGGGAGGTGGGGGGAGAGAGAGGGAGACACAGAATCCAAAGAAGGCTCCAGGCAGTGAGCAGTCAGCACAGAGCCTGACTTGGGGCTTGAACTCACAGACCATGAGATCATGACCTGAGCTAAAGTCGGACGCTTAACCGACTGAGCCACCTAGGCACCTCATGGACCTATTTTGTTTTAGATACAACATATATTTAATCTTCATATATCCTCATTTTACAAAGGAGAAAGCTGAGGTTCAGAGAGGTCAGGTAACTTTTAAAATCTAGTTTCAGCTAGTAATTGGTGGGTCTAGGATTCTGCCAGTTTGGTCGACAATAAATCTGAAACTTCCTCCACTCTACCATGATACACTGG
Organism: Acinonyx jubatus; assembly: GCF_027475565.1. Lineage (NCBI taxonomy): Eukaryota > Metazoa > Chordata > Mammalia > Carnivora > Felidae > Acinonyx > Acinonyx jubatus. Next base: position 101,610,290 of record NC_069389.1, on the reverse strand, counting down.
AAGTAATGGTGGGGTGGTAGAGTGTTCTAGTCCTGAAATTCCTGCAGAAATGTGAAAGGCTAATATTTGCTAGGCACTTCTAAATGCCTCCATCTCTCCTTCTGTGGCAAAAGGGAATAATCAGAGTTGCCCGGTTTTATGAATTATGTATTAATGTCGGAAAAAGGACAGTGAGGATTTAGTTTGTGGTAAAGCAAAATAATGGTCCTCTAAAGAAGTTCACACTTCAGTCGCTGGAACCTGTATGTCACAGAGATATGTGACTTGAGAGAGACTAAGCCTGTAATTGTCATCATTGAAGATGAAGGAAGGGGGACCTGAGCCAAGAAATAACAACAGCTTCTAGAAAATGGAAACAACCCTCAAATGACAACCAGTAAGGAAACAAACATCAGTCATATAATGAACCACAAGGAATTTGAATAATCATGAAAACAGATTCTCCCTTAGAGCTTCTAGAAGGGAGTACAGCCCTGTTGGCATGCAGATTTTGGCCCCATGAGATACATATAAGATTTCTAACCTATAGACCTGTTAATCTTTTTTAAGTCACTGTAAGTTGCTAAATTTGTAGTAATTACTTTTTAGGTGAGCAACAGAAAACTAAAACATAGTTATTCTTCCACACACACTCATCTTCCCCCCAACCACATACATACTTCTCTTTCTCCCACTCTCTCAATATAGTTATATTGTTCTGGTTGGTTGAATAGTTAATGTTTACATGTTATCACTTTTGTTATTGACTTTCTAAATGCTAATGATGTCTGAGCTATGAAATACGCTTTATTGTTCCTTTCCCATGCAGTTATTTTCTTGTGCTCATATTTAACTATCTACCTTTCTCTCTCACTTTCTTCCCTTCCTCTCCCTCACTTTCTCCCTCTCTCTCTTGCTCTCTTTTCCCCTCTCTGCTTATCTTTCTATGTTTTTCCCACAAATTTATCCCTAATACTACTCCCCAAGTAGTGCAAATCTCCAATTAACATGTGCTAAAACAAGTATTTTATCAAGGTCTGTTTCTTGCAGAAGTTTCTCCTGGAGCACTATGTAATCTTTTTTTTTTTCTAATAAATACATTTTATTTTAATATGAACTATAAAAATGTAAATATATTAAGTGCAAGGTTTGGAAAATTTTATCTACTGAATATACCTCTATAATCACCCCAAACAGAATATAGAACATTCTTACAACAGCAAAACGCTCCCCCATGCTCTTTACTGTCAATCTGTCACTCTAGTCCCATCCCCACCTGAGACAACCTTGATCTGATATGTATGACCATTAATTAAATTATCTTTATGGAAATGAATACATACTGTATGTATTCTTTTGTATTGGGGTATTTTCACTCACTATAACATTTATGAAATTAATGCATCTTATTGTGCATTTTGGCAATTCATTTGTTTTATTTTTCTTTTTCCCCCAGTTTTAGATACAATTGACATATAACATAAGTTTAAAATGTACATGTTGATTTGATATATTTATATATCCTATAATGATTATCACCATAGCATTAGCTAACACCACCATCCTGTCACACAATTACTGTTTCTTTTTGTGGTGAGAAAATGTAAGATCTACTCTATTGGCAACATTCAAGTATATGATACAGTATTGTTAGGTATAATTGCTATGTTATACATTGCGTCTATAGATTTTGTTAATCTTGTAACTGCAAGTTTTTACCCTGAGAAATATCTGCACATCTTCTTCAACATCTGTCAATCATCATTCTACTTTGTTTCTTTGAGTCCAACATTGTTAGATTCAGCATATAAGTGATAGCATACATTCTTTGTCTTGCTCTGACTTATTTCATTTATTATAATGCACTAAAGCTTCATCCAAGTTTTTACAAATGGCAAGATTTCCTTTTTTTCTTATAGCTGAATAATATTCCATTGTGTGTACATGTGTAATTATACATATGCATATACATATACAACTTCTTTATGCATTCATCAGTTGGTGGACACTTATTGTAAATAATGCTGTAGGGCATTATGAGAGGGCAGATATCTCTATGAAATCCTGACTTCAATTCTAGTGGATATGTACTCAGAAGTGAATTTACTGGATGATACGGTTCTACTATTTTTTAAAGTTTTTATTTAACTTCCAGGTAGTTAACATACTGTGTAACAATAGTTTCAGGTGTGCAATATAGTGATGCAACACTTCCATACAACACCCAGTGCTTATCACAAGTGCACTCTTTAATCCCCATCACCTATACACAACCCATTCACCCATACACAACCATCCTGGTAACCACCAATTTATTCTCTAGAGTTAAGAGTCTGCTTCTTGGTTTGCCTCGCTCTCCTTTTTTTTTTCCTCTTTGCTAATTTGCTTTGTGTCTTAAATTCCACATATAAGTGAAACCATAGAGTATTCATCTTTATCTAACTCACTTATTTCAGTTGCATAATACTCCCTAGTTCTATCCACGTCATTACAAATAGCAAGATTTCAATCTTTTTATGGCTGAGTAATATTCCATTATATGTATACCGCTGCTTTATCCATTCATTAGTTGATGGACACTTGGGCTTCGTCCATAACTTGGCTATTGTAGATAATACTGCTATAAATATTGTGGTGAATTTATCCATTTGAATTAGTATTTTTGCATTTTTTTGGGTAAAACCTAGTAGTGCAATTGCTGGAACATAGGGTAGTTCAACTTTTTAACTTTAGGAGGAACCTCTATACTGTTTTCCAGAGAGGCTGTATCACTTTGCATTCCCACCAACAGTACAAAAGGGTTCCCCTTTATCCATGTTCTCACCACCATCTGTTGTTTCTTGTGATGTTGATTTTATCCATTCTGACAGGTATGAGGTGAAATATCATTGTAGCTTTCATTTGTGTTTCCCTGATGATGAGTGATGTTGACCTTCTTTTCATGTGTCTGTTGATTATCTGTATATCTTCTTTGGAAAAATGTCTACTCATATATTTGGCCCATTTTTAATTGAATTATTCATTTCTTCAGCATTGAGATTTATAATTTTTTAAATATATTTTGGACACTAACACTTTATCAGATATGGCATTTGAAAATATCTTCTCTCATACTGTAGGTTATCTTTTTTGTTTTTTTGGTTGTTTTCTTCACTATGCAGATTTTTATTTTGATGACTTCCCAATAGTTCAGTTTTGCTTTTGTTTACCTTGCCTCAGGAGGTATATCTAGTAAGAAGTTGCTCTGGTCAATGTCAAGGAGGTTACTGCCATGTTCTCCCCTAGGATTTTGATGGTTTCCTGTCTCATATTTAGTTCTTTCATCCATTTTGAATTATTTTTGCATATGGTGTAAAAAGGTGGTCCAGTTTCATTCTTTTCCATGTTGCTGTCTAGCTTTTCCAACACGATTTGTTGAAGATACTTTTTTTCATTTGATATTCTTCCTGCTTTGTGGAAGAGTAGTTGACCACAGATTTGTACGCCTATGTCTGGGTTCTCTATTCTGTTCCATTGATCTATGTGTCTGTTTTTCTGCCAGTACCATAGTGTCTCAATCACTACAGCTTTGCAATCTACCTTGATGTCCAGAATGTCATGCCTACAGCTTTTCTTTTCTTTTTCAAGATTGCTTTATATATTGAGTGTCTTTTGTGGTTCCATACAAATCTGAGCATTGCTTCTTCTAGCTCTGTGAAAAACGCTGGTGTTATTTTGATAAGGATTGCATTAAATGTGTAGATTGCTTTGGGTGGCATAGATATTTTAACAATATTTGTTCTTCAAATCCATGAGCAAGGAATGTCTTTCCATATCTTTGTGTCATTTTCAATTTCTTTTATCAGTGTTTTATAGTTTTTAGAGTACACATTTTACATCTCTTTGATTAGGTTTATTCCTAGATAATTTATGGGTTTTGGTGCAATTGTAAATGGGATTGACACCTTAATTTCTCTTTCTGCTGCTTCATTATTAGTGTATATAAATGCAAGAGAGACACTCATGTGGCATAGGAGGATGCTGGGCTCACAGCGTCCTGCTGATCACTTAGATTCCACCGACACCTGCCTAAATAACCCAGAAAACCACCAGAAGACTAGTAGAACAGAGTCTCCAGAGCCAAGTGCAGACAAGAGGCCCATGGAAGAGGGTAGGAAGGGTGGAGAGGCGGTGTGCACTACACGGACTGGCGGGAGGGAGCTGGGGCAGAGGGGCAGCCCACAGGCCAAGCAGAGCCCCCGAATCTGGCTTGCAAAAGCAGAGGCGCCAGACGGAGTGTGTTTGGACAGCAAGCGGGACTTAACATCTGGAAGGTTATAAGTTAACAGCTCTGCTCAGAGAGTGGGAAGGCTGGAGGACAACGGGGGGGGCGGGGAGAGTTTCTGAGCCCTGGGTCAATAGAGTTCAGTTTGGCAGGGAACAAAGGTGCTCACCAGTGCCATCTCTCTCACCCATCCCCCAGCCAAAATCCCAAAGGGAACCAGTTCCTGCCAGGGAACTTGCTTGCACCTCGCAAACACCCAATGCTGTGCTTCTGTGGATCCAATCCTCCTGGCAGCAGGTCTGACTCCCTCTTGCTGCGGCAGGGCCCCTCCCGAAACAGATAACGAAGGAGAAGCTAGCTGAGCCTGCCCCTCCTGCCCCTGTGCACCTTGCCTATCCACCCCAGTTAATATGCCAGATCCCCAAACCACAAGTCTGGCAGTGTGCAAGTAGCCCAGATGGGCCACGCCACCCCACAGTGAATCCCGCCCCTAGAAGAGGGAAAGAGACGGTACACACCAGTCTGACTGTGGCCCCAGTGGTGGGCTGGGGGCAGAAATCAGGTCTGACTGCGGCCCCGCCCACCAGCTCCAGTTATACACCACAGCACAGGGGAAGTGCCCTGCAGGTCCTCACCACTCAGGGAATATCCAAAATGACCAAACGGAAGAATTCCCCTCAAAAGAATCTCCAGGAAATAACAACAGCTAGCGAACTGATCAAAAATGATTTAAACAATATAACAGAAAGTGAATTTAGAATAATAGTCATAAAATTAATCGCTGGGCTTGAAAACAACATACAGGAAAGCAGAGAATCTATTGCTACAGAGATCAAGGGACTAAGGAATAGTCAGGAAGAGCTAAAAAATGCTATAAATGAGCTGCAAAATAAAATGGAAATGACCATGGCTCGGATTGAAGAAGCAGAGGAGAGAATAGGTGAACTAGAAGATAAAATTATGGAAAAAGAGGAAGCTGAGAAAAAGAGAGATAAAAAATCCAGGAGTATAAGGGGAAAATTAGAGAACTAAGTGATGCACTAAAGACAAATAATCTCTGCATAATTGGTATACCAGAGGAGGAAGAGAGAGGGAAAGGTGCTGAAGGCATACTTGAAGAAATAATAGCTGAGAACTTCCCTGATCTGGGGAAGGAAAAAGGCATTGAAATCCAAGAGGCACAGAGAACTCCCTTCAGACGGAACTTGAATCGATCTTCTGCATGACATGTCATAGTGAAACTGGCAAAATACATGGATAAAGAGAAAATTCTGAAAGCAGCAAGGGGCAAACGTGCCCTCACATATAAAGGGAGACCTATAAGACTTGTGACTGATCTCTCTTTTGAAACTTGGCAGGCCAGAAAGAATTGGCACGAGATTTTCAGTGTGCTAGACAGAAAAAATATGCAGCCGAGAATCCTTTATCCAGCAAGTCTGTCATTTAGAATAGAAGGAGAGATTAAGGTCTTCCCAAACAAACAAAAACTGAAGGAATTTGTCACCACTAAACCATCCCTACAAGAGATCCTAAGGGAGACCCTGTGAGACAAAGTACCAGAGACATCACTACAAGCATAAAACATACAGACATCACAATGACTCTAAACCCATATTTTTCTTTAATAACACTGAATGTAAATGGACTAAATGCTCCCACCAAAAGACATAGGGTATCATAATGGATAAAAAAAAACAAGACCCATCTATTTGCTGTCTACAAGAGACTCATTTTAGACCTGAGGACACCTTCAGATTGAGAGTGAGGGGATGGAGAACTATTTATCATGATACTGGAAGTCAAAAGAAAGCTGTAGTAGCCATACTTATATCAGACAAACTAGACTTTAAATTAAAGACTGTAACAAGAGATGAAGAAGGGCATTATATAATAATTACAGGGTCTATCCATCAGGAAGAGCTAACAAAGATATCAGATACACAGCTTAACCTTACACCTTAAGGATTTGGAAACAGAACAGCAAATAAAACCCAAAACCAGCAGAAGACAGGAAATAATAAAGATTAGAGCAGAAATTAATCCCATCAAAACCAAACAAACAAACAGTAGAACAGATCAATGAAACCAGAAACTGGTTCTTTGAAAGAATTAACAAAATTGATAAACCACTAGCCAGTTTGATCAAAGAGAAAAAGGAAAGGACTCAAATAAATAAAATCAAGAATTAAAGAGACACATTCACAACAGAATTAAAAACAATAATAAGAGAATATTATGAGCAACTAAATGACAATAAAATTGGCAATCTGAAAGAAATGGACAAATTCCTAGAAACATACACTACCAAAACTGAAACATGAAGAAATAGAAAATTTGAACAGACCCATAACCAGTAAGGAAATCGAATTAGTAACCAAAAATCTGTCAAAAAACAAGAGTCCAGGGCCAGATGGCTTTCTGGGGAATTCTAACAAACATTTAAGGAAGAGTTAACACCTATTCACTTGAAACTGTTCCAAAAAATAGAAGTGGAAGGAAAACTTCCAAACTCTTTCTATGAAGCCAGCATTACCTTGATTCCAAAACTAGAGATACTACACTGAAAAGAAGAACTGTAGACCAATTTCCCTGATGAACATGGACACAAAATCCTCAAGAAGATATTAGCCAACCAGCTCCAATGATACATTAAAAAAATTATTCACCACGACCAAGTAGGATTTATACCTGGGATGCAGGGCTGGTTCAATATCCGCAAAACAATCAATGTGATTCATCACATAAAAAAAGAAAGAACAAGAACCACATGATGCTCTCAATAGATGCAGAGAAAGCATTTGACAAAATACAGCATCCTTTCTTGATAAAAACCCTCAAGAAACTAGGGATAGAAGGAGCATACCTCGAGATCATAAAAGCCATATATGAATGACCCAACGCTAATATCATTCTCAATGGGGAAACATTGAGAGCTTTTCCTGTAAGGTCAGGAATAGGACAGGGATGTCCACTCTCACCACTGTTATTCAACATAGTATTGGAAGTCTTAGCCACTGCTATCAGACAGCACAAAGAAATAAAAAACATCCAAATCGGCCAGGAGGAGGTCAAACTTTCACTCTTTGCAGATGACATCATGGTCTATATGGAAAACCCAAAAGATTCCACCAAAAAACTGCTAGAACTGATTCATAAATTAAGCAATATAAAATCAACGTACAGAAATTGGTTGCATTCCTTTACACCAACAATGAAGCAACAGAAAGAGAAATCAAAGAATCGACCCCATTTACAATTGCAATAAAAACCATAAAATACCGAGGAATAAATCTAAGCAAAGAGGTGAAAAATCTATACACTTAAAACTATACAAAGCTTATGAAAGAAATTGAAGAAGACACAAAAAAATGGAAAAAGATTCCATGCTCCTGGGTAGGAAGAACAAATATTGTTAAAATGTCAATACTACCCAAAGCAATCTACATATTCAACGCAGTCCCTATCAAAATAACACCAGTATTCTTCACAGAGCTAGAACAAAGAATCCTAAAATTTGTATGGAACCAGAAAACACCCTGAATAGCCAAGGAAAGCTTGAAAAAGAAATCCAAAGCAGGAGGCATCACAATCCCGGACTTCAAGCTATCCTACAAAGCTGTAATCATCAAGACATTATGGTACTGGCACAAGAATAGATACTCAGTTCACAATGTAACAGAATAGAGAACCCAGACATGGACCCACAAATGTAGAGCCAACTAATCTTTGACAAAGCAGGAAAGAATATCCAATGGAATAAACACAGTCCCTTCAGCAAGTGGTGCTGGGAAAACTGGTCAGCGACATGCAGAAAAATGAACCTGGACCACTTTCTTATACCATGCACAAAAATAAACTCAAAATGGATGAAAGACCTCAATGTAAGACAGGAAACCATCAAAATCCTGTAGGAGAAATCAGGCAAAAACCTCTTTGATCTTGGCTGCAGTAACTTCTTACTCAACATGTCTCTGGAGGCAAGGGAAACAAAAGCAAAAATGACGACTGGGACCTCATCAAATTAAAAAGCTTCTGCACAGCGAAGGAAACCATCAGCAAAACTAAAAGGCAACTGACAGAATAGGAGAAAATATTTGCACATGACATATCAGATAAATGGTTAGTATCCCAAATCTGCAAAGAACGGATCAAACTCAACACCCAAAAAACAAATAATCCAGTGAAGAAATGGGCAAAAGACATGAATAGACACTTCTCCAAAGAAGACATTCATATGGCCAACTAACACATGAAAAAATGCTCCACATCACTCATCATCAGGAAAATACAAATCAAAACCACAATGAGATACCACCTGACACCTGTCAGAATGGCTAACATTAACAACTCATGCAACATCAGATGTTGGCGAGGTTGCAAAGAAAGAGGATCTCTTTTGCATTGTTGGTGGGAATGCAAACTGGTGCAGCCACTCTGGACAACACTATGGAGGCTCCTCAAAAAACTAAAAATAGAACTACCCTATGACCCAGCAATTGCACTACTAGGTATTTATCCATAGGATACAGGTGTGCTGTTTCGAAGGGACACATGCACCCCCATGTTTATAGCAGCACTACCAACAATAGCCAAAGTATGGAAAAACACAAATGTCCATCGATGGATGAATGTATAAAGAATTTGTGGTATATATATAAAATGGAGTATTACTCAGCAATCAAAAAGAATGAAATCTTGCCATTTGCAACTACATGGATGGAATTAGAGGGTATTATGCTAAGTGAAATTAGTCAGTCAGAGAAAGTCAAAAATCATATGACTTCACTCATATGAGGACTTTAAGAGACAAAACAGATGAACATAAGGGAAGGGATACAAAAATAATATAAAAATAGGGAGGGAGACAAAACAGAAGAGACACATAAATATGGAGAACAAACTGAGAGTTACTGGAGGGGTTGTGGGAGTGGGGATGGGTTAAATGGGTAAGGGGCACTAAGGAATCTACTCCTGAAATCATTGTTGCACTATATGCTAACAATTTGGATGTAAATTAAAAAATAATAATAATAAATTATAATAAATTTTTTCTTTATTTTTGTTATTTTATGTTTAAAGTGTTTTGAGGATATTGATAGTGAAAACACATTTATTGTGTTTATATGCTGCTATTTAATTCACCCGTTCATCAGTATAAATTTTTCTGTTTATATCTAGTAATACTCTTTTCTCTCTCTTTTTTTCTTTTAATTCACTGTGTTTTTATATCTAGAGTGCATGTTATTAAAATAACATACAGTTAAGTCTTATTTTTTTATTCAACCTAAAGATATATGTGTTAATTATATGCTTGATCCATTTGTCTTTGATGTAATAATTGACACAGTGACTTCAAGTCTGCAATTTTTGTTTGTCTCATGTATTTAATTTTTTCTTTCTTTACTCTAGTTTTGTTTTCTTTTGGGTGTCTACTATTTTCTTACATTATTTAATTTTATTTCCTATACTGTTTTTATAGTATAATTCTTCTTATTTCAGTGTTTAGCTTTTGCTCTGAGGATTACAATATGCATTGATACCAAAGTCTACTTAGAATTAAATTCTATCATTTTTCACTTGTACATTTTACAAGTGTAAGAATCTTAAAACGTTTTAATTCCATTAGCACTCCTTATCCTTTGTGGTATTGCTATACATTTTAGTTTTCCATTTGATATCAACTTTACAATAATGTTATCTTTTCTTTAAAAAGCCATTTGTTTTATAAGAAAATGTGTCATAAAAGAGAATAGGAATATAGATAGTGCTGAACCTCTCATAAGAAACAATGGTGGCTAAAATACACTGCAATGAGATCTCTAAAGCAATGAAAGCAAAAGAAAAGCCTGTCAGCACAGAATTCTATATTCATTAAAAATATCCTTTGAAAGGACAGATGAAATAGGACATTTTATCGATAAATACAATCTGAGATAATTTGGTGCCTACAAACTTATGTTAGAGTAAATCCCAAGAGAAGTTTTTCAAGCTGAAAAGAAACATTTGATGCCTAATTCAGATATACGAAAAAGAATACAAAGCAATAGATAAGGCAACATTGTAGATGATAAATATGTAATATGAATTACTTTTTCTTCTCTTAACTTCCCTAAAAGGCAATTGTGAGTAAGAATAAAGAGCTTTTAAATAAAAATATATCTACAAAGGAAAAAACACCTACCTCACACAATACATAAAAATAAATTCCAGGTAGATTATAGATCTAAATATGAAAGACAAAACAATAAAGGGTGGGTCTAGAAGATAATATAAGACTATACCTTCATAATATTCCATAAAATCCCTCAAACAAGACACAAAAAGCAATAGTCATCAAGGAATAAACTGATGATTTGAATTATATTAGAATAATAATTTCCCTTCATCAAAAGTCATCATTGGGAGTGTGAAAAGGAAAGCCAGAGTTGGAAAAATATAAGCAACAAAGGTACATACATGGAACATATGAAAAATACATATCAGTAAGAAAAATTCAGTCAACCTAGTAAAAACTATGAGCAACAGATATGAATAGATATTTAAAAAGAAGTAAGTTCAAGTGGCCACTATACATGGGAAAGATGCAAAAAATATGTTAACAATCAGAGTAATACAACTTGAAATCAGAATGAATTCCATTACATACCTATCAGAATGGCATAAGAGAAAAAAGACTAACAATATTAAGATTGTCTAAGATACTGAACAACTGGAACTCTCATGCACTGCTGGTGGGAATGTAAATTTATGCAAGCACTTTGAAAATACATTGGCATTATCTATTAATAGTGAAGATACAAGTAAATTATGACCCAAAAATTACACTCAATAATTACATGCACATTTCCATCAAGAGACATGTACAAGAATGTATATAGCAGGATTATTTGTAATACAAAAAAGCTGAAAAAACATAAGTGGTCATGAATTATAGACTGGATAAATTATGCTAAATACATAAAGTGGAATGTGATACAATAAATTTTTATCATTATTCTTATTTTTGAATCTTATACGAACCTTTTACTGAAATCCCCGAACTACTAACCAATGATATTTATTACATAAATATTATGTGCTAAGCAAACTTCTGAACACTGTATATATATTATCCATTTGATATAAGGAAAAAAGATGAGGTAGACTCTTTTATTATTCCCATTTACAAATGAGGAAACTGAGGCTACATGTTTGAATACGTAACCAACAAGTGGCAAAGCTGTGATTTGTATCTAACCCCCCCGATTCCAAATGTGCTGCTTTTTCTATTCTATCTTACTCTCTCCAATTATGTAAAACACTAGAAACATATATTCTTGAAACAGTGACTGTACAGCATGATAGTTAAAACATGATACATATTTAATGAAACATGCATGCAAAATAAATAGAGCAATGCATTATAAACATTTGGAATTAAACTATAAATACAATTCTATATTATATTTGGTCACCTAATATTGGACTAAAATTCTATTAAGTATTTTCAAAAACAAAGTTAGATTTAATTATTTTTAGAAAAATTACATACAGTAACACTTGTTTATTTTGGTGTACAATTTTTATAACTTTAATATATACACATATCCTTGTAACTCTATTACAATTACTGCTTCTTTGTATCATACCCTCCCTGCACCCTTAAGTTCTGGGAACCACTGACTTACTATCTATCTTTATAATTTGCTCTTTCATATAAATAAAACGGCATATAAATGGAATCACACAGTATATAACATTTGTGATTGCTTTTTCCATATGGCATAATTATTTGAAATCTATCTATACTGTTACATGAATCAGTAGATGATTTTGTATTATTGTTGACTAATATTCCATTATGTGGATACAACATTGTTCATCCATTCACCCATTAGAGAAAACATGATATTAATGAGTTAAGATATAATTCCATTTTTTCTATGTTGCAAGATATTTGATGCATATTTCCAGCTTGTCTGCACAAACGCTGAAAAAATTAAATTCCCAAAACCTGTAGAGGAGAATACATTTCTCATTCCCTTTCTAAAATTGTGTACCTTCTCTATATTATAATTTTAATTGTATCCATTTGACAAAAAACTAGTAGCTAGCTAATAGCTACAGTTTTTATTATTTACATGAACCGGGAACTTTAATAGACAGTTTTCATAGATTTATTTATTCAGTCTTCACATCAATATATGAAAACATTATTGTTTACACTTATAGGTGAAATATCGAGACACAGAGAGTTAGTAACCTATGCTAGATCATACAGACCTTAAGTAACAGAGCTGGTTTTCATCATACAAAGCCTGATTCCAGAGTCCAGACTCTCTTTTTCCCTTTTTTTTCCTCAAAAGTTTTATTTAATTCTAGCTAGTTAACATGTAGTGTAATATTGATTTTCAGGAGTAGAATTTAGTGATTCATCACTTACATATAACACCCAGTGCTCAAAATAACAAGTTCCCTCATTAACACCTATCACTCAAATAGCCAATTCCCCTGCCCACCTCCCCTCCAGCAACCCAAAGTTTGTTCTCTAACAAAGTCTCTTATGGTTTGCTCCCCTCTCTTTTTTTCCCCTTCCCCTACGTTCATCTATTTTATTTCATAAATTCCACATATGAGTGAAATCATATGGTATTTCCCTTTTTCTAAAAACTTAGTACATTTAGCATAATACACTCTAACTTCATCCACATTATTTCAATGGCAAGATTTCATTCTTTTTATGCCTGAGTAATATTTCAGTACATATATATACATATATACATGTATGTATATAAGTTGTCATTTAAGTAAATACCTAGTAGTACAATTTTTAAATTTTGGGGGAACATCCATACTGCTTTCCAGAGTGGCTGGATCAGTTTGTATTCCCACCAACAGTGTGAGAGGGTTCCCCTTTCTCTGCATCCTCTCCAACATCTACTCTTCCTTGTTGCTAATTTTAACCATTCTGACAGATGTGAGGTGATATCTCATTATAGTTTTGATTTGTAGTTCCCTAATGATGAGTGGTGTTGAGCATTTTTTCATGCGTATTTTGGCCATCTGGATGTCTTCTGTGGAAAAATGTTTATTCATGTCTTCTGCCCATTTCTTAACTGGATTATTTGCTTATCGGGTGTTGAGTTTGATAAGTTCTTTATAGATTTTGGATACAAATCCTTTCATCAGATATGTCATTTGCAAATACCTTCTCCCATTCCAAAGGTTGCCTTTTACTTTTGTTGATTATTTCTTTTGCTGTGCAAAAGCTTTTTATCTTGATGAGATCCCAATTGTTCATTTTTGTCTTTGTTTTCTTTGCCTCTGGAGACGTGTCTAGAAAGAAATTTTTATGGCCTAGATCAAAGAGGTTGCTGCCTGTATTCTCCTCTAGGATTTGGATGGTTTCCCATCTCACATTTAAGGCTTTCATACATTTTGATTTTATTTTTATGTATTGTGTAAGAAAGCTATCCAGGTTCATTCTTCTGCATGTTGCTGTACAGATTGCCCAACACAATTTATTGAAGAGACTGCCTTTTTTCCATTAGATATTTTCCCCACCTCGTCAAATATTAGTTGCTTATAGAGTTTTGGGTCCCTTTCTGAGTTTTCTAATCTGTTCTATTGATCTATGTGTTTGTTTGTATGCCATTACCATAAAGATTTGATCACTACAGCTTGGCAATATAGCTTGAAGTCTGGAAAGTGATGCCTCCAGCTTTGTTTTCTTTTTCAAGATTGTTTTGGCTATTCAGGTTCTTTTGTGTTTCCATACAAATTTGAGGATTGCTTGTTCCAGCTCTGTGAAAAATGCTGGCAGTATTTTAATAGGGATTTCTTTAAATGTGTAGACCACTTTGGGTGATGTAGACATTTTACCAATATGTTTTCTTCCAATCCATGAGCATGGAATGTTTTTTCCATTTCTTGGTGCCCTCTTCAATTTCTTTCATAAGCTTTTTATAGTTTTCAGCATATAGATCTTTTATCTCTTTGGCTATGTTTATTCCTAGGTATTTTACGGTATTTAGTGCAATTGTAAATGGGATCAATTCCTTGATTTCTGTTTCTACTGCTTCATTATTGGTATATAGAAATGCCATCAATTTCTGTACATTAATTTTATATCCTGCAACTTTGCAGTATTCATGTATCAATTTCTGCAATTTTTGGTGGAGTTTTTAAGATTTCCTGCATAGAGTATCATGTCATCTGCAAGTAGTGAATATTTGACTTCTTCTTTGCCTATTTGGATGCCTTTTATTTCTTATTCTTGTCTGATTGTTGAGGCTAGGACTTCTAGAACTATATTAAAAAACAGTGGTGGGTATCCTTGTCTTCTTGACTGTACAGGAAAAGCTCTTAGATTTTGCCCATTGAAGATAATTAGCTATGGGTCTTTCACATATGGCCTTTATAATGTTGAGGTATGTTCCCTCTATGACTACTTTGCAAAGGATTTTTATCAAGAAAGGATGCTGTATTTTGTCAAATTTTTTTTCTGCATCTATTGAGAGAATCTAATAATTCTTATCCTTTATTTTATTATGTGATATATCACATTGATTGATTTGTGGATATTGAACTAGCCCTGCAGCCCAGGAATAAATCCCACTTGATCATGGTGAATTATTCTTTTAATGTACTGGTGAATCTGATTTGCTAGTATCTTTTTGAAATTTTGCATCCATGTTCATTAGGGATATTGGCCTGAAATTCTCCTTTTAGTTGGGGTCTTTTTCGTGTTTTGGAATCAAGGTAATACTAGAATGAGTTGGAAAGTTTTCCTCCCATTTCTAATTTTTAGAACAATTTGTGAAGAATACATGTTAACTCTTCTTTAAATGTCTGGTAGAATTCCTCTGGGAAGCCATCTGGTCCTGGACTTTTGTTCATTGGGAGATTTCTGATTCCTACTTTAATTTTTGTTGTTGTTGTTGTTGTTGGTTATAGGTCTATTCAAATTTTCTGTTTCTTCCTTTTTCAATTTTGGTAGTTTGTATGTTCCTAGGAATGTATCCAATTCTTCCAGATTGCCCAACTTATTGGCATACAGTTTTTCATAATATTCTTTTCTAATTGTTTGTATTTCTGTGGTGTAGGTTTTGATCACTCCTCTTTCATTCATGATTTTATTTATTTGTCCCTTTTCTCTTTTTGTTTTGATAAATCTTGCTAGGGATTTATCAATTGATTAATTCTTTCAAAAAACAGCTTTTCATTTCATTGATCTGTTCTACTGATTTATTTTGTTTCTATATCACTTATTTCTGCTCTAATATTTATCATTTCCCTTATTCTGCAGGCTTTAATCTTATTTGTTGTCCCTTTTCTAGAAGAGCCCAGACTTTTTATCACTATGAAAAATGACCTGCTTTCACTAAATGTTTTAGTGGACTTTTAAGAATGTTTATAATTTCATCCTCCTTTTATACTTGCCAATCCATGTTATTCACATATTTTTCTCTTGACAATGTTTGTTTGGATTTAATATAAATATTTATATATTGGAGAGCCTGGATGGCTCAGTTGCTTAAGCGTCCTGCTATTTCAGCTCAGGTCATGATCTCATGCTTGGTGAGTGCGAGTCCCACATTGGGCTCTGTGCTGACAGCTCAGAGCCTGGAGCCTGCTTCAGATTCTGTGTCTCCTTCTCTTTCTGCCCCTTTCCGACTCATGCTCTGTCTCTCTCTCTCTCTCTTTCTCTCAAAAATAAATAAATAAACATTAAATTTTTTTTTAATTTTTATAGGGGTGCCTGGGTAGCTCAGTCAGTTAAGCATCCAACTTCAGCTCAGGTCATGACCTCACAGCTCATGAGTTCCATCACCGCGTCAGGCTCTGTGCTGACAGCTCAGAGCCTGGAGCTTGCTTCGGATTCTGTTTTTCCCTCTCTCTTTTCCTCTCCCCTGCTCACACTCTCTCTCTCACTCTCTCTCTCTCTCAAAAATGAATAAACATAAGAAATAAAAAAATCTTTATTTATCAAATATATTGGCCCTTTTTCACATTTGTCACAAGTATTTTTTCTAGCTTTCTATCTTTTTATTCATAAGGTTCAAAGTATTTTTATTATAATGCAATTTAATTTAAAATAGTCAAAACCTATTCTATATTTAAAAATTTCTTACCTATTGCAGGATTAGGTAAATATTTACCTCTTATATTTTCTCTATTTTAATATTACTATTAAAGTATATTTACTAAAATTCTTATAATTTTTTAAAAATATAATCCATCTTCCATTTACTCAATGCATACATAAAGAGGATATTTAAAATTTCTTTATTTTCTACAAATACCTGACATTAGATTCCTATTGCTGCTTTAGGAAATTGCCATACATTTAGTGGCTTAAAATAATATAAATATATTATCTTATAGTTCTTTGAGTTCAAAAATCTGAAATGGGTATTACTGAGCTAAAATCAAGGTGTTGGCAGGGTTGCATTCCTTCTGGAAGCTCTGTCAGAGAGTTTACTTCCTAGCCTTATCAGGTTTCTGGAGGCTGCCCAAATTTCTCTGCTTGTGTTTTACTGTCATTTTCAAAGCCAGTGAAGTTGATTTTTTTTAAATACATTTCATTACTCTGACAGTGACTGCTTTTCTACCTCTTACTTCAACATTTAAGTTTCCTTGTGATTACATTGAGCCCACCAGTATAATATAGGATCATCTCCCAATTTTAATATCAGTGGATTTGCAAACTTAATTCCCCTTTGCCATAATAGACTATATATACATGTTCAGAGTTTAAGAAATGGACAGGGATACCTGGGTGACTTAGTTAAGTGTCCAACTCTTGATTTGGCTCAGGTCATGATCCCATGGTTCATGAGATCAAGCCCTGTGTCAGGCTTTGTGCTGACAGTGCAGAGCCTGCTTGGGATTCTCTATCTCCCTCTCTCTGCTCCACCCTTGCTAATGCTCTCTCTCTCTCTCAAAGTAAATAATTAAATGTAAAAAAAAGGAAGTGTACAATCTTCTTTCCAGAAACTTCTGTTAATCACCCTGATGTTTTTTCCCCATTCTTCTGCTGTATTTGTTTTTTTTTTGTTTGTTGTTGTTTTTCATTTTTTAGATTCCAGCTTTTATTTAAATTCCAGTTAGTTATAATACAGTGTAATATTAGTTTCAGGTATAGAATTTAGTGTATCATCACTTGTTTACAACATCCAGCGCTTATCATAAGTGCCCTCCTTAATATCCATCACCCATTTAACCCATTCCCCTGCCCACCTCCCATACAGCAACCCTCAATTCCTTCTCTGTAGTTAAGAGGCTGTTTTGTGATTTTCCTCTCTCTTTTTTCGTTTCCTCTGTGTTTGTTTATTTTGTATCTTAAATTCCACACATGAGTGAAATAATATGGTATTTGTCTTTCTCTGATTGACTTCTTACACTTAGCATAACTCTCTAACACCATCCATGTCATCACAATGGTAAGATTTCATTCTTTTTTATGTATGATTAATATTCAATTATATATAATATTATGTATAATATTTACCATATATTATTATTCACCATATTATATATGTTACATATATATATAATATACACCATATGAATGAAATCATACGGTGTTTGTCTTTCCCTAAATGACTTATTTTGCTTAGCATACTACTTTCTAGTTACATCTACATCACTGGAAATGGGAATATTTCATTTTTTTTATGTTGAATAATATTACATTATATATATATATATATATATTTATATTTATATCTATACCACTACTTCTTTATTCCATCAATTGATGGACACTTGGGCTGTTTCTATAATTTGGCTAATGTAGAGAATGCTGCTATAAACATCAGGGTGCATATAGCTCTTCAAAGTAATATTTTTGTATCCTTTGGGTAAACACCTAATAGTGCAATTGCTGGTTCATCAGGTAGTTCTATTTTTAACCTTTTGAAGAACCTCCATATTGTTTTCCAGAGTAGCTGCACCAGTTTTCATTCCCATCAATAGTGCAAGAGGGTTCCCCTTTCTCCAAACCCTCATCTCTGGAGATATGTATAGTAAGAAGCTGCTATGGCGAAGGTCAAAGCAGATGTTGTTTGTGTTCTCCTCTAGGATTTTGATGGTTTACTGTCTCCCATTTAGGTCTTTCATCTATTTTGAATTTATTTTTGTGAATGGTGTAAGAAAGTGGTCTGCTTTCATTCTTTTGCATGTTTCTTAAAAATTTTTTTTAAATGTTTATTTATTTTAAGGAAAGAGAGATAGAACGTGAACAGGGGAGGGGCAGAGAGAGAGGGAGACACAGAATCCAATGGGCCCCAGGCTCCAAGCTGTCAGCACAGATCCCAACATGGTGCTTGAACTCACAAACCATGAGATCATGACCTGAGTTGTAGTTGGTCGTTTAACTGACTGAGCCACCCAGGCACCCCAGGTTTTATATGTTTCTCTACTTGCTTTAATAGATATTTGGGAGTTAAGGGATGTCATTGTTCTTGTTTTTTGTTTTTGTTTTGTTTTTTATATCTGCTTATATCCATTGGAAAGAATTCTACTTTTTTTTTTTTTTACTTTCTACACAAGGTGCAAGAATTTCCTTTGGGTTAACTGATTTTATTCTGAAAGGCTTATGAGTCCCCTTACAAGATCTTTCACCCAAGAGCCAATCAATATGCCCATTTCTTGTACAGATTTATTTATTTTTAATATATTTAATGTTTATTTATTTTTGAGAGAGAGAGACACACACACAGAATCTGAAGCAGGTTCCAGGTTCTGAGCTGTCAACACAGACACCAAGGCAGGGCTCGAACCCATGAGCTATGAGACTATGACTTGAACTGAAGTCAGACACTTAAAAGACTGATCCACCCAGTTTCCCCAAGAAAAATCTACTTTTTAGCTAGAATTCATACAACGAAGCTCTACAATATTCTGATGTGATCTGATTTTACTTCTAATGTCTTTTTAAATGATATTTTCCACTTATGAGGAATACAAAATAAAAAGAATGCCTAGCATAAAGAGTTATCCAAAGTCTTTGTTTCATACAGTCTAAATTGCTTAATTTATTATCACTACACCTCCTAAAATACAGTGTACTATTTTTTTGTCTTATGTTTCTTTATTTAAATTTTCTAAATGAATGCAGTTATGGGGATAGAACAAAACAATTGGTTTCTTCAAAGCAATATGTTTCCAATAAAGAAATCACTACTCAATTTTCTGGTTGATACAAACTTGGGGTAGTTAGTACACATCCCTCTCTTCTTATTAATCAAGTTCTGTCTTGTTCTAACAAGTTGCAAAGACTTTTCCTTTTCATGTAGTAAAATAAGATGAATTCATTGATATTGCTGTTCTCACTCTCAGTCTTCCAGCTACACATTTAGTGGAAAGCCTTCCTAGAATGTAAAAGTGGAATGTTTAATTGTTTTGTTTTTATAGTTTTTATTTGTAAATTTCTTTTTTGGTAGGGAATTTTTTAGTGGAAGATTTAATTTTGGGTCTGGGTGGTTTTATGAGTTCCCTTTTTTGTTTTTGCTTTTTTCCTCTATTAGTGTAATCTTGAGAGGAGCTACAAGCATAGAGAAAGTACATGCTATTGTCATAATCATAAATCAGGCTAGATTTAACTTCATGCTACAGTCAATCATACCATGGATTTGTTTATGTATGTAGTTTGTTTATGTATGTTGTGATACATAGATGTGTGGTGTTCCTACAACTCTTTTTTTAAAGTCCATATGCTTATTATTGGCTTATAGTTAAAGGTATGACAGTAACATAGACCTGAAAATAAAAGTGAAGAAACAAAATAGTCAAGAAGAAAATTTCAGTCACAAATTCAGACAGAAAGCCTTAAAAATTATATATGTGTTACATTCAGGTAACTGGGTACCAAAAATTCTTGAGCATTGGTAAAAACTACAGCAATTAAAAAAAATCTGTTACTGTCCAAAACAGAATATTGAGCTGTCAGGATCATTGGAATAACCCAGGGAAGCAATTATAACTCTCTTTTGGACTCTAAATATGGCGTATATAGTTCAGGTTAAATTGTGAAACAACCAAACTACAGAAAAGCAAGTAAGATACTTTTAACTCTAGCTGCTGAGCTTATAAAAATGTCTGAAAGTGGTATATAAGAAGTGATCATTGATTATTAATCTTCTGGGTGAGGTGAGGACTCTCATAAACAACGTTTGGATAGAAATTTTTTTTAATCCTACTTTAAATAGGGAGATCCTTAATACTCCTTCCCACTACAAATTGAAAGGAATTTTTAGAAATATTTTATAAAAACCATTTTAGCATAAGGCATTAGTAAGGGTATTTGTTGTGGTAGAAATTTAACTTGACTGCAATTCAAAGACTACAAAATTAAAAAACAGAGACGGAAGTGATTAGAAAAATAGAAATGTAATGAAGATGAACATACCTTAAAGACTAAACTCAGCACAAGTAGAGAGAGAAACATTGAGATTTGGATGTGATTTTATTAGCTGTAATTCAGAAGTGTGACAAGTTCTCTTTCTTTATGGTGTTTAGATAGATTGATGAGAGAGAGAGAGAGAGTTATAGTTGTTACAGCTATGTTGTTATAGTTATATATTTTGTATATGTATATAAATATATGTATATTTGGGGGGGTGCAAGTAAGCAAGAGGTGGAAAGAATCCCAGGAGGGAGAGAGAGAGAGAAGAGAGAGAAAAGCGAGGCTCACCCAAAACGGGGTTCATGCTCACTGAAGTGGGGTATGAGCTCACCTGAACTGAGGCTTGAGCTCACCCACTGTGGGACCTGAACTCATGAACCATGAGATCATGACCTGAGCCAAAGTCAGATGCTTAACGACTGAGCCACCCAGGCACTCTAAATATATGTGTATTTATAAAAACATGTATATGTATATTTAAAGTATAATATATGTATATCCATATTTATATAAACATGTATATTTATATAAAATATGTAAAAGTATAATATATGTATACGCATATCTAAACACATAGGGATGTGTGTGCATATGTTTAAGAATACTGACTTCTCTGGGCCCTTAGGGATTTTATAGAAAATGGCCAACATCTACAATCTGTCTCTCCTTTGGTGCCTAATTTGTGTAACACTTACCAAAGAAATTAAGAAAAGAACCTAGGGCGCCTAGGTAGCTCAGTCAGTTAAGCTTCTGACTATAACTCAGATCATGATCTTGCAGTAACTAGTTCAAGCCCCATGTTGGGCTCTGTGCTGACAGCTCAGAGCCTGGAGCCTGCTTTGGATTCTGTGTCTCCCTGTATCTCTGCCCCTCCCCAGCTCACGCTCTCTCTCTCAAAAATAAATAAAACATTTAAAAAGAAGAAGAGAACTTATTGGGGTGCCTGTGTAGCTCAATCAGTTAAGCACCTGATTCTTGACTGTAGCTCAGGTCATGACCTCAGGGTTCATGACATCAAGCCCCACATCGTGTTCTGAACTAACAGTGCAGAACCTGCTTGGGATTCTCTCACTCTCTCTCAAAAATAAATATATAACTTTTTTTTAAGGTAAGAAGAGAACTTATTCTCATGGGCAACATTTCTTATTAGATCTCTCATCCATTACATGTACCCATGTTCACACATACATATGTGGATCAAGGTATAATATTCAATTTTGCTTCTGCATGATAGATCTTTGCCTTTCCATCCTCAGAGCTGTGCATTCTAAGACCTTTCAATACTACTCTGTCCTAATCATTTTCTTGAGGAAAATTCTGAAAATGTTTCATTTTGTCAGAACTTAAAACCTGTAAAAATAGTTTCTGGTTTGTGTCAGGCAGCTCTTGTAATAATTGCCCTTTCAGAATTCTGCATCTGTTGCCCCGAAATCTTTAAGTAAGCTTTGAAATTCCTAGAAGTCCAGAGGCTACATGAAGGCATCTAGTATATATTGACTCCGTGGATTATCATTTATTTCTGTTTTTTATTGTAGTTGTCATGAAATCCCCCCTGCCAAAACATAGCTTGGCACAAAATACTGCTTTATGGAATGTATAAAGAATTCCACCCTGCTGCATAAAACTTACAAAAATAAGTGGAACTAAACTTAGAGAGATTATTACAAATAATAAGCTTTCTACTCAGAGTTTAAAGATATGAATCTAAATGTTTGATTATGTGACACAGAGGTTGATTTATCCTCTATAGAAAATGGAAGAGATTTTACCTATTATTTGTAAACAGAAAAGTTAATTTTGTATTTTTTTTATTTTATATTTCTTTTATACTAACAAAGGGCACATATATTATCAGGTACACATACAGTTTTTCATTTAAGATGTGTAACCCAGTATTGTACCTAAAGGTATGCTGGTGTTGATTTTTTATCATATGAGGAAGATGAAAAGTTAGTGGTACTATTTTGAGAGTTTCAGAGGGAGAGACTACCATGTGCTCAGATCACAACTTTTACTGTCAGTTTGGCTTTATCATAATCAGAAAGCTTTGGAGGAGGTCCAAGTTGGCAACATGAGAAAACCCTGAACTCACCTTTTCCCATGGACATAACAAATTTATAGCTACATATGGGATATTTTCTTCTGAAAAAAAAAACAAACTAAAAACTAGATGAACAGCATTCCCACAACAAAACACATTGTCACATTGAGAAGGGTAAAAGAGACAGAGACATGGCCTTGCCCAGGACCACGCAAATGGGATGGGATTTAAAAAAAATACATAACATTTCCTTAAGGGATAAAGGTATTGTGCCCCACATCAGGCATCCTGACTCTAGAGTCTGGAACAGGAAAGATGAGCCACAAATACATATTTTTTTGAAAAACAATGTACCTTAAGACCAGGAGAACTATGATACTATAGGGAATCTAAATCCTGCTCTTAAATGGTTCTTGTCCAAACCTGCCCACACTGAGGTCCAACAGAAAATCAACAGACTGACAAGTGCCTAGACAATAAGCAAGAGAGAACCACTCGCTAATTTGAAAATGGCTGCTGGAGAGGCAAGAACCTTCAGAGCCTATCCAGAGAAAACACAGACAGATACCATTTTTGCAATCTCATCCTAACTTGCTGGTGATGGAGCCAACTAGCGCCATTTTTGGTGCCTCTTCTCACCATTCTGAAGGTGGGCTCTGCCTTCCATCTGCAGTAACTAGACTGTATGAACACCCACAACCCACACAATCTATGTAGCACTCAAGCCACAACAAGGCTAGGCAGGCACTTGAGTCCTACTAAACCTGCACAGAGACAGAGCCACAACTAGGAGGGGTAAATGTCCCAAGCCTCATTTTCCTTGCTTAATGTCTGAGATAAAAAAGGGCTGGGCAAGTGCCCTGAGCCTTGACCTCCCCACACAACATTTGTGGTGCTACCACAGCCAATAGGCATACAGCCCATGTGAGGAATGCCCATAGAATGCCTGGATTTGGTGGCCAGGGAAGACTGTGTTTCTGGGCCACATGAGTAGGTCCTACACAAGACTACTCACAAGAGTGAGGGAAATTAGCTGCTTCAGCTAATACATATAGACAAAGACAGAGAGAGACAGGCAAAATGGAAACAGGAATATGTTCCAAACCAAAAAACAAAGCAAATCCCCATAAAATGATCTTAATTAAACAGAAGTGAGCAGCCAACCTGATTAAGTATTCAAAGTAATTGTCTTAAAAGTACTCACCAATTTTGAGGGAAGAATAGATGAACACAACAAGAATTTCAACAAAGAGAAAATATTTTAAAAATTACACAACAGAAGCTATAACTGAACTGAAAAATAGAGTAAACAGCAGAAAGCATAAAATAAAAACACAAAACTATGAGCAGAAAGAAAGACAAAGGAAGGCACCCAGATTAAGCAGCAAAATGAAAAAATAATTAAAAGAAGTGAGGATAGTTTGAGAGACCTCTCAGACAACATCCAGTATATAACATTCACATTATATGGGTGTTTCAGAAAAATAAGAAAGAGCCAGAAATATTATTTGAAGAAATAATGGCTGAAAATTTTCCTTATCTGGGGAAGCAGACAGACATCCAGGTCCAGGAATCTCAAATGGTCTTAAATAAGATAAACCCAAAGAGAAACACACTGAGACACATTATAATTAAAATAATAAAATTAAATGAAAATCTTAAAAGCATCAATTAAAAGGCAACATATGTACAACAAAACCACAGAGGGCTCTCAGATTTTTCAGCAGAAACTTTACAGGTCAGGAAGGTGTATCATGATATATTGAGTCCTAAAATAAAAAATACTTGCCAACCCCAAATTCTCTACCTAGCAAAATTACCATTCAGAATTAATAGAAAGATTAAGAGTTTTCCAGACAAGGAAAAGCTAAAGGAACAATATTAGAAATATTAAAGGGAATTCTCTAAGCTACAAATGTAATAATTAATAATAAGAAAACATATAAAAGTAAAAACTTCATGAAAAATGATAAATAATAACAGTAGTGAATCAATCACTTATAAAACAAGTATGAAAAGCAAAAGGCAAAAGTAGTAAAATTAATTGATAATATAATGAATAGTTAATGGATACATAAAATAGAAAAATATAAAATGTGTTATTAAAATATGAAATATGGGGGTAGACTACATTACAAAGCATTAGAATGTCTTCAGAATTATCTTCCTATCAACCTAAAAGAAATTGTGATACACATAAGATGTTAAATGTGATCCTCACAGTAACCACAAAGGAAAAACTTAGAGTAAATACACAAAAGTAAAAGAGAATGAAATCTAAACATAACACTAAAGACAACAATCAAAACAAATCACAAAAAAGTGAAAGAAAAAAGGAACAGAGAGGAACTACAAATTCAGCAAGAAAACAATCAATAAAATGCCAATTACCTATCAGTAATTACTTTAAATGTAAATAAACTAAATTATCTAATAAAAAGAAATAGGGTGGCTGAATGGATCAAAAACAAAGACCCTCTTATATGCCACCTACAAGAAACACACTTCAAACCTAAGGACACTCACAAAATGAAAGTGAAGGGATAGAAAAAATACTATACTAATGAAACCATAAAGAAAGCTAGGGTAACAATATTTGCATCACACAAAATGAGCTTTAAAACAAAGAATGTAAAAGAGACAAAGAAGGGCATTATGTAATGATAAAGGGGTCAATCCACAAAGAGTATATGACATTTGTAAAACTTTATTCACCCAACATAGGATCACCTACATATATAGAGCAATATTAACAGACATAAAGGGGGAAATTGACAGCAATGTAATAATAGTACAGTACATTTTTTTTTAAATTTTGGGTATAGTTGACAATGTTACATTAGTTTGAGGTATAGAACTTAGTAATTTGACAACTTTATATACTATGCTATGTTTATCAGAAGTGTAGCTACCATGTATCCCTATGAATTGTTATTACAATATTATTGACTGTACTCATACTGTGCCTTTAATTCCTGTGATTTGTTTATTCCATAAATGGAAGCTTGTCTCTCCCCTTCCTCTTTACCTTTTTTCCCAGCCTCCCACCCCCTTCCCTTCTGGCAACCATCAATTTGTTCTCTGTACTTATAAATATGAATATACTTTTTGTTTCTTTATTCATTTTTAAATTCCATTTATGAGTGGACTCATATGGTATTTGCCTTTCTCAGTCTGACTTATTTCATTTAGCATAATACCCTTTAGGGACTTTCATATTGTCTCACATGGCACAATATCATCATGGCATAATATTCCATTATATATGTTACTTCTTTCTTAACCATTTATCTCCTGATAGTCACTGAGGTTGCTTCCATATCTTGGCTATAATAATGCTGTGATAAACATAGGGGTGTTTATATATTTCTGAGTTAGTGTTTTCATTTTTGGGGAGTAAATACCCAATAGTAAAATATTGGATCACATGGTATTTCTATTTTTAATTCGTTGAGGAACCTTCATACTGTTTTCCACACTGGCTGCATCAATTTACATTCCTATCAGAAATGCACAGGGTTCCATTTTCTCCACATCCTCAACAACACTTTACTCTTGTCTTTTTAATTTTAGCCATTCTAATAAATGTAAGGTGATATTTCATTGTGGTTATGATTTGGATTTCCCTGATGATTAGTGATGTTGGCATCTTTTCATGTGTCTGTTAGCCATCCGTATGTCTTATTTGGAAAAAATGTCTATTCAGAGCTTCTGTCTAGTTTTTAATCACATTGTTTATTTCTTTATTTTTAAGTTTTTATTTAGCATCTAGTTTGTATTCCTACAGTGTAATATTAGTTTTAGGTGTAAGATTTAGTGATTCAACACTTACATGCAACATCCAATGCTCATCACAAGTTTACTCCTTAATCCCCATCGCCTATTGAATCCATTCCCCCATTCACCTTCCCTCTGGTAACCATCAGTTTGTTCTCTAGAGTCAAGAGTATGTTTTCTTGTTTGCCTCTCTATCGCTCTCTCCTTTTCTCCCCTATGCTTATTTTTTTTCTTAAAATCCACATGTGAGTGAAATCATGGTATTTGTCCTTGACTCATTTTGCTTTGCATGACACTCTCTAGCTCCATCCATGTATTTTAAAATGGAAAGATTTCATATATTTATATATGATTTCATATATTTATATAAGATTTCATTTATATATATCAATATATATGTGTATATATATATATATATATATATATATATATAGTAAGACACCACTCGTTTATCAAGGTAAAATTTATTAGAAATGTTTGCTCATCTTCCAGAACACTCACAGAACAAGTTACTCGCAATCCAAGGTTTTACAACTTGTTCTGCCAGTGTTATGCAAGAGAAGCAAGCATTTCTAATAAATTTCAGCTAGATAAACAAGCAAGATCTTGCAATACAAGTTGTACTATGTGATGTCAAATGTCACATGATCACAACTGAGCCAATGGTTCTTAAAATTCGCTTTGATAGACAAGTGTTTGGGATTAAAAGCATGTTTCCAGAATGAATTATGCTCTCAAACCAAGATTTTACTGTATCCATACATATATGTACTACATCTTCTTTATTCATTCATAAGTCAATGGACACTTGGGCTGTTTCCAGTATTTGGCTATTGTAGATAATGCTGCTATAAGCCTCAGGGTGTATGTATCCCTTCAAATTAGTGTTCTAGTCTTTGCCAATTTTGGTCTTTCTTTCTCATTCAAAGAGCCCATTTTTTATTTCTTGCAGGATGGTTTAGTGGTCATGAACTCCTTTAGTTTTTGTTTGTCTGGGAAACTATCTCTCCTATTCAGAATGATAGCCTTTCTGTAGAAATTATTCTTGCCTGCATATTTTCCCTATTCAGCATGCCACTCCCTTCAGGCCTGCTAGGTTTCTGTGGAGAGATCTGCTGATAACCTGATTTGTCTTCCCTTGTAGGTTGGGGATTTATTTTCCCTTGCTACTTTCAGGATTATTTCCTTATCTCTGTATTTTGCAAATTTTACTACAATATGTCTTGGTTCCAGCCAGCTTTTGTTGAATTTGGTAGCATTTCTCTGTGCCTCTCCTGGATCGAATGTCTGTTTCCTTCCCCAGATTAGGGAGGTTTTCAGAAATAATTTGCTCAAATAAGCCTTCTGCCCCTTTTTCATTCTCTTCTTCTGGGACTCCTTAGATACAAATGTTATTATGCTTTATGGAGTAACTGAGTTCCTAATACTACATTTGTGGTCCAATATTTTTCTTTCCCTCTTTTCAGCTTCATTATTTTCCATAATGTTATCTTCTATATCACTTATTTGTTCCTCTGCTTCTTCCATCCTTGTGGCCATTACATCCAGCTGGTTTTGCATCTTAATTATAGCATTTTCTATTTTGCCCTGACTGGTTTTTAGGCATTTTATCACTGCAGTGAGGATCTCTTTGTTTCCTATGCTTTTCTCCAAGCCAGTAGCTTCCTTATGATTGTTTGAAATTCTGGTTCAATTATATTACTTGTATATATTTTTAGTAGCTTTCTGGCCATGACCACTTCTTTTCTTTCTTTTGGGATGAATTCCTGTCTTGGCATTTTGTCTAGGTCTGTCTTTTGTGTTTTAGGAAAGCCTGTGCCTGGCCCTACTTCCACTAGAGCTGAAGTTGTGCAGCACTCTATGATCAGTAGACCTGGTGCATTCAGGAGATTTGTGCTGGTCTTCTGCGGGAGAGACCTGATGCTTCTCTGGCTTTCAATAACACTTGCCCTAGTAAGAAAGGCACCTGCAGAGTACAGGGGAGTGGGGTTTTGTGTAAGCATCTCAGGATTCCACTGTGTGTTCTGTGCACTCTGTGAAGTCTTCCTCTCTGTGCTGATGGGAAAAATGTCATCGGCCCACACTTTCCCCCTCTCTGGTGACTTTTCCTGTTGCTTGTTCAGTAAGTCCTCTCTGAAGAGCAAACTATCTCCCCTCTTGTGTCCCAGGCTTCCATAAGATTCCCTCCTTAACCCTGCCTGTTTCTGAGCCATCTGCCTACACAGCAGCAGTGTTCCTGTGTTTTATCTCAAGCACATGGCTGGGTTTCAAAACTCCAAATTGTAGGGACCTGGTGTGGCATGGACCCATGCTGATCCCCTGGGGGAGGCTTTTGCTGTGCTGTGGCTGATAACAGCTTGTCCCAGAAAACAAGTAGCACAACTGTGCAGGTGATTGGATTTAATTATAAAGTGTAGCAAAAAGCTGGCATCCAGGGTAGCTGCCCTTAGCAGGTGTCTCTGTTCATACGATAATAAAAGGGGCAGCTCAATGGTGCTCACCAGCTCTTTTGTCCCCACAGAGGCAGTGTTCCCTCTCCCAAATGGACTACAAGAACAGGAACTGTCTCTCCCACTGTGCCTCAGCAGATCCTCAGAGTATGCTGTGTGCTTCCAGGACTATGCCCTCCTTCTCCACCGGAGCACTGCTATGCTGACCCATGATGGTGTGGACTGCTTAAACTTCAGATTTTCAGCTCCACTGCTTGTAAAAACTTGCAATTATCAGTCCCTCTAATTTTTCCAGTCAATGGTTTTGGGGAAATGTTTTTCTTGTACATCCCCTGCATGCTGATTTCTTGCTTTCTCTCTCTCTCTCTCTCACTCTTTCTCTCCTTTCCCCGTGACTTGTGCTTCCTCCCCTCTACAGCACCGTCAATTATTTCTTCCCTCAAATCACAGCTTTGCACCTCCTACCTTCCATGGTGTGGCTTTTCTCCCTCTAGTTGTGTAGTTTGTTCTCTGTCCTCAGATCACTTTCCTGTGTGTTCAGTGATTTAATAATTATCTGTGTTCAAAGGATAAGGCAAGCATAAGGTCCGGTTAATTCTCCACCATCTTAACTATTCCTTCTATCTCATTGTACTGTGGATTTGTATCTCCCTGATGATGAGTGATGTTGAACATCTTAAACTGGACAGTAACATGCAAAAGAATGAAAATGGGCCACTTTCTTACACCATACACAAAAATAAATTCAAAATTTATTAAAGACCTAAATATGAGACAGGAAACCAATATAATCCTAGAGAAGAAAACAGACCATAACCTCTTTGACATTGGCCTTGGCAACTTCTTACTTGGTATATCTTCTGAGACAATGGAAATGAAAGCAAAAATAAACTATTGGGACTTCATCTAAATAAAACGCTTCTGTACAGTGAAGGGAACAATCAACAAAACTAAAAGGGAAACTATGTAATCGGAAAAGATGTTTGCAAATGACATATCTGATAAAAGGTTAGTATCCAAAATCTATAAAGAACTTACAGAACTCAAAACATCCCAGATGAATACTCCAATTAAAAAATTGGGCAGAAACCATGAATAGACATTTTTCCTAAGAAGATATACAGATGTTTGTTTTAATTTGAGTTGTATAAGTTCTTAATATAAGTTTTATAAGTTTTTAACCTCTTTTTGGATATATCTTTTGCAAATTTTTCTTTGTTTCATTAGGTTGTCCTCTTGTTTTGCTGATGGTTTCCTTTGTTGTGCAGAAAGTTTTTGTTTTGATGTAGTCACAATAGTTTATTTTTGCTGTTGTTTCCCTTGCCTAAAGAGACATATATAGAAAAATATTTCTATGGCCAGTGTCAGAAATTACTGCCTGTGTTTTCTTTAAGGAATTTTAAGGTTTCAGATCTGACATTTAGGTCTTGGATCCATTTTGAGTTTATTTTTGTGTATAGTATTAAAAAAATGGTCCAGGTTCATTATTTTACATGTAGCTTTCAAGTTCTTGCAGCACCATTTGTTGAAGGGAATTTATCCAATTATGTATTCTTGCTTCCTTTGTCATAGATTAATTGATAATATAGGTGTGGGTTTATTTCTGGGCTCTCTATTCTGTTCCATTGAACTTTAGGTCTATTTTTGTTCCAGTACCATAATGTTTTGATCATTACATCTTTGTAGTATATCTTAAAGTCTGGAATTTTGATACCTGCAGCTATGTTTTTCTCAAGATTTCTTTGGATATTTGGGGTCTTTTTTGGGGTCTTTTAGGATTATCTGTTCAAGTTCTGTGATAAATACTACTGGTATTTTGATAAGGATTGCAGTGGATCTGTAGATTTGTTGGGGGTAATATGGACATTTTAACAGTATTATTTCTTCCATTCCATGAGAATGGACTGTTTTTTATTTGTTTCTGTCATCTTCAATATCTTTCATCAATATTTTTTTTAGTTTTCAGAGTACAGGTATTAATTTTTAGCTAAGTTTATTCCTAGTTGTATTTTTGAGGCAATTATAAATGGTGCTATTTTCTTAATTTTTCTTTCTGCTACTTCATAATTAGTGTATAAAAATGCTGCTGATTTCTGCACACTAATTTTGTATCCTGCAACTGTACTAAATTCACTTATTACTTCTAGTATTTTTTTGGTGACATCTTTAGGATTTTTATGTATAGTATCATACTGTCTGCAAATAGTTAAAGTTTAACATCTTTACCAATGTGGATGCTTCTTATTTTTTTTCTCTTTGGATTGCTGTGGCTAGAACTTCCGGTACTATGTTAAATAAAAGTGGTAAGAGTAGATATTTTTGCCTTGTTCCTAATTACAGAAGGAAACCTCTCACATTTTCACCACTGACTATGATGGAGTTTTTATCTATCACTTTTATTATATTGAGGTATTTTCCCTCTAACTTCACTTTGTTGAGAGTTTTTATCATGAATGAATGTTGAGATTTACCAAATGCTTTTGCAGCATCAATTGAAATGATCATAATTTTATCCTTCATTTTGGGAATGTGGTGTATCACATTGATTGATTTGCAAATATTGAACCATCCTTGAATTCACACAATAAATCCCAGCTGATCCCAATGAATGATCTTTTTAATGTATTGTTGTATGTGGTTTATTGAGGACTTTTGCATCTATGATTATCAGGAATATTAACCTGTTTTTGTTTTTGTGTGTGTGTTTTTTTGGAGAGGGTTTGCTTATTTGTTTCTTTGTTTTGGTGTCTTTGATTTTGGTATCAGGGCAATGCTGGCCTTGTAGGATATATTTGGAAGCTTTCCTCCCTCTTCTATTTTTTTGAAATACTATAGGTATTAACTCTTCTTTAAATGTTTAGTAGAATTTACATGTGAATCCATCTGGTCCTGGAATGTTATTTTTTGGTAGGTTTTAAATTATCAATTCAATTTCATTGCTTGTAATTAGTCTGTTTAGAATTTCTCTTTTATCTTCATTCAGGTTGGAAAATTGTATATTTTTAGGAATTTATCCATTGAATCTAGGTTGTCCAATTTGTTGGTATATATGCTTTCCATAGTATTCTCTTATAATTCTTTGTATTTCTGTAGGGTTGGTTGTTGCTTCTCCTCTCCCGTTTCTGAATTCATTAGGGACCTTTCTCTTTTTTACTTGATGAGTCTGGCTAATGGTTTGCCAATTTTGTTTATCTTTTCAAAGAACCACCTTTAAGTTTCATTTATTTTTTGTTGTTGTTGTTTTAACATCTATGTCATTTTTTTTCTGCTCTCATCTTTATTATTTCCATTCTTCTATTCACCTTTGGCTTCATTCTTCTTTTCCTAGTTCCTTTATGTATAAGGCTAAATTGTTTATTGGAGCTTTTTCTTTTTTCTTGAGGTAGGCCTGCATCACTATATACTTTTCTCCTAGAACTACTTTTGCTGTGCCCCAAAGATTTTGGACTGTGGTGTCTTCATTTTCATTGTGCTATGTATTTTTAAATTTTTTTCCATTGATTGCTTCATTGACTCATTTGTTGTTCAGTATCATGTTGTTTAGTCTCCATGTATTTGTGGGTTTTTTCCCATTTTTTCTTATACTTTATTTCAAGTTTCATACTGCTATAATTGGGCAAGATACATGGTATGATTTCTATATTCTTAAATTTATGGAGGCTTCTTCTGTGGCCTAATATATGATCTATTCTGTTTCATGTGCACTTGAAAAGGGTGTATATGTGTCTTTCAAAGACAACATTTCCTCGTTGATTGATCTACTCATCGACATAGTGGGTGTTAAAATCCCTTACTATTATTTTATTGCCATCAATTTCTCTCTTTATGCCAGTTAATATTTGTTTTATTTACTCAGGTCCTCCAATGTTGGGTGCATAAATATTTATAATTGGTATATTCTCTCATTGGATTGTTTCCTTTACCATTATATAATGTTTTTTTTGTCTCTTGTTACAGTCTTTGTTTTAAAGTCTATTTTGTCTTATATAACTATTGCTACTCTGGCTTTTTTTTCACTTCCAATTTCTTGTTTTTTAAGTTTATTTATTTTTGAGAAAGATTGAGACAGCGTGAGTGGGGGGAAGGACAGAGAGAGAGAGAAAGAGAGAATTCCAAGCAGGCACTGTGCCACCAGCACAGAGCCTGATGTGGGGCTCGATCGCACAAAACCATGAGATCATGACCTGAGCTGAAACCAAAAGTCAGACACCTAACCAACTGAGCCACCCAGGTGACCCCACTTCCAATTCCATGGTAAATGTTTTTCCATCCTTTCACTTTCAGTCAATATGTGTCTTTAGGTCTGAGGTGAGTCTCTTATAGGAAGCATAGAGATGAATCTTGTTACCCATTCTGCTACCCTATGTCTTCATTGGAGCTTTTAGGCCATTTACATTTCAAGTAATTATTGATAGGTATGTACTTATTGCTACTTGTTATTTGTTTTTTGGTTATTTATGTAGTTTATTTTTTCCTTTCTTCTCTTGCTCTCTTTCTTTGTGATTGATGGCTTTTTCTTTGTGATTGATGGCTTTGTTTCTATGGATTTTTTCTCTTTATTTTTTGTGTATCTATCATAGGTTTTGGATTTTGTGATTATCATAAAGTTCATATATAACATCTTAGGTAAATAGTAGTCTATATCAATTTGATGGCCATTTAATTTTATAAGCATGTTATAAAAAATAGAAAAAGAA